>NC_141338.1:13838304-15038304 GCF_037954235.1 Aulostomus chinensis | reverse complement strand
TGCTCTTTTAGCCAGGCGAGGTACTTCAGTGATTGACTATAGCTGAATTTGTCACATTTACCTGCCATGCTGGTATTGGGAGAAATCCTCCTGTAGCACCGATGCTTTTAGGACTCCACTTGTTCTGCTCTTCCATGACAAAATATCAACTATATTCCTCAAAACATTTGTCGGGTTAGACAGAAGAATCATTGCTACCTTTTTCCTTTTGTGTGGGCTGTTTTGTTTGTTTCTTGCTATATTGAATGGGTCTTTTTTATTTTCTTAAATGTGATTGCTAAAATGTTTTCTGCTTTGTTGTGTTTTCACTCAAGGCCACTTATCCAGCTGTGTAGTCACGCTGTTGTGACAAAAGAATCGTGATTGTATTGTGTGCTTTGTTTGCAAGGCTATGGGATCGGACTCCCTCAGAACTCTCCGCTCACGTCCAACATCTCTGAGCTTGTTAGTCAGTACAAGTCTGACGGATTCATGGATATGCTGCATGACAAATGGTACAAGGTTGTACCCTGTGGGAAGCGGAGCTTTGCTGTGACTGAGGTGAGAACAATCCCACCTGTAACACGGTAACACGCAACGTTCACCATCTCTGTATGTCGTCCCGTTCCTGTGCCAGCGTGGGGCGTGTACCAGGCCGCGCTTTTGACTCATTCCATCCACCGCCCGTTGTGTGTTTCTGTTTCCATCGACCTCACACTAGTTTGTCCTCATTTTCATCAGCAGGAGGGTCAGACACAGAAGTCGCTGTAACTGGAAACATCATCAGTTAAACTTCCATTTTTTTCTGTAGAATTTGTCAGTGGAGCATTAAAGGTTCTGTACGTAAGATTTAGAACATTGATATTCTGTGGTGGATGAATGTTGTAAGCAGAGAATGTGTGTGTGTCTGTGTGTGTATATTCTTGTACTAGACAACGTATTTAACCAACAGAGTGAGGACATTTTTGGAAAGTGAGGACATTGTGTGTGTGTGTGTGTGTGTGTGTGTGTGTGTGTGTGTGTGTGTGTGTGTGTGACTGTGAGAGCGAGGTAACACAGTTCAGTCTCAGGTGTACAGACCCAGTCAAACTTTTGCAACCCGAATTGTGTTTTACACTGTGGAAGAGCTAGCAAGCTAAATATGATGACACAAGTGTTTGGGTCAATTGGAAAATCAAAAAAAGATAAATTGGATAAAACAAATACTGTGAGCTTGCAAGTCATGCGATCTCCAGTGGCAGTAATGGTCGTATATCACGGAGCCTTGTAGTACAGAAATGTTGTCTCCGCCTTGTGGCGGAAACAGATACTACAACTGTCAACTCCTGCTCGCTGCTCTGACTGTAAAATTGTAACAGCAACCACACAGCTGCCACACATTGGATCCATTTGGTCTGGAAACATTCTCTAGAATGAGCAGAAAGATTATTTATCCCCATTCTAATGATCGACATTAGCTAACAAGTAAACAAAGCAGTTTAAGCAGCTGTACAAAGTAAATTGAACAGATTAAACACTTATTATTTGTAAGGTTAACATTTAAAAAAAAAAAGCCATTGCAGCTGCACAGTAGGCTTTGCTGTTAATGATCATGTCAGTCAATTTACTTCCTTGTCCATGGAAGTTTATTTTACAAACCTCTTTTCCAGCTAGCCAGGGACCTCCGGACCATTTTTCTAGCTACAGGCACTTAAACACTGTCAGCAGTTCCTCTATAACCTCCATGTAGGATAATTACTCTTTTCTAGCTCTGGCCCTGGCCCCTGACCCCGCAGCTGCTGCCCAATCTGTGTCCCCATAACTTCAGTCCTGTGCGGTCCAGTCTGCTCTGCTGTTTCAGAGCACTTAGCTGCATTAGCTACTTTAGCTGCGTGGCGGTCTCTCCACTCGGCTGCGACTTAAGAACCCCCACAAGTGACGGACACAGTGAATCCACTGTTACTGTGAGACATTTTGTTTAAAAAAGGACTGGATTGGGCTGACCTGACAACCAAAAACATGTGAAGAGAGTCATCGTACGCATCAGAACCATTGCAGTCCTCTTAATTTTGATTATTGCCACTATCCAAACCACCAGTCAGGTGCTTTGCAGAAATGACAGACGATGACGCCATGGACGCCATCTATCATGTCACGCATGTGGATGAAAAAAAAGAGGGAAAAGAATATCGATATTACAGTCCAACAAAAGTAGCATGTTTTAACAGACTTACAAAGGGCTGTCAGAACGACATCAGCATGAAAATTCATGCGATATAAGCACAAAATGACTTTTTCCAGTTTAGCCATGCCTCAGCATTTTTCCTTCAATCTTTTATTCCGGTGAGTGGCTGCCGGCGAAGCCCGGGATCCAGAAAAGATGGAGAATCTGATGGATTGGCCTCAGCGGAGCAGCCAAACTCTCTGGCATGAAGCCAGCGCTCCGTCACCCCGGAGAAGTTGATCCCGTATAGAAGTAATAAAATCAATACCAATAAATGACACATTATTCTATTAGCTCACCTCTAGAGGGCCAACCTCACCACCACCTAGAGATGAGCTGGGATCAGAGGGACGAGGCGCCGTGAGGGCAGGAGTCGTTTTTAGATTTTTGAGGCAACTTTAGGAATCAGTGAGTGTGATTGAAAGAGGGAGAGAAAATTTGGGACAGTCACCTCTTACCTCCTGAAGCGATGGTGGCCCCCGCTTGTTTTGTTTTTTTGTCCGCTTTTTTTGTCACATGACATTTGGGTGGTTACTGTTGCTCAAGGGATAGTTCACCCAAAAACTGAAAATTCAGTCAGCATCTACTCCTCATGCACGTGGAAATTGGGGGTGACTTTGAGTTTCACAAGAAAAGTTGTTGCAGTAATCACCTGATGTGAGAGGTGACCGAATTTTAAACTCACAAAAAAAATACATAATAAAAACCATAAAATTCCTCGTCTGAAGGTATCCAAGTGTCCCGAAGCCTCGACGTGCCGAGTTGTTTAGAAAAACATCTGTGACGCCACGTAGTGCACAACCAGAGCCGGCTCTGTGGAGGGTCTGGAGGAAGAATGGTCACATGACCCAGGGGAAAAAAACAGACCAGCCACAAACAAGACGGTCAGGTGATGATGCTCTTGTCCGGTGCTTGTCGCTAACGTACTCGGTTTAGAGTTCCACTTGATTCCAATGATTATTTACTCCTAGCAAACAACCCTTCTAACAGGCCCAGGGGGCTGCGTGACGGAGCTCCAACAGAAAGTCGGCCAAGTTAACCAGCGACAGAGAAGTTACGATGCCATGTTTGATGATGGCGAGCCCAAAAGAACATCCTACCTTGTTTTATCTCATCTTATCGGAGGCTCATCAGGGTTGTTGCATGTTAACGTAGACGCTGGTCTCAGCAGACAATAGCTTGATGTCCTCAGCTTGTCCTATTATATGAATGTGATTTTTTTTCCCGTATCCTAATTAATTCCCTCAAATTAATGCATTCAGCATTAATTCAGAAGCTAGCTCGGTCTGTAATGCCTCCCATAAATCACTGGAGAAATGTCATCACATCGGCTCACAGACGCTACGTGACTTTAGAATGCAGTCATGGCAGCTGCAGTCGAGCCACGCGCCCAAGCGGTCAGACAGATTCATACGGGTGTGTACATCTGTGGCGCCACTGGTGGGCAGTTAAAGGGGATGTGACATCACATTTGATGTCGGACGCACTTGAACGCTCACGATCCGTTTCTGAGAGGCTCATCATGCTCATGTGTTGGAACTTAAGAACAGGGGGAGTGACATCACATTTCCTGAGACACAGACGCTGTGGCGTTGCCGTGAAGTCTGTTCAGCTGCTGAACTGAACCAGAAGCAGGTTTTCACCATGTTTAAAATAACCTGTGTGTGCTGCTACAACTAAACTGATCTGATCCACCCAACCATCTAAGAAGTTGCCCATAGCAACAGGAGGCTTCCAACATAAACCATCATTTATCATCATCACGTCATTTTTGATTCTTCCTTCAAAGCAGAAATACTCTCCTGTTCTGATGTAACTGAGGGCATAGAAGCATTTATGCTAACCGCTTCAGGAGCCGCCGTCGTTGGCTGTATCGCCTCAAAGGACACTGATTGGTTGAATCACTGGGTTTGGGACATAAACACACAACCTGAAGCCTGACAAAATCTCTTCGGTTCATCCTTGAATTTATGCCAAATTTGAGGCAATTCCCTCAAAGTGCTCTTGAAACAGAACATCAGACGAGAACGTCTCGATGCACGATTCAGATTTTCTTTTGGATCCGATTTTGTGTGCTTATGTGTGTGTGTGTGGCTGTGTGTGTGTGGCTGTTCACATTATGTTTTAAATGTGACCTACATCTGAGTGTAGTGTGACGTGTTCACGGTCCTGAAGTGACCCGCACACTCAGAGGAACAGCATGATGTCACACGCAGATCTCAGCACATGGAAGCAAAGACAGACAAGGAGGTCAGAGATGTGAGCGTTGACACTTCATTCAGAAGTTCTGCTGCAGTGAAGGCGAATGGTGGGCAGGAGCCTGGAATTACAGCTCTTTGCTTGATATGTCTGCTGTGTTTGTTTTGTTACTCTTCATGTTCTGCCTGCTCACAGTGACGAGGAATATCGAAGTTACATAGAATTGCATTGGCCGTTCAGACTGAGGGCGCGATTCAAGAAATCCGATCTGCAGTGGATTTAGAACCACGTATGAAAGTGGCCCCTATCTGATTTGGAAAGATCAGAATCCACAGGATTTGTGCTGTTCAATAATCCTACCTGGGTCACATGGGGGGGCATATTCAGACCGCTTGGCCCTGCTGTGTGAATGTAACTATGATGTCTCCTGCTCAAGTCTGAAGCCTGCAAACAGAACAAGATCTTAATAAATGGAACCAGATCATTCATGCAAATGCATGTACAGTCACTTTGTTGAATTAGAAATTATAAAGAGGATCCAGGTTGTCTCGGTTCAGCAATGGAGAACAAATATGGAAAACAAATATGGAGAACAAATATGGAAAACTTGAAGGAACAAGTTCAAAAAGGTATGAGAACTTTCACAGAGTAGGTTCAAGCTACTCCAGCTGTCCACAGTGTAGCCGGTGCCATCCGCGCGTTTCAAAAAGAGAAACACTACTTTCTACATTAACATTGTCTACAGCCTTCTGTGGGCGACTGCTGCAACACCGCATCATCAGTGACATCACAAAATTCAGCAGCAGGTCGAGAGTCACAGAGATGCTGCTGATGGTTGAAGGACCAGCTCCCTCCACGGTTGGTGTCGTGAGCTGAATGTGAGCTCAGGCCAGGCTGCTGTGGTCTGTAATTAGTTCAACAATCAAGTTGACCGTAGGTGTGGCTGTGAGTGTGAATGGTTGTCTGTCTCTATGTGTTGGTCCTGTGATGGACTGGTGACCTGTCCAGGGTGAACCCCTCCTCTCGCCTGAAGGCTGCTGGGATAGGCTCCAGCCCCCCCCCCCCCAACCCTTAACAGGATAAGAGGTAGAAAATGGATGGATGGATGGAATCCGTTTTGTTTTTAATAACTACTACTACAACTACTTGCTCCCATCCTCAGTTCGAGGATTCCTCTGATTCCTATTGAAGATAAATACTTCAGTTCCCCCTCTGTTTGTGTTCTGAACTCCAGCAGATTTACTGCAGACATGCCATTTTTGTGCCAAATTTGAAGAAATTCCTTCCAGGTGTGAATGAAATATCGCAGGTGACAGTGAACTCTGACCTTTGACAGATGGACACGCTTACATAAAAATGCAGGTATGACTGAACAACCCTGACGCGAGGGTGTTTATACCCCAGCATGAAATACTTTGGGTTTTTTGTGGTTTGTTTCTGGATCAGCCACAAATACCACTTTGCTCTTGTGGGCCTAGGCCATGAGCACCTGCCCCAGTGACCCTGACCTTTGACCACCACCATCTTTTCTGTTCTTCCTTCTGTCCCAGTGGACTTTTCCCTTCCAGGTGTTGCTGAGATGTGAGGTATACGTGAATGCGACATTTAAATTTTTTTTAAAAGTCTCTTTGTCGAGTCTGGTCCTCGTAACGGTACATTAACTTTATAAAACTCATCCACAGGGAGCGTTTTCCCCATCACTGCGTAATTATTACTGTCACAGAAGAAAACATGTAGAAGAAAGCTTGTCTGCAGACTCCGTGTTCTCTCACACGCACACGGTCCTCATGCACATGTTTCCATCTGTATTTGTGCGTGTAGACGCTGCTGCAGTGTGTTTGTGGGGTTATAAAGTCAGGTTAGATAGCAATCATGCATTACACGGTGCGTCGATGTCACGTTTTGTCTGTGAGAGCTGAGTCGGGACGTCTGAGTCGACCCAGAGAGCTTCTGTTCCTGGGAAGTGTTGCTATATAAATAAAGTTGAGCTGAATTTGGACAATAGAAATAAATACAATAGATACTTGTTACGGCCTCATAAGTATATTAACCCAAAAGTCATGAACCAAAAAGAGATGGAGACCCCAGCCAAAAAGAACAAAAGGGAGGTAAGACAGGGCCAACCGCTCTGTGGCCGTCGCACCCTGCACTTCCCTCCATAACTGAGAAAAATCAGATTTAACCCAAAAGTCACGACAAAACTGAACTGCCGGTGGTCTCCAACTCAAACTAAAGTAAAAACAGAAGTAACTCCGTCATAAAGGACAGAGTCAAATCAGGGTTAAGTCCCACAAACGATGGAACAAAACAAAGCCAAACCTTCCCCCTGCTGCTGCTGCCCCAGAGTCAAAGAGTCGGCCTCCTCCCTCCTCCCTTTTATAGCCTGATCACTGATTGATACCATCCTGTGGAGGCAGGGAAAAGAGGGAAGAGGAGGACAAAAAAAGAGAGCAGAAGACACACCTTGATGTGTGACAGGCCGATACCTGGCCACATGTAACATAATATACAGCCAACCCAACACCTTGTGCGTTACATTCCTTTTGGTGAAGCCCAAACTAAAGAAAAAATGTATGTTTCCTCTCTCACTGTCCTACTGTGTGTGTATGTGTGTGTGTGTGTGTTTCTCTCTCTCTCTCTCCAGACGCTGCAGATGGGTATAAAGCATTTCTCCGGCCTGTTTGTGATGCTGTGTGTGGGCGTGGCCTTATCTCTACTGACCACAATAGCAGAACACATCGTGTACAAGCTGGTAATCCCGAGGGTCAAGGAGCCACGCTTCAAATATTGGCTGCACACTAGCCAGGTACTTAACTCACACACAAACAAGATGAAGGGCGGATGGTGGCGATGGTATTATCTCAGTGTTTGCAGAGTGGTAATAGACACACCCACTTCATCAGCAGCCAGTGACAGCTGACGTGTTGCTTGTTTTCCAGAGATTACACCGGGCCCTCAACTCAGTCTTCACTGACGACAAGCTTCAGACTGTTACCAAACCTGAGAAGAGGTACTGTACCCGCCGTCAGCGAGGGGACTTCTAAATCTGGGCTGCCGCCTGTCGTCATGCTTAATGAATTTGATTATGAAAGTCTATTCTCTAAATGACTGAACTGGAAATGAACCGCCTCCGTCAGAAACCTGCTTGTGACCCTTTTTTCAGAAAGCTAGACTTTATGACTGAATGGTTCAAAATGCCGTCTTGCACTTTTTTTGTGTGAAGCAAGCTGTTGTACATTTGAACCCCACAGCTGTCGTCGTCTTTACGACCTCTTTAATGATAAAATAATAAAATCAAACTTCCAAAACTAATAAAGCAGACACACACACACACACACACACACACGGCCTTGATTAAACCACTGCCCTGTAAATGCAGCATTCTTCTCTTCAGCCTCACGTTTTTCAAATACCGGTGTGGCAGGTTGTTGTTGTTGTTTTGATGGGTGGGGCCATCCATGGTTCTGCCGCCATCCAATCATTGTGTGATGATGTCACATTTTACCTGAACTTAATCTGCTGCCTTTTACGACTTAACCAGAGAGACGAATCCAGTCGAGACCCTGACAGAAACAAAAATACTTTTAGGAAAAAAAAAAAAAAGGTGCTATGCTTTCTTTGGAACGCAATGCACACACAAAGTTAAAGTTAAAGATAAATTATACCCCCCCCACACACACACACAATGTAATGGCCTATATTTAAGAGATGCAGGCTTCAGTATCATCTCCATGTATCACAGAGGCATTTCAAAAAGTCCATTTTCCAAACTTCAACGGGCCATTGGCCAGATTATCCAGCTGAGAAAAAGTGACATCAATGAACATCCGAGTGGCAGTAAAGGAGCCCATTTTAATAGAAAAATAAATAGAACAGTCAGTGCGTTGGAAGCTAATTATCAGTCGTGCAAATTGCGGAAATAATCTCATGCTGACGTCACGCAGTATTGTGGAGCACAGCGGGTGAGTGAGAAATGATGAAAAGCGTCTTTTGGTCGGCTTCGGGGTCTTGGCAAATGTTTCGCCGGTGCACTTTGTCTAGATTAGTTGAATCATCTTTAAAGTCATTATGACACCACTAAACTTTGCGGCGTCACAGTTTTCTGTAGCTGTTTAATTCAGATTGGGTCGCTCCTCCTCAGCGCCATGATTCAACTTGACGTGTGGGACGGTCCCCGCGGATCAGTATAATTAATGTCACATGCGCGTAAAGCAAGGTAGGGAATTATGAACCTGTTTCTTTTAGGCAGGTCAAAACCTGTTTTCTGTTTCTGTTTATTGAACACGTGCTGAAGTATTTCCTCTGATAGCGTCACACAAAGCGGGGGATTAAACGCATGCAGTAAATATGGAGGCATGTGAGGGATGCCGGCGGTAATGAGGAGACATTACCTACTCCTGCATAATTACGCTCATCCAGTCAAGCCCTCTCAGCATCAACAGTCTGAAATTATTCCTTCATCTTGTCAGTGTCCCACAGAAACCTTTTGTGCTGAATTGCACGTTAGAAATAAGGTGGGTTTTTTTTCCCCCCCTCCGCTTTTTTAACATTTTGGATGATCGTGTAGCCCAGTTTAAGAGGGCATTTTAAGGAAAATTTGGTGGAAACTTAAATTTGGCTCTCACAGCCAAAGTCTCTTAAATAATTCTACGAATACAGGAGCCATAATGTGCTGTATAAGCATCTCTGTTTCATCAGTATAATGAAAAAGAGTGTTATATAACAATGTGTGTGTATAAATATATATATATTTATATATCAGTGAACTGGCTTTGGTTACTTGGGGTTGGAAGGATAAGAAATGTAATTTCTTAACTATGCTAACAAGGATGTAGAAGTGTAGAAGAACCCAAAGGCATGAGAGGTCTATCTGTCTGAGAGAATTAGGAGCAGCGTCTATAATAGCCCGAAACACTCACTGATGACCAATTAAGAGTGTGTGTGTGTGTGTGTGTGTGTGTTACTTTGTCTCAGATGCAGAGTTAAGATCACGTCGCTCTAGAAAAGACCTTTAAGCGACAACAGTGCTGAGATTAGCTGTCACTTTTGATAGATCAATAATATCAGTCCCATTTAGGCCGATACGCTGATTTTCTGATGGAGTGATATTATGGAGGAGCATCAGGGCCTCTTCTGTTTGTGCGTGTACACCAAGACACCTACTCAGTTCTATTCACTGACAGCTCCTGCCAGTTTAAGTGCGCTAACAACAACAACAACAACAAAATAAAAGTCGAACAGAAGGAAAAACTGAGTTTGTCTGTATGACTTAGATGAGTTTAGATGAGTTGTGTTTTCACACGGGGGCCTAGAGGTCATTCAAAGCTGCCCCCCGTGAGCCGGCACACAGAGATTCAGTATTTTGCTCAAGGACACTCCAGCTGGGTGCATGTTCTCCACTGCACCTGTGTCCTGCTTGTTGACGGACGGCCTCCTTCTCTTCAGTCTGCTCCAAGATGCGCATATGTCTTGTTATGACTCGTGGAAGCAACACCTGTACTGACAGATGGGTCGGGACACGCTGGAGAAATCTGATATATTTATTATTTAAAGGACAGAACGTGGAGAACTCGCACACTTCAGCTCAGTTCCGTGGCAGTGAGGTGGCAGGACTGGTTGACATGAGGAAGATGCAGCAGTCTTTGCGTATGAAGGCGATATTCTTGTAAAAGTTTGGTAACGTGACAAATTAAACCAGTCAGTCACACTACAATGCAACTCCTCTCACTCTATCATTCTCATACAGTTGGCAAGTAACACAGTAACAAAGGTCACATAGGAAATGAGCACGACGAAGTTCTGCCTGATGGGCGATCTCACTTTACCTGACTGAAGTACGCAGATACAAGTTAAAAGACACTGAAATCATCTGGACCTCTTCCTTATTCTAAATGACACAATGTTTCCAAGAAGTTGTCGTCCTGTTTACGTGTTAATGACTGGAGACGCACCCACATTTCATCCTTATGTTCTACGTCTGAGCTTCCGTCTGGAATCCCACTGAAAACTTCCTTTCATGTTGAAAATATTTAATTTTGAGGGTTTTCCTGCTATTAATATCGTACATAGTGAATGGACTGTATTTATATCACCCTGCTGAACCTGCGTCTCAACCCTAGAACACCAGCGTCTGGTGATTATCACCCACTCAACTCTTGTCATGTCATTTTAGGGTCCCTCATGGCACCTTTTTTCATTCTATATGACATTGCCTCTTCATAATAGAATACTTCAATTTGGCATAGAGTGTTGTACTTATATATATTTTGATGAAAACTATATCAGGAATATCACATCGGGTAAAATATACCAAATGGTAGTGATGGTGTTACAAATTTTTTTATTAGTGTTAAACGTGTCTGAAAGCAGTTTGACTGCCATAAATGATGCAAAAATACTGCAAAAACTCCAGGACTTCATGGTGCAGTGAAGGTGGATGTGACTACAATGCACCTCGCAGCTGTTGCTTACACCGACTGTAACTTCCTTGAGGTTCAAGATGTCTGGAAGTCTGTTTTCACTGCGGCTTCTTATTCAGTAGATTGTTTTTCATTTGATATTCTATCAATTTTGATCTATTTGTACCTCCAGGTGCAATGAGGGAAACAACCAGTCGGCGTGCTGGAACCCGACCGAGTCCTCCCACTGCAACAGACGCCGGGTGCTTCCACAAGAGATTCAGAATGACCTGGAGCACCCATCCACCCAGGATCACCCTCCTCCACCTCCCCCTTCTCCCCTTCCTCTCTCCCATTCTCTTCCTCTGTTGGAGAAGCACCTACCCACAGTGACCACTTCTAACGGTCGCTCTGAGCTGTTAAAGAGGGGGTTGGCCCAAGGACAGGGGAGCACCGGGCAGGCCATAACACCAGGACAGTGCCGTGGTTTGGGTGTGGGCGACTGTGGCCCCGGCATCGGTGCGGGACGGAACCCGTTGGTCCAGGAGCTGTCCGAACTGGAGGGTCAAATCCTTGTGATCAAGCAACAGCTGCAGTCGGCCATGAGGAGGAAGCGAGAGCTAGAACAGTACCAATCAGAAAACCAGCCAGCAAACCAGACTGCACCCAGTCAGCCTACTTCGCACCAGTCTAACCAGTTTGCTCAGTATACTCAGTCCCACCAGCAGACTAACCAACACACAAACACGCTCCCAGAGTTCTGAAGCTTTTCTCCTCTGTTTTGTTCAGAGAAACCTTGTTCGACACGTCACTGAAAACCTCCTGTCTCTCACGGAATGGGATCCTTGCTCGAGTTCAGGAATTTGAACAATCACAAATTTCTGAAAAAAAATGAATCCTTTAGCTCAGGAGTACCCCTGAACGTTGGACTGAAATGTTCTCCAAGGATTGGATTCCAGTTAAACATTTCCCGATTTCTGGAACGTGATTAGGTGGGAGGCAATGGACTGAAAGTGAAGCAGGGACCTTGAACCAAATCTGTTCTGAGACCCTCACTAGCTTGTTACTGTCACTGAAGAGCTGTGCAAACCCCCCACTTCCTTTTCACCTCTCTGATCCCGTCATTTTTTTTCTTTTACATGCATTCCTAAACCCCCCTCATCTCACCCACCACCTCCCTTTGTCCATCTTATCCCTGCCGTCTAAGCCTTGTCTCTTCAAGGGTACAGATTTGCTTGCAATGGCGATTCGCTTAATCGTAGATATAAAGGCTCATTGGTATTTAACCTTAATGGGCTAAATCACCTGAGTCTTTAGTTCAGACCCACTGGGAGTGTAAATGACCTGAGGCTGAACCCAGCCAGTTGAAGTCTTAATGTCCCTCATGTATTGCTGACACCTTGTATCTTTAAGGGGGCAAAGGAACAAAATACAACTCATTAGAATTTGTTGATTTTGTTATTGATTTCCAATGCTTCTGACCTTTTAACAATGCCTTTGACTCGGCTTAGGTCATTTATTTTCTTGTTATCCTTTTAACAATTGGTCGGTGACAGAAGAAGGCTTTGACAAGATATGTCTGTATTCTTTAAGAGCATCTGGTTGCTGTCTTGTGGTGAAATATTGGACAATACAAAACGTTACTTTATGGATCACTGTATAATGCTGTCCTGCACTTCAGTGATGCACTCTTTGTTTCTTAAAGAAAACTTACACCTATAACATAATCATTTAACTTGTCAGAGTTGGAGTTGTGGCCCAGAGGTCGCTTCAGGGTTCCGAGCCGTGTCGGATGAGAGGAAGTTCAAAGCTACACGTCAAAGAATCTTGAGCTTTTTGCATCGGGGACACAAACGGAAGTGTTTTCCCAACAGGGTGCTGCAGGAAAGAGTCCTACAACCCAGAAATAAGTCAGTATTGTTGCACGTCTGGTTCCCTCCAGTCAAAATCACAAGTGATTTATGTGTTAAATAAGTTCTGTGGTAACTTAACAGGATAAGCAGAAGAAAATGGATGGAAGTTCTGTGGTCAACGCAAGCTTAAGATATTTCAAATTTTGTTCTCAGAAAATATAACAGCACTTATCACAAATTGAAGTTTTGACGTGTCTTAAAAAAAAGCCGGTTGCTAACAAGTAGCTGGTAGGATGGACGTTGTCGAGGACGTTAAATGTCGTCACGGTGAAAACGTACACAAGAAAGAAGTACACAAAGCTTAGTCACTGGTGTTGGTTCGTGTTGAAGTAGTGCGTCCGTGGTGTAGTCCGTTCACAGCATAACGTTAGCTTTGTACCCTGCACTTAAGAGTCACCAATCATAAAAGTGGTGTTTGTTTGTGAAGGTTATATTGCTGAACAAAACCTGTAAGTCTCACACACCTCTGTTTCCTGCAGTTTATTTTCTGCAATAATCAAAAATCCAGTGTGGAATTTGCTTCAGGGGGAGGGAATCCAGGGCGATGCTAACGTCCAGGTCACGTAGCAGATCACCATCACCTTCTAGGTTTTTGGAGCACTGTTAGCTGAATCGTGACCCTGAAGGTGAATACAGACCACAAGTCCAACTCTGACGCGTTACTTAGTTATGATAAGCATTCACAACTGAAACAGTCCCTCTGTGATGAGACCTGTTTTCTTGCATCTTTTCTGTTTGGGTTTGGATGTGTTCTGTTATTAAAGACTTACCTCTCTTGTTTGCACTTAATCGGATGGACACGTTTCTTCTTCAGTCTCCTCTGAGACATTGTTGACAGTCTTTTCTTGTCTTTGTATGTTTCCCAGTGCAAATCAGAAACGTGACAGAGAGTCTCTGAGATGTGTCGACTCTCAGTTCACTCAATTCACGTTCCCCCGTAACCTTGAAACCATCAGGTATGAAGATACTCCACTTAACAACCTAATGAACTCTCTGACAAGCGACGAGCAGCGGTTTGATGAATTCAAAAGACTGCATACATTTTTTTTCAGAGATTAAAGGCTTTTGCTTTCAATATAGGTAACAGTTCCCAGCTCTTGTATCATGCATTTGTGTGAATCTCCCTCTCTGAGTCGGCCATTAAGATTCACCTACATGTCTTCCCTTCTAAAACAGATTCCATTATTGTTTAAAAAACACCCTGCGGCTTTAAACAGAACCAGCCCACTCACTGCTTTACTGCCTACCTTGAACTGATGCTTCGCTGTGGCACTACCCTTCACTCACATTGATAGGACAGGGAGGCATTTGCAGAACAGCCAACATTTCATAAACTTATGGGATGGTAAAATAGTGGGACACACACACACACACACACTCAGAGAAAAAGTCTGTATCTATTTAGTCAGTGTGTCTGCAGGGTAAGCGCAGGCTGTCACAGCTGAAATGAATACCTGACAGAGCAAAAGAGCGAGTGCACTGGCTGAGCCGCCAGCTTTCTTTGTGTCTCTGTGCCTTACTTAGCAGTGACATCAACATCACTGTCGTCGACACGCTCGCAACATGATGAATCAACACAAAAACTAAATCGGCGCCTGGTGTTAGCCGCTCATTCAAGTCTGGGTAATGTGAGGAGGTGCGGGCTGCGCTGGCGCATGCGAGAATAAAATGTTCTTTCAGAGTTATCGAGGGTCTTTGTCAATATAAGTTCCTTAAAAGAAAAAGAGAAAGAAATGTTCATCCTGACTTGTTCTTGATGGGGGGGGGGGGGGGGCATCACGAGGCTTTCAAGAACAGGCCTCAAGGTGGACTAGACCTCGCAGAAACATTCCATTACTTCCAACTGAAAATCGATTGCACTCCCCTTCAGGTGGTGCATTGCCGAAACACATTTGACCGCTACCAATCAAATGTTTATAAGGTGAGGTCACACTATACGTCCCTCCATCTCCTTTGCACTTACACTGAGCCCATCACCTTTGACCATGTCAGCCAAAACATTCCATAATTCATTTTGAATGCGTCTTGTGAATCACCTGGTTCAGTGTCTTACTCCTCTGCCGGACCACAAAGCAACGCGCCGCTCACACAGACGGTTTGTTGGTTACATATGAATTAATCACCCACATGAAAACAGTGACGCTCAGCAGGGCGTTTTGGTTCAATGACCGTAGCTTAAGTAGCCAATCTGACTGCTGCTACGCCAAAAATAATTGGGTGTCATCACCCACATCAGCCGTATTTATAGACCAGGTGCCCTCTGCTTTATCTAGTAATTATAGTTTACTTTAATGATCTTAGTATTATGACCACTGCAGTTGAGGAAAGGTGATGACTTTTATATAAAGTGACAAAATCTGACTTGGGTAAATTGGAAAAACACGCACTTGACTTCAGAGCAGGTGACCAGAGGCCTTCGGGCCCCCGTTGAAAAAAAATACGAGGGAAATTTGTTTGTTGTCATAACCATGACAGCGAAAGTCACACATGAAATTTGGCCAAGATGTGTGTTCTTAATCCCAACCAAGTGTTCTTGGTTCGTTTAATTTGGACCCAACATAACCCCACCTGAACTACTGAGATGGCACATTTTGGAAGGCGCTGACAAAAACGTAGGTAATTATGTTGATGGGCGTTAGCAGACTCTCAAACCTACTCGCAACGAGCCCGTGCATTGCTCGTCTTTCCAGCAATCTTCACAACAGAGTCAAGTAAAACCCCGAAATATATTTTCTTGTATTTTAATATCATAAATCATTTCTTTGCCCTGCTAACATAAGTAAGCACAAACCACTTTCACCCAATGTCACGACATCGACCAGTCAAACCGTCTCTGACCTTTAGGTGCAAGTACGAACACCAACCTTATCAGGGCCTCTGGTCCTCATGGTGACCAAAGACAGGCCCGAATGCGGCACAACAACACAGTTTATGAGTACCTGGTTAGAGTTGGACTTTAGGTCTGAATTAAGGTTTGGTTAGTATTTGGATTAGGTTTTAGGGCTTGAGTTAGGCTGTCCACATGAGTGGAAGTCAATGGAATGCTCTGCTAAGGATCACTATGCAAACCTCAGTGTGTGTGTGTGTGTGAGTGTGTGTACGTGTGTGTGTGTGAATGTGTCAGCCTCAAGGTGTCAAAACAGTATCATCTTCATGTGTGGTCTCTCTCTCTCTCTCTCTCTCTCTCTCTCTCTCTCTCTCTCTTTTAATAATCCTAAAATGAAAACGAAGAACCAGCATTCTGACACATAATGAGAAATACACAAGAAAAAAAAAAAAACATTGTTTGCTACTGACTATTTAATTTGTGGACAAACCAAAATATATATGCAGTATTTCAAATGAAACACTTTTTTTTAAAAACTTATAATAAAAGACAATTATAATCACAATGATAATGAGTATTATTTAAAGTCATGAATATCTATAAAACATCTTGGCTTCTCTCTTCATGCTGGGCTTATCTTCCAATAGGAAATGGAGTCACAACATTGCATCACAATCCACTGGTGGGTCGGGGAGGGGTACCTCGAGGAGGAAAAGTGAAGCAGGAGTCATTAGCCTGGTTTACATAGAACAGCTAGCCAGGCTTTAGCTACTAGCTCACTCTGAAGAGCGTCTCTGTGTCTTGTTCTGAGGAGTTTCTCTAAGCATGTCTTCCATTGAGGTTCAGCTTTAACGGTGAACCGGTGAGATCTCCCTGTACACCTAGAGGCTAGCCCAACCAAGCTCTCTGTAGGGACGTCTCCATTAACATCACAAAGAATCAGGACACGGAGGTGAAACACTGATCATATTTTCTCATATATTGTGCCAAACCCCATTTTCTGACCGAGGACGTAGCAGACTCCTCCTCATTTCCTCCAAAGGGGAGAACAATCGCACTGATACCAAACATATCCAGGTTTACAGCAGGCAAACAGGTCCAAATGGATCATAATAATACAGATTAACAAAAATCTTTACAAAATATGACCTGGCACGGTCAATTAATATACAGAGAGATAATAAAAAGAAGGATTCCGTCTTTTGTTTTTTTGTCTGTACAAGTGACGAACATCACGGAATGACAACATCGACATTTTTGACCACGGCAGATTTTCAGACTGAAAGGGAAGTAGATGAGGTGATGGACGAGGTGAGTCACCTGACAGGATGTGATGTAAAACAGAGTGAGTCAGCCAACAGGAGGTGCGCAGGTTAAACACCGTCAGGAGAGGCTACAGCAATCGCTCATACAAAATGTGCAAAAACACCATCCTCTAACTACAAACAGAGCACCAGGAGGAAGAAAATGTGCCATGTTTCAAACGGTTGTTGCCGTTTTTTTTGTTTGTTTTTTTAAAGATCTGGAAAAACAATCTGTGCTTCGGTTGCAGTGTTTGATTTGATCTATGGCGGCTTGAACTGAGCATAGCCCAACTAGAGGAGAACCATCACAAACATGGTGCGCTTCCTTCCCCGGGTGAATTAAACAGATATATCAGGAGTGTGTGTTGATAAGCATTCGGAGCCACGTGGCATGCGTCCTTGTCATTGTGTCTGGAAGTGCTGCGGAGACGCAAACGTGACCCGGTGCTGCCCCCTTAGTCATGTGACCTCCGTCATTGACGCCGAGTGGTTCTGAAAATCGATGTAGGAAGGGGTGAGAGAGTAAGGGGGGGGGGGATAAGGGTTGAGCGAGATTAGAGAAGGAGAAGGAAAGGGTGTGAAAATGGAAAGGTGGAGGAAATCATTGTCAAGCTGCGTCAGGAGAAGTGCTTCATCTGAGGTTCTGTACACGTGTGTGGTGCAAAATGTCATGCTTGTGTCTGTTTGTAGAAAGAAAGAAAGAAAGAAAGAAAGAAAGAAAGAAAGAAGGTGAATGACCACTGTGACAGACGCTGTGTTCAAGACAACTCAGAAGTCCAGAAAAACCTGCTCAAAGTTTTGATAAAACGAACTGAAGGGTGTCTAACAGGCTGGAAACTTTTCAGCTCTTCGATTTCTCTCCAACTTGACGTCACGTACGTCTTCAAAGATGGCGGCCTTTGTCACTGATAGCAAGAACGCAACTTTTAAAAACATTTTCTTGACTTTTTCATTCCTTTTCTTTTGAGGTTTCTGTTGCAGCGTGAAGGCGACAATGTTGGAATTCAGACTGCTGAGTTGTCACGAACGCGTCCCTGTTATTTAGTGTCACGCCTTCCCTGCTAGCCTTCTGGGAAACGCGGCTATTTAGAGCATAAATTAGAACAAATTGCAGTAACAGGAAATTACTGTAAAAACTGTATACATTATCTGGAAAAAAAGGGGGGGGGTACTTCTTTCTTTTTTTTTTCAGCTCAAGGCCACGAGGGAGCTCTGCCAATTAATGGGGGAAGATAATATGCATCAAAGAGATTAGCTTTTTAGGATGCCAGGTAATGTGTTTTTAAGCTACCTGTGCGCTGAGGGTCTCCAGGGGACTCTCCACGCGAGGGAAAGTCATCAGAGGAAGACCACGGTAGTCTTCAGTCTTCTGTTTAGCAGCCGCACTGTGGATGCCTTTGAAGTTGTTCACCACACATATCCCCTGTAGGAGGAGGCATCAGGAGTGAGGCAGGCAGACAACAACGGACACACACACCAGGAGCCGATGTAGACGTAAAGCAGCACCCTTTTACCCGGCGTGCATCTACAGGTGAGTTTGACGTTGTATCGCAATGAATCTATGCGTGCGTTAACGTTCAAGAACTTACTTGTTCAGTAACTGGGAGCAACCGTGGAAATATTCCGTGCAAATTTGGAATGAATTAGCTTGAACTCCCGTTTTCCCACTGGGTTTTTAGTCAGCTGCCACCTGAAACCAGTGGTCACTTTAATTTATCATACGTTCATAAGGGTTTAAACGCTCAGTCGAACACTGTCTCAGCTTGCAGACGTCACTGCTGGTCTGGGTGACGCCCAGCGCCGTGAACCGGTTCCCTGTTTACATTTACATGCCTGAGTAAATTCTTTTAAAGCGATAAAAAGACAGTTTCTCATGACCGCATTTTACATAAATACATTCCATGTCCATCAGTAAGATTACCACATGTGTTGCTGCATTTCTTAACGCCTCAATATAAGAACCCCCTCCCCCCCGGGCGAACCGTGCCCTCAGGCAGCATGGAAGGAAATGAAGGAGGGCACGTGACTGCTGGAGGATGTTCCTCTGCTCCCACAGCAGCGAGATGTATGAACCCCAGCTGCTGGACCTCAATCCAGGGAGCCTTTCATCCTAACATATGAAAAATGTCTCGTGCAGTCAGTCGACTCCGAGGTGATTATGATGAGTCAAATGTGGCACAGAAGCCTGAGCCTCACTCATGAAAACATCTTTCCTACAACGCTGTTTTTTTTTTTTTTTCACATGATAGAATTGTTGGAAACTTTGATTGAATCTGGCGGACAGGAGTCAGATTCCCATGGTTATTTGTAGCTCCTGATATCTGTGCGCCTCTTGTAACATTAAAGTCTTTGCAGGTTTGGGTGATGGACAGCTACAAGATAGATGTCAGAAGCGAGCGAGGGGCTCCAAATGGTCGTCGGGCTTCACCTCATGTCTGCAAGACGAAATTGAGGGCTTAAAACATTCCTACAGCTTGCCAGAGCAAATTTGTGCATGAGAACATCGCATGAACGGGGCTCACTGTCCTTTACAACAAATGAAGCCAGTAGAGGAAATCAGTAATGGTCCTGAGGGGGATGCAGCCACGCCCACCCCCCACCCCACTGTCGGGGGGGCTGTGGCTGCAGGCCAACACTTTTAACTGCTCAATTCATTAAAAAAATTGCATTTTTTTTTTAAAGGGATTGCCTACAAAAGTCACACGGCCAAACCTGACTGCATCTGGTCTGAGATGTTGTGGATACATGCGGTATTTACATGCACCACCTGTGAACCCAGGCTCACGTTGGTCTCAGTTATACTGTGATGCTAAGTGTTTTTATGTAGTAGTTCTACACACTTCACAAGCCTCAGAAGTACTAGTCGTTAGTTTTCAAAGGAACTTGCTTGTGTGTCAGACCCGTCAGGTGATCATCATGTGCCTCTATATTTTTTTTGGCTTAAGCAGACACTTGTCTCCTTGGTAGGAATTTACTGGCATCAACCTGGAGCCCCATGAAGTGCTTAATACTGATCCCTAAATCTGCTGGCAGTGCACAGACCTCCAAGGCACTTCTTGTTTAGTGGAATTGCTCCATTCAGACCGAAGCTGTTGGTGCACTTGTAGCTCGGGGAGTTAAAGCTGCACCTCATTTCCAGTCCCAGTTTTGTATCCCTCAATATGCAGTCAATCAAGCTACATCAGTTTGCAGATGACAAGACTTTGATGAGCTTCATCTGAACCGAAGGGAAAAGTAGCCCTTCGTTCGTGGCTGGCCAATAAAAAAGCGGGTTAGAAAGTGCTGAGATGATGATTGACTCGCCTGCGTTCATCTTTCCCTGGAGATCAGTGACTCAATGTATGTCAATTTTTATAGGTCAATCATTGAAATCTTATATCCTTCATTAAGGAGTGGAGTGGGGCAGCTCCTCCTCCTCCTCCTCCCCCTCCTCCTCCTCGTGTCCCAAGGACAATCTGCTCCATGTTGACCTCTGAAGTTCACAGCACAAAGCATAGAGAGGGCAGGAATGATTGGCCATTTACTGGACTCAGCCAGAAGAGTCCAAGAGCTGCAGTGCGACCATCGACCCAGACCGAAATCTAATAATGCTATAATGTTGTCTGGAGCCCCAACTTATTCACCCTCCTATTCCTTTGCTTCTCACCTTTCCTCACCCTCCTATAGAAGTATAAATCTCTTAGCTGTCATTATTTATTGCCTCATCCAACGAGGTTTGAAACCAATCATCTACTTCTGAACAAACCTGCGTTACTCAGGACAAGGATAGGACAAGTTAAAGCCACAGAAATATGCAGCCACTCTCACCTGCATAGCACCTCACTACTTTATGTGTGCCATATATATATATATATATATGTATGTATGTATGTATGTATGTATGTATATGTATATATATATATATATATACACACACACACACACACACACACACACATATACATATATATATACATATATATATATATATGTATATGTATATATGTATATATATATATATATATACGTAAAGTGCCTTGAAATAACTGTGATGCATTTTAAACAAATTGAAGCGCAATGGAGTAACCTGAAGTGGTGCGGCAGGACGTATAGCCAGAATACTGACTGCTAACTGCTACCTGCTAACTGCTAACCACAACAAACCAGCATTCAAGTCAGCAAAATGCAGAATGGGCAGTGTGAGGGACTGCTGCGAGTTCCTGTGATAAGCAAAAAGTATCTTAGCAGGAGGGATCTTTCACAGTGCATGTTTAGCCTTTCTTGATTCAAAAACACACCAATGAAAGAAATAATTCCACCCAGTACATTTTCAAAGTTTTCCTGCTAGTAACCCAGGAGACTGAGCTTGGCTGGACCATGAGGCCACATGTCTTGCTCTGACTCCTTATTCAGGTTAAGGTAGTCAGAAAACGCCGTTTACATGGCAGCGCATTACTCAGAGTAGGCGTGGCGGAGGTACAGTAACCTCTCTCAGTTTCTCATGGCGTCTTCCCTCTGTACATCTCCACCTCTCTTTCACACTTGTAGCAGCTGTCACACATGGGACCCCCTGCAGCAATTACATCTAATGACACCTCTGAGATCTCTGATTAAATAATGTTAATCTGTGCCGGTTTCCCATCACCGTCCATCCTAATTCACTTCTCCAAACCGCATGTTGACAAAGACATTTCATTTCCAGAACGTTAGCATGTGGCTCTTTTATATTTTTCTTGAAAGACTACAAGATAGGGAATTTCCGCCTTGCCAGGTAGCAGAAATCCTTCCTGTAACGTTTATTTTAATCGGACAGGTGACAGATTGCTCTCCCCCTCTCCTGGATAACAACCGTACCCAACCGTAATTAATCAGACCACCGGGTCATTCCATCATCTATGAATAATGTTCACCTCAACAGTCCCGCCACTTTTGTTCCTTCTGTTATCAAACTTTCCACATAGAGCAACTGCAGGTGCAGATTAACCATCGCCAGTCGGGCCCCACCATGGTAAACGGAGTCAAGTTTAAACAGCGCTTTTCTACCTTAGCGGCACTCAAAGCGCTTTACAGTGTCGTCTCATTCACCCATTCACTCACACACTCACGATGGAGGCTGCCATGCAAGGCGCCAACCTACTCATCAGGAGCAATTAAGGGTTCAGGATCTTGCTCAAGGACACTTCGACATGGTCCCTGGGGTCGAGGATCGAACCAGCGACCCTTTGGTTGCTAGACGGCCACTCTACCCCTGAGCCACACCGCCCATCCATCCTCGTCTGAGCTCCCCGCTCATGGACTCTTTCTCGCGTCTTTACCACCAGTGTTTGGCATTCAACAAGATCCTCCTACATCTGACAGGACAGGCAAGCAGCCGACTTCAAATGGGTTTATATTCGGTGTTGTCAAAATGATGTGGACGCCACTGTCCAAGTGTGCACTTTCTGCGCGTTTGAGCCAGATCAAGTCCTTCCCAGAATACTAACACAATCTGCTTTGTATAAGAAAGGACATAAATGCAGTGTGCAGACATAAATTTGCATCGGGACTGACTTTAAAAATGGCTCCCAACCCATTTTATGGGCTTTGGTAAGGGCTGCAGTCTGAATTAATCATTTAATTAGTCATTTGGGTGAGTTCCAAAATGAAGCTAAAAAATGATTCCAAAGAAAATAAGTCATGACCAGAATCCACCTCAGAATAATCGTCCTCTCTTCTCTTTGCTCAATTATTCTCTAATCCTTCCCCCCAAATGTCCCCAAACATTCCGCCTCTCCATTGTCCTCACCAGAAACAGAGCGACCGCTGATCCCAGTATAAATCCAGCCACTACGTCTGAACAGTGGTTTCGGTACTCTGAAACTCGGTTGAGGCCGGTGAGGAAGGCTGAGCAGAGCGTGCCCAAGCAGAGAACGGGCTTAGCCAGGCGGCTGGACTTGGTCTTGATGGTGCTGGTGATGTACATCTAGGAAACGACGAGAGTAAGAATCAGACTGTGTAAATATAAAAGATCCTTGTTCCTTAAAGGTTAGTCAAGAGCCGAGCAGAAGTAATTCCCATAAAATAAAGTCAAATATTTCACCATTTCAAGACAGCAGGTTCAGAGGAGCGGTAAGTGCAATCGCTCAAAACAAAGAGGGCTTTTTTTTCACAGAGACGATCGCGTGAGAGGGACGGAGCAGCCGCCACGCTGGTGCATCCTCCAGAGGTTTGGAGCGCTGCCCGTCTTCACTGTGTGATTCACACAGTTCTCAGCAAAACAGACAGTGAAAATGATCTCTTGGTCCTCATCAGCGTCCTGATATCAAAGCAGTATACTGTTCATTAGAGTTTCGAAGTCTGCAAGAGACTTCCTGAATTTGTTTCTCTGTACTTTGACATGAAATATTATCTAATAGCAACTTTGGATGGTTTTGAAGATCCAGCAACTGCTGCAAATCTGAGAAAGATGTCACAGCTTTAATAAATAAACAGGTTCCTGCAGTGTGCTGAAGGGGCTGTCACACATGTGAAGGAAGCGCCATCTCATGGTGACATCTAGCAACTGAAGGAATTTACCAGATAAGCTTTGAAGAGGAGAGAGAGAGAGAGAGAGAGAGAGAGGCGGTAGGGATCTGGCTTGGAGGACTGTATCAAACCCTCTTTTATCAACAATGTGTCTCGTGCTGTGTTTCTAAAATCTCCTATTCTCTTCGCTCTTTTGCATTACAACAGCTGAGACCCTCTGTTCGTACAGCGTCAAAGAAAAGCCATTATTCATCTGCTAATCCAGCCAATTTTCCAACTCTGCCCAAAAAAATATTTGGGCGATGTAACGGAAGAACCAGAGAAGCCACACTGCATTTTTTTCATAGAATCTCGAGTCGGCTTCTCCTCTCTAACGCTAGCAACTAGGCCCACATCAAACAGCTGGACTGAAGCCCTGAACAAACCAGTCATGACATGATGTTGAGAGCAGTGTCAACATACGTGAATAAAACCTGGAAAAGACCCGCAAAAATGAGCTTCAATGTCTTTGCTACACGAGTAATAAAGCAGATGCTGGGGAAGAGAATAACAAAGTACTAATGCAGTAGTAGCGCAGTAGGAACGCAGTAGAAGCGCTGCAGAATGTGTATGTTGGACACAATTGAAAGTCTTGAGGAGAACTTTTTCATTTATTCATTTTTTTTAGTCCAAATTTTATTATATTGAATGAGTCTAAAGGAATAACAAGCAAAACAAGTTAAGAGGGTGCGCTACAAATGGAAATAACTAACAGAAAAATAGTATATAAGGATAGAAAATGTGATAATAGTGCTACTGCGAGCCAGCGCTGGCAAGTTAGTTCAGCTAAAGGTTTAGTTATTCTGTTTGCAGATTACCGGATGTTGGATTAAGAGGACGTGGATTACACCAGATGATGCTCTTGAGGGTTTGTGAACAGACATATTTGGATAATTTTGCTGCCGTCTGTGGTTGAGGGCTCATGGCCATTAAGACTGTAATTACTCTCATTATTATCGACTCAGTGATTATATAAAGCCATTAGCTTATTGGTTTATTACCTCATAAGTGATACTTTGACTTCCATACAGAGAGAAAATTGCATCCTTGTAAACATGCTCATCATGCCAATGCCTGACCGTAACTCATAAGTGTGTGTATATACATATATACACACACATACACTTGCACACACACACTCTGTTAAAGCAAAATGTGAACAGTGAACGTCATTGTCAGGCGTGCTACCACCACGTTCCTCTCACCGTCAGGTAAACAGCAGAGTAAACACTCAGTGAGGCATCCTTGGAGGGGAACGACCGGCGGGCATTCTCCACCACAACAGGGTTTCCGGTGCAGATGTTTCCATTGATGATAAACTGGTGATTAAAACGACACTCTGTGCCGGTGTAGTTTGGCTTGCAGACGGACAGGAAGTAGGGCGAGAGACCTCCCGTCACCACCTGGCCCGCGTTGACGAAGATGTCTGTTGCAAACAGGCCAAATGCAAAGACGCCTGGAGCACAGAGACACAGACACAATGAAGATTTACGGCACACGCAGGTCCTTGAACGCAGCAAATCATAGCAACACAGTATCCAAAATTGCAGGTTCTATTTGGTGTCATAAAAACCGGCGATGCTGGGTCCCCGCCACACGTACGTACCTTTGGAAACACGTTTTAACAAGCGATCTGCTGCAAAACTGGGTAAATGCCGACTGAGCTTACAGGCCGTGATTGGAGAACTGAACAAGCTCAGAGTTACACTATAAAATGCAGCCCCCAACACAAAAAAAAAAGCTGCAACTGCAACAATTGAACAATTTCAACGACTGCAGCTCAAACATTCAGAAGACTTGTGAAACATTCTTTTACTGGTATTCTGAAGACGTCACAGGAAACGCAACGGTTGGACTCCTAGAAAACGACACCGGTCCTCTTCTGTATTTTTTTTTTCAGTCTGAAGTAGTGCCAGGAATCCTGGAACAACAGCCGCCAACAGCTGTTGGATGAAGAGCTGCAGGCAACAGGCGGCGACTTCAACCCCTCAAACAGGTAACAAGTGCAACACGAGCAGATACTGTAAATGTGGATAGCAGTTACTCAAAGAATGATGGAGAAAAAAAGGCCAATTATTAACTCATGTCTATAAAATGAAAACATTTAGTTTAGCTGCCTCCAGAATTCTGGAAACTCTGGTACTGACATGCTCACTGTGCCCGCCAGCAACTGCAGTTACCAAATCAACCAGGAATGAAATGATTGTGTGTTTTGAACGAAACACTCGACAAACTTAACCTGCATTTTCTCGCTTTTGGGTCAAAATGCGTCTCAACACCGAGGAAAACGTTCCCTCAAGAAAGAAGCTTTTGATGCTCATTCAGCATTGAATTTGAAAAGGTTGGTGGGAACGCCAACATTTTCTCACGTGAGTTTGTCTGATAGCGGCCGAGCGTTCCAGCGTAACTAGTGTGTTTAGGTCCTAACGTCACATTTAAAGGCGATGCTGTTTAAAAGGGGAGAAAAGCAAAAGAAAAGAGAGAGTAACAGGTATAGAATCAAAATGGCAGGACAGGAGAGACACTGACCGAACCGTAAACAAAACATATCAGCTAATATGAATTATTGCAGGGAAACTTTGCGCCCACCAAGCCTGACTAGTGTCTGCGTCTGCATTTCTTTAGCTGTGAAATATGACTGCTGATTATCTGGCCTGCTTAGCCATGAAATTACTCTGCTTTGTATTCTCATCCAAAAAGGGGGGGGGGGGGGGGGGTGCAGAGGGATCGGTGGGTGAGGGTCGGGGGGGGTTCCTTATTTGTGTGAAGGGCAATGAGGGAAAGAGCCAGGGGGGAGGATTAGGGAGAGAGAGGAGGATGGGAGGAAGAGAAAAAGAGAGAGAGAGAGGAACTAAAAGCCCTAGTGATCCTGCAAATGTGAAAGATTGTTTGGGAACAGACAGAAATATAAATCGTGTGAATTAGCAGGTGAAGTATTTAATAAACTTATTGAAAACCCAGGAGTGAAGTTGCGCTCACGTCCAACTTTCGGAAAGACTCACCTCATCTCAAATCGTTTCAGTCCTCGTCAGACAACCTAGAATCTGTCTCTCTCATGTCTATCTGTTAAAATCCAAATTAAAACGAGTTGCGCCTTAAATTTTCCTTTCAAAACTTTAATGGTGGTAACGATCAAAAAGGCCGCTAAAAGTTTCAATAAAAAAGAAACAACATTTTCATCCGACAGCGTCGTGCGTGTGTTTTATCGTTGGACTTCAAGGTTTTTTTAAAATCCTTCCCAAACTAGAGGAGGGGTAGAATTTTTGTTCTCTCCTAATGTTTTTGTATTAATTTTTATCTACTCGCTGATATAAAAGTAATAATTTGTATATCATTGTTGTAAACTTGGACAAATAAATAGTGAGTTAATACAACAGACCTGGAACTGAACCAATCGCAACGATTCTTCTGACTGTGTCTACAGTCGCTATGGCAACCTGCACGTCATCGCGCCTCAATTACTGCTTCAGATTCTTTGCTTTTGAATCCAGGATACTGAGAGTTGCCTCACTGAAACTCTCATTACTATTTGAAAGTGATTGTAGTGAATTAGTTTCCTGCAGTAAAATGAAGGACAAAATGTTACTGGTGTTGAGGTGCAGTTACAAAAAAATCTGAGGGCTACACAAGTTTGTTGCTGCTCGAGGAGAGAGTGTGTACCCGCCATCAGCTGATTGAGCCGCATAGCCGTAGCCACGAGTCCGTAGCCATGAGTCTGTAGCCACGAGTCTGTAGCCACGAGTTCGTAGCCACGAATCTGTAGCCACAAGTCCGTAGCCACGAGTCCGTAGCCACGAGTGCGTAGCTATAAGAACGTTTTGTGGTATGAAATGCAACCTTAATGAAGATACATTTGCTGATGGGAGTACACAGGTTGCCATATTCATATCGGATGTTACTAGAAGCTTGATCAAGCCATTTCTTAATTCCTGTTGCTTTACCTATGAAGCGGATGATGCGGCGGATAAGAGGGTTGAGGTAACAACAGTCCCCCGTCACGATGGTTTTCTCCTGGGCCAAGAGGGCGTCCCTCGTCGATTTCATGACGTACATGGACACCTCTCCAACGAAAATCTACACGGGGGGGAGCCACACAGAGAGTTACTGAGAGCAACGCAAGTAGAGCAAGTAGATGGAGATGGAAAGAAGAAATAACGAGAAGGAAAATATACAGAAAAATGTTAGGCGTCATATCTTAGAGGAGCATTTTGCCCGTCTAGCCATAAAACACTGTGTCTTAATGCAGCCTTTTTTCTGCTCCATTATATTGTAGACATTCCATCAGCTTTAATGGAAAAACTGCTGCTGGACACAGAAAATGAAACCGCGAGTATAAAGCAGGCTGCCACAAAAAAGTGTGTGTGTGTGTGTGTATGTGTTTGTGTGTGTTTGTGTGTGTGTGTGTTTTGACATGTTCTTTTTGCCTTTGGTGTGGGTTCTTTAAAGAGTTTAGCCGCGAGGCAGTTAACAGGACTTTAGTGTTCTCCCTCATCCCTCATGAGTTTTTCAAATTCACCAACGTGTCTGTTTGTGTCTGCGTGGCTCTGATCAGCGTGCAGGAGGCGGAGATCACGCCTTTCTGCTGGCTGACGCACGTGCATGACGAACACATCGCTCCTTTTATCTTAAAAGGAGTTTATTGTCAAACACTTTCAAGAAGGGAACTTGTCATGCCATGTTGTTTGATTATGACTGATTTTTTTTTGGTCCTGTTTACACTTTTCTAGTTCAACACTTTGCGCAACTGCCGCTCCTAAGGAGGGATTTTGGGTGGCAGATTGTGAACTCAAGTAAAAGCAAAATTATTCCTGGTCCAACCTCTGCATCATGCGTTGTTACAATTATTCAATTAAACAACTAGAGAAAAGAAAAACGCGTTAAAAGAACACCGGGAATGGCGATCTCGCCCTTTGACCCCATGAACCGATTTAGTTTGTCAATGAGGAAATGAGCGTCACCACACCTTGACTGAGTTTGCTGGAATGTACAAGAAGAAGACAACAAGGACAGACAACAGCGTCACTGCAAGAAATCATGAGTCTAAATCAGGAGAAAAAAGTCAGTATCTCTTTTAACTTAAATACTCTGGCATGTCAAGGCCAAAATGGATTATTATATCAATTTAGATGAATTAATTTCACCTTTCTTTAACGACAGCCCAAATTATTCTATAATCAGAGTCAACAAATAACTCAGGTGTCCACCGGTGTTTTCTGTCTGTCTTTTAACAGAATAACGCCTTGGTTCTGGTTCTGATCCGGCTCTGGCCACCTCTGGTTTTGTTCAGAATGACTTTGAATCCTGCAAAGGTGAAGAATCTGAAATAAAACAGTCAAGCAGAAATGTATCTTTGAGGAATTCTAAAATGACATCAACAAATCTTTAGTCACACGACTTTCCTGTGCGACAGCCCCGATGTGGTGACTGCCGCTTCACTTCCATTCAAGTCATTTAAACGCCATTCAAATGATCCCCTCATGATGAAATTCAGCATTCATCTAGCGCCTAATAATCAGGCTGAAGTGTCTCGCTCAACTCCAAGCAAATGTCATGAAAACGTCATTCGTGTCGCGTGATGACATATGAGCTGGCTTATACGGCTACAGTACGGCCATGAGAGGTGACCCACGCGGCATTCCGGTCACACACTGATAGGAAAAGTTTAAATATCAACTACAAAAATAGAGCATGTGACTCATTCACAGGGCGCCTTCATCTTCGGAGTAATTTAGCTGATATGAAGCAAAAAGAGCACGCTTCTGGTTCATGGAGCTCAGTAACTCTCACCCATCAGTGTAGCTGATTAACAGCGGCTCAGGACCGCCATAACCTTGAAAGTCCATTAAATACTTTACCTGTGACATTAAAATGACAGCCACTAAATTTAGCACGACCCTTTTAATACGTTTCACCTTCTTCTATTTTCCCCTATACATTAGGTATGGCATCTGTCCCTCATGGAAAACCGTTTTGCAGCTCGTTTGGGTGGGAAGGCGTCTCACCGTAACGAGCTGCCAACATACATCATCAGAAAACTACCAGCTTCGAGGCTTGAGGCGGCTCAAACTTGATCTTGATTCTGTTTGTATCACGCCATGACGTATCAGCTGGCTAACACCGACTTGAAGATCAAAAAGGGCCCCCCCCCCAAAAAAAAGCGCTCCAGGCCAACCGCCCGACAGAGGAAGCTAATATTAGCCGCTTTTATCATCATTCTGCTGTAGTAGCAGCGAGGCTGAGGCTAGGATGTAGCGACAGGGAACTGCGTGAAATGAAATTTGGGGAAGCCAGAAAGGGCTGGGCTAGGTTCCTTAACCGGTGGACAAACAAGCAAGAGCGTCCCTGTTCAACAGCAAATGTTCCAAACCGACTCGCCATGTATCTTTGCAAGTGTTCACCAAAAGAGCCGAGGCGACCCTCCTTACTACACGATCCACAACCTCACCAGAACCTGACATTTTCAGATTGCCGTGACCTCACTAGCGAGCTAACGATAGCGGAAGTTGTTAGAAACTCTGCTAACTGCCCAGAGCGAATGAACACTGGTGCGTGTTGGACTGCTCCTCCAGGGGTGTGGACACATGCTGGTACGCTCGTATTCGTGTTGGAGTGTGAAACGTGAAGTGTAAACTTGTTCACGTCCGACAACCTACGTCTTCAGCGTCCTGGAGAAAATCCATAGTGCTGCGTTCAGTTCTGACCCCTCCAATGACAGAAAGAATTAATGAAAGTAGAGATCTTACAACAAAGCGCTACAAAGCATTTGTCAGACACAATCCTAGCTGCTTGTTGCTTGTTGCCGGATCCTAAGTTGACAAGAACAACCTGTTTTCATTATCTTGGCTCTGAAGCTGAGGCACGGACGTTCTGATTTATAGACCGCTGCATGAGTGCGACCCGTCTAACCTCCAAAGCCTCTCTTTGGTCTGGCCATGTGGAACATTCTGCATAAATTACTGCCTGTTTGCTAATTGGCCAACAGCCAAGTCCTGTCATCATTAATTCTGATTGGCTGCTTCCCGGGTTTATGACGCATGTGGAGATCTACATTGTCAAGCACAACTTCAGTACCTGACACGGCACTCTCAAAGGGCACAATTAAGAAGTTTGGGAGAACAAACAGTTGGATAAAGAAACTAGAGAAACGAAACCCAAATATATTCCAGTTACATCGAGAGAAAGAAAGAGAAAGGAAATATGGGAAAATGGCCAGCAGTGTTCAGCAAAACTCTACAATGGCTGACACAGCACTCCCCAAGGGGGAGTGTGATCAGGGATATCAGGAGAGAGAAAAAGGCTTGAAGATTAAAGAGTTTAATTAGTGTTATGTAAGTTTACATCAAATTAATTGGGGAGGGGGGGTGCAAAAGGTAAATAAATATGACCACACATATACGAAAAAAAAAAAAGATTTGGATATTTTCTCACATTTCCAGAGACTCCTTGTAATTACTGTGTAATTACATTCCACTCAGGTTATATTGATGAGGGCTTCTGTTTTGTTTTTTGTTGGTTTTTTTCCTTTTGTACTTGCGGAGTAATCCATTTAGTTCTCATTAAACCAGCTGTAATAACAGTTCTTGTCACCTTTTTTTTTTTGGTGACCAATCAGAGCTCTCCTCTGGATTTGGAATCAGTCGTGTTTATCAGAGTCTGAACGCTGACGCACCTGCACACAAATTAGCAACAGGGACAAAACGCAAGCAGCAAAACATGTTGGATTGATTCAGTTAAAGCATCCATCTATCCATCATCCCTCCCTCCATCCATCCTCTATACCACTTTTCCATTAAGGGTCACGGGGGGTGGGGTGGGGGGGCGGTGGCCTATCCCAGCTGCAATTATGGGTTCAGTATCTTGCTCAAGGACACTTTGACATGGTCAGCAGGGGCGAGGATCGAACCAGAGACCCTTCTGTTGCAAGACGGCCACTCTACCTCTGAGCCATGCCGCCACTTTCCAGCTCCAACAGGTATATATACAGTATATATACAGTATATATACTGTATATATACTGTATATATATATAGTCTGCATTTTCTTCTACCTGCTGCAACATACAGCATTCAGTGTTAGGAGCCTGAGAGCAAAGACTGGAATGTCCTATAAGATAAACACGCAAGTTAGGCACACAAATAAAAGCCTGATATCTCGTTTAAAACGAACAGGAAGTCCAGAGAGCTGACGACATCTCTACCCGTCACTGACTGGGCCTCTGTTGAAACTGAGATCGAAAAGGAAGGTGTCTGCATGGTGAGGAGCTAAAAGTGGGACACACGCAGGACGCCGCTAACAGCTCTACCAAGCCACGCTTCATTGGTAGCGTTTGATAACCTTCACTTCTTTATCTCTGCTGCTTTTTGACTCATTATTCATTTATCTCGAAAATTCAAATGTCTCTTTAGGTGCCCTTAGTTCCTACTGTAAATGGAATGATGCCATTTTGTCGCTACACCACAGGAATACTTGAAATACAAGTTTTGAGAAAAGAGGAGGAAGGGACCTCGGTGTGGATGAAGTGGACTGGATGGCTGGTTCTGGTCCATGATTCATTCTTCAGGTTCTCGCTTGATGCATTTGAGTTGGAGTAGCAATTACAGCAGGTATTACTGGACTACACCACATCATCTAGGGAGAGATCATTAAAATCATAATGCCCCAACTCACAATTCAGTATTGTTATTTTTCTTACTGTGCATTTTCTTTTTTAGACACACACAAATATATATATATATATATATATACACATAGAGAGAGAGAGATCTATCTATATCTATCTATAGATATAGATAGATATAGATTGATAGATATCTATCTATATCTATCTACAGATATAGATAGATATAGATAGATATCTATCAATCTATATCTATCTATATCTATAGATAGATATAGATAGATATCTATCAATCTATATCTATCTATATGTATAGATAGATATAGATAGATATCTATCAATCTATATATATCTATATCTATAGATAGATATCTATCAATCTATATGTATCTATATGTATCTATAGATAGATATAGATAGATATCTATCTATAGATATAGATAGATATAGATTGATAGATATCTATCTATCTATATCTATCTATATCTATAGATAGATAGATATCTATCCATCTGTATCTATATCTATCTATAGATATACATAGATATAGATAGATAGATATCTATCTATATCTATCTATATCTATAGATAGATATAGATAGATAGATATAGATAGATAGATATCTATCTATATCTATCTATATCTATAGATAGATATCTATCTATAGATATAGATAGATATCTATCTATATCTATCTATATCTATAGATAGATATAGATAGATAGATATCTATCTATAGATATAGATAGATATCTATCTATATCTATCTATAGATATAGATACATATATGAACAACTAAACTAAAAACATCATATCTGAACTGCAGAGATGTATTATCATTCTTTATTATCTTTATCATTGGGCACTCACTTAAAGAGCAAATACTAGTAAGAGTATAGAATTTTATAGAATTCTATTGTGTGTATCACAAGTGAACATCCAAACTCTTCTATTGAACAGGCAACTATTTGACATAATAATAATAATTTTCCCAGGCTCCCAGGGTCATGTGGCGCCTTGTCAGCTGAGTCGACTGCATGGAGCAACACTGACCCCTGGTGGTGAAATGCCAGTACTACTACTGCTGAGACAGGCATTTGGAGCCGAGCTGCACATGCAGCCACTGTCCTGTACACCGTGGCTAAGCTATAAGAAGTAACACCACAGGCATACCCAGAGGTACTCATTCAAAACCTCGTGATTTAGCAATGATCCATCACATTCAGAAGAAACATTTGGACCTGCACTTGGAGGACTATTTAATACAGGATATTACATAATAAGGGCCGCATTCCACTTATGAGCACCTTATTAGCTTGTGCATGTTGTTCACTGGCTGAATGGAACCAAAACATTGTCAACAGTATTAATTACACCTAGCATTTGCTGGGGAAAGGCAGCTACTGATGCCATCAATCATACATCAAAGTAATTACATCTGGAGAATGTCCAGGCTCCAAATCCATTCTGTATACGAACTCTACACCAGAGTACACACATACTTGGTTAGCTGTGTTTGGAATCACGTACCAACATACTTCTCACATGACGGGTATGAGTACATTCAGCTGCTGCTGTCAGGATAAGTGAATTTCGAGACTTGACACTGAAAAATATGAATATTTGAAAGACCCCTTTTAACACTGCAGGAAAAAGTGATGCATTAGCAAAGACAAGGAGAATTTCTTCAGCCCGGCTGAAATCATTCTGATCAGAGCTTCCAGCATACGGAGGGTTTGAACCGTCAATCTGACCGATTCAAGTGTTCACATGTGACATTTTAAATCAGATTATCATCCCATAAAACTGCTCCCTTCACTCCCTCTCAGTTATTGACCAGATGATGGGAGGGGGTATTGTTTCTACCTCTATTGTCCTTCCTACTGTTTCATGGAGCAAATGAATTAATAAACCCAGATTAATTCTGATTTTTACTGAAATATTACGGTCCATGTAAACCCAACTATTGAGGTCATAAAATGCTTGACGTTAATGGTTTTTATGAGGAATTAAAAAAAGAATATAAAAATGGACTAACAAGGAAATGAGGGGAAAAAAAATCACACTTGAGGAAACTCTACAGTCTGGGGCCTTTAAAAATAAGTAGATTATTTATATAATCGTCAGTATTAAGTCAAGTTAAAAGTGTGTCTTGGGGCAGAACAACAAAACCCATCTTCATCTCAGAGCAGTCAAAGTATTTTCCCGTCAGCTGAAACTCTGCTGTCTGAAAGCTTTGAGGGGGATTAGTTTAGTTTTTGGATTTACAAACCTCTCAAACCTCCCCATTAACCTCTTGGAATTCTGCACAGAGGCTGAAGTGTCAGACCTCCAGGTGCTTTGCTAAATTTGTTGTGTTATCGCCGTTTGTTCACAGGGACGTAGCACGACCCGCAGATGAACTTTTCCCCTTTTCCTTTTTCTATTTCCTACGGGCCGGACCTTTACCTGCTAAGGTTATTCAAGGGTTGCGGTCAGCATTTAAATCAAGTTGCCCCAGTTCTGTTGTCCTTTTTTTCCTCAGCGTCAGTTGCTAGCTTGTTGTGGGACTTGCTGAACTGGTCCAGGTCCAGATGACCAGTGTAGCTGAGGCTGCTTTAACAGGGAAGGTGGTGGGTGACAAGCTGCTCTGGTTGTTCCCCCCATATATGACGAGAGCACTGTGGGCTGACATGGCAGTGGTAGCATCTCATTCGGATGGAGAGCAGGTGCCTGTCGTGGTTGTCTAATCCACCTTTGTAGGCAATAATCCAGTTTCCTGTCCTGCTGTGCACTGACCTCTGTGACCTCACCGCGCTAACAAGGATGATATTCTTCCTCTTTTGCGCGCACGAGACAACTGTGGCGCCATGCGTGAAAAGAATTGTTGTAATTAGATCAGTCTGGGCTTGTTCTGCTGCTACTGTGCTTGTCTTCCTCAGGAGTGGAGAAGTTGTCACATTCTTTCCTTTGGCATTTCAGTGCAACCATGCTTCTTTTCTCTCCAAGGCTCCTTTGCAGCCGTGTCGCCAGGCACTAAAAAGGCAGCTCAGGGACCCTTATAGTCCTCAACTCCCCCCCCCCCCCTTTGATGTCTGGTGGTTTGACCAGAATTGATAGGTTTGGTTAATTTATTTCGAGTTGATGATAATTCGCTGCATTTAGATGCAGGTCTCACAACAGTGTGACCCCGATGACACCACCAGGGGTCTCAATGCGAATCTGCTGACGGTATCAAGGACCGCTTGACCTCTAACTACTGTCCATGATCTGATCAGCACTGATGAATTCAAGTTTCCACAGATAGTTTAAATTGATACCAGAACAAACAAATCGCAGCTCCTGTGCATTTTCAAAAGAAAATGTTATTTCTTGGGAGATGAAGTTATTGCTGAGTATCAGGGTTCACCCTGGACAGGTCACCAGTCCATCTTAGGACCAACACACAGAGACAGACAACCATTCACACTCACAGTCACACCTACAGTCAATTTAGAGTATCAATCAGCCTCGTCCCCTCTTGATGTCTTTGGACTGTGGGAGGAAGCTGGAGTACCAGAGAGAACCCACACAGGAACAGGGAGAACATGACAACTGATTGATAAGCTTATTCCCAGAAACTCAGCGTGTTGGCCCATGTAGAAGACTACCAGATCCACCTTCATTCAGCAGAACAACTGATCTCGTCTGGTGAGTGAAGAGTGGAAAAAAAACCCTCAACAACAAGACATCACGTTCCTGAGAGCAGACGAAAAGAGAAAGTGAAAAAAAAAGATGAAAGAATAGAAAGTTCAGAGTTTGAAATCAGTGCCAGCGATCAGCCGACCCATGAAAAGATCTGAACACCTCAGCTGGACAGATCTGGTCCGTGGCATTTCCTCCCAGAGAACGTGCGATTCAGCAGAGAGCGAGACGCAACACCTTGCAGTCGGTGGAGACGCACGAGTGAATCTCTATTCTGAGCAGAACTTCAGTGCTGTGAGACTCAACTCTGAGGTAAATGCAGTAGTGATTATTTAGGTTTTCAAGTGTAAAAAAATAAATAAAAACGTTGTTGTAACTCACGATAGTCGTGGGAGCAGCAGCCACCACGCAGTACAGGATGAGTGGAGGGATGAAGCTGGACTCCTCGGTGCCGGGGTACGGCTTCATCAGCTCCGCGTCGTTACAGAAGAAACCCTGCACGTGAACGCTGAACAGGTCTGTACACTCCATGTAGTAGGCCAACAACACCGTGCCGGACATGATGACAAGCTGAAAGAAAAACATGTTGGAGGAGGACAAGAAGGGAGAGAGAGGTTGTTAATTGTGGAACCTGAACGCTGCCTTCCTCAGTTGAGTTCTCGGCGGTGAAAAAGTTCCTTGGACGGGTTGTTTGGTGGGAAGCGCGGCTCCTCTCGTTTGTCAGCTGTGGTTTCTGTCTGACAGCATTTAAAAAAACTGCATGAATTCTCTGAAAACACATCCTTCTCTCTCTATCTCTCTCTCTCTCTCACATGCTAACTGTGGTCGTAAATAACCCCCCCGAACATCCAGTACTACCGGCGGCGGCACCACCACCATCACTTACCACCTCCTCTCCTCCCTCACCCCCTCATCCTTTTATCCCTCTAACGTCATCTTTTGTCTCTGGCCTCCTTTCGCTCTTCCCAGAAACAGCTGCGGGCAATTTGTTTTTTAAAAAAAAATTATTTATATATATGGTATCTTTAGTCACTGATGATGAAGCAGCTCTGGAACACAGAACCCAAGGCATATCACAGCAAGGCTTTTAATGTGGCGCCTGAGAAACTTTTACTTTTTTATGGAGCAAGAGAGGCTGAAAGAGGAGCACAGCAGCATCCGGAAGGCCAATGAACATCTTCTGTCAATCATGAAGCAGTTCAATGTAATGTGAACGACTGGAACACAGAACCCAAGGCATATCACAGCAAGGCTTTTAATGTGGCGCCTGAGAAACTGTTGCATTTGTGTCACTCAGCTGTTAATGTGCCAATATTGCTGCCAACCTGCTGGCGTTATGCTGAGGTTTGACATCAAAGGAGGGCGATGAGATTATTTCATATTTTAAAGCCGTGAATAAAAGAAAGACCTTACAGTGTAAGAGGAGGGAGAAGGATATCTTCGTCACACTGTAGTACTGCAAAATGATGGAAACACTGGCCTTGTAAAGGTATCGCCACAGTAAAAGCTACTCAGTTTTCATGTCACCTGAAAAAAGACGGTTAATTAACCAGTGGTACGGGGTGGGAAACACAGGTGAGGTGAAAAACCATTGATGGAGCACAGACTCTTTTTTTAGGGGCAGGGAATGGGTAGCAAGACACAGACTCCCTGACAATCTCTGACTTTGAGCTCTGACTTTGATCGCACTCGTTCTGTCTTGATGCCAGAAATCTCTCTACGCGGTTTTGCTAAAGACAGACAGTACAAAAGTAACCCAGAATCCTGACCGTCGTCCCAGCCTGTGACTGTCGTCTCTGACCCTGAATAATCAGGCGTTAAACCTGGCACTGCACTTCCTGGAGGCACAGGAAGAAGATGACAGCTTACATCGAGTCACTTGTTAAGTTAATCAAGTCAAAGACAAAAATTCTGACTGCGCTCGTTAGGACTCACAGCCATGTTCTTAAAACTGTTTCTGTGTTTGAATGGAATTGTTTACTTTTAACTGCAAAAAAGCTCAGTTGGATCTGTTGTTCCTTGGCAGGTACATAAAGAAAACACAAAAAACCCATCAAGTACAATATCGAAAACAACAGCGAGCCCCTTCAGATGGACATTACATTCTACAAAACAACACACACACATACAGACCCTTACATGTGAATAAAAACAGCGCCGGAAGTGTCAACCAGTGGAAAATGTAGATATGTTAAATAAACATGTTGATCAATGGTGATTATGATCTCGTGGTGATTTGGTGACCCTCTGCTCCTCCCTCCTGCTGATGGCAGCTGAAGGTGAGGACCTGGTTTATATCGACTGGCACTCTCTCGTCCCTTTGCTCGACACTGACAGGAAAGACTGTATTAAACCTGCGGTATCATTCAGCCACAGCAGCTTCTGTTGTGTCAGATGCACACATACGGAGCACGCAGTCCCCAGAACGCAGGATACTAGTATTTATAGTGTCTACAGTCGTAAAAATACCCAGATTTCTCTGTGTTCCATGTGAACATGATCAAAACCAGACAGCCAGCGTCCTCAAATCCAAGTGCAGTCCCGGAGATTTCTTGTATTTATAGTTAGATGTAGAAACAATCACAGTCTGCCAGCTCTGTGACCTCTGACCTCGCTGGAGCAGAAGGGAGGAAAGGAAGGTGCTGAAAAACGCCTTCACTGATAGCCTTCACGGAGCAGACATCATCGGATGACGACAAAGAAACGACAAGCGCTTTCCATACAGGCCTGATTAAACAGCCTGTGTGTGCCCATGCAGCATCATACAGCAGTTGAGCTGTTGCACCGTGCAGTTGAAAGCAGTGGTAATACCTGTATCAAACACTAGGTGTCACTGTGACACTGCTGAGGCAACTATGTGGCTTCAAGGGAAGGAAATCTCACACATAAAGAGTTCAAGGTCTGTCATTTATAGCCTGGTATTAAATATTCAAAGGCAGAAGGTATTAAAAATGACACATTTAATTAAACACCAACCATAAACCACAGACAGCAGGTGAGGACAGCTAGAGTTTATCATTTATAGGCACGATTAACAACTAAAATTACTAGAATTATGGCCTCCGAACTGTTTCTAGTGGCACAGAGAAATAAATCTACAACATCATGCTGAGATGTCATTTTCAGTGTACTTTTAGTTCAAAAATGTCTTTAAAAATGCGTTCTACATTTGGTGTGGGCCAATTAACAGTAAAACATTTACAGAATTGTGAGGTCAGTGTTTAGGGCAACACATCAGCGACATTTATGTGGCTTTTAGGTCATTACAGAAGAAATTATTGAGTCACGGTGTTGAGGGCTGCCGGGATGTGGGTAACACATGCTAGTCGATGAGATACTTCTCGAATGAGCCCGCTGACTGCTCCTGGCAATAGCTCAGAATTTGAAGGCACAGAACCACATTTAAAACCATCTCCTGCCATGAATACTTGCAAGAAAGCTTCCTTTTCACACCGTTTACCTAAACTGCCTGAGACTTTGGTCACCTACACACTGGGACTGTCCTGACCAGGTATGTTAGCTGACTTGAACTGTTACACTGTGCGTTATCTCACTGTTAATGCAGAAGATGTGTGAACCAGACTGGACAATATGGTCTGTGGGGCTCAGGCTGCAAAAAACAAAAAACAAGAAAGAAACTGATATTTTGGCAGGCACAGTTCTCCAACAGATGGCCATGCTGAGGTGTGTGTGTGTGTGTGTGTGTGTGTGTGTGTGTGTGTGTGTGTGAGAGAGACTTGGTTTTTGTTATCTTTTGGAGACCTTCTCTGATATAACCACTAAGCGTATCAGGACTCCTAGTCCTCATGGGGACCAAAGACCGGTCCTAATGCGGCAGAACTTCATTTATGAACATCTGGTCAAAGTTAGAGTGAAGGTGTAAACTGCAGTTAGCTTGAGGTTGAGGTTAGGCATCACCTGGTTAGGGTTAGGATTAAGATTAGGGCTTAGGTTAGGATGTTCACATGAATGGAAGTCAATGGAATGTCCTAATAAGGAGAGCTACGCAAACCTGTGTGTGTGTGTGTGTGTGTGTGTGTGTTTATGTACTTGTTCTTACAACATAGTGAGGACTAGAACATGTTTTACCGCAGAGGGAGGACATTTTTAGAGTCAGGACTTTTTGGCCGGTGCTCAGAACTTCAAAGGGCTTTTTGGCCATAAAAACTAGGTTTTACAGTCGCGGGTTGGAACTGAGTTGTGGTTATGTTTAGGGTCAAGGTTACGGTCAGGGATTTAGCTGTGATTGTTGAGGTACCGGCTAGGGAATGCATTTTGTCAGTGACATCTGTACAAGGATGCATGCTATTGTATGCAAATTGCTTGTGTAACACTAAGCAAACAAAGTTAAGCTCGTCAAGATGAGCAGAAATGACACTGAGTCTCATCCCTAAAATCTTTTTATGCAATTTTTTTCCTTTAACCCAAAATATCATCTTACTAACAGGAAGCAAAATGTAGGTCCCTGCTCCTGACACCTATTGTGTACTGTCAATCAGCCAGGCTTGCAAAGACAAGAGCAACACAATAGACGTGAGGAGCATGGATTTACAAATCTGGTTTTGCTTTGTGTCAGAAACGCTAAATCTGGAGTCTAAGAAGTGTGGAAGAACAAATTTGTGAATAAGGACATGTCATGAATGAGACCCAGAGGTTTTGGACAGCTTATCTGCATACAACATCCAAAATGACACAGACTGAAAAAGAGAGAGTGAATCCATGTTGTTCCAGCCAGGTAATCAGCTAAACATTATTCATGGCTCTCCTCTGAAAATATGTTAATTCCTGTATTCGCAGCAATGCCATGTAATACCCTGTGAGCTCACATACCACAGGATGGTGGTTTTCCCAGGAAGCACTTGGCACCCTGCGCAGATTACCTACATACCTACTTACGTGTTTGTGGGACTTTACTTTGACCTTCATCTTATTTGCATATTAGAAGAACTTGCCTCGAGCTCGAGCTCAATTATGACCCGCAACTATGTTTTCTAGTCATTTACCTTCATGAGCTCAGGTTGCTGGTCCTTGCATTGGTAAATATGTTAAAATACTCGGACTGGACTGTGTATTTCCAATATTCATGCAGCTGAAGGAGCCGGAGCAGCACGAACAAACGCTAGAACCGCCGGACAAGTTTAAAGCTACTTTTTGCTAACGGCTAACGACAGCTAAGGAAAAGTCTGAAGCTACTTGTAGGTGACAGCTGACGACATCATTCAGCTACTTCCATGGATGTTTTATCTAATTATACAACAGAAAAGGAGCAGCTCAATAGCATTTCATCCACATTACACCCCTCCCCATCACATTCTCCCATTCATACTAACGTAAAGCTCACTTCCTTGCAATCAATCATAGAAGTTCATAAACTGGCGCTCAGACATGCTAAGTGTCATCAGCTTCTGGAAAATCACCCATTTGAACCTTATCGAATCCGATCTGACGACGTTTTCTTGTCTGTTCCGTAAGTCAGGCCTGTAATTAAATTTTGATAAAAATGTGCCAACGCTTAAGAAATCAGTGATGCAGTCTAATATCTGAAGGTCTCTTTCCATTCCTGTGACAGTTCTACATCTAGACAAGCATGCCGCTCTCTTTAAAACTTAACTCGTGGTTCTATTATATTGCTCGGCTCCTCAGCCAGCGTCACGCTGCATTAGCTGTGAGAAGGGCAGGCTGACAAGACTGGCTGTCGCAAAACGCTTCGACTGAGTTACTACGGCATGCCATTACTTGTCTCCCTTGATGGCTACCATTTACTTTCTTTTATCCAGCAGTCTGGCAAAGAATTTCGATGCAGCCGTCTACCTCTGGGATGGCATGCTACGTTGTCAGTAGGTTCCAAAAAGATAAAATCCCTAAACCGGCTCCTCAAGACATAAAGAGATAGTACAAGGAGGAAGTTTTTTTCTGCACAAAGATGTTTTGTTTGTCTCTGCAGAGAATATCCTGTCAGCAAAATAATAAAATCAAATCCGATGTGTAAAGTTTGCAATAAAGATGCCACATACACAACATTCAGACCAGATCTTCCATCCTTTGATACTGTATTACTCTATTGAACTATGGAGTGGATCTTCTGAAAATCTTATATGCTTTGCTCTGTGTGTGTGTGTGTGTGTGTGTGTGTGTGTGTGTGTGTGTGTGTGTGTGTGTGTGTGTTTAAATATATGTCCCTCCAGAAAATTTCTGAAATGCAGCCAAACTCTTGGGACTATGCCGGAGGTTTCAGAAGGTGAGTACAATATTAGGGAATAAATGTCGTACGTCTATTCACTGGTGACGAGCAGGTGACCATCGTTTGACGATGTCTGAGTCACTGTAATGACATACGAATGTTGGGAACAATGTTCTGTGGATGAGCGTGAATTTGATTAGCATCATCTCAAAGTCAATCTCGCTGTTTGTGTCGTGAGCTCTACAGCTGAGAAAATATTGTGTTATTTTTTTACACATTTTGCATTTATAGGGCTTGAAGCAAAAGAAAAAGTCAATTCTTAAGTTATGTGACTGACAGAAGACTGAAATATTCGCTATCCCGTGGGCAGTAGAGTGACTTATTTAGGCTATATACTCGATTATTACCTACCTTTGACATCTTAGCTAAAAACAAGCCCATAAAGCCGTCAGTGCAGCTGCTCTAAACCTCTTTCTTCTCTTTCAATCCAAAGTCTTTTCTCTGTCAGTTGCAGCGCCCATCTGCTCTCTCACACCATGACAACCAGAGAAATGTTGTAGAAATCCAACAGCAAGTCCTAGATTTTCACTTCACTGTCATGTAGCGTTAGTAGTCTAGAGGAAACCAGACTGACAGGAACGGGGATTTTAAGGATGGTTTGTATGGCTTTTTGACCCTGATATTACACTTGTGTTGTCAAACTTGACAGAGGAGGCAGCCACTTCGCCTGGCTTCGTTTTTCTTGAACGTCCATTCAAGGAAAGCTAAAAGTCAGTTGTTAAAGCAGAGCCAATGGAACACAAAGAAGATGGCACTTTTATATGCATGAATGAAGTTTCCCCAGCCAAGGAAGTTCACACACCCTCATTAATCTCTCTGCATTTCACACAAGATGGCGTTTGCTAATGCGGGGACATTCCCTGACATTCATGCTCTTTGCTAACTTGAATGTGGATAAGTAGTTCAGTCGTGCAGGTCTTACAGACTTCCCAAATATCATCAGACCCAATAAATCAAATTCCAAGAGTGAAACGCGGGAGCTTGTGGGCGTGGCCTATATAATGTTATGAACTATTGCTTTAAATTTGGAGGGGTCACCTAGCCTTCTTCTGATTAAGGGTCAGACAGAGTTTTTGTAGTTCACACACTTGGTGACTGCTCATCAGGAGTCCTCAATCTTCAAACTACATTCTGTCAGGAAAACACACATGAGAAGAGCCATAGAAAAATGAAAGAAAAAAAAATACACCACAGAGGCAGGATTTTATTTATTTTTCCATAAACAGATGAGCCACAACAGACCGTGGTTGTGTGTGCAGCGAGTTGCTGCGAGCAAGGAAACGCCGTTTCGAAAAGAAGACGAGGGAAACAAAGACAGAGATGTAGTTTGCAAGTGTTCATAAGGTGACAGTGTTGACAGCACTTTCAACACTCTTGGGTCAAACACACAACATCAGTAACATTATTTAGCATTGCATAACAACTCTACACAAAATATTAAGTCATTGGTGTCACAGCCTCATGTGGAACGCTGATTGTCATGCTGAACTTGACTTATACGCTGCGTCCGAATTGCCAAGTAGGTCGGATCGTAGGTCTCAGAGTAGGTCGTAGGCTGTCCGAAACCACAACTGGCGCGAGTAGCGACCTACTTCGCAACCTAAATTCCAGCCTAAACACGCCCACATTGTAGGTCGGTTCAGGTGCATCCTACGGAGCAACCTATGGCCCACAATGCACCGCTGGCTTCTTCTTCTTGCTCTAAAAAGTTGTCGACCCGCAAGCCAAGTTTGCGCCGCCAACAGTCTCCCATTCTTATGCAAAACGAACATTTCTAGTCATTGTTGATGTGTTCACACCAAACGCGACGCGGCGTGAACACACCTTTACAGGTGCATTCATGTGCTTAATAATAGAGAATGAATTAAGAGTGCGCTCAGAGTGGAGTGCAGTACGACAGTCAGGCCAGCAGGTGGGTCTTTCATTGGTGCTGTCTACCTAATTGCGGTATCTGTGCTCTGCCAGCAGAGGTCGTGCTCCACAAACAATCTTAGGGTGTCCGAATGGTGCCGCCGTGTTTAGGTTGTAGAAGTAGGCTGTAACGGTAGGTCGTAGCAGTAGGACGTACAGTAGGTTGCTACTTGGCAATTCGGACGGAGCCTTATAGATTCTCTTGTTTCTGAAGCCCCGCCTACTTTTTCACCACACCTGTTCAGCATCAGCCTCATCAGCCCTCCCTACTCTCTTCCTGCTCAGCTGTTCTCACTCCCACGATTAGCTCTCAGCCTGCTGTGGAGCGTCCCAATGCCGAACTACACCGATTGTTTGAAAGGGTTGAACACACTACAGCACAGAGCCTCGACGTGAATTTATGCTTCTGCAGGTGCAGACGACGCACCGAGGGCTGCCAGTTGCATCGTGCACGTCCAGAAAAACATCACAACGTCTGCAGAGGCCGCGGAGGTTTGTATGGTCTTAAGAACAGGTGGTCCGGATTCCTGGTCAAACATGTTGGTACGTTGTGTTTTGTGAATGAGCAAGTATTCCTAGCATGGATCAATTTGAGGCGGAGCAAGTGCAGCAGGTCTTAAAATACCAGCAACACTCAAAAGACTACAAAAAAGCAAAAAGAAATCACATGATGAACTCATGGAGGGAAACAGAGCTCTTCCTCCCTTCTCGAGCTCTTCCTCTTCATCCTCTATCTCTTCTACAGCTCCTTCATAGCCAATCTGGTAACAGCTGAAATCTAGCCAAAGAATATTTTCCTGAGAAATTTGTGGGTATCATACGCTAGCAGTAAATTTAAAGCTGTACGCATTGGGCCACTCGACTGTGAATGACGAGCATACACACGTGCACACACTGCTCGAGAATAACACCCTCCTCAGGGATTAGCACTGGTGCCTCACGAGTGAGAGGCACCGGCTAGCCCCGGATCTTGGTGTGGGGTTTGCTTGTTCTCCTCGAGTCTGCATGGGTTGGATTTTAGGTCACTGGATTCTCCTGACCAGGGTTTGAAAAATATGGTCCCCTAATGCTGCACCCACTCACATATCCTGCTCAGTAGAGGACAGGTAGAAATGCAAAAATGACCATAAAGCATTTGGAGGTGCATCACACTGCAGTGACACCCTCCACTCTGAACTGGTCCCATTTTGGAGGAGGAATCAGACATCAGGCTCTACGGTGCCTGGTTCTGTGGCGTGGGCATGCCTGCGCTACACCGTAGCAGCATAAACTGACAACTGCTTAGGGTCTTTAGCTCTTCCTCAGTCACAGTTTTCAGGTCAGTCCCGGGGCAGCTCATGTACTGACTGCATAACGACACGCAGCCTAAATGAATCACATCATGTCTACGTACACACAGGCTGCAGGTGCACATTCCTGGCTCGGTATTATTCACAGTAGATGAATATGAACAGTCTCAATATTTCTGATGTTCCAAACTGGTTGAAATGGTATAGAAGGCTGATTTTTTTTTTTTATCACCTTCACTCTCATCATAATCACGTAATCATCTTGTGAAGAGTGAAATAAGACACGAAATGATGAGATCTATCATGACACGTTGTAGCTTCCAGCCTGACCAAAAATTGCGTGTGTGAGTGTGTGTGTGTGTGTGTGTTTAAACCACAGGCATCACAGTTTTGCTTCCTGTCTAACAGTAGCTCAATTTCAGATCGCAGCTCTTATAAAAATGGATTGAATTATGAAATGCATTCCTTAGATAAAAGCCTTTTTTTTAAAGCCCACCCCCCCCCCCCCAGTCAAAACCACATTGTGTCAGTGCATCCAAGAGAAAAACACAGCGACATCAAAGAACCCTGGTCCCTGTGGAGCTGTATTGTTTTTAAAATAATGACATATGAGAATATGACTGAGGCTTAACATGGCTGCGTCTACATACGGGCGGAGGAGACATTATCTCGAAAACTGATCTTTAGCCAAGAGATTGGCTCTCTTCTTTACAGCCCACTGCTATTTTGAGAGGCTTTATCAGGCTTCAGCGAAGACAGCCAAGCAGGTTTTCTCCATTTTTGTTGACAAAGCCTGAAAAGTCTAGGTGGTACTAGTTAAGATTAATGAAAGCCCGGGGCTCAGCCTGTTACATAATCCCATCCGGGGGGAAGTACAGGATATATCCACTGCTTATTCTTCAGGGCTCATCTCTCCAGTTCTTCCTTTAATTACAGTCATTTCTCACAATTTTTGCAACCTCTCTCCTCCTTCCTTCCTTCCCACTTTATTATACTCTCCTCCAGGCATTAAGCAGCGATCAGGCACAGGGAGATTCCTTATATCATCCTTGTATCTTTACTGCACACCTTGTTGGGCTTGATTGTAGCCTGTATATCTTTAGGTGACTTTTGCCAAACCTGGGAAGTGAATGCTACTGGAAAAATCTATTCCAATTACAAAATCCATTTCACAATGTACCGTGATTGCTAAATGTCCTGCAGCTTTCTCAGTTCATACCTCAACATTTAGCTTTTCAAAAGCATGTTTCTCTTGATAGTCGATGACAAAGTTGCCACTACTGAGGTACGTGACGGATTAATGATATCAACTCAAACGCTGCATTACATGTATGATGCAAAAAGAGTGTTACATGTATTTGAGTCCTGTTTTAAGCAGCCTGCTCTTTTAGGACGTACGCGTATTATCCATCCTCCCCGGAGCCAGACGAGAAGATAGATCCCTTCTTCCTCTCTGTGTGCAGTGGGAACCCAGAGAGATCTGCTAACTGCTAGTTAGCTTAGCGCAGTGAATGGTAGTGGATTGGCTGGTTAGCAGATCTACTTTTCTCCAAAAACTTATTTTTTTCCTGCATAAATACAACTCTGGTTGTCCATAACATTCGTGATGAAATAAAAAAAATCATAGAATCGGACAAGTAATCAAAACTACATTCCTCTCTAATTTGATGCAGCACCGCAAAAGCAGCGTCGTAACTTCAGTAAGAATTTTTTTTTTTTTCCAACAACCAGCAGAGCAACCGCTATCGACGACACATTTGATGACCTCTGACGGAGGTACGCCACCACGAACCACCCACGAACATTGATTGCACAAAGCTAACAAGCAATCAGTTGGTCTCTGCGGGTCTCAGCTCCCTCATGCACAGACACACAAACACAGACACACACACACACACAGACATACACATGCACAGACACACACTTTTCCTCTCTAGCTCGCTCAAATAAGAATATTTCTCCAAAACGAGTGTGTTCCTTTAACTGCACATTGACCGCAGGCTATACGAGATCATGCACATCAGTTTTAATGCAAGGAAATAAAAAAAAAAAAGCAATCAGTGTGTTGCACCGCTGCCCCTCGCTGCCTCCTATATGATGACGTATTCACATGTCTCTGCTGTTTTATGTCTGAGGGGCTGTGGAGCCACAAGCAGAGGAAGAAAGACACATGAGAAAAAGAGCTGCATGGGCCTGCACGGGCGGGCGCCGTGGTCATCGTAGCAGCCTCGCTTGATTATAATAGAAGGACTTGTAGGTGCCTGGTGTATTTAAGCCGGTGATAGTAGAGTACTACAATTATATCCTACAGCCTCGCAGAGAGCTACAGTAGTAGTGAGAGGCGGATATTACTGCTGTGTTAATGTTATGCACTGGAATCCTCATCTTCTTCTTCCTCCTCTGTCTCTTTTTCTTCTTTCTCTCCCTCTCAGTCGGCTCATCCTGTTCTTATTATCAGCTTTTCATCTCCCTCAAGCAGCAGCAAAAGATGCTCTTGAGGTTACTAACTAAGGCGCCAAAGAAAAAGCAAGAAAGTTACATGACAAAATAAACAAAACCCCATAAATAAACATCCTGTCCATCACACAGCCGATGGCACTGAATCTCACAGCCCAGCTGCTCCAATCTCAATGCTTTGTCTGGGTCATGTGACAGCACTGTCCCTCCGCCATCCTCTGCTCGTGATAGGCATCGAGTGAATGTGAAAGAAACATAAGGGGAAGGGGAAAAAAGGAGCTGAGAAACTGTGAGATGGAGCGATGCTGAGGAGGATGAGGAAGGTGGAGTGGAGGAAGTGCTCCGGTGACACCGTGAGAAATAGGAAGAGATGAAGAAGGAGATTGGGGGTGGAAGGGGAGGGGGTACAAGAGAGAAATGAGGCGGCGAGGATGTGACACAGACATCAAAGAGGGAGTGAAAGAGAAAACAGGGATGGGCAGAGTGAGACAGGGAGATGAATAGGATGCCTTTGAGAGTTATCTGTGAAGAAATGGAGGGGTAACTGAAAATAGAGTGATGAAAAAGAAAGAAAGCTTCCTTCTCCATGAGCTGTTGGCGTGTGTCTCTCTCTCAGGAGCCAGCTGCTGTAAGATGGAGAAAATGTGCATGGTGGGATGCTGAGGCAGTGATGGAAGCACCAATAACAGAAACAACTGAGTTATTAACACAGAGGAACAGCGCCGGGTGAAAATTTAATATTTCATCGTGTTTTTCATTGGCGTCATGCATCATGTCCTCGCGGTTCCTACTTCCTGCATAGTCACATCGGTAAAACTGCTGCATAGGGAATAGAAAGAGTCTAAATCCGCTCTCAAATCTGTATCAGGCTCAAAAATCCAATATCAGTCAGGCCTACTTTCAGTCAACATGAGGTACTCTTCACGTCTCGGTAGGTGCATTTGTTTCAGAACCCAGCAGTTACAGAAAACATCTCAGCACATACAAAACTGCTCGAATTGCACATACACATATTACAAAAATGGCAACGAATTTCACAGTGTTCCTTCAGCCAACAGGGTACAAAAATGGCAAAATACTGCATAACCACAAAAAAATACTGCAGAAATCTTGTGTAAAATGAAAAAGATAAATAGTTGCCTAAGTGGAGATAAAGTTTAAGCCTCTACCTCAACAACACAAAGCTTTGTTTGAAGTATTGATCCCGGACTAACTGGGGGAGTCTTGAGTTGATGCCCCAGAAGTTAAAAGAAGAAGCAGAACAAGCACGGGATTCTTATGTAAGTGCAACACAGCAACAGGTAGACATGAAGCTCTCCCAAAAGCAAGGTAGAACATTAGGAATACGAGGGGAAATGCTCATACACACGAGTGGAACCTCAAGTGTCTAACACCCAGACCTCTCACCATATATGACAGCTGAGCCAAGCATCATATTAATCTGGGCAGTGTAACAGGACAGGAGGCTGTCAGAAAATATGAGTAAGACTCAAAGGTCAGTTGAGGAGAAGGCATGAGATCAGATGAACAAAAAGAGACAGTAAACTCATCTAACGCTGCTATTCCTCGGGGTAGTAGGGCCGTGTGTGTGCGTGCGTGCGTGTGTGTGTGTGTGTGTGTGTGTTAGAAGGTGAGGAAGAGAGGAAAGATGAAGCAAAAGCGAGGAGGAATGTGAGGCATCCTGAGACATCTCTCTGATTAAGGCTTTCAGCTGACATGGTAATTAAATATGGAGGAGCAACACAATCTGTACACACACAATCTGTACACACACACTCTCATCCAAACACACTCCAGTTGGCTGTGTATAATTTACCAGAGAAGCTCATTTGCTAATGGTTAAATTGTAACACACAGAGAAACAATCCTAAATCTGGGATTAAAATGGACACACACACACACATTTACAAAACCTCTCACCTCTACAAAGATGAAACATGGGATGATGGAGTAGCTGCGCAGGGTGTTGTTGGACGCCATTTTTTCCCCTGTCAGGAGACCTCTCCTCTCAGGATTCAGGGCTCTTCACTCTGAAAAAGATGAGAATCCATCACGTCAGCCATCATTTTATCTGATAAAGACACAAATGCACCACAACTGTGAACATCTACAGTATCCTGGTGGCATCAGGACAATGGATGAGAACCACTCTTCATAATGGATCTGCCTACAGTTACGCATCCTTTCTCAAACCCACTTTAAAAAGTTTGTCTTCCTGATGTTTGTAGATGAGGGCTTTCCTTTTTTCTTCTTTTTTTTTTTTTTAAACGTTCAATGTCATCAACAACAACATCAAAGAAGAAGAAGCTGTTGTCAAAATAGCCCTGAAGTGTCATACGTCAGGCTTGAATACACACTGTAGCACAAGCAGCATGGAGAACAGTGACGGAGTTACTGGTGCCATCAGTGTCCACTGGAGCTCCGGCCAAATCTCTGACCTAATAATCCATAAAGTTGTTCCCACGGCAGAATAAATCCAGGTGTTGGTGTGCTGGTAATTTAGTTGTGTGGGCCAGTGGGAATAGAGATAACTGCACGTCATGATACATCATAAACAAGACTCCACAACAAGTGAGGTGATACGTTCAGTGCTACAGCGAACTATTAACTGCTTACAGATGAGCAACATTTGTCGAGCGTTTTGTGAAGGTGACTGGAAAATCCAAGCGCCTGCTGCTGCTAATCCTGGGTCTCAGCAGCACAGATGAACGAACACAACAGCTTAAGTGTCTTTTTCGCCGAGCAAATTGCTCCTGGGGAATCCCGGCAGCAGCTGGGAGATCCGGTCCCGCAGTCACGCCCTGGGTCTACCCCTGGGTCTCCTCTCTGCTGCCTAAAAAAAACCTCCACAGGGAGGTAAACTAGAGTCTCTCTGAGTAGCTACTGCAAACAGCTCCAGAGAAAAGTACCTGGTGACTTCCCGTAGCTGGGGTCACGCTGGTGACAAACAGCCATGAAAGTGAATTATTCCTGGGTACAGAGTAGCACACACATCACTGCACAGCCTTCCGAGAGAGGTGAATGTTGCAGACGAGCGGATGGCGCTTATTTATGGAGACCTGTCCAGGCTGAGTCCCATGATCACATCCATAACCAGGGGCTACGGGAGAGGAAGGGATATCCAAAATAACACTGAAGAAGGGATTCATTCTAGTGATCCTGGACCCTTGGAAGGCCTTGAAACTCTCAGCCTGGACAAAGAAACAACAGCGATACTTCAACACTCAGAACAGCGCTCTTCCTTCAACCGACGTGTTGCTCAGTTGCACCGCTGGCCTGTGACACAACAGACAAGATGGTTGAGGTCATGGGATTGTGTGGGCGGCATGGCTCAGGGGTACAGCTGCTGTCTAGCAACCGAAGGGTCGCTGGTTCGATCCTCGACCCCGGTGACCATGTCAAAGTGTCCTTGAGCAAGATACTGAACCCATAATTGCTCCTGATGAGTAGGTTGGCGCCTTGCATGGCAGCCTCCACCATCAGTGTGTGAGTGTGTGTGTGAATGGGTGAATGAGACGACACTGTAAAGCGCTTTGAGTACCGCTAAGGAAGAAAAGCGCTGTATAAAATTGAGTCCATTTACAACAGCTTGACACGTTAAGGACATTTCCTATGTCCCATCAACGCATTTGTAACTTTGCTTGTTTGGTCCCCTTTGACTTCACTTGTGAGACTGCACTTCACTTTACAACTAAGTTTTGATAGCCGTACACAGTCACCATAGTGACAGGCAGCACAATATTTATAATCCTGTGATTCCCCAACCCTCTGTTCTCACTGGGCAACGACCTTGATGTCAAGAGTCGTTTCTAAAGACTTCCTTTGAGAAGGAAGCGAACTACGTCACAGAAAGTGCTGGGAATCATTAAGTTCTCTTCGTTTTATTTCAGTCCTCAATAAACACAAGGCTCAATCTTACAAAACCTTGACGAGTCAAACAAGTTCCAAGCTTGTTTTTGTTCGCATGAGACTGATTTGCGGACTTCATAATGTCATCTTTGCGGGGTTTGCAGCTTTCCGATGAAGTCACTTCACAATGTTCCCGAGGCAACAGGAGGAAAATGACTGCTCGTGTGAAGTAAACATTTTTCAACTTTTTGTGACTTTACTAGCATTAGTCACAAAATAGTAGTCAATCTTAGCATCTGAAACATGAACGTTGAAGCATTTCTGGTTAGACTTAAATCTCAGTTTGAACTCTGACTGTATTTGGAAGCTTGTAAACCTTTTGTCTATTTCTCCAACGATCCCAATCATTATTATTATTTCAACAAATAACAAATCATTCCAAGTGTTGTTTTTTTTAGATCTTTTATGAAAAAAGAGTTTTCGTATTAGATAACATGCATCTTAAAAGAGGCAGTCCCTCCAGAAAATCTCAATTCCGTGATTCCACAGATGAACGCGAAATCAGCCAAACTCCACTGAATATGCCGAGGGTTGCTTAACCACAAAATTCCCACACTTTCATCACCAAAGTGTGTTGTTTCATTACAAAAAGTTGACAAAATGTTGGATTTTTCATGGATTGAGGAGCCGCTATTTCCTAGAGGTGACTTCATTCCGTGATGCTACGCGACACGTCACTGCCTCGTTTGCGCATTCACGTGAAAACAAGTACTACACTCACATTCACACCGTATTCTGATGAAGGTCCATATTCTGGTTAAGGTAATATTTCAAATAAGGTGTTTATATGTACAGCAGCTGTGGGAAAAATTCCCATTCACGTGTTAGTTGGTTTAATCTGAATAAACCAATCTTAATGTGTGGGAAGTAGCACCTGCAATGAGCCACTTCTGGTTGGTCGCTAGGCAACCGCGCTAAACGTCCGGTTCACATAGGTTGTACTAAACTTATTCATTAACAAAAACACCAAGGCATCACAGTAAAGACACCCGACAAATAGTCTCAACTGCAGTATGGTTGTAATGCAATTGAGGATGTCAAAACCCTGGGTCGTCATGGCAACATGTAAATACATTGTTCTTATCAGCAGCCACACAATTGTATAAAACTGTGCAAGGGGCATTTTCAGGTCAACATAAAGTGCAATTTTCACACCAAATCACAAATCTTGCCATTTCCTGCAAAACAGAAAAACAACAACAAAAATTTGTTTCAAATTTTAAGAAAAGCCGCCGCAAAATCAAGCATTTCGGGCTGCAACAATCAGTGAAAAAGCTCAGCAGAATCCTGGAGAGTCTTTTTATGACCTGAGCACCGAAGCGCCAGGTATGAACACTCTGATCAGGTTGTAGTTCTTTAGGATTCAGCTAACCTTGACAGCCTCGACGGCAACACCCAACAGTTCCGTTGACAGGGGAGAAACCTATCAAAACTCTCAAACCAATTTTAAATCCAGCTCTTCAATCTCGCTGAGTCATTGGAGGCAGGCAGACAGTGACGCTGATGAGGTCTAATCAGTCCCTAAGTGCCTGTCCCGTCTCATTTAACACCAAATCCAGGCTAATCAAGCTGACATAAGATGGCAACAGTCTGACCGCCAGTATCACAGCTGTCACAGCGCCTCATTCACTGGGATAAAACGGTTCGAGGGGAACAAACATCTGTTGATGTTTGCGTACCAAACACCAACAGTTACACATCGGCGGTGCCACGTGCCACGTCACGCATTTTGACACCTGCGCAAGTGTCACAATCTTCTTTAAAAATAAAAAAAGAGGCTGAGCAATGACATGAATCAAAGACACTTCGGGGGGGGGGGGGGGGGACTGTCGAGTGAGGTTGTTTTCCATGAGATGGATGGTTTCTCAGTTCAGTGAAACTGCAAGCACCCACCTCAAAGTCTTACACGCCACGTAAATTTAATTGCTTTATGTAATTCCTTGAAAAAGGCACCGAGAGACATTCATGCGATTTGTCTCAGTAGCAGGCTAATCGGCCTCCGCTGACACTGTGCCTTCTCCTACCATGGCAGGTAGGAAGAGTATCAGAGGATTAAAGTAGTCGTGGCTGCAATGTGGTTAAAAAAGCCTCCAAAATTCACAAACCATGCTAATATACTGATACATGCCTAGTTCTCTCAGATATGTTTTCTCTCTGCAATTCAATTATTCAGAGTCTCTGCGTCTTGCTCCACTGAACCATGATTTCATCAAGCCAGTCAAATGGAAACAGTATCAGTAACTGACTGTGATACTCTCTCTCTCTCTCTCTCTCTCTCATTTTTCTCGGATTTTGATTACGTTTTTAGTAACCTCACCGATGAAACTCCCGCATTTTTGCCAAGAATCGGAAATCCTCTCATCAGAATCTGAACGAATGCAGACGTAAGATAACGAGGCAGCTGTTGGTTCTGTTTTTGTTACAGCGACTCATTTGTGTAACACCTTTGTAAGTTATTAACTCACTGAAGCGTGTCACTATTTTGAATCAGTGGTTGTTACGTGTAAAGCTTTTCAGTGACACTTTCAGCCAAAATGTATCTCTTGCTTTTCAACAACTCACAAATGTTTTGAACTTGAGCTTTTTTCACTGCTGAATTACTTCTTCATGACTCCAGGATGCCACGCATAGTTAGCTTGAAGCTAATCATGGCTGACAACAGCCAAACTGTCCAGAGTCATTTGTTTACAAAGTCTCCAGCTTTTTACCTCTTATTCCTTATTAAAAACGTATGGTGTTTTTTTTCCTGCCAAACATGTACCTTTTTATGCCTCTTTCTATTAGGCCACTTCTATCTGTTAATTGTACCCATCCATCATCCATCCATCCATCCATTTTCTGTACCGCTCATCTGTTAAGGGTCATGTGTGTGTGTATGTGTATGTGTGTGTGTGTGTGTGTGTGTGGGGGGGGGGGGGGGGGGCTGGAGCCTATCCCAGCTGACATTGTGTGAGTGGTGGGGTTCACCCTGGACGGGTCACCAGTCCATTCCAGGGCCATCAGGAGCAATTAGGAGTTCGGTATCTTGCTCAAGGGTACTTGGACATGGTCATGGGGGAGGTGAGGTTGAACCAGCGACCCTTCAGTTGCTAGACAGCCTCTCGAACTCTGAGCCATGCTGCCCCCCCTATTAACTGTGCTTTTAATTTAATTTATGTTTTTCTTTTTTCATTGTTCTCATCTGAAATAAATATTACCATCAATCATTACTTCTGTGTATTTCTGCAGCAGGATAAAGAGTTTGGCGTCCAGGCTCCGGCCTCTTCACCCCCACAACTGTTAAATTATTAATTATATACACATAAGGTGGGTGCTGGGGTGGTGGTTGCTGAGTCGGTGGTGGGTGGTGGTGGTTGCTGGGGTAGTGGTGGTTGCTGGGTCGGTGGTTGGGCTTATAAGCGGCAACGATGCTGATTGAAATGCGGTTCACTGACAAGCAGAGGGAGAGCTGGGCCGCCCAATTAGGAGGGAGTGTTCAGTGAGGATGCTGAGAGTGAGGAGCATCAGATGTGAGGAGCTGATCAGGTCGAGTTCTCTTCCCGCACCAGCTTCAGTTTAGCTCCAGTTTAACTCCAGTCGAGCACCGTAGTGAGGTGACAACATGAACATGGAAACGCTTGAGAATGAGACTGTGCTGCCTGAGCTGCTTCTTTATCCGGCTCTGTGGGCAATGGTGTGGAGGGAATAGAGGAAAAAAATGGCTGTGTGACAGTTGGACTGTGAGCTCAGACTGGGGGCTGTGTGACAGATGATTCAAGTCGGGGCACTGAAGAGGCCTGCACTCATTTTCAAAGAGTTTACATTACATTGATTCATTTCTCACCCGCTCTAACAACCTCTGAGCAGTCGGACCCCGGTACAGTCGAGTCTGAACACAATTTCTCCTTTTCTCAAACCTCAGGACATCGCATTTTGAAAAGATGCTCTGAAGATCAAAACCAAGAACCGTTTTCCTTCCGACGCCGAGAGCTGGTTAATTGCAGTCAGATGAAAGGTGATCAGATAGTCTTCCCAGGGGCGAGCTCAACAAACGTGCAGCCTACAGGCCTTGTCGGGTTTCATCAGTTTCATCCTCTCCACTCAGCTGAGCTCTGATGACTTTGTCTAGACGTCACGGCTTCACTCTCTCAGAAAGGGCAGAAGCCGATTGTGAAATATTGTGTGCAGGAATATCAGCGTGGCCATCTCCCGGTCTCCAGCCGAGTCGTCCCGCCGAACTGTCACGATGACAGAGCTGGTGGTTGAGGTGGGGGTCAGTCACTGGGCATGAAAAAAATGTATTGCCTCTATTATCAGTGCCAGTGTGTTGGTGACTTGGCCCTCTAGCCTTCACGCTTTCTGTGCACACTCGGAGGATAATTGTGGTATTTTTAAACCTGGAAGCGAGAGCTGTCCTCAGACAGATGATGGCTGGAGCCCGGAGAGCCTTCATGTCAAGAAAAGCTCAGACTTGCAAAAGTTTCCTGGTTTTCCTTTTGAGAACGAGAATCTGCGTGGATTCTCTTCTGGGAAAAAGATGAGAAATGCTGACGCTGTTGTACTGCTGCTGTTTATGAACATTTTAAACATCTTTGACATGAGATTGTAGATGACTATTACTTATCCGTACTTGAAATACGAAGCACACTTTTTGGACGAAGTATCGCTTTAAGGCGTTTCTCTGGACATTCTGAGATGGATCTAGTCGACCCGACAGCATGATCAGCCCTCCATCAAGGTTGGTGAAAATTAGCGTCATAAATTTTACATGAATCCTGCCGATCCTACCAAAAGAACAGGCATGAAGAAAAAAATATCAATCCAAAATATCATTAATACCCATATTCACTTAATGGTTTTAGACAAAATTTTAAAGCGCAAAGCAGCTTGTGAGAATGTTAACAGACCCCTTGCCTGCGTATAAAAACAAACCAAATTAATATATGAACAGTTTTATGAGGAGTTATATAACTGCCTAATTCTGCTTGTTTTCCTTTATCGAGCATGCATATTGAAGTGCTTCAAGCTAAATTGTCTGGAATGAGAAAACGAGATAAAAATAAAAGATATTTTGCTGGGAAAAACGCCAACTCAGCATGTGTCCAAATATCCCCAACATATTTATTTTGTTGGCGTTCGTGTAGTTAATGGCTACAGTGAAGACATCAGAGGTTGTAGAAACTGAAAATACCTCTGCTGATGCTTTTTTTTCCTCAACAATTGTTCCAATATTATTTTTGACTTTCCATGAAATTATAACTGAAAAAAAAAACATCAACAGTGGTCAAGGGGTAAACACGATTTTCCATCCATCCATCCATTTTCTATACTGCTCATATGTTAAGGGCCACGTGGGGGCTGGATCCTATCAAGGCTGGCATTGAGCAAAAGGCGGGGTTCAACCTTGATGGGTCACAAGTCTGCCGCAGGTAAACATGAATCTGCATTTCATATCTGCAACTTACACACACACACACACACACACACACACACACACACACACACACACACACACACACACACACACACACACACACAGGTTTGCGTAGCTCTCCTTATTAGGACATTCCATTGACTTCCATTCATGTGAACATCCTAACCCAAGCCCTAATCTTAATCCTAACCCTAACCAGTTGATGCCTAACCTCAGCCTCAAGCTAACTGCAGTTTACACCTTCACTCTAACTTTGACCAGATGTTCATAAATGAAGTTCTGCCGCATCAGGACCGGTCTTTGGTCCTAATGAGGACTAGGAGTCCTGATAAGGTTAGTGGTTATATCAGAGAAGGTCTCCAAAAGATAACAAAAACCAAGCACGCACACACACACACACACACACACACACTCACACACACACTTAGGCGCAGTACTGTCCCATGGATACCCGTCCTGCCAAAACAGCATCTTTGTTGCTATAAATATTCTTTTTCATACTTCCCTTGTGGTTTTCCTCGAAATTATTTAATTATTTGAGAATCTTTTATTTTTCTCACCCCTTGGAAAACAACAAAGGTTTCTCACAAAAATCTAGCTGATAATTCAGTCTGTCTGTGCACCTACGGCGCATTAGTGCTTCTTTCATCTCTACGTACCTTAAGAGCAGCCCTGTGTGAGGAGATAGGATGCAGTCTTCAACTGAACCACAATGCAAGTGTGCACACGTACATCCATGTACATCCTGCGCGTTAACATGAAATAACACTGTCATCTTCCCGCTCACATCTCCCCCCTCGGAGCTGAATGTCAAGACAGGACTTGCAGCGAGTGGAGAGAAAGTGATTGCAGAGTGAGAAATAGAAAGAGACAGAGGAGATAACGTGAAGCGGAAATAATGAGAAGATGTTTAATTCGGAAGAGGGAGAACTTTTGCTACCTCTTCTGGGAAATGCTCATAGTAGATCTATGTTTCGTTTGCAAGCGACGTCATGTAAGTAGTTTCATGACACAGCAGCTAAAGTTCACACCACACCGCAGATCAAACCTGTCTAAAGATACATTTTCAAACCGAAGAGGAACACTGATGGCAGCAGATATAACTGATGTGATAATCACCAGAACTGGTGTTCCATACAGGACTGGAAGAAATCAACATTGTTGAAATGTTCAATTATGAAATATTATAGTACAACAACAATGGCAACCTTTTGCTTCGGTTCCATTCGACAGGTTTTGAGTTGTGACCGGCGGTGGCTTGATGTCTATTAGGGTTAGCGTGACGCTTCGCTCCAGCTGCTATTTTCTGACACGGGTGAGCTTGAACAAACAGATAGCGGCTACATATTTCCCAGTACGCGTGTAAGAGTGGTCGACAACCAAGGAAAGCTCATCTACGTCAGGCGAACTTCAGGCGATTATAATGAAGGTCACCCAACAAGCTACAGAAACAGGTTATTTAGAGGGAAACCACATTTTTGTCCAACTTGGATCTTATTTTCTGTACATTTTTTTTCCTACACGAGTGAAGCAATTAACAAATTCTGAAATCGCTCCAGTAAGGAGCAAGAACAGATCTGCCTGAAGCCCCGGTGCTCGCGATAATGTGCTCCGATGGGGCCACTGGTCACCCGTAAATTATTGATGGTAGCAGGTTGCCCCAGTGGATGACATCACAACAACTGAAAGACTTACTTAAATTGCTGCTAGTGCTCTCATATTAACAGGAAAACTTGAAGCCAGCGTCCTCTGTCTACATTTGTTTTCCACCAAAGTGGTCACCGCCATCAGCATCTCCCTCGATCAAAAAAGGATGATGATGACGATGAACCAGTTCCCCTGGACAGTTTTACCGTCAGTATGAGTCTTCTGGATAAATTGTGGGGTGCATTCATCTCTATTTAGGGCTCTGGGGTGCACTAATTCTTAGTCGTCTGAATTGAACTTTATGCATCATCACTAGTAAACTACACAGTAAACAAGGCGCATCATTTCATAAAATTTTAAACCTATAATATAAAACTATTCCATGGAAATCCATTGCTGCATTACCATGACTGCGATTTTCAGGGCTCACCAACATCTCACGACCTTTTACCCCAGTGAGATAAAGACAACATGTGTTTACTCCGATAAGGGACCCTATTCTACACACTGCAAGCAAAAACACACTCATGAGATTTTTTGGGGGGGCTTTAAACAAAGAAGGAATCCTTCATCACTGTTGTTATTTGATAACTGTGAACAAAACAAGTTGTATTTGTATGTCAAAAATGACTTTGGGCCCCTGAATCCTGAGATCAGTGTGGTTCCTACTAGCTCTGATAGAAAATAACAGCTGAATGTGAGGAATATTCTGGGAAGCACCTCTTTGTCTCTTATAGTAAAAGACAGTTCCTGTACTAAACAATGACATACAGAGGACGAAAAGAATGTCAGAGGCAAGTAAGCTAGGATCAGTCACAGCGTCAAGTCAAGAGTGAAGCAAGAACAGGGTTTTAGAAAACAATCGGAAACTTCACACAATACAAAAAAACCTTCCCTGGAGAGAGAGGGAGACAGACAGAGACAGACAGACAGACAGAGAGAGACAGCAGACATGAAGAAGCTAGGAGAGCTGGGGAGAAATCTGTCTCTTCAGAAGCTGCACCCCTCACACGTACAGTCTTCTAACAAGTATCAAGGGTGTGTCTGTGCTGCTGGCCCGAGTTGAACACTCAACTCTTCATGCTGATGAAGCTGAGAAGTCTTGAAACTCTTCATCTCAGCTGAGATCGTTTCATCCTCAGGTTTTATTCTCTTTTGTTCATTTCGCAGCTTTGCACCAACTGCAAATGTGTTTTCTTCACATAAAAAAGATCTCTTTTGAATTAAGGCAGCAAATACAGCAGGGTGACACTTTACTTTTGAAACTTTTTTAAAGGAACACAAAAACACACCCACCTATAGAACGATGCGCCTGTCTGGTGCAGTACTGAACACCTTCTATACTGGATATTCAAACAGCAGTAACAACATGTCCATATTTATGTATCTATATGTGTCCTTATCTTTTTTAACCTTTCAATCCAATGTTGCCTGTTTACTTATTTATTACTGTGTATTTGTTGATGTTTCTAATTGACCGTCTGCTTTTGCTCTCCAACACTGTGCCTTTTCCATTCGCGGGGCTAATAAAAGATTATCTCATCTCATTGTCCATCCTCCCCAGAGCCAGACAGGAAGATAAATAGCCTTCTCTCCTGTGTATGAGGGAGCTGAGACCCACGGAGACCAGCTGGCAGCCAGGTAGCTTAGCGCAATGAGTGGTAGTGGATCGATAGTGTTAGCATTCCTCCATCCAGCATGTTTAACAATTGTATTTAATGTGATAGTACATTCGATAAAGAGAAGAGCTACAAAGAAAAGCTATTTTTTTCCTTGGAATGTTCACACGATACTCATTGTGTGAGTGTATTTTGTCTTTCTTGTACTCATAAATAGGTGTCTTGTGTACTCAAAGACTATTTATTCGCCATTTCTTTGTAACTCCAGAATGTAGACGGAGCCAGCCACACATGTTTAGCTCAAAGCTGATAGCAACTGACACTCCCAGGTTCACTCTCGTTCAAAGTAGAGCTAAAGAGACCAGCTGGAGCATTCAGTTGAACCAAATCACCCCCGCTCATCTCCACTCGTTTACGTTAGCAAAAAATAGTTTATTTTCAGCTCAAATCAAAGTGTTTGTGTATTACTGAGCATTCGGAATACTGGATGATGCGCTGGAGAGTTTGTAAATGTCAGTTTTAGGGGGGGTGTTGTTGTTGCTAGCCATTAGCTTCAAGGCAAATATACAATATAATATGTTTTTTCTACAGAATCACAAAGAAGTGATGCAGGAGGGAGGGAATAAGACTATTGTGTTTACATTAAAGATTAAATAAATCAAAGCCTGAGTCTCGCAGGTTGTGTTACTAGGCAGAGGCTGTGAATAATATTTCCCATCCCATGATTGAGGTGTTTTGACTTTTTTAGCCAATCAAAGCTTTGGTCCGACTTGACAGTTGGCTGACTCGGACTCATGCCTAAATACCTACTCCAATACGTGACATGTATTCATGTATTCTGGATCTTTTCACGTATGCAGTGAGTTGATCCAGTAGGAATGGTGGTATTTGCTCTGCATACAAACAAATATCATTAGTAAACAACTGCAAATGCTTCAGGTACATTTGCATATGTATAAATGTAAATTTTTAAGTTGGGAAAATGCATTTCCTCGAGCGCTCCAAGGCCTTTATGTGTGTGTGTGTGTGTGCACGCGCGCGCGCACGTGTGTGTGTGTGTGTGTGTGTTGCAGTGAATGCTGAACGATGCTGGTTAAATTCTACTGTAACATCTCCAGATTTCACTCTAAATTTAGATCAAACAAACTTTTGATCCCTGACTGTTCAGCTTTTTTTGGGGGGGGGGGGGGGGGGGCGGCTCAATAACGATCAGAACATCTCTGCGCCGTCCTCCTCCTGACCCAGCCGAAGATTAAATGAGAATCATTTCTCATCCTACCGGACAACATTGCCTCTCATCGTCTTTGCATTCATTCATCAGTAGCAGTCAAAAACCCTTCAGTGGCCATGAGGGATGGACGGAATAATAATCCTTCACTGTAAATCAATAAAGTTTGCATTCTGCAGATTTCCTGCTGATGTCACTGTGATACCGTCAGTTCAAATGACATCATGAGTCACAAAACATGGCAACAGACTCTACAACTCTTTGATGGAATTGCACCACACTTCTAATCGGTCTTTTCCTCAACTAAATCTCAAATCCTGTTTAAAACAATGGTAAATTAATGGGCTTTTTAACTTTGTCCATCGTCATATTTTAAGTTTAAAATCATTCAAATCCAAATCCTTTTCTTTTAGTTTAAATGGACACTGGTTCAGACGCTTGGCTGCCTTCCATTTAGCAGGGTCCTGTGATTGTGCACACTGCCTCATTGTCATTGCTAACAGGGACACAGGATTGGAATGATTGGAGCCATCACGTAACATCAAATTCCTAATCAGCAACATCCGCCACCCTGCAGCCATCTTGGTGACTAGACTCTGCTCCTCTCTGGTCTACGAGGATTGGGAGGGATCCCTCACTCTACGGACGCTGTGATGTAAAAACCAGAAGGGAACCACATAACATCAGTGTCAAAAAATCCAAGCGCACCAGTTCGACACGTAAAACAAAGTGACATGGAAAACAGAGGAAAAACACATGAAGAGACTTATCATGAAGGCCCGGTGCGGAGAACTCATGGATGTAGTCGATACAAGTCAATAAGTCAAGTCAATAAAAATGCAGGTCAAAGTGCAGTACAGGTATTCAGGCGATGCAGTCAGGACTTAGCGAGCAGCTGAGCGCTGCTGCTGGGATGAAGGATGAACGCCTCTTCGTGTCTGCGTGGATACACAACAAAACGTCTTCGCCCAAGACACAGCCAGCGTGTTGCATCTCGCATCTTCTGTGCCACCACGCCATAATACAGCACGTGGCAGACACGGCTGAGGCTGTGCATAGGACTAAGGATGCTGTGTGGTTGAGAAAAGTAGTCCCCAAAGAAAACGGCTGTCTGACGGAAAGGCGGAGCGCCAAAAATTTTAAAAGTATAACCTGAAGGGAAGGTGAAGGGACTTTTACACTTTAGTTTGGTGGACTGGTAAGTGGCTAAAAGGCTTCAGGAGAGTTTTAGACTCTTTTTTTAACCCAACCATAACTTTTCTTTCACACAGTGCTCCTTGTACCTAAACTCAGTGTCTGAGTGACACGAAAAAAAATTAGAATTGAATTGAATTGTGTCGAAACGCACAAGCTAACACATTACATTTGGGAAATGTTGCACAACCTGGCGTGAGGACATCATCACAACACAGGTGACCTGATATGGAGACTCGATACCAAGAGCAGCGGCTGTTTTTTTTTGGGGGGGGGGGGGGGGATTGATGGACGTGCGCCATACAACCACAATCTTTGGAGCTTTAGATTTAGCTATTTTGGTCATAAAACAACTCTGTTAAATCCACTGATTGTTTTTTGACTTAATCTGTCATCACTAGTAGCACTCAAGGCTTCTCGTTTCAACACAACGGCAACTAAAATTCCCTCTGAAGACATTAAAAGACACTTAAGTTCACCGCGACGTCTGCAGGTGAGGTGGGATGATGCATACAAGATGATTACAAAACTGTACCATCTTTCTAGTGTTCTGACTCTCCAGACTCCAACAAATAAAACAGCTTTCTCAAATTACGATGACAAAACCAACACAACCGGGGCTCTCAGCCAGCAGGCGTGTTTGGCGGGAATAAGTGTTTCTCCATTAACTTCCCCACTAATTATATACAAGAGCCTGATTGAGACGCGCGTGCCACATTCTGGCGTGCTTTAAAACATCATTTTAAGCCAATAGCGTAGCACTTTCCCCTCAAATGAATCAAGAATCCTTGTAAATATTGATGTAGAGCCACATTAGCTGCCATGCTACAGTCTGGCTACAGGCCAAGCATCCTCCTGATGTGCTGCCACTTCCTCTTACATCATTTGTTTACATCAGCCGTCTGAAATGAAGGGGTGGGGGTGCTTCTCTCTCCTCAGGGCCGATCATTCCCCTGAGACGTGTCCGTGACAGATCTATTACCCAATCAGGGCACCCCCACTGCACAAATAACACCGCCCCCACATCTAGAGGTAATCAAATACCTGCTATCAGTAGACTCGTGTGTGTGTGTGTGTGTGTGTGTGTGTGTGTGTGTGTGTGTGTGTGTGTGTGTGTGTGTGTGTGAGATCAATAAGCCTGTCTCCAGTGTGGGAGATGTGTTAGATCAGGGATCAGAGGTCAGTCCTTCCGGCAGTCTCATTACCAATCATCTGTCTGGTGTTCTTTAGCTACTGGTGTACTTTTACTGGTTTAATTGGTAAATATCTTTGTGCTAACCATAGCTGGTTGTGTGTGTTTGTGTGAGTGACAGATAAGCAGCAACAAAACCTCCAGTTTCCCTAACTGCTCCATCGCTGATGTCTAGGAGGCCTGTTGGATTCCTCTCACATGTTTTGACGCATCACTTCCTGTGTGTGAGGAGGGAATCAGCTGAGTTTCATTTTTGGCAAATCTATGGCAACATCTCATGGGACGCTATCAACTCTCTGGCTGTCCCACCGCCGGAGATTTAAGAGGATAAGTTGAGCATATTTTCTGCAGTACAATCTCAGTGGGTGCAGGTTCGCTGCTAAAGACGAGCTCGCCGGTCTGCAGGTCCACTAAATCACAACAGCAGCTCTCGGGACGCGGAGACTCTCCGTCCTAGAGGATCGCATCATGCTGGGTTCCAGATTGCACGTCAGAAGCACCCAACACGCTAACTTCCACTGATCTAACACACACACACACACAACCGGCTGTGTTTCTTTTATCTTTTTTGCACAGTAAATTAGTATGTACACATTTTAGCATTGTATTTTGTATCTGCATCATCACTATGAGAGCATAATTTCATGATTTAATATTAATTCCACGACATTTTAGACAAGGATGAAGTGGATACATCAGTATCCCTATCAGTTATTGCTATAAATCAGTTATAAAATATCAACATACAGGTACTGGCAGAAAATCCAACATCATTTTTTAATGACAATATTTTAGTATTCAAAAGATATTTGAATATTTTTTGGCCAATAGTTGATATTTTTGATAGCATTATTACTTTACTATGGATGGAAATTAGCAATCTGGCTAACCCCAGCGTGTTGGCGTCTTAAATTTCATGCTGATGTTCATTAACGGCCTTTGTCCAAATCCAATAAACAAACAAATAATTCGACATGAGACAAATCACAATAAATACTCGTGTGTCTCCAGCCACACAGACTAATGACTCACAATGATCACATGAACAAAATGTGACTCACACGTGAATCCCGTTGATGAGAGTTTATTAGATTATCGATGACAAAAACATTCCATCATGAGGAACTGCTGTCACCTTTTTACGATTATTGTTGCTGCAAATCCTGCTTCTGCGACCGTGGCACTAATGACATCACAGGCAGGCGTCACTGGGTTACTACCAAGGGTGATGATGTAATGATGACCTCCCTCACTGCCGTGTGTTCTGATTGGTTTAAAGTGAAACAACTTTAAACAACAGTTTGCACTGAGTTTTATATGCATGCGTGTTAGTGAGCATGCGCACACGCAGGCACACACACGCACAGACACACACACAATCTCTCTCTCACATGAACAGCATGGTGGGTGTATGCCAAGGGGCGTCTTGCATCGCCACTGACAGCCACGTAAAGGTTCACCTGATGCCCGGCCAGCTGCCATCTGTCTGCTGAATAATACCTTTAGCCTTACACACACACACACACACACAACACACACACACGTACATCCTGGCTCCTGTGACAAATAGCTGATAGAAGAATTGCATGCATTTTTCAAGCCAAAAGCAGCAGTAAAAAAAAGAAAGTATTACTGTGCGTCTCAGTGAATGTCAGCAGGCAGGAAATCAGTCTGCAAATGAGCAGCATTCAAGAAGCATAAAGCTGCAGCTGGTGATGATTTATGACATTATGTGAGATAAAGAAAGAGCCCCCCCCCCCCATAATGTCCCTACTAAGGCTTCACGCTCCTGTTAATAAGCCTGTTAAAAGGAGATGATAGCACATGCACTGGATTCATGTCAAGGTTACCGATACAGCTCATCAAGGCTCCCCAACATTGGCGTTTCAGGAGGGGGGGGGGGGGGGGGTTCGAGCCTCTGATGTTGGGGGGCGGGGACTTCCTGATCCACATTTCTTTAAATGTATATATAAATATGTATATGTATTTGTGTGTGCGTGTGTGTGTGTGTGTGTGTGTGTGTGTGTGTGTGTATGTGTACAGGACGGATCTGCTCGGCGAGTCTCCTCCATCCCTCACGCCGACGAGGACCGCGCGGATTTAGAATAACAATAAGAGGCGTGAATGCGCGCGTGAACTGTTGCCGGTGGAGACAGGTGTCCATCTACACATCCGCTATCCCCCAACAAACACACACACACACACACGCCAGCTCAAGCCCCCTTGTGCTCCGTGTGTGCCGGGCGAAAGCTGCGTTATGACGGCGGGCTCCCGTTCCTCGCACCCACGAATACTCGCGACTTGCTGAAGACCCGAACTTGCCTCAGCAACAGACAATAGCTACAACCCGTCCCTCTCCCTCCTGCCCCCACAGCATCTGCAGGCGTCTCTCTCTCTCTCTCTCACACACACACACACACACACACACACACACGCACACGCACACACTTACCGCGACGGGATGAGGCGATATTCCTGGGAAAAGCAGACTCCATGAGAGACAATGAGGACGGAGAGGAGAAAGGAGCACTCCCTCTACTCGTAGTACTACTACTCCATCGGGCTCAGCGACGCCAGCAGCCAGCGCTCCCTCCCTCCCTCACTCCTCCGTCGGTTTGTGATGGGGATCACGCAGCGTGCTGGAGGAGGAGGAGGAGGATGGATGCTGGGCTTCTGAGGAGGGCGGAGACAAGGAGACGCGTAGTCAGGTCCAATGAAGCGGACTTAACCGTGTGTGTGCAGGGACCTTGTGTTACAGGCGGGAGGACCGTCTAGCCTGCATATTCACGGCCAGGCGGATCCTATAGCAACGCTCCCCTCTCACCTATATGGAGGACCGGTGACGCCGGAGCAAACCAGGAAAAACACTCCACAGTGAATCTCAATTATGGAATAAAAAGTAGAAATGTTAAAATAAAAACTACAAAATATTTATAGATAAAGCCTAAACGTCACAAGTGTTAAATTGATAAGTCATACTTTGATTTTAAGGTGGAAATGAAAGAATCATACAGTGAAGAGATTCCAAAGTCGAGATTATGAGATAAAGATGTGCAAGTGTGTTTAAAAAAAGTCAAAATGATTGAAAAGTCAAAACATAATGATAATTATTAGTGATAATTAAGAGTTTAAAAATCATGATAAAAAATATCAGTTAAAGGAAAAAGTTAAAAATGTGAAATAATTATTATTTATGAGATAGAGTCAAGGTTATGAGCTAAATGTTGATCCGAGATGAAGAAATAAAAGTTACATCATAACTGCGAAATAGACACTGAAGTTAAGGAATCAAATCGTGATTATGTGTTGGGATCAGATCCTGGATATACTGCCGCTAGAGGAAGAAAGAGGTACTGCAAGACATGTACAGACTTGATGACCAAATTGTACCAATAATAAACTGCTGGTGCTTGTGACTTCCTGTGTTCGTGAAAACCCATGTGCAGACTGAATCCATAATTTTATATATGGAGCAACTGGTATTTGACATATTGTAATTCCCTCGCCAGCTTGTTTTCATTCTTAAAAGTGTCTGTTTTTTAGAATTTGGACATTCAGGCTTTGGCGCCACCTGGTGGCATTAAAACAACACATTATCATTTTCATTTCCCATATCAAACCACGATAGAAGTGGCTAACAAACTAAGATTCGCTTGCATTTCACCCCCCCCCCCCCCCCCACACACACACACACACTCAGTCTGGCATCGCACCACCACATTTACCTCATTGCATATTATGTACCGTCCCAAAGAAAAGGCTAAATCCACAGTCCCACCTCTGTGACCCAGCTATAGTTGTAGCATTAGCATCACAGCTTCACGGCTGCCAAAACTGGGCCAGATACATTGGAGTGAGTTGAGGGTGCCCATCTCTGCTATACAAGAACTGACTGAAGAAACACTGGTGTGTTCAGTGAACTAGATTCAGAGAGCACGCCACATTACACCCTGCGCTCAGGCTCCCCCTCTTCCAATCCTCCTCCGCTCCTCCCCTCATCTCTCATCTGTGGCCTTCAGTCACATTTACCAAACTGAGCGGAAAAACTGAAATTAATGCAAAATCAAGATATGAATCGTCAGCACAAGTTATAATTAACAACAGAGCTGAAGCGGTTTTGAAGATCGGATACATTTGGTAGCAAATTTGGGATATTGTCCTGCTGGACGGGGGGGGGGGGGGGGGGTCCTCTAGAACAAATGACTCTTTGCTGGTAGAAAACCTGAGATTCCTACAAGAGAAGGAGAGCACTAACAGCAACTTGTACGCTGTCGGGTAACCCACGTTGTTAACCTGGCGCTGTGACTTCCTAAACGTGTTTGAAACATTAAACAATTTTGTTCCCGTAATTCTACCATTTGGTCTCCTTGGTTACAGAGATATCAAAACAAATTCCATCTCTTCTTGAGGGTTTTATAACAGAAGGCGCCTCTCCACAGTTCTCATGCCAGGACTATTAAGAGAATGAGAGATATCAGGAAGTCACATTCACCAGAGTAATGTCTCAGAGTCGTTGAGAGGGAAAAACACATTTTGGAGAACCCGAGAACCTCCCACTGGAACATGCACCGTGGGAAAATGACTCATCCAGTTGTTTGTGTTTACAAAACTTTGGACTTTTTCTCAGTAGCTGTCCACTGACATGAATGTGTTGTCCCTCCTGTGTGTGCAGGGATAAAACACATCTAAATTATGGTTTTCAATCCTGCAAATCACTAAACCGTGATGACACACTGAAGCATGTGAAGCACAAATGTCAAAGCTGGTATCTTAAAGACTCGGAGTCAAACACGTAGGATTTCTTGACGTGGACACCAGAGCGAGCGTCTCAGGGAACAGCTGACTCCTGGCTTTCTCTGCACGATGCCGCTCTCCTGGAAAATGTCAAGACGACAACTCTTCCAGGCAGCCGCATTCTTGTCAGGGTTAAAAAGCCTTGTTGAAAAGAAAAAGGTCAGATGGGAGTCAAGCAAACAGTTGAGCCACAAGTACACAAACTCAGGATGACGGCGGCGTGGAGCGAGATGCGTTCACAAAATAGAACGCTAAAAGTCAGGCTGCTGAAGCCCAACGTCAGAACCCACATATATCAGAGGACTGGAGCTTCGCTTTATATTTGCAGAGGTGCAGATTTCTTCATCACAGGTTGTAAAGAACAAATACGGCAAAAGTTAAGTTTGGACATAATTCAGTACAATGTTGGGGTGCAGGAACGAGTCCTGAAACTTAGAGAGGAGTTAGTATTGATGAACCGCTCACCCATGTCTTAAAACTGATGATTTTTGAACAAATATTTGGTTAAACGCATGAAATAAGGTCTGTGGATCACATCAGCTTAAGCTTTTTTTCAACGGCATTCGATTTGTCAGTAACGACCACATTTGGATTGGCGGTTGGTGACAAGTGGCTGAACGACTGTCAAGTAGGGGTGGGCGATATGGCATAAATATCATACCACGATTATTCAATAAAAAAGTCACAATCTCAATTTTATCCCGATTCTTTTTACATTGATTTTTGAGACTAATTTCCAAGTTTCTGGTCAGTGCAACCAAACCATTTCTGTAGGTAAAACAGTCCTAATAGAAAAAAAACAAACAATTTAGGCCAAAGAACCTTTCTGAACAGATTTGAATTTAAATTGTTGCAGTTTTGCCAACATGTGCAGAGGACGTACACACACTAAAAGTGATTGAACAAATTCGTCGTGTTGCTATCCGGCCTGCGAACCGTCTCTGTGCAAACGTTGCAAACTACCTCAGTTTGCGCTTTGTCATTTGGGGAAAAGCCAAACCAATTCCATATCGTGGAAGTGGAGTTTTTCTTTGCGACCAACTCCTCCGTCTGGCTCTCAGCCATGGCTCTCCATGTGGCTACCGCTACACACACAAACAAGGAGGAAGGTAAGAAATTGCGTCACTGCCTGTAGTTTGCTATGATTGATCGGTCAGGTTGACGACGTATCTGGTGCGTCTGCGCATCAGCATAGAATTGCAATTTATAGAATGTGACATTGGGCGCCGCTCTGTTTTGAAACTCGCCGGCGGCGGCGCCGCACACCGTCCGCCACCCCTCGCAAAACCTGCGCACAGTGGTAGATCCCGTTTCGACACCCCGCTCTAAAAGCGGAGTCGCGGAGCGCATGAGGCGCGCGAATGATCCATACGATCTCCTCACTTTGGCAGATCGTCTACACGTTCTAATCCTTCACGATCTAATATCGTCATATCGCACACCCCTACTGTCAAGGATATGAAACATCATCACCCTGAAAACAGCGTAAGCTAGTCGTGGTGATGTTGAAGTCATACGCGAGCGGTGTAGATTGTTCATATCATAACGTGGAGCTTTTTGCTTAACCAGCTGCATTTACGCTTGACAGGTTGTTTTTTTTTTTTTAAATAAACGTGATGGTAATGCTAACCTTCTAGCTCGTAGCAAGTACCTTTAGCCACAGGCAAATTATCTACAGCTAGCCTGAGTGGCTCCTGCACATTTCTTTTAATAAATTCTCATTTTCTAACTACATTGTTAGCAAACTCTACTGGAACACGATGGGCGTGACCATCTTGAATCACGCACATCCAGCATCTGCTGTTTGCGCACTTGAGTCTACGAGATTTATGAAGCAGACAATACTAGCGTGTGAAATTGCCAGGGTTATTGGTTAAAGGTTGACTACATCCAAGAACCAGTAAATTCTAGATGGAACAATAACTTCTAAAAACACGGATGTTTATATTATGGAGGCGAACTCTCCCCTGACTGCACGTGCACGGCCCCGCCCACATATGCAGGCTGCTAACTACACTGATATAATAAATCTGGATTCTAGCGAAGAACAGAGTAGAACGTTCAGGAGTACACATCGATTAAGAATGACGTTCTGCTAATAGCTGTTAAAAGGTGGCTGAAATCTTAAGAATGTCAGTCATTTTGATTGAGGCGATATTTATCTCAGGTGCTCGTGCAATTTGCAGCTCACTCACTGGTCCTTCTGGCTACTTCGGACCGAACCAGTAATAGCGGTGTTCATTCGTGAAGGTTGTTTTGCGAAATTAAACATGTAAGGCTCATAAAGTTCTTATTGAGCTTATTTTTTTGCAATGACGAAAAATCTCATGTTTAATTTCCATCAGCTTTTCGTCCAGGGAACCAATGGTGATGCTAACGTCCCGGTTAGCCTACAAAAATACCTCATCTCTGTAGTATACAATTGGTTTAATCTCCAGTAGTGTGTGTACTCTGTAGAAGGACCTTTAGGAGATTAAATAAAACACACTGAAAAATGAGTGCACTCAATTTATTACAGTTTTTAATAGTTTAACAGATTTAGTCTCTCGTCTGTCGAAAAATAATGTACGGTTAAGCTGAGAAGTGTTTAATTATCAGACCTGTGTTTATAGGTTCATATGCTTTACACTGGGGAGTACTCACACTCACACTCACACACACACACAGAGCTGAGAGAGTGAGAGAGAAATATCAGTTTACACGCTCATCTTGTCATCTCATCGACTGAACCCCCAGCATCAGTCCTTCTATCTGCCAAAGCAGCTTCACCCAGACTCAACAGTGGAGTGTAGAGTTTCACTAATAGGATCGGAGGCTTCAACAAAGCCTGGAGAGTGACTGCAAGGGCGAGACTGCGCTTTATTAATAACCATATCAACTGATGCATATTGATACGCCACAATCGGCCAAGAACAAAGTCCAAATGAAATATTTGTCAAGTTTATCACCAACAACCTGCTCAGCAATTCTATTTTTTTTTTCCAGTCGTGTGTGGCGTCACAAGGTTTTGCAAAAATAATAAGAACATTTGTATTTTCAATGCATGACAATTCAGTGAAAAAAATGATTTTACTTCCTAGAGGGGTGATATTAGTAAAGAGTCATAGAATATTGACATGGAAATAAGGACATGAGACAGCCCCCCCCCCCCCCAAAAAAAATAATTATAAAAAAGACAAAAAAGATTTGTGGCTGTCTTAAATGAACATCACTCACCGATCTGTGAGCTTGGTTAAGATATTTATGACAAAACTGGCAACACACCTACATTGAAAGCATGAATATATTTACTCATCAGTCCTTCCACAGAAATGTGGAGGTTTTGGTTTTTTTGTGATTGCCGATTGACTTCTGTTTGTTTTATTTCGGTCCTCGATAAAAACAAGGCTCACATCTAAAAACCCCGATGAGTCAAACAATTTCCAGGCTTATTTTTGATGTCGAATGACACTGATTTGCGGACTTCATCATGTCTTCTTCGTGGGGTTTGCAGCTTTCCGATGGCGTCACTTCACAACGCTCCCAAGGCAACAAGAGGGAAATGGCTGCTCTCGTGTGAGGTAAACGCAACATTTTCAACTTTCTGCAAAGACGTATAAAGACAAAGACATATTTTGCGTGAAAATCTGAGATTTATGCAGCGAAAGTACGGCGTCTTTGGAAAAAATGCAGACCCTGCATAAACGTGCCGACTTTGGCTGATTATGCGTTGAATTATGCGATCGTATGATCATGTTTTCCTGGGGGGACTGACTTATACGCCTTTGAAATGGTACGAAACCCAAAAAGTCTATTTTATCCTCAAATGTAGGCATCTTGTGCTCCCTGAAATATTTTCTCTCTTGCATCACTCCTTTTTAACTCCAGAATGCGGAGAGAGCCAGCCACGTATATTTAACATGAAGCTAACAATGGCTGAAGCTGACAGCAGCAACAAAGCGCCAGATGAACTGCCTGAAAACCTCTGTCTACTAACTCTCAAGAAGTGTTTAGGGGAAAGCTGTTGTTAGCTGTTTGTCGCTATCACCTTTAAGCTAAAATGATGTGGCTGGATCTTTCTGCATTCTGAGGACACAAATAATAGAAAAAATGTCTTTTGTGAGCTGCATCTCACTGGAGCTTTTTAGGCTCTAGGAGTGCTGCTTCAAAACCAACCAGGAAAATGAAATTGTATTTTCAATATTTAATGATGTACGAGCTTCTGAATCAATTACATCCAGCTCTGTTTTTGAATTTTAACAACTGATATCCACCAGTTCTCCATTTTTTTTCAACAGCTATTTCTGCTCCCTAAGATCAACAGTAAACCTTTACAAACGATCTAAAACAAACAAACAAACAAACAAACAAAAACCACTGGCAGAGCTTTTTACTCTCCCAAATAAATAAAAGCAGAGTTTTCTTTTAATATCACTGCCACGTAATCCTTTTGAAAAAGAAACTCCTCTTCACATCACTCATGTCCGCGATACGTTTGGTATCTGAGCGTTTCTCATTTCTCTACGTTGTGTGTTCAGCGATAGCTAGTCACACTCCAGATGTCCTTTATCAGCAGTTTGCCAACTGCCACGACTCCATCACTTCACTGCACTGCGTTTAGCGTCTCAGTGGGTTTCTGAGGACTCCTTCTGCACACTGTAGCCTGTTTGAAGAGTTTGAGCTGCCGTCTGCTTATCGACGGAGCCTCAGAGCAGCGCTGAGACTTGCTGTGTGACGCCTCTTTGTGTGTGTGTGTCTACAGCCCCATTATTTGAGAAGCTTATTGATCGGACGGTGTTTGGTTTCTCGGTGGCTCCATAAGCTGTAGGCTCGTTTCCATGGCAACGTAACAGGCCGGCCATGTGGCTCCCAGCCTGGGCTGTGATCAGTGTTGCTGGAGAGACCTGTCAACGTTTTTGCACACGCACGATCACACACACACACACACACACACACACACACACACACACACACACACACACACACACAGCCTAAAGAGCTGGAAATGGAATATTTTTGAATGCAGCTACTGTATCCACTCAGATTTTGTTATCGTTTGGATGAAGCGTAAATTATATTACAAACTTTGTGTGTATTTGTGTTTTTCCATCTGAAATTTTCATCAGCTTGATCTGAGAAGAAACTCCAGCTCAGCTTGCAGCCATGAGGCCAAAGGTGTTGTGGAAATATGGGCAACAAAAACTGAGTGCACAAACAAAGTACTAGCAGGACATTTCCCTCTGATTCATGTAGACCTGCCTGAGCCCTGCAGATGATTAGTTACTGGAGTGTGTGTGTGTGTGTGCTTGCGTGTGTGTGTGTGAAGCGGGTATATTTTCTGTGTCACAGGAAAGAGTTAGACTCGCTTATGATATAAGAATAATTGTGTATTTAAATGATGGGAACAGGGACAAAAACACATCATGTGATGTGTCATTCTGGAATGATAAACAGGTGAAGAGCTGGTCCTGGTCCAGTATTCAGCATAAACAAGTGTGAGAGGAGGGCTTCGCACTTGCAAAATAAAACATATTTGCATGTTTATGTGTTCTGTGGAAGGACCGAGAAGGGAAAGGGGCATTTTGATATTAAGTCTTTGAATCCGGTAATTATCCTTTTTCGCAAAAAATAACGACGCCTCAGAAAGTGTTTTCCTTGGTGTCGCTTCAGTCGGGGTTTGAACAGTGTGACACGTTCATCTTCTGACGAGGAGAAATCTACTCTATTTGCACCAGACATTTATGGGCTACAAGAAGAAGTTGTTTGGGGCGACCAGTAAACAATCGGTGATATCAGAAGCCTCCAAGCACAGAGTAGCTGAGCGACATCTTGTATCCAGCTTGAAAACATTTGAAATGACAAATGTTGTACATTCATCCCTACTGGGTTTTACAATGCAGGGGAAGATTGGGCGGAAGAAGCAAGCAGAGGAGTCTTTAAAATGTGCTTAATAGGCACAAAGGGTTGAGGGGAACGGTCGGTAGAAGACCCTATGGCCATCTCTGAAACGCATGACTCATGTGTTCTGATATTCATATAAATGGTATTTTATCAGCTTAAATTTACCAAAAGAATAAGGATCGCGTTCATATCAGATATTTGTATTGATTGGTACAGCCTAAGCAAGAAACACCTCTTTTTTTTAACATTTTTTGCATTTAGGAGAACAATAAACTAATTTCTTGAGAAAACTGAATTTAGAAATGAATTCAAAGGCTTTCCTAGTCGCTAATTAATTCTTAACAATTCACATTCTATGCATATTACTCAGCTTTTCATCAAGGCTCTCTCTCTCTCTCTCACACACACACACACACACACACACACACACACACACACACAAACAAAGACAACAACGTCCACACACAGTCTGTATTATGTGGGAGTCATACTGATCGGCTGCTAAAAATAACTTGGCTCGGTAAGTTGCCGTGGCAACCAACAAACTGATGCCAGGGTGAGAATGCTCAGCTCCTTGAAGAGAGAAGCAAACTGAGCAAAGGGATGAGCGGTGAGAAGAAAAGGGACCAGTGCAGAGGAGAGTTTGGGGTTGAGCATGTGAGGATGGAAGCTGAGAAAATGATTGTCGGAGGTGCAAAATAGAGGATGTAATCAGGGAGGACAGGGAAAGGTTTCAGTGATAATAGCAGGACCAGAGGATGGACAGATTTACTCTTCCCTCTGTTATGGATCTACTTCAACAGGCATCCTGCGTATCTGTCTGTCTGCTCATAAGCTGGACCGTTGTAGCATCGCTCTGAAACAGGACCGGTGATCAGGGGGAAGCAGGAAGAAGCAGCTTAGATTCACAGTTCTGATTCACACCACTGCCACCAGTCTTGTTTCAGATGGATGCTGGGACCGCCTACTTCATTAACATGCACACAGAAACACGTGGTGTTGCACTGAGACGTGGCTTCACAGCGTTCATGATGAACTTTGCCATTTTTTCCATTCAGAATAGTCCAACGCCACACTTCACCTCTTCATGTTTATGTTAGCAGCAGCAGCGAGTAGAGAGCAGAGCAGTTCTGTTTCTTCCTCCGTCTCCTTAACTCATTAACCATCGCCCCCTGGTGGTAAGATGTTCCACTGCTCCAAGAGTGGAAGAACGTCAATCAACACCGTCTCCTTTGATTGATCTCAAGTACTGATCCAAAGAAAATTTAACGATACGGAAACAGGTAGATGCAAAGTATACAAATGTAAAAACATCAATTTTCATGACCTAAATGTCTTCATTTATGTCTGCATGTATTTATTTATTGTCATTTGTCATTATTTTTTCTCCACAGTATATTCAAATCTTTTTAAACAATATCAACATAAAGTACGAGTGTTATAAATGGAAAATATCAGGAATAGTAGAATAAGCATGAATTCATTGTTATCCAGCCGACTGAGAGATTAAGCAGGGCTGTGCACAGTTCCATTTAGCTCCTCTGAAGGTCTGAAGCCTTTCGCTCTTTAATATCAAAAGGTTTACCCTTTTCAGATTCATTTTTTCACTTTACACTTGAGAAAAGGTGTCATTGATCCAACTTCCTCTTGTCAACATTACAGACCTGGATAGAGGCTGACGCTGACCTACACCCTTGACCCACCCAGCTGAACAGACACTAACGCCGACATAATGCCATAACAGGATCATGGGGAAGGAAAGAGGTGGTCAGGGTGCAAAGGGCAGGACTGAATGAGTGTGAAGAATCAGAGAGGACGGGTTAAAGGAGAGAGAGGTGCAAGAGGGGAGACATGTGACGAGAGAGTGTGTGTGTGTGTGTGGGGGGGGGGGGGGGGGTGAGCAAAGACCCCAGACTGGGGGACGTTCAGGGAGGATGTGGGCTTAAGGAAGAGCGAGAGAGGCTGCAGGGAGGATTAGTGAGACAAGACAAAAAGCTCAGAGCTGGAGAGAGTGGGAGCTTTTGATCTGTTTTGTGATGTTTTTCCGTTCCGCTTCCCTTTAAGACTGTAAAAACAGCCAACGGAGAATCATCTCTGTCATAATTTCTCTCAGTTCATTTATACGTTTCTTACATTGTCTCCCCCGTATCGCTCTTTCTTTCTCCATTTCTTTTCATGTACACGCACATCTGAAGAGAGTGAAGGGCTTCCCCAGAGATATCCAACAAGGGTAAAGACTCCCAGTGTCCTCTTTCATGAACACAAAACACAAATAAAAAGTTTTGCTTGCAGAGCTGTTGCATAACCAACTTTTCAAATACTTCTTATACGAACACCATCAACTCTGACATGTCAGATGGCTCCTTCAAAATACAACTACACAATCCAGCCAGAAATCCTACACAATAAGGAGATCCTGAAAGGTTATTGGTGTACTTCCATGGGACAAGAGGGTTGACCTGCAAACATGTAGGAACTGTTTTAGGTCATCTTTACCTCCCCTCTGGCCCTCCAGTACAACACCCAGATGATGTCACCAAGCATCGCAGCTATCCAGGCAGAATCCTGGCATCTGTGCGTGTCATCTCAATGTCTCCGTCTGACCCTCAAACTCCAAAACACTTAGGGCGTGAGGTTGTATCCCTCCTCGTCCTCGTTCTTGTGTCCAGCCATCGTCATCGTGAAAATCAGGGTGGTTACTGGATTTGATTGAACCCTTGTTCTCTATGAAAAAGCAAATTTTGCTGTTGGTCTTGCTTAATCTGAAGAATTAAGATGATTGCAGGTGGTTTATACTGTTCATGCTCCCTAAGCACCCCTAAAATGAGATCCATATGATCTATATGTTCTTCATCCAGCAGCCAAGAAGTGGACTTGTCGAGTAAATTTGTGTCTGACATGGCGATAGATGTGACTATTGTTTGGGTTCCTGTCAAGCACGGTGAAGTTTGCCGTCAGCAAGTCTCCCTACGTTTACGAAAGCGTAGAGTTGAGGATAGAAAACCAAAACATAACGATCCTCAAGTGCTCCAACAACATCTTGCAGGATGTTCACGATTATTCCACATAACACCGCGGGCTACACTTTAAAGAACCGTGGAACGTTCCAAGTTGACGTGCTACACACCAGCCGAGACGCTCTCAGAACCATGGACTGCCGAGCTTTAAGAACCAAACATGGAGAGAACCTTCAGAGAATATTACTGTAACATTCTAAAGATTACCAGAGCACTTCCCCCTACGAGGGTGCATCCAAAATATGTAAGTGTTTTGTTCAGAAGGATCCGTAGTCGAGATTACCACTTCTTTCTGAGGTGTGTTTGGAATGTCCCCAATGATCAGAGAGAAATAGAACCTTTCCTTCTCTTTCAAAACAAAGAATGTAGAAACTTTTTGTATCTATCAATAATTGACAAGGCACGTTTCCACCAATAGCAAAGCTGCTTTTTAACACACTTAATTACAGATTTAGAAACAAATGAATAATTCATGTTGAAAAAGAGACAGAAACAGGAGCCTGTTCTCAGCGAGATCCAGTGTCCCAGTTTTCATTTGCATCAAGATGAAATTAAATGTGAGTGATACATTGGTAACATTTCCAAACATCCTTTTGTCACCAGAGATGCAGCCGAAGCTCTAGAGTCTTCACACGATGACGCCTGAAGGAGCTGCAGCACAAAATGCGTTGTCGACTCACCGATGACCAATAAATGAATGGTCAAGACGTAACCCGGCACGTGTAGAACTAATCAGAAGCTACCTTCACACTCGATGACCAAAAAGATCAGACCTGCACTGAAAAGACTCAACTAGGCCCACGGGTCTAAACCGGTGCCTGCGAGCGGTGAGGATGATCAAATGTGACCTCTGCAGGAGAGCAGTTGAGCTGAATCGGAGCAGATGTTCTCCGAGAAGCTTGAATGGGGTTATGATGTTTCAAATAGTTGCCATGGCAATTTAACTTAACCCATTATTGTCCGTTTCTGAAGCTTGGACTGTATAAAAATGTTTCGAACCATGATTCAAAGATGGAAATTGTTATTTAAGCAACAATAACCGGTCTTAAAGCTATATACATAATATTTTCACATAAAATTATGTCAGTGACATTCAAGCCCCTGCCAAGAGTTCACACTGAGCCAATTAAGCTCATCGCCGCAAGCTAAATCTTTCACAGCATATGGAGTTTATGTATACGGCGACATTTCCGCCGCTACTTACTGCCGGCCCGGTTAGCTACTTCCAGTTAGCCTCTCCTAATTGGAATGTTGATAATTTAATTGTGAGGCTCCCTCAGAGTTTCCAAACCCCCTCCCAGGGGTTTTGTGACACTCTAAACTATTTATCCACAATTTTACAAGAGTAAAGATAGAATAGAATATGGCGAACTTATGATACAAGCACATGTTGGCAGTTGTTCCTAATAACTGCGACCAAAGATGGAGCCAAAACTGTGGCACTACAGTCTAAATTGAAAAGTAGCCTGTAATTCCAAGTCATCATAACCTGCACCCACATACCTCATTTACTATGTATAACCCTTCCTCAAGCATGTCTGACCCAAATTACCTCTGATAAATCTTAAAATGCACATTTCTTTTAGTTTATCCAACCATGTGAGGACATTGTCTCATGGTAATGGCCACAGACACACTCACTGGAATTTCATACACAGGCCTTAGGGTGCTCTCTCAGAGCCATGACAGAGTATGTATGCGCACGGACACACACACACACACACACACACACACACACACACACACACAAAGTACATAAACTGAATACACACATATGCATGGTAAACACACACAGCAGTGAGTTGGGATGGCAGTTTGTGTGATTAAATCAGTTCTGTAAGATAGAGGAGGCGATATTCATCTCCATTAGAGACTCAGAGGGCTAAAAGCTTATGGAAGCACAAGTCAACACACAAACACAAACACACACACACACACAAACAGGAGACAGAGAAGCAAACACATTAGTAACAGAGTTTGCTCAGGGCTCTGAAGTGTCTAACAAAGAAAGAAATGTGAATATCACCACAAAAACAGCAGTCTCTAAAGTTTTGCGGCTTTTGTTTGATTCAATTCTTCACTGTTAATGCAAACAACAGGCTTGATTCCTACGGAGAGGATCTGACAAAAACCCTCCCACCAACAGATGCGATGTATTGCTGGCCAAAGTGAAATATGAGGACAAATGACGTAGACTTGAATTTGCAGAGGATAAATAATACAACATACAATCTTTTGTTCCCTCCTCCCACCCTTCCTTCAGAATCTAAAACCCTCCCTTGCTTCTATGTTTTGTCACCTGGACTCCTCTCACACAGTCTGACAGGTAAGTGAGGGCAGTGGAACTGCTGAAGTGATGCAAATCTTGCAACCAAGTGTCTGAGCATGAATATGTTTACAAAAATGACATGGCAGCAATGTAAAACATTATAGATGTAACCTGAATGAAGTGGTGCAGGAATAAGCCAGGAAGGAAATTTGCATTGTTGAACACCTGGTTCCCAAGGTTTATGGTAAAATCCCTGACATTCCGGTTATGCACAGAGTGAGGAGAGGCGCGGGGGGGGGGGGGGGGGCGCAGCAAGTGAGGAGTTTCAGGAAGGGGTTTCAGTCACACACACACACACACACACACACAGGGGACGCTCACATCCACCGTGTCAGACCTCCGATTGAAATGATGTGCAATCGCTGCATGGCCAGCTACCACCAGAGCCAGCACATCGCAGTGGATGAAATAATTGTTACGGCCAAGGTTAGGCTGAGCCTCCAGCAATCTATGAACACCAAGCCAATGAGGTGGGGCTGGAGTTTTTTGTGCTTGCAAACTTGAACAGCTACACCACTGATGTCCAGCTCTACATGGGCAAATCCAAGGAAGCATCAGGGAGGGCTCGCGCTTGATGTTGTGACAGGACTCATGAACAAAGACCTCCTGGGGTTTGGCTATGTTGTGTACACAGACTCCTGATTCAGCAGGATTTTGGAGCATGTGGGACAAACAAGAAGGGACCCAGGAAAATGGTCTCACCAAGAAGACCCCACAAGGAAGCATCTTCTGTTCGTGAAGTGGATGGCTACCAGAGAGGTCTCCCTGTGCTCCATTATCCACTCAGTGTACAGGGGGACAGAGTGCAGTGCTGGCAGAAGACAGGTATTCATATTGCTATTGTCTCTACTGTGAATATGATTTGGGGTTATGCAGATTTTCATGTGGATCATTGAAAACAATCTTACCTGAATACAATACTTGCCTGAATCTGTCTGTCTGAGTAACTAACTAGATGATGAGCCACTAACTAACCAACTTACTTACTTATTAACCCTAGCTGATGGGCCACAACAGAAGATCCCCGTCTCCAGACCCACCACTGTCACAGAGTACAATAAATGAGTGGAAGAAGGAGTGGACACCTCAGATCAGATGTTTGGGACCAACTCAGTCCATCGCAAAACAAGGAGATGGTCCGTCACTCTATTCCAGCATTTTGCGGTCATTGCTGTGACTAACTCCTACGTGATCCACATGGTTCGTTGTACCGGTCTGTAGGAGAAGCCAATGACTCGGCAAAGTTTCCAGGAGGAGCGTGCTGCACATCTGCTTGGAGTTCCCTTGAACAGTGGCCCTCAGAAGAAGACCCCAGGGAGCAGACACCTCCCTGTGCCCACAAGAAGCAGACACCCCACAACCCAGGGATCTGCCCTGGGGTGGCAGACACTGCACACTGCAAGAAAAGCACTCCCTGGAAATGTGAGGACTGCTATGTGCGCAGCCAGGGAGGAGAGTGGGGAGTGGATTTTTTTATGTGTATATAGTTCCCATTTTATGGCCTGTTTTTGTAAAATAGACCAGGAATCATAATTTTGATTGTACATATGTTTCATACTTATGGTCTTTTATTCATGTGCAATCAAAGTTCTTTTTTAACTAAAGACTTCTAAATTCAAAGTCAGTTTTCCTGTTTTTCTTACTTTAAACTGTTATTATACTCAAACAGTAATGTTGAATAACTGCCAGATATTTAAAGATCAAGTAATCCTGGAAAAGGGAGTGGGGGGGGGGGGGATGACTTAGTCAAAGGACATTTTCTGAACTTTTTATTGACAAAACAAGCAAATATTTCCAGGCAGAAATTATACTATATAGGTGTTAAAGGTGCACTAAGCCTGGTTGCATGGTTTCAGTGAGATTTCATTTTTGTCTCAAATCGGAGGCGTCTCCCCATGATCCGCTAGCTGCCTGCCCCCTGAATAAACTATGAAAAAGTCCGGTCTCTGGAGACAACACGGGGCTCACAACTGGCAAACAAACACTGAGTGCACAGGATGTGCACATAAACATAACACACCACGTAGCAGCCAATCACCGACAAGCTGGTTTGGGATGGGGGGGGGGGTAGTGCTTGTACAGACATTGGGGAATAAGCAGAGTTGATTGAGTAGTGTAGTAACTATGACAGTCATAAGAAGGGTTGCAAAATTCTAGGAATTTTAAAACTTGGAAACTTTCCATGGAAATTTATGGGAATTAACGAGAATAAATGGGAAGACACTGGAATTTACTATATTGAAGGAGAATTTAAATATAGTGGGGGAAAATAATATTTTAGCATAAGACTGACTAAACAAAGCAGATATCACGCAAGTACAGTTGGATATCTATGATATCACATGCAAACATAGCTCACTACTGCTGGGCTATGGAGACTACGCCCCCTACAGGCCCTGTGCATTCCTCCATCACATGCGTAGATGTTTCTAGAATCCTGGATCACACTGAAGCCACACATCTGAGCCTGTGGACTAAACAAAGAGAAGAAGTTTTGATGACATTTCATGGTAATATATTTAACAAATTTGATGGTATTTAACTCACAGTCCAAAATATCCAAAAAGCATGAGCCGTCGTTTCTTCATAGCGTAACGTTAGCATTTTTACTACTAGCGACTGCATTTGCGCATTAAAATCAAGAACAGACATGTTAATTCATTAAGATTATCTTCCTGAACAGAACATGTCAGTTTCTTAAACTTTTGTTTGCCGTAGATTATTTTTCAGTTATCCAAAATTCAAAGTAGTAATGGCTTTAGGCTGAGGAACCATGTTAACTGGCATGTTGGCCCACAAACCCATGATCCCTGCAGCGCTCTGACAGATGCCTCTTCTGATTGTAGTTTCATTGCTGTTGATCAACACTGCAAAGGTTCCCCATGTCTCATCTGTACAACTTTGTCAACATAGATGCAGTGAATTGATATTAACATGAATCATACGACTTATTTTCTTATTTTATTCGTGCGCACGTTAATGCTGTTAACATTATAAAAGGTCAACTAGAGCGTAATTAAATTAGCATAACACAGCCCTGGTTTCTTATAATATACCAGAGATACAGTATGCAGTGCCATTGCTGTTGTAATGATGCAACTGAATTGTAGATTAACTCAACATACAGAACTTAAAGAGAGCATACAACCACTCTACTATATTTTTTATATAACTGACACACCCAAACACAATTTTTTTCTTTCAACTGAGTGTCTATGTCATTTGTTACTTCAATTTTTTCCCCTTGTAACACGCTCGCTTGAAAATGTGATTTTCAAGGACAATTGAAATCTTAACATGAATTTTTTTTTAAAAATTCATTAGATATCTTAATTGCAACATGATAGAGCTCGTGTTTATATGCGGTATTTATTATGTTTTGGGAACGTTAGCTCAAATTAGCTTGTCGTCAGGTATTGCATTTGCTCTGCCTAATTATTTTGGCGCATAATTCCACTTGCAGCTTTGAGAGAACCTTGACAGTAACGCATCAAAACACAAGTCTCTGTCAGGAAAGGTGCGCTTTTACTTTTGGTGGATATTTTGGTAACCATGGTGACATTAATCCCCAAACACTGCAAAAACAAAATATCTGAAAACCCGTTTTAAAGTTCCACGTACATCTGCTGAGGTGAGAGTTTTCCAGAGATTAGCTAGGCCACATGTATAGGATAAGAGAAGAAAACACTGACAAGTACTTTTTAAAATGTATTTAAAAAACATATATATATGTACGTAGAATGTCTTTTATTAAATAACCGAGCGTCTTCTTACCACATCACTCTCACGACAGAGGTGTCATACTCTCTCCTGTAATACTGCTTAATTCATGTCCTCACTCATGATCTCAAGTGAAATTCACTTAAGAATTCAAGTTTGATTTTGACGAGTCTTGAAGACGTGACGTGTCTAACAAGGATTTGCATTTGACTCCTTCAAGTCTGACACTCACTGCGTCTGTAGCAAAATAAAAATGATGAGTCAAGTTGCTTTCAGGCTGTGAGGAGTTATCACTTGACACCGTGGGTCTGTGTGTTACCATGGCAACAGCAGAAACCACACTAAAGGAAACAGTGGAGAGACTAATTTGACTGTTATGAACATCCTGACCTGGACATGTCCTGCTGACAATTCCTCCAACTAAAAACTATCATACGACTCCCTTAAGTCACCGCGTGTGAACGAAGGCTGACAGGAGCAGCCTGGAGGCTTTCAGACGTGTTGAACCACTGTCTGATAGCCCTTTTACTCTGATGTCATCAAGAGGCACAGCATTTTTTGTTAAATTCCTGAATGAAGGTTTACAAAAGCTTAAGATTAGGGATGCGTGATAATATCATGACGTCATCGTTATTAGCAGATGTCTTACATTATTTTGAATAATGCTAGTTCCTATTAAGGGTTGGGCTACGGGAGAGCGGCGGGGTTCACCCTGGACAGGTCACCAGTCCATCACAGGACCAACACATAGAGACAGACAACCATTCACACCTACGGTCAATTTAGAGTATCAATCAGCCTCGTCCCCAATTGCATGTCTTTTGGACTGTGGGAGGAAGCTGGAGAACCAGAGAGAACCCACACAGGAACAGGGAGAACATGCAGACTCACACAGGAGGATCCTGTTGCCCAAGCCTGGACTCGAACCCGGAATCTTCTTGCTGTGAGGCGACAGTGCTGACCACTGCACCACCATGCTGCCTTAACTCTACACCATTAAATACAAAAGTATATAGTGCTTTTAAATTTATTTAAAGAAGAAGTGGCTAACAAGTGGCTAAATGAAACCACAGAGTATTTCAATAGTAATGAACAGCATCACGTCCACGTCGCTGCAGGCGTTAGCGTTCATGCCGCAAAAATGGTAAAGCGCATAAAAGGGAACGAAACCTGGAATACCAAGTGTGAACTCCTGCGTCAAATCGAAGCTGTGACCTACAGAGTGTGAGTCACTACATACCCATGAATGCAGAGAGACGCAACCCCCGGTAAATGTAACTACACTTCCCATCAGCGCAGACCGCAGCTGGTCTGCTTCACGGCATTACCTCATTTCCACAGGATCACTTTCTACACCATCTCCTCCTCTGAAACCAATCGTTGTTATTAGCTCCCGAAACAATTCGCCTCATTCCAGTCGCCGTTGGTGAAAGTACCCAAAAAAGCTCAATACAGCAGCAGAAGCCCCGCTGCCTAGGAGCATTTCTGCAGTGTAATTGTAAATTGACCCAGCAGGACCTCTGAAGCCGAGTATTTACGCTTCTCTACTGCGAAGCGTCTCCATTGATTTCATGTCAAGTCTAAACCAGTTTTGGATCTGATGCAAATTTTGTTGTAAGAATTTGGTGCAGGGAACCCACGGTGGTAACTTCCATCATCCTTGTGGGAATCCGCCCCGAGAAAACTGTGACATCACACTCATAGTCCTACCCCTTCGCTAACTGTCTTGTTCGTGAACAATGGATGACTTGTAGTCAGCAGCGGGCTAATTGTATCCATGAGTTTTGACAACATTGTATTTGTCTGACTCAACTGAACGTTATACTGTACAGCCTTAAAAACCCATTAAAAATAAACCCTCAGCCCAAATAATGCTCAGCCAGGCTTCTTCTAAAATCACAAAGTGTTGTAGTGTGTAATCCTTTGAAGATGAGCTGCACAACAGAGGGATGCTGCTCTAGATTATAATTACAGCCTCCTCCTCCAAGCCCTTTTTATTTGCCACCGTTTCCCCCAAAGGACGGCGTCCTCCACTCTTTTTCTTTTTCCAGAGGAGGATGAAACTCACTTTACAGAAAACGGTGCAATGATTCTGCCTGATGGAAAAAGACAGAGTGGAATTGTAACAGAACGAACGAGACGAAGAAGAAAACGCGAACTAAAAACTCCAGGAAGCACTCTGCTTTGAACGCTAGACTTTAATAGGGTGTTCAAGCTACTTTGCCACTGATATGATATGTATATTTATTTGTTATAAAAGTATCAGAGGATCCCTGATTAGGAACTTTTACCAAAAAAAAATTGTGATTGATGAAGCCCATTAACAGCATGCTAACGCCTGGAAGGCTCATCATGCGTTATGTCAGAGGAGCGTAACAGGCTTTTTTTTTAAGTAACATCACAGGTTTCATTTGCTCTGCCTGCTGCATAGCAACTGTTTTTATAGAGATTTTTGTCATTTTTAAAGGCCTAGAGGACATCTTCCACACACACTGAGGGGAAAACAGGAGTTCTACTGTGGAAAAATAAAGATGTGTGCGGTTTATTTATGCCTTTGTGTTTTGTTTTTGCAGCAAGTCGGATAAGACATCACGAACACACTGAAAAATGGGATAGCACTGATGTTGTTACTGTGGTTGGCTTCGGTCTGTGTTTCCAAATTTAACGCCTACTGACTGATGTTGAAGTGCTGCCTGATCGCAGAAGGGTTGCATTTGTTGCTGAGGTTACAAAAAACAAAGCACAAGTTTCCAGCAGAAGCGACGCGGAGCCCTGACCACTTGACGTATGTGGGGCAGAGTTTGGAAGCACAGGAAGTGGGATGCAAGGAACCACATTTACCCAGGTTTTGTGCTCACATCAATGAAGATGAAACCAGACAAAAACTAGATGTTAGTGAGGGTTGGCAAGCATTTGGGCCGGTGGAGACGGAAGCAAGTGACAGTATCGAGATACAGACTCAACATTTCTGAATATATACAGTAATATTACCATAGTACAGATTTAGAGATAGAATTCTCACAAACACAATGAGATACTCAACAGACAGAGATGGATATGAAAAATGTTTGGTGAAAAAAAAAATCGTATTCTATTGTAAGTAAAATTGAGACAGGGACACTAAAACGCACGCGCACACACACGCACACACACACACACACACACACACACAAAGAGAGGTCTAAATGAAGGAGGGAGAGTTGAAGAAGACAGAGGAGCTGATGAAAAAAAAATAGACATGAAGGCAGGGAGATCCAGAGACCGAAATAAAAAGAAATTATTCAGGCAACAAAGCAGCAGTATTACGAAACCGTATCTGTGCAGCTGAGGCCTCGGGCAACAACGTGAATCTAGTTTGTGAAACTCTGATAAGCCGTCTGAAGAACATAAGCAAAGATAGACAGAGAGAACAAGCGAATATTGTCAGATAAATCTTCCCATCATGACTCCACACATCCACCCTCTTACAATTACTATCTGATACAATAAGCATGAGCTGAGAAGGTTTAGTTTAACCTTTCTTCATGACGGGCGTGAGTGTGTGGACACACAATACATACACTGTATATTCATGTGTAAGAGCACAGCCTCACTGTGTGTTCACACCAAACTTGAATGAGAATTTTGCGTCGTGTTATTTGCGCAAATTTGACTGGCGGATCATTTTAGTGTCCATTTGTGTCATTCGCGCGAATATGCGAGTTCGCTCACTTGCCCGAGTTGCTCATCCAGGGGCTGCGTCTGGATCACTGCTGCTTCCAGCCGTATTTTCAGATGACGACTGGCCAGTTTAACGACCTGCTAGCTAGGATCAATGACAGAATTTCACGAATGGACACCAACTTATTCAACCGTTTCTTGTAATTTTGACACGTAGTGTCACATAGCAACGGGTTCCCACACACAGCCTCAATCAACTTGTCCTCCATCTTGTGACACAGTCAGCAGTGACGTCGGGACAACCTCAACGCTGATTGGCTGTCCTAACGTGAATTTTCGCCAAAGTTAAATATTTTCAACTTGCGCGAATGACGAAATTTTGCGTCGCAAAGTCGCCTTGCAAAAGTCATTTGCGCTGTCCAACTGAAAATTCGCCTCATTCGCGCGTTTGCATGGACTTCGTATGGAAACTGTGCGAATGAATGAATGCGTTTGGTGTGAGCACAGTGATACTACGTCTGTGAACCAGCAGGGTTACACGTCGCTCACGTTAGCTCAATCCCATCGCTGTCGTTCTTTTTATCTTCCATAGAGACATGTGGTCTTTTCCTTGGATGTCCCATACGTATGTGGCCGTCAGATGCATATTTAAGCCTCTTTTACAGGATTTAAAACAGGTCATCTGGAAATATTTTTTAAAAGTCCACCGGTGTTTTCAAGCAGCTCATGAAGCTAACATTAACTTAATGAGGAAGCTTGTTAACTCCTGCCAGCGGGAACATTCATTTCAGCCTCCAAAATGTGCAGGATCAGTAGCTGGAGATGAGATGTCCTGCGCCCTGCTGTTTGCCTGTAATCACATTCTGCCTGATACTCGGATTTGGGTGTCTGTCTCGGATGTGTGCCTTAATGAATATCCCAAGAGACCAGGCCGTCACCGCATCCGGTGGGATGCTTGGATGCATCCTGACCTTTAACAGACGACGTCCCAGGGGCGAAGACACCACCAGTTTTACAGCTTGTCCAAACCAGCTGTAAAACTGGCAAACCTTCAGATGATCGGATTTCACTTCATTATCCCAGAATTCTTCTATAAACATTTAACGAAGAAATACGTTGGAGCAAACAAACGCCAGTGTGCTTTACAGCAAACATTGACTATAAACAGTTGAAGTGCGTCAGTTTCATTAGAATTCAACTCTTTTGGTCCACACTTGAGGTTTGTTTTGGATCAGCACTCAAATTAAAGGTTTGACTTACTGAAGAACAGAAGAGTTCCACAATCTGCTCAGTGTGTCCTCAAGTGCAGACACGCACACACACACACACGTCCTTCAGCCACTTTTGGGGTATTTGCATAGATTTGCATTAATTTCCTTGAGACTAACCCTACACCAGCACTTGCCTAAACTTAACCACTGACCCAGAAGGCAGTGTTTTACCTAATGGGCATGTAATTTTTTTTATCCTCCAAAGGGGTTTCAGTGACACACACACACACACACACACACACACACACACACACACAGGGGATAATATGAGCCATCCTTTGTAACATTGGACAATTTCACCAGCCAATCACAGTTCACTTTTAAGAATCACCACAAAAATTCTCTTAATGCAAAGGAACCCCCAAACCGTGTGTGCGCGCGCACGTGTAATTGCTTTGTCTTCAAGTGAATGCATGTGTGCGTGTGTGTGTGTGTCTGTGTGTAGGCATGCAGTAGTGTGCGGCTCTCCATTTTAATGGCAATTCCGACAGAGCCTTTCCCATCTCCCCATCACCATGGCAACCAAGCGGGTAAGCAGCCACATTTGTCCCGGGGGCCCTGGCCTTCTTTTGCGTGCCACAGCTGCACACACGCGCACACCCAAAATTACACACACACACATTCCAGGACACATATATTTACACCAACAGACCTGCAAAGATCACAATTATTAAATCATTCAAGCCAGAAAACAAACATTTACCCCTAACACACACGCACGCACGCACGCACGCACGCACACACACACACACACACACAAAGCAGTCAATTGCTTCCCACAACTCCCCCCCTCCCCCAGACCAGTGCTTGGGATTCCCCAATTAAACAGTCGAAGGCTTCCCAGCTGCTCCTCCCATCTCTCCCACAGTCACATCCAGCACCAGTTCATCCAACCAGTAGCTGAAACTGGCCGACTGATCACATGACCCCAGCGAACCATCAACGCTCTCTGGGGTTTGGTGGCCTTCACCTCATCCCTCTTCTGCCTCATGTAGTCAGACCACAGCTCAACCTCTCATTCTGGGTGGGAGTTTAACCTCAGAAGGATAGAAAAATAGACTCTCCAACAGACGCCGACGTGAAACCGGTTTTGATTCTCTAGATCTGAACACATCCGTGGGGACGGACACAGACACAGCTCTGCATCGAGGTGTGGCTCGTACATTTTTGTTTTTCATGACTTTGCACCAACAAGAAAGATGCCATCATCCTTCCTCTGCCCCCAGACCTGCCTGGGATCTTAATGAATTGTTTATTTGCCAAGCAGAAGTGGGTCACACAGCTGTCCTCCATGTTGGGGGTGTCAGAGTGTGAGGATGCACCGACTGAGACGACACAGATGCCGAGTTAATACTGTAACGGATGCTGACGATGGTCCTGTCTCATTTGCTTTGGCTAATTCCGATTTTTATTTGGAGACCAGAGCACTGACCAAGACCGGGTGAAAACGCCGGTGCTGACCCACTTGTGATGCACGAGCTCGTCAATAAATTCCTTTTTTTTTTTTAATTGTAATTGTTTCTGTTGACAATCTGTGAATGACAAGAAAAGCATGTTGTGTGTTTAAACGCTGGATGAAACCTGCATTGCCACTACAACTGCCTCTTGACCCTATGAGTAACTGGTAAAATAGGCTTACATTGTTCCAATGTTCCTGATTCGATCGGTGTATTTTTGAGGCGCTCTGAAGCGAGGGGCACGGATGGCAGTCGCATAAACTCTGAACGCAGTCGCACAACAGCACTGATATCAGATGTGGGCCAGTGTACATCTCTGTTGTGGTTTCTGAGGCATCACTGGTTTTTCCAGGATAACAACAACCCAAACCTACAGGAGCAGAGAGCATCAGCACCCAACCCCCCCCCCCCCCCGCTCTGTCTTTCTCTCTGCTGATGAGAACGTGCAGGAAGGACAGTGTAGGTCTGTCTGCTGGCACTGATGACATCGGGGAACAGAGTCTCACGTATGATGCAAAAACCTTGCAAGATGTGAACTTAACGACAGACGAATCACCAGCATGATGGCGGCGGGATCACGGCGTCGCAAGTGAAGATTTCTGATGTTCAGGGGAGTTTATTGCTGAATATTCATCAGAACATCAGATGAAGCGGTTCTGATGTTCTCTGATCTGTTCTCCAGCATCACTCACGTCCCCTACTGGTTTAGATACAATGACATTTGTGTGTGTGTGTGTGTGTGTGTGTGTTGTGGGGGGGTTTAACATGCTACCGCCTCTTGAAAGTTTGTCAGGTGGTGCCCTCTAGTGGACGTCCTCTGATAGTGCTGCCCCATTCACATTTGGGTAAACGTGGACACAACTAATGCAGGACAGACGACCTGCTCCGCTAATCTCAGGCTCAGGAAGAAAACAAAATGAATAGAAAACAAATTCAAAGTCCACAAAAACAGAGTTTTATAATCCTCGTGACCCTGGAAGACAAAAAGAATCCAAATAAATTCTTAAAATCTGCACTTTAATAAGCTCTTTTAACCGTGTCAGTGTCTCAGTGTTTCATCTGCAGCACTTTAAACTACAGTTTTAGTGCCTTCTGATGAATTGTAACTCCGTGTAAGCGTGTTGGACGGCATTTTTAAAACCTGCATTCTCTATTTCTGATAAATGATTCTAGAATTAGTGTCCTAAGTTTCATGCATTGTGTACGAGTAAACGATTTGGGCTTTTTCTTGTTCGTCTGCTATTTTTCCTTTTGGCTGTTTTGATGTCCTGGAGCAGGTGAGACGAGAGCTGTGGCTCGGATGACCAACTTCAGTTATGTATTTACATCTCTGTCTTTTTTCTTTCGTTACTTGCTTTGTCATTTCTGACCTGTTTTGTTTTTGCTGTAACAAAAAAAACCAAACTTCAATAATTAAATACACGATCCACAAGATGGCAGCACACTCAATTTTTTTTAAAGGGCCATTCGCTGCTATCATTGTTAGAGTGAATGACACACACACACACACATATACACACTGTATTGTGAAACAATTGAAATAATTCTGCGATATAGAGCGTATCAAATAGTATGTCATTTCACTGATGGAACACACACGCACGATCGACTCCATCCATCCATTTGCAACCTCCCTGTCATGGGGGGGGGGGGGGGGGGGGTCTATCCCAGCAGCCTTCAGGTGAGAGGCGGGGTTCACCCTGGACAGGTCACCAGTCCATCACAGGACCAACACATAGAGACAGACAACCATTCACACTCACAGTCACACCTACAGTCAATTTAGAGTATCAATCAGCCTCGTCCTCTCTTGATGTCTTTGGACTGTGGGAGGAAGCTGGAGTACCAGAGAGAACCCACACAGGAACAGGGAGAACATGGAGACTCACACAGAAAGATCCAGTGATGGAGCCGGGACTTGAACCCAGAACCTTCTTGGGGTGAGGCGACAGTGCTGACCACTATGACCACCCCCTATGACTCCTGTAACATATTCAGGTTTGCGTGTCTGAGGAGGCCAGAGGTTGTGTGCGGCCCATTTAAGGCCACTTCCTCAACCTGAAGAGCAAACTGGGAATAACAGGCATACCAAGCGATAGGATAACCATGAAGGAGAGGAAAGATGGGGGAGAAGGCTGATAGGCTGAGAAGTAGCTGTCTTCAAGTGTTCACATCGCTATGTCTGACAACCAGGAATGTGAAAGGTCTCGGCTCTGTGAAGGACTTTGTCCTCTCAACTTGAACATGACATCTATTTCTTCTTTAAACTTTTTTTTTTTTTTTGCTGTCTTACAACATGGAAGCCGTCACTAGTCACCGTGTGTGATTGCACTAACCTGGAAATGTCTGATTAATCTATAAACAATGAACACGATGAATAATTCTGCTTTGTTTCATAAGGGCAAGTTGCACCACACTAACATTTTTTTGGGCACCACCTTCTGTGACTAATTTGGGACCCTCAGTCTGTTCAGGCGTGTTCACACCCAACGCGACGCGAACATTCGCGTTGTTTTATTCGTGCGAATTTGATCGCTTGACCACCTGTTTTTATTCGAGTCATTCGAGCAAACTCCCCCCTTGAATTTATTTCCGCCGTTTCTTTCCATCATCAACCATGGCTGACTTGTACCTGTTGTGGAAGTCCCAAGTATCCGGATAGCCGTATCTGGATCCATGACACGATCCGGAGGCGCACACAGCTGCGTGAATTTCACCGCCTTCTCCAAGAGCTGCGCCTGGACGACGGCCATTTCCAGCGGTACTTCAGGTTGACGAGGGCCCAGTTTGATGACCTGTTGGCGAGGATCAGGCCCGGGATATCACGGATGGACACCAGCTACAACTACACCACTGCGGAGCGCCTGTCCATCCTGTCCGTTTTCACGTCGCTCGGCGAGTACACTCGCGAATTCACGTCTCATCTCCTCTCCACATAGACTTTGCATGTAAACCTAACGCGTGAAAAAAATTGCAGAGCATAAACACTGAATAATCCCTTGTGTTATCCACGAGAGGGCAAATTTGGCTTTTGTTGCTAGCACCGGAAGGCCAGCACCGGAAGGCCTGTTCATTCCTGGGAAAGTTGCTAGTGAATGTGGTGGACCAAGCACAGTGGAGGCTTCTGGTTTAGCCCCTGGCTGATGTGATTTCATCCAGCCAGTCATGGAGACTTTTCACATGTTTATTAGATCAAATGATTGTGCTGCGATCATTTCATGGGTGTAGGGACTTGCAATCAAATGTCCTTTCTCTTTAACAGCAGATTCTTTGGTGGCAGTGTGCGTCACGTGGCAGAAAGCGAAGGCTGGTGCTCCCTCTGGGGGCTTTATTAGCACCCACTGATGCTTCCATCAGTTTTCCTCCTTTAATTAACGTTTTTAACTTACCTTTTGAATTTTTCTCATCAGCAGGAAAGTGTTAGACTGTCAGCAGAGAAGGTGGGATGGTCATCTGTCCAGATTTAGGAGGGGACAGTCCAGTTTCTGAGAGACATGTCTTCAGGTGACCGGGGAGCTGAATGTGCTGCTGACGGATGGTTCCTGATCCAGCGCAACCATCCGGGAGAAAAACTGACAAAACACACATCAAATTGCTCGTAAGGTTTGCCGCCCAGTCTGGCGCCACCGGTGTCGTAGGTCAGCAGCACACCCAGCTGGGATGGCTTAGGAGGGTAATTCAAATACGCCTCTGCTGGTGTTCACAGTACAAAAACTTTGTTCTCTTTTTCTCCCAGTTTTGTCTTTTCTAAATTGTGTTCTGTAGAACTGAAAGCACAGAACATCCTCAGCTAGAACCTGTAAACCCCTAGCAGAGCTCACTTGCAAGTTAATGAATGTCGTTTGTTTTTGGTCGATGCAGGCTAAATAAACTGTTGCATCTGCAGTACAGCTCCGCTGCACTTCTTCTTTACCTCCTAATATTACTGCATAATCAGACATTGATACATTAGGTAGTAAAACACAAACTTCGATAGTTTTTACTTTGTTTTTCAAATGATTGTGAGCCAGTTCAAAACCAGCAACAGTAGACTTAGTTAATTGTAAATTGTGATCCGTGCAATCTAGATCTTTCTCACCTGTGTGAACTGAATTGTGATACCGTGGTAGCGGTTACCCCCCCCCCCCCCCCCCGTTTCCTGGATTAATGGAAGGGTTGATTGTCTCGTCTCAATCCGATAGAGGCCGCAGCTGGAATGCTGGCACGTTGATGTCTGATATTGCAGCTGCACCTAAATAAATCCCCTCCCTCCGTGATGCACGAGCAGGAGGCTCCCACAGGAACCACAACAGCTGAAATGAATAGTAGCAGTAAGAGAGATCCACTTGATGCACCAGGCTTGGGCTTGTGCGCGAGCTAGTTTGTGTCAGTGTGTCTGTGGATTGCAAGGCAAGGCCCCCAGGCTGTACCTCCTTTCAGGGCCACCAGATGTTCAGACCTTGCACTTTGATGTTTGTCTGTGTTTAATGATTTTCTCGAATTTTCATGTGAATGAATCAAAATATTTCTGGTGTTTTGGAGGCTTTGACTCTGAGTGAGCGTCACCTTAAACTGTGATGTCTCAGGTTAAAAAAACAAAACAAAACTCATTTATCAAGCTGAAATCACCCATTTATCAACAGTCAATCAGATATTTGACTTTAGCCACAGACACACATGCATGCTGATGGAGAAATCCATGCTTTTTGCATACATTGAGTAATGGAAACATTTAAGAAAATATAGAATCCACATTTAGTTCCATTCAGCAGATATTATCTTCTAGTGTTCTTGGTGGATTTGGGGGTTCTAGTACTTTGTTAAAGTCCGAGCTGCGTCGCTGTATTTTAAGATCAGTCATTTAATCCATCAGTGGTTTCATGTCGGAGCCGGATTCTAAAAACCCTCAAATTATATTCAGATTCATGTGTACACCCGCAGTGAAAATCAGGCTCGTTGGTATTAATGTGACGGCTGCGCGTGTTCCGTGAATTCTGAACCAACCGTCCGTGTTGGCCTGACGTTAGAAGACGTCTGACTCCTTTTGTTTGAAATTCATCCCATCTGAGTGTGTGTGTGTGCGTGTGTGTTTTTTTAAGTTCTTTTGCTTGACTTGGTTCGTGCCGTCACTGTGGTGAGTGGCGGCCGTTTTCACACTCAACAGACTCTGCTAGTCATTCATCCATTTTCTGTAAAAGTCACATTTATCAGTGGTGCCGTACAAAGTCCAGCATATCGAGGTCCTTGGCTGTATCCTCGTCATGGAATTTCATCCTTCTACTGTGTTACAGTCCGGTTCTATGAACTTCCCGACAGTTGTCTAACAGCTTTACTGACTCTTTGCACTGCGGGATTTTGTCAGAAAATGAAACGTTTATGCTGCAGAAGTAAAAAAAATAAAATGAGATTATTTTACTTCTGCTACTTGAACAACATTTTACCGATTGCAAAAAGTAGGGTGGTGACTCTTGAGTATTCTCACAATGCAGTTTTTATACTTTTACATCAGCAAAGAAGCTATTTTTAGTTTTAACGCAATCGGTCAGAGTCAAATTCAGTTTTTTGCAAGTCAAAATCTGCAGACAGTGTACTTCCTCCAGCATGGCCACAGGGTGCTGAAGCATGACTGTCTTTTTTTTGCTGATCTTTTGTCTTTATGGACAATGGGGAGATTTCTTAGCATCCTAACTGGCTCTTTAAATGAACCTCCCGACTGTCTCGGAGGGGAGAGGTTGCTCTCAGGGTGGATGCCTGAGTGAAGCAGGTTGGCTGCTCTTCATTATCATCCGTCTCCCCTAAGGCTCTCTTTCTCCAGCTCAGCCAGCTTATCCTTCTTCACTCTCTCATCTCCTCATCTCTTATCTCCATCAATCCAACTTGCTCACATTTCTCACTTCAACCTCCCCCCACCACCACCACCCTCAACCCTCTTTCTCTCAAACACACACACAAACACACATCCCCACTTGCTGGTTGAGCAGGGTGATGCGGGAGCAGCATTAGCAGCTGCTCTGACACGTTCTGACGTGACAAACACACCAAAAAGAGGAAGGAGCAAAGACGGAGGAGGAGGAGAAGAAGACAAGGAGGGGGCAGGAGGAGGAGAGTAGGAAGAGAGAGAAGCGGAGGACACAACTCTGTGAAAAGGACAGTAGAGGACAAGAGCGAGTGAGAGGGAGGAGGAGGAGGTGGTAGCGGTGAAGGGAAGAAGAGCACAGGAGACTAGTGTTGCAGCCATGTCAGACACACCTTTGCAGAGGAACGGCACTGCAACGGCACCGTGAGTACATGCTCTTCACCCTTATCCCGCTCTGTCTTTCCCTCCATCTCTTCTCTACTTGCCCGCATCCCTCCATTGCTCTCCTCTCCATCTGCCAAGGGTTGTCATGGGAACGGGAGCCCCGTCATGGTGAGGTTGCTGCTCAGTCATGACTGGAGAGGAGACACGCTGTACACCGTGTGCACTCCTCCCTCTCCTCACCCTCTTGCTCTGTCTCTCTTTTCACCCTCTCGCTCCCTCTGCAAAGTGTTCACCTCACTTCATGTCAAGCCTCCACGGCTGGTGGCTGTCGCCCTACTTTCCTCTTCCACAGCTCCCTCATCCATCCTCTCACTGTCTGTGTCCTTAACACCGTGGTTTATATCTGTGTGTGTGTGCTTGTGTGTGCAATGTGGTCGGTGCACAGACAATGTTAGGCTGCAGCCTTGGTCCAGCCTCGTTGTGTCAGCGCAGTCCGCCATGCTGCAACCCTCCTCTTGTGTGACCGTCTGTATGTAGAGAGAGAATAACATGAACGGGCTCATTCATAATCGTCATAAAACACGGCAGGACCAATGACGAGCAAGCAGCGGGAACAAGACGTGGAACTTGGGTCGCTCCATTACAAGATTAATCCTCCTGCTCACATGCTGCCTGTCACTCTTGGATGTTTCTTCCTCCAGCAGAGGGAAATGCAGCATGTCAGCAAACCTCTCCGATCAATCTGACCCTTCAACTGCACTTTCAGGCAAAAACTAAATCCATTATTTATAATCTGTCCTGCTCTGTGCACCCAGAGACATGTTGTGTTGAAGTTGTACAGTAGTGTTGCTCTGAACTTGCACTGTCAGACAATTAAAAGGTCATTTACAATGACTGTAATAACTATAAATAATCACGTGTATCAGTTATGGCTGTAACAAGCATTTAAATTATTCAAATTGGATTTTGGTCCATCGTGTCAGAATCGTTCTTTTTTTATTTTCCATCCCTTCAGAACAGTTTTCACATCTTGGGCCACCGTTACAGAGTAAACAACAGTAGGGCCCAACAACTTTTATCATCTACGTCCATCTTTGGTTTCTAAAACAACAACGCATGTCAAATGACATGTGCAGTCTTCTTCATCTTCTTCCTCTTCTTCTTCACGGCCTGAGACACCGTTGACCTCTAAAATGTTAGCAGGTCATCCTTGACTCCCAGCGGACAGTTGTACTATATTTGGAGAAACTCCATCAAAGCATTCCTGAGATATCGGGTTCATGCGAGGTAAAACTGACCCTTGACCACCAAAATCTTTTCACTTCATTCTTGACACCTGGTGGACATTTCTGGCAAATGTGGAGAAATTCCCATCAGGCGTTTTAGTGATATGGTACTAAAGTCTGATCAGGTGGGATTGTTGCTCCCAAAGCCTCGTTAATCATAAAAGTTCTATTTGTTTCTGCATTTTCACACGTTTACAGACTCACAAAGCGAAGGAGGGACTTGTCCCAGATACATGTGCGGCATGAAACATGCGCAACAGGGACTTTTGCCTGCCAAGCTGGTTACATCTGTTCAACTCTGCCCAGGGACTGCAGATGGATATTAGTTTGGCTCATCCGTGTGCTTAGGGTCTTTGAAGCTTCATTTGTTTCCATGGCAATCAACGCCCAAATCAGTATTTGATGGTGACATGTTTTTGTTTTGTTTTTTCATTAGGCTTCAATCATCCCAAATAAGGCAGTAGCCGTTGCTACACAGACAAAATGTCGGAAAAGTCGAGGGTGTGGAAGAACTTCCAAATGCACAGAGATGAGCCCAAAGCCCAGGCCAGTACCAGATCTGTCAAACGAGCTGGCGTATCACACATCCACTCTGAGTTTGAGTTGCCACCAGGAAAATGCAAGTCACACCTGAGCCGTCACGCTTGCTAGAAGTTTCTATGGCCAGTGTTTCCTTAGTTTGTGCAACCTGCATTCTAATAAACATCAGTTTGGGTGAAGCTTCAATTATTCGCAGGTGATTTAACACCTCAGCTTGAAAGGTCCAAAAAATGGTTTGGGACATCCCTAGAAATCAGCTCTAATCATCTCTCAAAGGTTTTTTTGTTTGTTTGTTGGTTTGTTTGTTTTATGAGATTAGTGTTTTTGCACTTAGTCCCTTAATTAATAAACCTAAACTCAGCTAATGAATAATGTAAAAAAAAAAATTAAGCCAAAAATCTTCAGACAGTCCAAATCTTTCAGACCAAATGGATCAGATTATGGTAATGAAACCAGGAGTTTCACCTGGTTTGTGTGACAATCAAAACGCTGTGTAGTTACACAGCAGCGGTGGAACAAGCTACTTCCTGTTAGCCCTCGGCTAACCTGAATGTGAATAAATTATTTAACCGTGTGAATCTTCTAGAGTTTGTAAAGGTTATCAGACCAACGGGATCACACTTTCTGAAACAAGTCAATCATGCAATTGTTGTGTCACAATGTTAACAGATTATCATATTATCAAGTATGTGAAGAAGTATTTTTGGACCACAGTATCTCACATGATGAATGAGGAAGAGATGTAAAAATTCAGGAAAGCGTTTTCTTTGAATGAAAGATATATACACTCCCCCAGGGCAGGATGAGTCATCAAACACGAAAGAGAAAAGACAGGAATTGTGGTGCAAGAGTACTGATATTTCACATGAATTTGCCATAAATCAAAGGTAAATAAACAACAAACACAGATGAGCTGTCTTGCTCATGTCTTGCTACTAGAATTAGGATGATGGGATTTTGTCAAGGGTGTGAAGCGTAAACGTGAAATGTGTGATATCAGACCATATAAAACAACCACCATCCACTCTATTGAATAAAAAAGGTTGGATGGCACAGCTGTCAGGCACATTTGAGTCTAACTCAGGACACTATGCTGTTACCAGGTGTGTGAAGTGGACGTGTGGCTGACCGCCTCAGAGCCATCATTCCAAGTGTGGCACATATGAGAACTGGAGAAGGACTAGATTAAGGAGTATCACCTCTACCTACTCCTTTTCCAACGCTGTGTTCCTTTTTGCCTTTTTATTTCATTTTTTTTTCAGTTATGTCTGGGTAAATGAATTCAGTTCAATAGGGGCGAGTCACATTAATGTAATCACACACATGCCTGAAACCAACTTGAAACTTCAATTACAGTGTAATGGAGACCAAGGGTTCCATTTCTTAAATGATTAACTGAATGTCGTATTTGTGTTGGTACAAACAGTATATTTAAATAATAGGCACACACATGTTAGTGGTAAGGTTTATTGAAGTAGCAAACATTTGAAACATTTTCTGTGCCATGTGGGAGTTCCAGAGGGGGGACCTGGGAAGCACAGGGGGACTGGCCACCCTGCCTCTGTAAAAAGAAAACCCCAGTGTCAGTCAGTGGTAATCACAGTGCAAGGAATGGAGTTTTGTGTTCATCAACTTTTGTTTCATGTATATGTGTCAATGTCAGTAATCAGTGTCAGCACTCACCTTCCTGGTGGTTTCCTCATTGGGGGGTCGAGGCAAAAGGGTGAGACCGGCCCAAGGAAGCTCCTTAAGAGACCAGATAGGGGGGAGTACAATCACAGGCAGGATTCATGTAGGTGATTATGCATGTGGATGTATTTTTGAGTCGGTATAGTAGTTTGTATTTATGTAAATATTTAGTCATGCTGTGCTGTTGAGATGGTGCTGGTTTATCTAAATATTTATGGCAGAGTATGGCTGCGGTCTCATCTACACTCTATGGGCTGGTCTGTCTAATTTCCTGCAGCCAGGAATATAAAAGGCAGTCAGGGGTTGTAGTGTAAGTTGATGGTTGGTGTCTCATGCAGAGAAGAATAAAGGTGTGTTTCCACTGGCTCACTTCATCTTGGGTTGGGTGGGGTTGGGTCGGTTTGGCCTTGTTTCCACTGGCCCCAACACGGTATTAACCATTACCATTTTGGTCCCTGCTCTGCTGGGGTTCCCAGCAAGCTGAGCAGGGACTAAAATGTGACGTAAGCACATAGGGGTGCTGATTGGGTAGCTTACCCGCTTACGTCGTCTACTTCGTATCACCTTGGCCCTGGCGGAGTACTGGGCGGTTGCTTGGTGAAGTCTTTTATACTTTTCTTGGCTGTTCTGTTTCGCCGCTTGAAGCCTTGCCCGACTGTTGTCACTTACTTTTAGTTTAAGCAAAAACCAGGGACTGAGCAACAGGCATCACGCTGCCTCCATGACCTCCATTGTTGTTGTTGCGTCGCACACAAATTACGCCAGGGAACTCTCAGCCGGTGACTCCACCCACGCTGACCCTACTGACCCGACCTGAGTAGAAGAGAGCCTGTGGAAATGCGCCTTATTTGGCACCTTGGTGTTTGCATTTCAACGTCCATCTCATGCCTCGTTTTTAAAAGAAAACTTAAGGCCACCGCCGGCCAATCCAACAAAATAGATGTGTTCATTATGATTGTGACAGTATAAAACTTCAAAAGCAAGAGAATCTGCAACACTGAAGCTACATCTTTTAGAACGCAATAAAGCTGAATCCACATTTAAAGATTTTCTTCAGGAAGGGTCAGAGTTAGCGGTCAGGGTAGTTGAGGCATATTAGGAGAGTGGGAGACCCCCGAGCTTTCCCATAATTGTGACGGTTTTACAGACTGTGTGTATGACTGTTTTTTTTAGCTTGTCTGTGCAGCAGGGTATGCTTCGTATGCTATTGTTATAGTGGTCCCACATGGTGGGTATTGAAATTACTATTCTGCTCATAGTTTGAGTGACATGTGAGAGTGATCTTCACATCCTCTGTCAGAGCCCCACCCACAGAGCAGATTAAAAAAAGTGCAATGAAGTGTGAAAGCTAGCATGCTTTGCTGGCGCATCAATAGTTAATGTTAAAATCTGTAAAATGGGGCGGTGCCGTCATAATTCAGTCAGTGAATTCTCTCCGCCTGTATTCCTCTGGGTTGTGGGCTCATTTTAGCCACCGTCTACTCTCTCTAGGTTCTTCACTGACGCAGCAGAAAGATGATGAAGTAGTTCGTAGTCGTGTGGGATGATGACACCAGCGTGGAAGATGACCCTCCTCTGCCGCTGTTTATTACACACACAGGGTCAGTAGTGATGACTCGAACAGATTCTTTGTGGGTAGAAACCAAGCAACTGTATCAAATGAATTTATAGCACCATTCTTCAAGTTAGAATAATGAGTCTGTGACTTTATCATTCGACAACAAAATATGGTAATTGTCATTCTTGAAGGACTTGTGTGAATGTGCCAGACTCTATAGCCCTTTAAAAAAAAATTAAAAAAGGATCATAAATCAAAGCCATAACTCTTAAACCTGCAAACTAATGCATGCTTTACAAATACTTGTAAGAAAATGGTATTCCACCAAACTGGAGAAGTCTGGTTTAATCTGGAAAAAAAAGAGCCTCAAAGCATTTAGGTCAGCCCTTGGCAATGATGGCAGCCGATTGCTCAGCATTACCAGTGAGGGTATCGGATTCTTCTTTGGCTTCGCGATTCGATTTGACTGCACAATGCAGCTCATAATGAATTTTCTGAAAAAAAAAAAAACGAAACAAAAAAACAACAACAACTTTATCATAGGATTTCCAGGCCGGTTTTTAGAGTGGATTATAGCACAGAAACAGCATTGGTGAAAGTAACAAATGACGCTGTGACTGCGTCAGATGAAGGACAATTTCAAAGAAAAAACATTTTCCAAGATTGATATTGTTAAGGTTTTTCTAGGATAAACTTCCCTTCCCTACCTGAAGAAGGATGGAAACAGGGTTCAGTGTATTTTCCAATACTAATACAGTTGTCCAAAGTTTTCTGACTACCACTGATGATGTAGGAGAAAACTGACACGTATTATTCCAAGAAAAACAGATAGTTGAATTCTGGACATATTTGTTTCAATGGATTGTCATTTTTATGAGGGATTTTTTTATTAAAGCTTGAAATTGCTAAAAAAAAAAAAAAAAAAGGATTCATCTGGAGCCTAAAGCGTCTGTTTCGACTTTTGTCAGACCCCATGGTGTGTTGGCCAAAACTGAATATCCCCGACAGGCCTGCCCCTGGTCCCTCCTAAAAGTTGCACAATCCTAGAAACATCACATTTAGAGGTATTGGCTCCTGCAGGGTCTGATTTTCATTATACTGAGACAATGTCATCATTATCTCATCACCACACCAGTGACATTTTGAACTGGATTGGACTGATCCAAGAAGAACTGTAAAATGCTGCAGGGATATAGCGATGTAAGAAACGTTTCAGTTTTGGACAATCCTGAGCTGGGCTTTGCCATTAATTTGAGGATTCCAGGAAAAATGAAATTTCCAATGTCGTATCCGTTGTCCCTCAGGTACCAGCTAATTCCATTTTCACAATTTTAAGGGCACTTTCATCACCGTCCCCCTTACTGGCGGATGCAGGTTATGATTTTCTGGCTGCTGTTGTGGGCGGTTTTGGCAGTAATAGCAATGGAGGAATCTTGGCCAACACCTCCCTGGGACAGGCCCCTTAAGCTGGCACCTTTGCACTTTCCAGCACCATGCCCACACACCTAAGCTCCAAGACCGGTGCCATTTGTGAAAGCAGCAGATTAGGCTTTGCGCTTCGAAAGAGGAGAATTGGCAGGGACTGTTGGGCATGTGATGATGTCACCAAGGATGAAAGCGAACCACTACCCCACTGTCATCTCGTAGATGCAGTCACACAGGAACGTGGAGCTAAAAGTCATTGACATCCAAAGGTTTAACCGTCATTAACTTTTGCGTCTACTGATCGCTGTTCCAAATTTGATACAATGCCTGGAAAACAATATCCAGTTCTGGTTTTGATTAAATTCACTCAACATGTAAAGAGTCAATGTTTAACCCTGAAGTTTGTTCCTTTACATTTTAGTCCAATTTTTTAATGGAAAAATCAACTGAAACGTGTCCTGGCATGACATCAGACCTCCTAAATAAGGTAATGACAATGATAAACAAACAAACCTAAAAAAAAAAAAATTAGCATTTAGTTACCAGCTGTCTGATACTCAAACAGCTCAACCTCCCTGATGTCAAAAAATAAGTCCCTTAGCTAGAAATATAGAATTATGTCTGCCTTTAGGGCCTTTACACACTCGCAGAAACAAACAGATTTCTCTAACTTACTTTCTTTGTGGATAATTTGTTGATTCTCTCTGCTCCTCTACACTCTGTATGTTGTTATTTGTGTGTGTGCGTGTGTGTGTGTGTGTGTGTGTGTGTGTGTGTTCTGCCGCTGGTTTCACATCTGGTGGCTATTACCTCTGGGCTGGGATGAGGGGGGAGGCGGAGCTGGACTGACTGTGCAGTGAGGTCATTGCGTCGTCGTGTGGCGATGCAGAGGAACAATGATGCTGTTGTCTCCACCGGTGACCTACCAACAAAACTGACGCCAGAATGGAGGGGGCGGGGGGGGGGCGGGGTTGACGGCATTTCAGGGGGTGAGGAGGACGTTTATGACAGTGTAAGAGTTACGAAAAAGTGATGTACGAAATATATGAATATACAAGAGAAGAAAAGGCCAAGTCCAAAGAGTTGTCATTGTATAAGCATGATTTGTAATGATGGCGAGCAGGACAACAGACAGTAATGGATGTTTGGTGTAAATCCAGTTGTAACAGAAACTGCCAAGCATAAGTCAGCGTCAGCTCCTGCTGGCTATAAAGTCAGACATCTGCAGAACTGAGTCTGGTTTCACAAACTATGAGAACCACAACAGGTAATGATCTATATCCTACGTGTGTGTGGGTGTGCGTGTGTAGCAATGTATATAAATAAGTTCCAGTGTGAAAAAAGGACAGTTTTCATTCCATTACCATGATGTTGAACCTCATGTAAGTGTTAGAAATCGTCCCTTGGGTTTATGTCCGCCATGCAGTACAACACGTTAACACTTCACGATACATCACAAATACATTCATAATTTAAATTAATATCTAGTTAATTCTTATTTTTTGGATGGGGGCAGGGTGACGTGTTGCGTGTTTATTGTTGAAATAAATGAATGAATAAATGATTAATAATGCTGAAGGAATGCCTTTTCTGCTCTACATGTGAAAAAGCATGAGCTTGCTGTTAATAATGTTCCCTCATTGACCCTCAAAACAATTGTCCTCAGTGTGTTCAATACATGAGCATCTCATCTCAAGAAAAAAACGGTTCCAGTTCAATGTATCGGAATTGTACTATCATATGTCTTAATTTGACTGCCATCTCTCAATGTAACATTTAAATACCATCCCTTAGTTGCAATGGCTAACTCGTTAGCAAACAGTGGGGCTGCCCAATCATTCACTCTCCTGAACACCGTTTGTGTCTCAACTCTGAGGAGCTTCTGGGTGTGACGCCAGTGAGAGCTGGAGGAGTTTTGGCGTCTGTGTGCAGTACGATGACCAAAGAGAATCTTGAAAGAACCAAACAGGAAAGTTGCAGCAGTAAAATCTAAAGAAAGAGCTGAAGGACAAAAACTTCATGAGTCATGTTGTAATTCTCGATGGCTTTGTCATCTTATGGGACTTTTTTTCAAAGGGCATATTGTTGCTAGAGTCCTGGCTCGCTGTATCAGTCAGCGCAGCTTTGAAACAGTGTAGAGCTGATTCATCTTATCAAGAAATCAGGTCTAACTTTAGTAGTGTGACAACACTACACTGCACAGTCTCTTTACAACATGAAAAAAGAAATGAACACTTAAAAACATACCAACAAAGGCAATAATTTGTAAGTTTTGCTTTTTCTTGCATTTGCACAAGACACCCTGAAGAAGGAGAAAGCTGATACACGGCGTGTTTAAAAACTGTAGCAGATCAAATAATGCCTGGACCTGTTTGTTTTTTTTGTTTTTTTAAACATATTTTAACACACTGGTCTATCAGTATCAGCCGCATGTAAGCCGAGACAAAAATGGCATGGGAACATTTCTACATCACGCATCAGATAAGAAGGCCAGGGGCCCTTAAGTCTCCCGTCTACGAGATACTCGTGTACATGTGTCGGTGTGGACAAGATATCATCGCACGTTCATATGACCATATATGGTTAACATGACTTTCATCAGCTCCACATTGATTGACAACATCAACATCACCGGTCTACCTTAACATTTCGCTTTTTACATGCAAATATGGAGACTGACCAGACATTTCTGATTTATTCAAGTCTTGCATCTGCCCAGGGTTTTACAGCACAGATACTCTCCAGCTGCAGTTATTTATGATACTCTTTTTTTTTTTTTTTTTTTGCCCTCGTGGAGTAGAGTGTGTGTATCTTTGTCTTTGTATGTATGTATGTATGTGTGTGTGTGTGTGTGTATGTGTGTGTGTGTGTGTATGTTTCATGCTTCTGTATTCCCTCAAGAATTGCCCTGGACTACTGCTGCTGTTTCTCCTTATAAGGACATCTACTTCTGGAGGGAGGAATAGAGAAAAAAGGAAAGAGCGGGATAGGGTGGTTGAACAAGAGGAGTAAGGAGAAAGGATAGATAAGAGATGGGATGGGAGTAGATGGAGGAGAGGAAGGATGGAGGGCAGAGATGCAGAAAGCAATATAGGGAAGAAAATAAAGAACAACGGGACATGGAGGGAGTGATGTAAAGGGGAGGAGAGCAATTAAGGAAGGAGGAAGATGAATCGTGGGGACATGCCAAAGGAGTGTAAAAGAGGGGAGGACTACTAAACTGGAAAGAAGGAGGAAAGGAAGAAATGGGGTGAAAGAAAGCAAAATAAGAAAGAGAAGTAAGAGGAACCCGGATAGCTGAAGCAGAAGGAAGAGAATTGGGACACAAATAACTTTGGCCCATTTAAACAAACACAAGCTGCTTCGCGTGCGCACAAAGGTGTGCTGTGTCTCTGAAAGAGGCACTTTCTTCTTCAGAGTTGTTCAAAAGAAGCTCATCTGCATAGACTATATCGCAGCCGCTGTTTGTTCTCAGCAAGACCACTGATGACACTTTGAAAGGTGCTCGTACAAATGTATGACCAAACGGCCAGAAATAGAAACTCAAGAGTCAGCAGGAATATTGTTTCTGTGTGGGCGACGTCTCTGCTTGCTTTAGGAAACAGTGTGTTGTAGTTTAATAAGAGAGAGAACTACATCGCATGACCCCCAGCGAGAAGGTCAGTTTACAGTACAGCACTTGCCAGTGATTGACAGGTCACTGCTGCTTTCCAGCAAGGCACAGCTACTTGGATGGGTTTGTGGTTGTAGTACGTGAATAATGAAGCTTCATTGAAGGGTAGTGATGCGTTCATAGGCTTTTATATTACACCAATCGGCATCTACACATAAATTATTCACCCACAGTTGTTTTCTCATTGTAAATCCACACCCACAGATTAAAGATGCTGCTGTTTTAAATGTTATTTTCCATTGTGAACTGTGCAGCTGATGCATTGTTTCGTAGAAGATTAAGCAATTCAGGATGACGTTCTGTAAACAAAAAAATATTTATAGCTTAACAAGTCACTCTAAACTCTATTGTCCAGGGGAGATAGAATTAAGTGTTTAGCTCCTGAAATAAACTTTTTGACAGCTCTGATGGGTAATATCAGGAGGATGGCTTCTTTTTACTCCCGCAGAGTTTTTAAGTGGCTGATTTGGACCTGATGAGTAATGAAGCTTAAAATATGTCTGGTCACATTTCAGAGCATGTTATTGATATTCAAGTCACCTGCCTGTGACCCATCAGCCATTATTCACTATATTTTGTAGGACCTGCCTCAAAGCTAACAGCGTGGACACAGGCTGCAAATGTTAGCATCTTGACTGAGACTACAGGACTTCATGCTAACATTGGGGCTAAGCTAGTTGTTGATAGCAAGTGGTGGTGGTTCAAATCTTTTAAAAAATGTACATTATGTCAAGGACTTTTGCTTAATCTTTCACTTGAGAAATGTTCAGCAGCACACGGCTACATGGACATTTTTGTTCCTGTAGTGTGTGAACAATGTAGCTTCACTTACAGGACTTCATGCAAACACTGGGACTAAGCTAGCTGATGATGGGCTTTCATGTATATGTGAGTCTTGAAAGTGAGTTTAACATAAAGCTTTCTGGATTTTTTGCTTAATAGTTAACATTTGACTGCTTTAGCAATATAATTGGACAGTTTTTTGGTTGTGAAGAATACAGCTTCAGTTTAAAGGAAAATATGTCATGCCAACACTGGGATTAAGCTAGCTGTTGATGAACAATTGTTTGTGTTTCATAAATATATAAAACCCAAAAGTGACCTGACAATGCTGAATCAATGTTGTCACTGACTGAATCAGTAGACTGTAGTAGTACACAGACAGCACCATAAAAACCTCATTTTGACCCAGTACGGTACTTCCCCGCTAATCTTAGAAAGCTAGCGTCAACCAGTGTTAGCCTAGCTGTCTCTGTCTCACACCTGCTGTCAGCTCCTCCTCAGGGGGTCGGTGGCTCAAGCAGCATCCCAGGCATCAAGTTTATTTGTGGTCAATATTTGGTGTGACGGGCCATGAATTAAAAAAAAAAGAAAAAAAAAGACAAACTATACAATTTTGTAAGTATCCAATGTGTATTATTTTGTAAGGAAAGTGCACCAAATTTATATTTCTGTCATTTAAAAGGTAAATTAATTGTCTTTCTCTAAATCCCATTGTTTGCTGAGGAAACTATCCACTAAAACAACAATAATTGTTGAAGTAGCAAACAGTTGGAATTATAACAATAGATTTTCTATAAATATACAACATACTAATGAATAGTCATGGCGCTGAGTGTGCTGCCAAGAACCCTGAAACTCTTTGTCACCAACTTCCACGGAAATTTGGCTCACTGCCATTTGTGTTGGTTGCTCATGAGCAGGCCTGGGCAACCGTGTGCCATGGAGGGCCGTGTGTATGCAGGTTTTCCTTCTAGCCAAACACTTGAACAGGTGATTCCACTGATTAACACTCTTCTGTGGCTGAAGGTGTGTTAATCAGTGGAATCACCTGTTCAGGTGTTTGGTTGGAAGGAGAACCTGCATACACACGGCCCTCCATGGCACACGGTTGCCCACCCCTGCTCATGAGTCTTCTGGTGTGAGTCAAAACAGGGAAGAGAGCAGGTGAAAGACCCAGGGCCAACTTGTGATTTTAACAAGGCATGAATATTTCTGTAATGAGTTTTTTCTTTTGTTAGAGCAGCCCATGTTTGACGTTAGCTATAGAGGAACGTTAACAAGTGGGTGTAGAGTTAAAGTTCCAACGCTCAAGTGTAGAGCCTAACTGAGACTGGAGGGGCTGTAACGTGGGTTGGATGCAGTCAGCTGGTCGGTCTGTTGTTTCCGTGGTTCTCTTTCTTCTGCGCTGAGCTCAAAGACAGGCTCAGCCTTTCTGATTCAGGCGTTCAGAACTGGAGGGGTTATGGTTTGACTGTTTGTTTGTAGCTGAATTCAAATGGGTTGTTAAAAGTACATATTCTGGCACTTAGCTGTTGCCGGCACTCATCACCAGCTACAAGCTCAATACACGTGGCTGGCTCTTTCTTCATTCTGGAGTCATGTTGAATTAATGAAGGAAGGGGGGAAAAAAAAAACTTCTTCATAGAGTAAAGACACCTATTTTGGAGTATTGCTGAGGCGAAGTACGTACTTTACCCACATCGGGGATACCAAGTGGTGTGTAAGCCTAAACCTGACCAGAACTTTAACCATCTTGCAGTCATACAACATAACTCCAGCTTCTACGACTGCAGCCCTCTAAGAGCTGTCACCACTGGGTTCGCGTAGATTTTGGTTCCTATCCTCTTCTCTGAAGTCCTCCCGTTCTCCCAGAGGTAGCATTTTCCTCATGTATGACCAGAGTAAGTTTGTAATCGTCCATTTATTTCTTTCACCCTGCTAATGGAAAGCAGATAAACTGCAAAATGAACAGCCTTCAAACTATGACGCGCTACTTTCCACTGTCTCCCATCTCAGCTGTCAAATATGACACATTATACCTTTGCTTCCTTTTTCCTGTCTTCTGCTTCTTTAATTTTTTTTTGCAATTCCTCTCTCTCTCTAACTTCATGCTGTCACTTCTCTCCTCCTCCTACCCTTCCTCTTCTCTCTCCCTCTCTCTCAGCTGCTCCTCCCAGCTGTTTAATCACACATGGCTCATGCCTAAAAAAGAGAGAGAGAGAAAGAGGGAGGGGACAAATGGGAGGAGAGACAGAGAGCCAAAAGAAAGCGTGGGTGATAGAGACGGAGGGAGAGAGAGAAAGAGAGAGAGAGAGAGAGAATGTTAGTGTGAGACACATGTCCAGTGAGTGAGAGATCCCTGGGTCCTCTGAGTACGAGCTCCTTCTTCTTCTCCTCTCTGTGCTTGGATTACTGCTGAGGAAGGACCTCGTCTGGATACTCCTCCTCCTCCTGTCCTTCCTCTCTCCTCTATTTCCCTCACCACTCCGTCTCTCTATCTCTCACTGAGGGGCTCCAGCTCTCCCAAAAATTCTCACCTCTCATTCTCCTTTCACCCCCCCACCCCCTCTCCCCTGCTCTCCCCCCTCAGGATGTCGTGTGAGGAGGCTCAGCTCCACAAAGAGAGGCTGCAGGCCTTGGCGGTAAGTCAGAGTCTGTTTAAACTTCATGTTCTCTTGACCAGACCAGGGCTTTTACATCTGCTCTTCCTGTCATTCACTCGACTACATTCACTGACAGAAGCTCTGTCTAATCGCATGATTAATTCAAAGATAACACAGCCAGGAGGCAGGAAGATTGTCTATATTTGTTGCTTTTTTATTGACCTTTGATTCTTTTCTTTTTTTTTGTATTTGCCCGTGAAATCGGCAGTCAGGGTTCAGAATGACCTTGTGACCCCTCGGCTGGAACTTCGCTGGTGTTTGTAATTTCTCCATTCGAAGAACACGCTAACTTTTTTTGGGATATATTTGTCGTGGTCCTCAGAACCAGACAGGAAGGTTAATGTCCTTCCTGGGAGCTGGAGTCCATCAGAGACCAGTGAACAGCTAGTTAGCTTAGCCCGATGAATGCAAGTGGATGAGCAGGTTAGCGTAGTGACTTGCAATGTTTGTTTTAACATTAGCCAGGTTGTAAGTTGACTTCCACGTTAGCATTTAGCTTCTGTTTTGAAAGGCTATTAGCTTCCGTATTAAAAGGCTATTAGCTTCCGTATTAAAAGGCTATTAGCTTCCGTATTAAAAGGCTAAAAAAGGAGCTCAAGCACATTTTTAAGCCCCATTCATGGCTCCTGTTGTGTTGCAGTGCTGCTGTCTTGATGTTCATGTCAGAAACATCTTGTTCCACATCTTTTTTGAGGGGAGAAAACCAACTTCGTGGAAACTCAGTGGAAAATTCTGTAGGAGAAGGAAGGGGGTGCTGAGGTTTCCAAGTGTATCTCAGCTGTGAGTTACAGTAGTTGACTGTCTTTATTTGATACTTGGTGTTGCGCGATCAAGGTGGTATCTCTATAAGTGTTTGGCTGACTGCTGATAGGACTTCAGAGTAACGGTTCACTGGACTAAATTTGGCGCCAGCGAGAACCACAGCATAGCATACCACACACACACACACTCATGAGGCACAGGAACACACACATTCATACACACAAGTCAGGGGAACAGCAGCAGCAGATGGAGAAACTATTTTGGCCACGTTGAAACATGGCAGCCATACCAGGCCACAAGCAGTCAGGCACTTCAGGAAGAAAGTGAATGGAAAGTTCTCATGATTTGAACAGAGAGGAACATGATTGTTTAGTTTGAGAGCAGAGGGCAGAATATTCTTGCAGCAGCTGTCTTTAACACTTCAAATGATGGACTATCTGCTTGTGATCCATCCTGAAGTATTATTTATGATCCTACTGGAGGTGCCAAGAGCTTTGACATCAAGTACAGTCAGGCGTTTAATACAAGTAAATCATTTGAGCCCTTTTGTCTCCGCCTCTGTCTTGTCTCAGCTCTCCATGTCTACAAAGACGAGCACTAATAGCTTTCAAGCCCCACCAAGTGCTTAAATGGAGCGCTACTATGACACTAATAGAGCTAACAACTCTCTGAGGCAGCTTAGCACTCAGCAGAGTCGAGCAACACTGGAATCACCTCTCAGGGAAAGTGAAGGACTCGATCAAACTTCCGGAGCCAGCATTTTCCTAATCAAGTAGCAGCTGGAGATATTTTATAGTTCAAACCAAAGGTGCCAAACTGTGTCTCTTAGAGGGCCAAAATGGAAACTTAAGCAAAAGCAGAGAAGTGCTATAACCTAAGCATTTACATAGTTGACAAACGACTTAACACTACACATTGAATAAAATCGATTTTTGGAGGGGGTCTCCGTTTCTTGAGAGGTGTGTGTGTTGCAGGGAACCCTTTGAAACAATCAAGAGAACACAAATGCGCTTAACATGAGAAACTGGTGTCCAGGACCTGATCAACTGCAATATCAGTCCGACATCCTCCCTGGTGTCACTTTGTCACCTGATCAAATTTAAAATAAAAAATGGAGCATTTTCACCTCATAAAAAAACAGAAGCGGATATTCCCAGCATGATTTACATGATTATTATTAATTGCTGGTGATATATTATTATTGTTTTACCTCTCGCAAGCTAAAACTAACATGGGGGGGGGGGGGGGGGACCGTGGTTTAAACTGACCCGGGAGGACATTTGATTGGTCATTGGTGCTAAAACCGGTTGATGCCAGTTGAAGTGGTATTGAGATTTGTTGTTGTTTTATTTCTTTTGAAGTGATCTACTGGTATATTAATTTGTTTGCGACTGACATGCTGTCACTGAACCACTGCAGCTGCTGGTGTCTGCACTGCAGCTGACATGCTAACTGTTTCATCAATTATTAATATTCTGTGAATTCATCTTTCATTGTCTGTCTTCATCACTCAAATTGGAAGCATTTTCAAAAATCAAGCATTAGACCATCCATCTCTCTGTATTTCAACCTTACACACACACACACACACGAGTGAATCTGGCTCATCTCAATGTGTCTATGTAGGATCTTTTTGAATTTAAAATCCCTGTCAGTTAGCAGACAGCTGTCATTAAAATGTCCATTTACCACATCGTGTGACTCATGAATAAAGCATTGGACTAATGGCTGGTGGTTCAGCAGCCTTGAAGAAATAATGATCTCACCGTCGTCTGCCACTACAGTGAGACGGTGAAAAGAAACTTTGCAAAAGAGACGTTGAAATGATCCTCATTTAATTGACTGTCCCCACTTTGATGCGTAAGTCATCTTGACAGTCCCATCACCATTTGACATCATCTGTCGATTTTCTACCATTGAAAAACAAATAGAGTTTTAGGTTCTTTACATACTGAACCAAAGAAATTGTATTTTGCCTTCCAGGTACTCACAGATAGGTGTCTTGAGCCAACAGTTTCCCCTCCTGCATCACTCTCTTTGACTCCAGAATGCAGGAAGAGCCAGCGACATATACTCAGCTTGAAGCTAACTGCAACTGGTAGTTAACAGCAGCAAAAATGTCACAAAAAAAAAAGTTAGCTAACAAAGTTTTCAAGTGCATCGTTTCATGTAATCCACAACATCTTTATCCAGCTAATCCAGTAATCCACAAACGCTTTGGTTTGAGCTAAAAACAAATAAATAATAACACTTCTTATTTGGCGTTACCTCACTGAGGAGCGTGAGCAAGTTGCCTCAGCAGAATAAACCACCTGGTTGCTCTGAATGCCTGTAGATACGTCTGGATGACGTAGAGGTGGATTACACCAGATGACGCACCGGAGAGTTTGTAAATGGACATTCTTACACAGTATTAGCAGGTAGTCTCTATTAGCTTCAAGCCAAACAAACATGGCTCGCTCTTGCTGCATTCAGACAGAAGTGATGCATCTTTATTTACATGTTCAATAATTTGAACTGTCATGACAATGTTAGTATTCATGATTAGAATGTAACTGTATTGATTGTCCACCGCTGCCAGGCAGCGTGTCGGTCTGTCTCTGCTTCCTGGATAACAACGTGACTGAGAGCATTGGTCATCCGGCTGTTTGCCCTGCTTAATCTAACAGTTGATTAGTTAGTTGGCTCTCACGCTTACAAACAGACACAGATTCCCACAGTCTGATTGTGATTACGGCCTGTCAGCTGCCAGTGGTGACGGTTTCCGTGGTTACTAATTGGTCAGATTAGGGAACAGTTGTGATGTCATGCTGTTAAATCCAGACCTGTAATTGGTGTGTTATTAACATGTAATTATAGTCATTGGAGGGAATACAGTCTGGTCAGGGTTCCCTAAAAAAATGATTCTATATGTGTGTGTGTGTGTGTGTGTGTGTGTGTGTGTTCTCCACAGCTCTGTATTTGGTTATGAGATCAGCCAATGAATGGTGAGGGATTGTCCTTTCATGTGGCCTTCCAACCTCAAGCAGCATGGCGGAATACATATACAAAACTTGTGTGTGTGTGTGTGTGTGTGTGTGTGTGTGTGCGCACACTGACCTCACTGCAGTGTCTGAAACATGTTTACATTGATGACCTCAGCCCTTTGGACTTCAAACTGCCCTCCAAACACACATACACTCTCTCTCTCTCTCTCACACACACACACGCACGCACAAACGCATACACACACAAGGCAACAAACTGTCTGGAGCTTGATGGGCTGGGGGAAGTGGGAAGATGATGGTGATGTGTTAGTGGGGAAGGGAGAAAATTAGCGAATGACTTCTGCAGAGAGCAAGAGAGACAGAAAGATTTGGTGATCAAAGTTTTAAGTTTTAGATAATACTTTTGTCTTTAAAAGTACCTTTTTTTTACATTCCAGGGTAGTATTAATAGCAATCCTGGCTGTAGAGTAAAGTAAAGTGTCTGTTAACTCCCTCATGGATCGGTCGCAGACTGATCTCTGGCTGGCTGGGCAGCTGGAAGCGATGTGTGTAGGTTCTGGTCATTCTGGCTGCTGGACACTATCTGGATCCACTTAGTAGGGAAGTGAGTGGGGCTGGGTGAAGGTTAGGGGATGCTATAGCTAGGCTTCGGCATGCAGCAAGATTTGTGACTGTGTGGCATGCAGTCTGTGTGTGTGTGTGTGTGGGGGGGGGGGGTAATAGGCTGCATCAAGTGTGGTAAAGTAGGGGGCTGGGCTGCCTGCAGGCATATGTACTTTACCTCCTCACAGACCAACAGGCTGACGGCATGTTTGTGAGACATTACATTAATAATGGTTAGTTAATGCTTTGTTATGCTGAATACTGGAAAGCGAAGCTTAATTAACCATTTATTCATGCAGTTTGTGACCCTTATTGTGAAGTAGGGAACATGAATCCCTCAAGTAACCCTTAACCCCAACCCCACCCAAACATAGTTCTTTGCTGTAGCTAAAGTTAACATGAATACCAAGATAACTCCAGGACTCATATAAGTAACACTAAGTAACTAAGAAACACTAGTCCTGAACTAACTGTTAGCAATGTAATCATAAAGTTTTACTACGACTGGACCGCGTTTTAAATGTGCGATCTTCTTCTGTTTAAATCTGGAGAGGAAACATTTTGACGTTTTGACTTTTCCTTCTCTCTCTTGATAGTTTCCATCAACGTATTTCGAAGTACTGCTTTGGAAAAGGATGATGGAAATACTAAAATCCCCCTTTTCTGAAAAAAAAAAACAACTCTGATGAAGCAAATTTTAACCGATTCAACTGACCACCATCTTCCCAAATATTCTCAAATTTTGTCTTCATCAACAGGACTGATACTCACTGGCACGAAAAAAAGTATATTTAGTTTATTTGCTGTAAGCCTGTTGATGAAGATGCTTCTAATTCACATTTTGCAACATTTTTTTCACAACATTTTCACCATTCATTTAAAATCTGCCACATAGTTAAACAGAACGGTCATTTAGCACATTTTGTGTAGCGGTGAGGACTTCAGGAACAACTGGGAAACCACAGATTAACCCCTACCTGACAGTCATCTGTGTCTGTGTTCATGCGTTGTGTAGCGGTGACTGTGTATGAGCCACAGGAAAAGCCTGAAATAAGAGGGTGCGGTTTGCCCCTGAATCGCTTGTTAGATCAAAGTCCAACACGTTTATTATCCCTGCACTGCAGTTCATGTCATGGTTTATTGTTTGCGAGAGGCACATTGAAAAGGCAGGCTTTTTCAGGGTTGGATCAAGTCTCTCATTAAAATGAGTTCTGGCTGCTTTGGTGCCGTTAACTAAGAAGACAAATATTCCTGTTTGATTGCCCACATCTGCTGCATTTAATTGAAAATATGTGTACGCAAACAGTACAAAGACACAGCTGGTTGGCTCATGCGACAGAGTTCGCTGCAGCATTTTAAAGGTCTGAATCCCTAAGTCCATAGGTTTCCTGTAGTTTTGAATAGTTATCTAAGTGGGCATCCTGGAGATGCAGGAGCCTTGTTTATAGACTACAGAGTTTCTGTACGGGGAATGTACTTCAGCCAAAGTCATTTGGGGTGGAATAAGAGGTGGGGGATAGGGGGTATGGCTTGTTGGCCTGTAGGGGGTCTGAGGCACGCCAGGCATTACATGCCATCTAAAATTAGCAGCAGCTGTCTGGCTTCTGTGTGTGTGTTTAAGTGAATGTGATCGAGTATCACAGAGACTTGAGATGGGACAGGATGGAATGTAGTTCTAGCGAGCCCTGGTGGTTTTAAAATAATTAACTGGGAACTAACTTAAGAGTAACAAGGCATCCTGAGGAAGATGAGAGCAGCAAAGGTTATTCAAACACGTGGTGCGCAACTTAGCAGCTACGAACACAACTCAATCTCAGGGCAAATAAGAGGTGTGTACGTGCAGGTACATGCATGCTCGTGACTCTCCTGAATATGGACCTGATGAGCACAGTCGCCACCTGCCGCCATCACATGACGATGGCGTGCCAGATATGTCAGTGATGTGCCAAGTACGCACTGACTCACACCACCTTTGGGTTCAGAGTTAGCAGGTCAACGTTCACAAACCCCTGTTCAAGATCAAATTCGCATCGTCTGGGAACACTTCCATGCAGGAAGTAAAGAAGGGGTGTGAGTAACGTATGCAGACCTGCAGGCTGCAGTCTCAGCAGTGCCCCTCGCTTGCTGGATGACTACAGAAGCGCAAACAAGGCAGTAGCCTGTACCTCTAAACTTATCCGGTGCTCATCAGAAACTAGAAATTATCTGGGGTGCAAGACAAATACAAGTTTTTTTTGTTTTTTTTTGTTTTTTTACGTTTTTAGTCCATGACCAAAGTCCTTGTCCTTTCAGAGACGGGGTATGGCTGCCCGCTGGACGGAAGATGATCTCCGCACTCAGATGTTTCCACTGGGTGTGTTGGGATGTGCAGAATGTAATCTGTCTGATATGTACCCCTCCTCTCTTCATCAGACCAGAGCAATTTTATTTGCAACTCTTTAGCTCATTGTGAGATATTATAAGATGTGTGCGACTTGATCAGAGGAGTGTTTACGCTCTTGTTGGGCCATTCACCATAGCAGGCCTGTCCCTCCCTCACACACTCCCCTCACACTCACACACTCCCCTCTGTCTTCCCCCTCTGTCAGAACTCTGCTGCGGACGTCGAATTGATCTTTAGTGGTAAGAGTGGAGCCGTATGTAAAGAGCTTCGCTGAGAGCCAAGTGGGTCCCAAACACTCGAGTGAGTCAGAGTGTGGGAAGTCAAGAGTGTGTCACCAAGAATGTCAACATATTTTCCTGAGGAGGAGGATGTTTTCTCCAGGGCGAGTTACAGTGAACGCAGCACATCTCAGGGTCACTTTTTTTCAACTGAAAAAGGGAGGAATTTTATACAGGATGGATGGCACAAAAAAATGAGAGTCCCGCAGCTGCGTTTGTAAGCCTGGAATGTAGCTAAGACTTTTAACAACATTTGAGTGTGTTGCTGAGGTGTCTGCACTTTACTCAAGTATTTATATCATAAGGTCTTTGTTTAAAGTTTTATTCTACCACATTTATCTGAACCCATCAGTTAGTTCGAATAGAAAGATTTTGAGAGGGAAACACGATAAAACCCAATGAAGAAGTGACGAAGTAGAAGTGATGTACTTTCACACGTGACACCTGAGGACTTCACAATCACACAATCAGAGCAGCACAACTGGAACACACACCACTTCAACATGACCCTTAGGGGTCAGTGGATCCGGGATTGAACGCCCTCAAAGCGCTGGAGCGCACAAGGATCATGTAGAATGTGTACTCTCAGTTTTGATGTTTCAGTAAATTCAACATCAAATGCTCTTCTCATTTTATTTAATAGAGACATGAAGATGGTATCCTGAGTACCATTTTATTTGAGTGTTTTTGCTTTTACTTAACAAAAGGAGCTTTGTACTTCCTCTTCTTCCACTGGCTGCAAGTGGGAAGTATAACAAACAGAGAGTAGACCTACTGTATGAAGACATGTAGTTTTACTGTCTTTTTATTTTGCTCTTTATTCAGCTTCATCAGCTTCTCATATTTCACCAAAGAACAACTGACACGATGCACATCAGCTCAGCCGCTGTCGGACATGGACTCATCTGCATCAGCAGCTAAGCTAACATTGCTAGCTTTGCCAGATGCTGCACTGGAAGCAGGAGAACAGCCGGGACTCAGACTTCAGCTGCTTTTCTGCGTCCACTGACAGTTTCTGCTGCTGCAGTTCATCCATGTTTGTACAGCATATTTGTGCCAAAGGAGGAAATGGACCAACTGGTGGTGCATCCCTCAATAAGACCCGGCCTCAGCCTTACTCTGCCTCTCATTGGCCAGTTCTTGGTGCTTAGTTTAGGCATGTGGAGTGAAATCCAATCAGTCCTGGACTCAGTGCAAATGGGAAAAACAAAAAACACTTTTTTTTTTTTTTTAGAGGGTACTACAGGTGTTCTGGCAGACTCCCTGATGCTACTGTACATGTACCAGTTTAGGAATCATGGCTCTTGCAAATGATTTTCCTGATTTGATTGAGAAGTGGGGTATAAACTGAGTAGTCCAGTTCTCAGCAGTTAGTCGTGTTTCTATTCATTCAAGTATGTAAAGCATCACATGGACCTCTTTCCATTTGTTCACATTTTACTGTTTTCAGAAGGTTCTCTTACCATTTCCTTTGGCTTCTTTGTCTTTATGTTCTCTTTTTCTGTTGATTCAGATTCTCCTGTTCATTTTTCCAACATTTATTCACTTTTTTTGGGGGGGAGGGGGGGGGGTTTCCCTAAGGGTTATATTTAGCAAACAGGAAGTGTCCCTGTAATCCTCATTCAGTTCCCACTGAGACATAGAGACAGCAAGACAGAGTGAGAGAGAGAGAGAGAGAGAGAGAGAGAGAGAGGGAAATAAAGCCACACACACACACACACACACACATCTGCAGTGTCTCATGTGCCTCTGCCTCCAGCTCTGCATTGTTTATTTTCCCATGTAATTTTGTCAATGTAAAAGCTATGACGGTTGCTGCACGGTTCCTTTCCTTTGTCTCCTATTCTCTGTCTGCAGGCGTTTAACATCAACCTCATTCATTTCTGTGTAAAGTTTAAGAATGCTCTTCCTTCAAGTTCAACCTCGGCTCCACTTAGAGGGTTCAAGGCCTTATCTCTCTTTAGATAGCCAGTGAATCCTAACTCCTGTAAACCTGTGATAAGGCCTGACCTCTACCCTCGCTAATATTTCACTTCCTTCCCTTCATTCGCCCACCGATCATTTTTCTCCCGTCTCCAGCAGGAGATGCTGAATGGCGGTGAGGAACTGTTTTCAATATCCTTAGAGAAATGTTTCTTTAAAAATGACCAAACCTGAATTGTTTAACAGTTGTAGACCGTCGGCTGTTAGTTGTGCTTCTCCAACCGGTAACAACGTGGAGCAGAACATCATGCTCAACTTTCTCTAATTAAAAAAGAAGTTCTCAGGATTTATCACTTGCAGTAAACTCACGTCTCTGTTTTTGTCCCCCAGGAGAAGCGAAAACGTCAAACCGAGATTGAAGACAAAAGACGCCATCTCGATGACCTGGTGCTACAGCTACAACACCTCAAGGTTGGTTCTCATTCTGTCTCAGTGCTCGCTGTCGTCAGGGCTCAATCATTCACGCGCTCACACACCCGTGATCACTTTCATCAGTTGTTGCTGTACTTCTATGGTCTTTGGGGGTAGCAAACGGACAGGAGAGGTCTGGTGTTCATTTGTGGTTTGGAGAGTAACACAGTACTAAATGGCATTTTGCACTGAAAAGCAACCAAAAAAAAACAAGCAGACGATGCATTTACTGTAAACAAGCAAACCACTTTAATTGCATCTGGTTTAAAAAAAATGAAACATGTAAAAGGGCAGAGCAGCAATTAGCTGTAATGGCCTGGCTCCAGAGTACAGATCTGAAGGGTTGTCCCCAGGACCGACCTCTCAGTTAAAGACGACAGGGGGCCGGGTTTTTGCTGTTCAGACCCCTCGGCCCCTGGAACAACCTGCCTGAGGAGCTCAGTCAGTAGCTGACCTTAATTGCTCTTTTCTCTGTTGAAGACCCATTTTTATCAGAAAACTTTCTAACATCCTTGGGGTTCAGTTTATGGCTTGTAATCATAAGTTGTGGTTGCTTATATTTCTTCCTTTTGTTATTTCCTTCTTTGGTTTTAATTCATAAAACACTTTCAAAAGTTGTTTTTTTGTTTGTTGCTAAGTTACACACAAATAAATCCCGTTCTTTTATAAATAAAATCTCACAACTTTACATTAACAGTAAAATTTCGACAGAACAAAAATGAATGATAAACATTGTAAATCCTTTATAAAGTGTCATGTGATTCTGTTCCTCTTTAATTTCTATAAAAGAGGCTTTTTTCCATCAAATAATGTTTGATTGGCAGGAATTTTTGAATGTTTTCATTTCATTTTCAAGAGAGATCCGCTCGACATTTCAGAAAGCTGAGAGTCAGCGCCTCACACGTAGCCAAACTTCATACTTTATTGTCAGCATATCAAAGATTGCGTTTGTATCTACAAATTTCCCTCAAATCCCCATGCAGTTGTCATCAAAGACACCAAAATGCTGCCTCACCCATTGGATGTCTGCCGCCGTGTTCCCAGGCTTCGCTTTATTTTTTGGCGTGAGTTTTATCTTGTTGCCACAAATTAATCAAACATCAAGTGGTCACAAAATATTTCTGTTCTCTGTGGCCCCTCTGAGGCTCAGGAGGTCTCAACCAATATTCAATCAATAAGTGTCATTTGCCTTTCAAGTACCTTTCAGAATGCAGGAAGACCCAGCCACATTCATTTAGCTTGAAGCTAATGACGACTGACAGCTAAAAACAGCCGCAGCGACAAAACAACGGGAAAAAACAAACAAAAACCATCCACGACAAACATTTTCGGGTGCAGCTTTAAAAGCTTTAAAAGTAACAAACACTTTCAACTGAAGCAAGTCTGTTCAAGTGGATGCGCCAGCAGGTCACGCTCACTGCTACCGTGACAACAAGCGCTACTAGTTGTCTTTGGCTAAAGCTTTTATGGTTTGTTCAGCAACTGTCCGGTCAAAGAATATGTGTATAATACTGGAAGATGTGCTGGAGAATTTGTAAACTGACATTTCTACGCAGTTTGGCTGTTATTAGCTGTCAGTTGCTATTAGCTTCAAGCTAACTATACATGGCTGTCTCTTTCTGCATTCTGCAGTTACAAAGAACTGAAGCAGGAGGTGGGAAGAAAAATGTATATCAAGACACTTATTTGTGAATATCTGAAAGGCAAAGAGAAAACACTTTTTTGGGTGAAGTATCACTTTAAGATCTCAGAGAAAGAAGACAACCAAAACAAAGCATGTTAGCGAAGCAGACGTAAGAGCTGAACAGTAGCAGAGATGAGTGATGGGACACTGGTGAAGAGGTGGGACGTGACTGAGTGTCTCACAGTGAGGTCAGCTAAGGTGAAGGTAGGCTGTTCAAGCCTCGCCTTGACTCCTAATGTCAGAGATCTGAAGACCAGAGCAGCTCTGAGATACATGGTGGGCCTTGTTTTACAGTTTTGTTCTGTTCCTGCCCGCTGCTTTTTCACACATACATGCAAAGTGTTTTAATCACTTGCGTGCACTAATTAATGTGTCGGTTTCTGGCAGAGAGGTTGTTTCATTCCATCTAAAAACATCAATATGTCAGCGCTCCTGCTGGTGTGCAGAGTTGAGTTTCCTTCGGCTGAGCAGGACTGGACACTTCTAACCAGAAAAACTCTCACAAATAGCACATAAACACTTCTAATAATTACTGCCAGCTGCTACTGGAGAGATTTTGTTTCATGAAAACACAGATTTGATGTTCAAATAATAGTTGTTGTGTAGAGGGGAAAACTGACAGATTGTTAGTTTTTGAAAATTTAGACGGATCAGATTAGTTATTTCTGTCGAGTTCTTAAACCTCCAAATTGGAATAATTCACCTCAGACAAACAGCAGAGCTGTCGTTTTTGAAAAACCTAAAGCACTCAGAAGGTTGGATATATAAAAGAAAACAAATGTGTGTGTTGCTTATTCAATTCTGTTTCATAAAGGGTGACAGTTTTACTTTCAGACACTCAACAGCTGCTGGATTACTGCTTCACCTCTGAGAGGAGTTGTGTGGAAAATCCTGCAGATGCAGCGTGGGTGGGAAAGCAGTTGTTGGTGTCCATTATACTACAAATATCTAGGGCTGCCAGTTCCAGTAGTAAAATTACATTCCAGTCTTTAGCTAGAACATTTAAATACACTTGGCATTAATGCAGAAGTTTGATTTTTCATTTTCCAGTGTTTAACACCCTCTTATGGAACATAAAGCCATGTGCATTGATGCATTGTACTCAACACAATACAGCCATTCATAAACGCACGCACACACACACACACACACACACACACATACACACACGCTCTCGAAGCTCGGCAAAAATACTAAAATGACAAGCTGAATCTGAAAACCGGCAAGTAATAACATAACAGCATGACTACTTAATTACACACTACCGGCCTTTACTGAAAATACAGAAAGTGACTGTGTGAGTGTGTGAAGGAGCCAACAGTCAGTAAGTCACCCCACATCAGGGCCACAATATCGAGTTATGTGCTCAAAAATATTGTGATATTTGATCTCCCAGCTCTAATGTGCACATATCCTGCTCCATATAAAACAGTATCAAAATCTGCATAGCAGCTGTGAAACTGCAATCACGTTCAACAACAGCTTTCCTCAGTAGCCTCCAACATGGCTGTCTCTCCTGCCGACCAATCATCCGTCCCCCACTCTCTCCCCCCTCCCCCTCATCCAGATGTTTTTCCTCCTTTATTGATGTTATGTTTTATACTTCCTTCATTCGTGACCTCACATTTCAGCAATACATGAATAGACTGTAGGTCGTTTTCACCACTTGTATTTATGACCCACGTGTTCGTTCATCTTGGGTTCTACAAGTGGAACGCCAACTGTCGTCCGACTCCTACATGGAAAAATCTCCTTCAGTTACTCTAAAAATGCCAGAGGGCTTGCTTCTTGTATCTATCTCTAGAGTATATTCCATGTTCCTCTGAGATAGCCAAGTGTCATCTGACTGCACCCCAACCCAAACATCTTTGCTCTATCCATCCATCTAACTTCCCTCCCCAGAGGCAGAGAGCCTCTCTGTTTAGTTCTCTTGCATACAGCAGCAGCAGCAGGCTGGAACTCCAGATGTAATCAGCGTCTGGACACACAGTCCTATTTAATGGCCATTACCTCTGAGTGCCACACCGCCAGGCAGCATGAAGCCGGCTTTGTTGTCAGCTCTCCGGAGACAACATGTCCTGCGTGAGGAAATGGAGAGGGGAGCCCAGCGATAATGGCAATCTCTGGACTGTGCCATTCAAGCCTCCTAGTATGGAGGCGTTGATCTACGTTTTGGGTTCCTGTGAGTTGAGTTAACCTGACGTGGCGTTTTGTTCCGGAGACGATTTTTCCCTCGCAGTTATGTGAAGACTGAAATAGTTATGGCCTAAAGCTCTGAGCAGTTGTGTGTCAGAGATCAAGAGGAAATGGAAAGTTTGTAAAACAGCGTGAGAAACACAGCAGGCTGGTTCTCAGAGGAAAAGGCTGGTCACTTATATTGCACAACCTTATGAACAACTGTTTGTGAGTGGCTTCACCTTGAAAACATTGCGGTGATTAACATCCAGCCTGCTCATACGGAATGATTTGACCGGAACACTGATGACAGCTCACGTTGGTTTAAGTTGTGTTGACAAGCAGAATCTTAATGTGGACGTCTGTGAAATGTTACGATCATTCACTCCACCAAGGAGGCCATGTAATGGTACCGTTCATTTATCTGAAGGTACAGTTTTTGATACTAAAAGCAAGATTACGTTCAAATGTTAAGGCTGATTGTCACCAAACCTGGTAGAGAACTGTACCATGGGCGAAGGAAGGATTCTTTCAATTTTGGAAAAGATCAGTCAAACATTGGGTTTGGAACTGGATCAGATTATGTTACACCTCCTAGATCAACAAATGTTGGGACGCTAACACACTAAAAACTAAGATGGTTTAACATTTCGTGATTGACAATGTGACAGTGGTATCTGCATTCTGTAGACAAGCGTCATCTGAGAATGGACGCAGACGTGCTAGCCAGGATGCGTCAGCCGCTAGCACATCTCTACACAGCACTGCAGCCACTAGCACTGCTGCAGCCACAGCCTCTGAGCCCGAGGTCAAGTCTCATCACATGGAGGGAATTCTTGATGCATGTGGTATTAGTGAGGTTGGGAGGGCAGCAGCAGCAACGCAGGCAGACACAACCAAACAAAATAGCTCGCTGCCACATTCTGACAGCAGGTGGTAAAATGCTGTGGAATAATCACTCACTGGCCTGTGTGTGTGTGTGCGCGTGCGCGTTGTTGATTGTCAGCTCTGTTACTTTGAGTCAACCAACAGTTTGACAATAAACAGACAAAGTGAAGCCAAGTTTACCTGCTGGACTCTGTTATTGTAGCTAAACAGAGACGAGTTCAACACAAAGCTCTGGATGTCGTTTTTGAAACATAAGTAAACTTCTTGCTATGTGAACACCCGGCGCCTGGTTGGACCAGGTATTTACACCTTTTCACACGGAACCAAAAAACTAATTATAGTTTTTACAATTCAATCCTTCACTGACATTTTAACAACTCATTCAGTGGCGAGCTTTTATCCCGCAGGTCAATAGAGGTCAGGCAATGCAAATCTCGGTCCGCGGCTGTTCTGGCATGATACCAGTGGCAGGCAGCTGCACGGAGACATCATCATCTGTCACCTGTGTGATGTGTTTGAGGCCCCTGGAATCATTCAGTTTTATATGGGGTAAGAGACAGGTGACATCTAACCAGGCTTGATGTTTTATCCATCTGCTGAACAAAGTGCCTTAATTGCCCTTAGAGCTCTAGATTGTGTGGAGGAGGGAGTGAGTCACCACTTGGCCTCGTTTGGTGATTACCAGTAGTGCCTCCCTCCACCTTTGTATCAAGGATCATGATCTGATGTGTACTAACTGCTTTGGGTCTTAGTGTCAGCCTTGCACCCTAGTAGCAGCTACTCGGAGATGGCAATGACTGTTTGAAATAGAACGTGAGTTACGTATACTAACCTCAGATTCTAAATGTCGCCCTCTTAGCAGGCACTCACACTTGGCCCAGTCGTCATGTCCCTCCTCGACACTCCCCTGTGGGCCTGTGCTCACATTACTCGGGGTTTAACCTGAGCCAGATCACCCTTACGTCATCTCTGAGCGGTGCAACAGAGTCTGACATTTGGTAGAGAATCATGTGGGTCAGGATATATTTCATTGATTCACTGGAGAAAGACAGGACGGGCGTAACCTGGCAGGAGTGCGTGTCCAGCTCACTGTACACACTGTAACACACACTGTAACACACACTGTATTATAAGGTGACAAGTTTGCACTTTGCACCCTACACTGTTGATTCGCTACCTGGTTTAACATACAGCAAGCCAGTGAACAACGGTGAAAGACGGCAGCGCATGAAAATATTACAGATCTACAGATCTTTTAATTGGCCGTAACTTTTGCCAAATTACGGCATTGCATCTGGAAGCAGAGGTGTTGCACTGCACCCGTGGTCCGGATCACCAGTGTGAGCAGGTCCCAAGACTCAGACCCCAGACCCACCTGTTAAGCTGAAGAAGAAAAATGACATCTTGTATCATCTTTTGCTTTACTTCGTTAAGAGTGTTTTCCTTGTGAGAAACAGTTCAGTTACCTGTGCTACTTAAAAACTATATAAAGTAGTGTGTTACTGTTTATTGGTTGTAGCTGGGTTTCCACTGGTTGGCAGTTCTGGTTAAGGCATGAATGAATAGTTTAAAAGGCTTTAGTTCACCCGAGAACCAGAACAAGAACAAGGGAGCCACGATGTCTTTCACCGCTGCATCGCATGAGTCCAAATTCAGTGCAAATATGTGGGCTGTCAAGCATGGGGGACCTAGAGAATCACCCAAAACTCTCTGCTTCTTCCTCAGTCCAAAGCCATGCGGGACCGATGGCTCCTCCAGGGGGTGGGAGTGGATGATGAGGAGGCACGACGGAAACAGCTGGAACAGGATGAAGAACAAGGGAGGAGGCTGGAAAACATGATACAAAGGTAAGGTGTTGTTTAGTCTTCTTGCTCCTTTTGGCTTCACTGCTGAAGTCTGGTTTTCGTTGGAGGACATAAGACATTTCTTACTGCCATCGGATCAAACTGATACACTGAGCAGATGCAAAAAGCAGAGTAACAATAACATTTGTCACGTCTTTTTTTTTTTTTTTTTACACACACATCTGCTTTTCTTTAAGGGACTGTGCAGTCCTGAGGTTTGACTTAACTGAGATCTGTGTCCTTGCTTTTCCGTCAGTCTGTATGTCCTCTCCCGGGTTCAACCGCAGGTCAAATGCCTCATAACCAGATCTAAACAGGCAACACTATAAAGATGGCGACACCTCATGTTAACGCCGGTCCAAATTATCCAACACGTATAACACGTGGCATTAAAGGTCAAGAACCATGACAGTTTTTGCTGCAGAATAAAATGCTCAAACACTTATAATCACTATGTTTGCCTCATACACACTCCTGCAAAGTCACCAAAGATATACACAGTAAAAACTAGAAAGCTTATTGCCATGCTGTCCTTTAATTACATCAACCACGTTTGAAGCCCGGGACCCAAAATACATCTAATTATGTCACACGTGGCTCAGCACAAACACACAGTAGTTAACGTGCATGTTGAAGCACAGACACGCACTGTAACTGGGGAATATGTGTTTGTCCTCTGTTGCCTTCTGATGTGAAAACAATAACTGAGGATGAGGATGAAAGAATGTTGAGTTATAAAAACCTCACACAAAGTGCAAACAAGAGAGGTTCCATGTGATGTCAAACTAACACTTTTAACGTTAGCTTAGCTGCATCAGATATACGTTAGCTTAGCTGCATCAGATATACGTTAGCTTAGCTGCATCAGCCATACGTTAGCCAGTGTTCGCTGAATCTTTTTGAAAGCTGAGAGCTTCTCGGTGCTTGTTGTGCAACAAATATAATTCATCCAGGTTCCAGTGGCATCGCCTGCTGGCCAACATTAAACCGGAAGAAAAATTACACAGGAGGAAAAATAAAAGTGATTTTACTTGGACCTTAGACCAACGACTTGAGATGTGATTTCTCTGTCTTATGACAGAAAAATAAAATGTACAGGTACAAGAGAACCAAGTGAAAGCAGCTGGAGATACTGGGAAAGTTGAACGAGGACCAAATGGAGAGACTGATGTGATTCTATGTGCACTTCCTGCGTTTGTGTCTCTGGGAGGAGCTTCCTGCTTCCCAATCAAGCGTTGCCGTGAGATAGTAACTTATTCCCAAATGAAGTTGGAGCGTGAGATCACCAGAGCGCTGGATAAAGTCACACCTCTTGTCGTGGATGCTTTGCTATACTGAGTGTTTTCCATTGACTGGGTGTGAACTGAGCCACACCTTTGCTTCTATGGGACAGACTACAGTCACTCTTTATAACTCATGGACAAAAGGCTTTAGGGAAATGGAGTCCTAACATTGCACAAAAATGAATTACTAAGCTGTGTATTAGCAGGAATCAGAGAGAAAGTTCCACATGTGGAGCAAACCTCAAGTATTGGCTGATACTTGCTTTGCTGACTGCTGTCGTGATGACATTCACCGATGCAGTGACCAGTGTTCACCTGTACATGGGAAGGAAATTGGTTGAACTAAATTTGTCCTCAAAAATGGTGTGAAAATAGGGTCAAATCATTTTATAGTGGGATTGTTTTTATCTATGATGATTTATATTGTTTCCCTGCTAAAAAAGAGTAAGTAAAGATCAATTATAACATGGACTAGCACATAGTATTCCTACCGCATACTCAGCTAAACCCAACGTGAAAAAATACAATATTTTTATGAAATGGATCTGCCCCAAAACTGAATGGGTTCCTCAATGGCCCGTGCTAAACCCCTCCGCTGAGTCTGGTGAAAATAGACCTTTTTTGCATAATCTTACTAACAGTCAGATAAAAAAACATCACAAGAATTGTGAAGGTAACTCACATTAAATTAACACCTTTATTGGTTAAAAGAAAAAAAGAAATTAATATCATAAAAAGCTAGTTGGACTGGGGGCCTATCAGTCACCAGCGAGTCAGGCTCGTACCCCCCCCCCCCCCCCCACCACCACCCTGTCTATCAGATACCTGCATGAAAGAGACTCTGTTCGCCACTCACTTATCATCAGTGCTGAACTAACATTAACACCATACGTGGCCACGAACGCCAGGATAACATTTACCTGGGGATAAACAGAGCAGCAGTGAATGGTGAAAGGGGGAGCAGTGTGCAGTTGTGATTGTGGAGCAGCTTTGTGTGACTCACTTCATTCAGCTGCTGTTGAATAGACGTGTTGTCTGGTTCGCTTTCGTTCCTTTTTATTTTTTATTTTTTGTTTTTCAAAGAGGAGATATTGCAGTGTGGGGTTTCTATGACTTAGAGAAGCAATTACAACCACAAAGACAACTCTTTAGTGCGCTCGACTCTCATGTGTTTATGATCTGGTTTCACTCTTTGTTTTTACAGTGTGCTGTCACATCCAGCTTTATTTAGTTCCTCAGTATGGCAACAGACAGAGAAGTCTGAACTGAGTCAAGCACATGCGGCTATAATAAGTAGACAACTGTATAACAAAGAAATATGGATTAATAGTGTATTTTCAAACCTCTGTGCCCAAATGCTTGGCGTGCACAACCACAGTTGGTGACACAACTGCCAAGAATTTGTTTCTCTCCCAGGCTGCCAGAACGGTTCTGAGTGGAACCACAGATGGGTGAAAAATCCAAAGAAAACCTGAATAAATGAGTGAGAAAAAAACCTCATCCGTACGGGGCACCAGGGGTCACTGAATGATTTAATTATGTGCTACTGTGTGCGCTTTGCTGCCACCTTCGGAAGATTTTGGTCGAACATGTAAGGCGTGTTCATTCACATGAATTATTTGAAGACTTGAAAGTCCTTTTTTTGTGTCCCTGTCGAGTGACAGGAGTAGTGGCATGAAAACCCAGTGTTTAGAGGACTCGTGAAGTGTTTCAGACTCATTCACACATTTGCGCAAGTTGAAAATTGCTAAGTGACACAAAAAGCTGTGTCACAAAAACCAACTTCACTGACATCCGGTTGAGTCTGACAATGGAGGACGAGCAGATCCTAGAATGTTCCACACTCCAGTCATTAAAATTCATCTGAGCTAGCGGCAAAAGTTTGAGATTCGCTGGTGTTGGGCCAGGCTCTGTGGTCCTGCTTGGGGCCGGTGTCGGTGGGCTGCTGATGGCGCTTACATGGCTGGGTCAGCTAGTTAACATTTCTTGTCTGCTGATTGCAACCCTACATGGGTTATCAAGTTAAGGTTTTGACGCTGGCTCAAATGTTTCTGTGGTGTTTAAACATGAGAGGTCAGAAGTACGAGGTCTTGCGAGTGGGGACAGCAAACTCAGCAACTAACTTACTGGCTGAGATCAAGGGCTGTAGCCACAACAGCTTAGGTAGGCAACGCTTCAGCTTTATAAATAGTTTCATCCCAGATTGAAGGTGTAAAAATCTAAAATCTACATTTATGCCTAAAAGATGCATTAAATATATATACACTGCAGTAGTACACCAACAAGGGCGGTGTTCTTCTCATCTTTTTTTTCCAGAAGCGAGTGTTCGTTGACTCCTGTTCTCCAGGGTAAATGAAAACAAATTATTCTGCAGCTTCTGAAGCAAGTGCAGTAGGGTGATAATTCACTTCATCAGAGACAGCGCTCTCCACCACCATCATTCTTGTGGAAGAATGGTGTTTATCCCTCCAATTGATTTCCGGAGAGTATGGAGTCCAGCAAAGCTCTGTCTGGGTCCCTGCCTGTTTGTACATCAATGCAGTGCTGCCACAAGCAGATCTCAAGGAGTTACCATTGTGGACCAGACTTTCAGATGTGGGCTGGAAATTGTTCCAAGAGGAGCTGTCTGGAGCTGGATTCTCCAGGAAAACAATCTTCTCCAATGGGAAAACTAAAGTCACAGTGCACTTGTGTGGGAGTCCAAGGAGTGTCTTCAGACACACCACAAGACATTCTTCATGAATAAAATGAAAACGCTGAACTTAGCAAAATCTAAATGATGACAATGTGTTGTTCGTTCACCGGAGTGTGATGTCAGACAGTGGGTGGTATCTATATTCTGATTGTTGTTTGTGTTTGTGTGTGTGTGTCCGCGCGTGTGCATTGCAGGCAGGGGTGTGGCATCTATATTTACACCCTGTGGGACACCATCCCAGAATATCTGGTAACCTTGGCAACCAGAATTCTTCCCCAACTGATAGGACAAAGTTCAATATAAGGGATGAATATGGACATTGGGACAAAGTCATTATATGTTCTTACACACTAATTTGTTCTTTTGCACTGTGAACTCGGTCTTACAGACAGGAGGCAAAGCCTGATGGGTATTTGTGACACCTTCGTGAGTCCTATTGTGTTCCTGTTTTAATATTTGAGTGTTTTTAAACTGGGTTGAGTTACAAGAGGTACACAAAATCTGTCAGGGATGAATATCCATCAGGCTTTGCATCCTGCAAGACTAAACTGAGGGCTTCAAAAGTTTATGGTGAATGGAAGAACAAATTTGTGTGCAAGAACATTGATGAGTTCCAATGTGTGTGCGTGTCAGAATGACTTCAGGCACTTTCAGTGCCCCAGACTTAGGACTGGTTAATCAGGGACAAAAGCCGTGCTCCCAGTTGGTAAAACACAGATTTTTGGCTCAGTGGTTAAAAGGTTACAGTTAGGCATGCTGTGTTTCGGTTCAGTCTCCAGGAAATTTATAGAAGTCTCTGTAAATATCCCAAAAGTGACTTGGATAAATATTAGTGTGTGTGTGTGTGTGTGTGTGTGTGTGTGTGTGTGTGTGTGTGTGTGTGTGTGAGAGAGAAAGAGAGAGCACAAAGCTAAATTAATGAAGAATTTCCATTAAAAAAATACCCCCTTTAAATGCCTCCTAATTTGTCTCCACCATCTTAAAACACAGGAGCATCTTGTCTGCCTCACTTTTACGACTGTAACACGTGCACCATGGCCGACACTTTAATAGCAGAAAGTGACGGGGAGGAAACTGCAGCTCTTTCATGGTCACTCATATTGTTTTCACGCACTGCAGAAGACAGCAAAAGAAACAGCTGCAACATCTGTCTCCAGACAACAACTGCAGTGTCACTGAGTTTTCACTGTATTTAGTATTTTTAAGAAAACAAGGGGCCTTTCAGATTATCCATCTGCAAACCGAATGGAACACACATGTAAAACAAAGACATAGCACTGTCTTTGTGTGGTGCTGGAAGCACTGTTGACTTTAAGTGAGGGGAAAAATAGCAACAGTGTGATCATTGTACTAGTTATTAAGAAAGAGGGGGAAAGTTTGTGAGGTAGTTTTTTTTTTCTCTATTGTAAAACCATGCACAGCGATAGAAGGGTAAAGAAAGAGTGCAGAGGGACTTTACTGAGCCTGGAGGACAAACAGACAGAGGCAGACAGAATGAGTGAGTGTGGCAGCAGCAGTGGTAGTTTTACCGATATCCCTATCATTAACATGGATGGACTAAGTAAACACAGAGAGGCATACAGCAGGGGAAAACAGCCTCTTTCACAATGTGGCACTGACCCCGACCAGTTACCCACACACTGCTACTTTTGGATTACTGCTGTTTCATGGAGCAGAGACAGCTCTGTGCAGATGTTGGCATCATTGCAGAGAGGTTTTTGTACAACGTGTCCTGCCACAGCTACAGGATGAGTTTCTCAAGTTTGCATCAAGATGTAGCGTAGAAGGAGAAACATGTGGCTCAGTCTAGTATTGATCAGATGTAGTAGAAAAAAACACTGTTTGTATAAGAGGAAGCCCACAATGCAGGTATGGCAGCATGAGAATAAATAGTGATCTATTCAGGAAACTTGTTTATGTCTTCATATTTGTTTACACGGTGCTTTGTCTGCTCTGAGCTTAACAAAATGGAGTCTCCTGTCTACAATCATAATAACACAATAAACAGACAATGTATTTCATGCAAAATCATTTTTTAAATTGATTTTAAAAGCAACATTTTTACAGGAAAATATGAATTAGGATACATCTCCGTGACTTGACAGCCTGTGACAAGTGGTCATTGTCAGCGAGCTAGCAGTTAGCTAATAAGCACTTGAAACAAAGGAAAGGAAAATAAAAATAACATAAAAAAAACAAAAATGTCCAGTATGTGCACCAAAATGGATTTTTTTTTTCATTGTGAAGGTTGCTACTAGCTAGCTTGCTCAGTTTGTTCTTGTTTCAAGTAGAAAGGGGAACTTGAAAACAGACAGAGAGCCTAGAATACCATATATTCATAGATATTTAGCTTCAGTGCCTCCATGCTGCTAGGGAGTGGGGAAGTTCCCTTTTGGAAAAGCCCAACAACAAACAGACAATGTTGCTGCCTCCGGAAATCGTCTTTATTTGGAATACAGGGAAGTGGTAATTAACCTGAACGCCCTTAAAAATGAAATGAAGCTCTGGAGAAGAATATTTCAACTGTCAGTTGACGGTAAAGTTCTGTTGTTAGCTTGAAGGCTAACATTTCATTAGCTCCACAGTAACTATATATATGACTAAGACATGTTTATGAAAGTAAACTGTTTCATTTGGCATCACACCAACCTGTACTAATGAGCACAACCCAAATTAAGAGTGGACAGACTTATTTAGAAATGGAGCAAGAACATTTAGCATCTTTTACCCCAAAGTAGACGGAATGACATCAAACTTCTCCGAGTTCTCAGGAGGATCTTCCCACATATTATCGCAATAAACTTTACAAGTTGATTACTATCAGCATAAATTATAGTGCGTGCATTTTATAATTAGTGAGCCTGAACAGTCGCTGGAACAAGTGGGCTTATCTATTTTTCTCTGTATTTAATAGGATTATAGAATGTAAATACATTAAATGTGGAGCAGATATTGTGAGTCCTTCTTTTTTCTCCACTTTTTAGATGATTAATTTTCCCCTCCTGTATTCTGCTGCAGCAGTGACCCTGATTCTCTCCAGAGGATCGATAGTATTTTATCTTCTCTAACAAATAATCAATTACCAGAAAACCTTTCAGCTCTAAACTGTGCTGAAGAGGCAAAAAGAGAATTCAAGTAAACCAGCAGGCAAGTCGGACCAGAGCGGACTGTACTTACTGCAGCTGCCGGCAAACCAGCTGAAGTGGCCTGCACGGTGTTACATAATGCTCTAAGAATATTTGTTTTTGCCACACAGTGTGATGCAGTTCAGTTTAGATCTTTTCATAGTAGCTCATAGTCACAGGAACATCGCGTTGGGAGACGCAGGCCTTCTGTGGAACAAGATTTGCAGTTATTTTCTGTCTGACACAAATTTGCTGCTCTTTTATTAGCCTCTGCACAACACCAGACTAGACAGAGACCATGTCCCGTGTGTGTGGACAAGGTATTTAAAGGTTATGGCTCAAGAATCAGAGGCAGACGAGAACCAGAGGCTGGATAACGAACATGGAGCTCTGCTGCACGATGTGGATTTGTAAAGTTTATCCCTGCCTGCTTGCTGTATTTTGAGTGTCACTCTTCCCATGTTGTTTGTGATCTATAGATAGATTCAAGACAGAAACAGGAAGGAGCGCTCTATGATAGCATTCCTATGTCATTGTACTGGACAATTCCAAGAACACCAACACTTTGGGAAATATTCCTATTGTCCATCCTCCACAAAACCAGACAAAAAAGGTGGATCCCCCTCGTTCCTCTGTGTGCGTTAGGCAAGACAGACCCACGAAGCTCAGCCGACCACGAGTTAGCTTAGCACAATTAATGGCAGTGAGTGGGAGGCATTAGCATACCTCCATTAAAAGTCATCAAGTAAATCAGGTTAAGGGTCTTTGAGTGTGAGGTAATCCTCCTCATCCTCCATTACCAAGTCAGCCATGTTGATCAGCAATTGTTCTTCTAAGCATCAAAAAAATCTTTTGCCGAAGTTTCGAAGTGGTGCATCAAATCACAACGCCCAATCAGGGAACTAGTTCTGAAAATGTCTTATTCTAAAATTGGATAATCTCATAATCCATAACTCGATCTATTAATGCTCTTCCCATCCGCTACCTTTCACTGTGCTAAGCTCACTAGCAGCCAGCTGGTCTCTCTAATGCAGCACAGACGAGAGGCAGGGATGTGTCTTCTCCTCTGGCTCTGGGGAGGATGGACAATTCCCAAAATGGCTGTGTGCTCCTTTAAGGTTTGACAGTTTAGGTTGATAAGCAAAGAGGTTGTGATGTGGTGAGGTTTTATTGTTCAGGGTTTTTACAAAATTAATTTGACTTTGCATTTGAAGGAAGCAAAGCCGAACTCATCGTCCCATTTAGAACCGTCTGTTGTTCGTTAGATTTCAAACCTTCCCAGATGAATGATGATTGTGATTTGATGGTGAAAAAGATGAACGAGGATAAGAGCTTTTTAGTTTTAATGTTAAGCTATTTAGCTAAGCTTGCATTCATTTTAAAAATGCCAACAATCAGAAACTCGGCGTTGCCTTCTTCAAATAGAAACCAGGTCAGGAGTTACAAGGTAAGTTTACTAGTTTAGTTAAGTGGTTGCAACTGAATGTGGAGGAAAGTAATACTTCTTTTCATGAATAGATTACGATGATTGAGTCAGCAGGCTTCAGCTTCTTAAATGCCATGTTAAAACATGTACATGAAAAGAAAATTGCTTTTTACTGACTGGAAATATGATGAGATAAAGATGGACTGAGAAATTAGTGAACAACTCTTATAATGCAACTGTTTAGATGCTGAGACTTCATTAAATGCTGAGAAATAATGGTGGATTTATGGCTCCGCCCACTTCGGCTTACCTCAGCTACTGAGATGTTTCATCTTTCCAACACCTCTGCATCCGTAAAGCGCACCCCTACAGCAAGAAGTTCACCTTAAAAGAAAATTTCCGTGTCAAATTCACACACACACACACACACACACACACACACACACACACACACACACACACACTCACACACATGCACGAACACAGATAAACACACTATATTTTACCGTCTTCCTCTTTCGTGCCATCAGTTTTTTTATTGCTTTTGTCTCGCTGCCTCTGTGTCATCCACCACACATAAAATCAAATCTGAGCTCTTCCTGCTGCTCCTGTATGATGTGGAGAGAAGTTGCTGCCCAATCGGCGGTATCCATGGCAACTGGCCTGCGGTTTGTTGTCAGGGTGGGACGGTGACGTCATTGGTCGGTTTCAGGATTTCCACACAGATAGTAGCCAAGGCAGACAAAGAGGAAAAGAAGCTGCTCTTGAATCAAAGACTTCTTATGTCAAGTGACCAGATGTCTTCGGTGCATATTTTGGAGCTCTAAGATGCTGAACAGGTAAATATTGATAGATTTCAGCCATGGTGGGCTTTCATCTGCTACAATGTCACTTCAGTCTTTATTCCTTAACATGATGAAGGTGGGATAATTGAGCAAAGCGACTGTGAGAAGGGTCATGAAGCACCCCAGTGGCATCCCGTCCTTATCACTCTGCTGATCACTAGGGGGTGCCAGACACAAATATCATCAGTGTGCTACTCTCAACCCTGCACATCAGACCACAGGGGACTCCATACTTTCTCCCTCATCTGCTTTTGTGAATTTGTATACATTAAAGTAATGATGTCACAATTCATGTCAGTGTCACAGGATATTTAACAAATGTTGACGCAAAAATGATGCTGAATCCTTCATCGGGGCCTTTAAACTTGGGCTGCTTAAAAAGGGTCGCTGCTCAACTTATTATGCTCCTATTTGTCCAATAGGACCTTTTCTGTTGCTCTAAACTCACCATTATTGGTTTTTACTCAAGGGGTCGCTCAAGGGTCGACCTCGGGGCCTTTACTGTTCCCTATTGACAGCGTATGCTGCCTCAGAGTCAGACGATGTAGGCTGATGTCACCCCAGCTCCAACACTACAGTGGTTGTTGTGAACTGTAAACTAACCAGAGCAGCCAAACCCAAATCACTACCTGCCATTCAGATATTAACTGCTGGATTTTTTTTCTTTGTGATGCAGTTTTTAGCTTTGTTAAGAAAAGAAACAACCAAAGAAACCTGCCTTGTCTTCCTATCACAAATCATTCCTTTTTTTGTAAAGACCTCACACGCTCACAGGAAGTAGGAGTAAAAATCGTTTTCCACCGTAAATGGAAAAAAGGAAACAAGATGGGAGGGGAGAGGAAGAAGGAGCCATGGGAGGCAGCTCTGTCCAGACATCTGCTCTCCTTCAACAGGTGGGAGTAAAACAAGATATTTAGAGAGAATCTTCAATATTCAAGCCCCCGGACATAGCTACTCACATGCAGCGTGTAGTTTGTATATTTATGGATTTTTTCTAAAAAGCATTTTTGTGTGGGTTAGCTTAGTTTCTAACTACCCTCACGCAGTGTCCTTAGACTGTGTGGCTTCAACTCTACTTTGTACTTCTTGACCGAGGAACCGAATGGTTAAAAATCCCTGTGTGTAGCAGTCGTGTGTTTGATTCTGATAATTTTGCACCATTGTTGTCAGGAATTCTTGCCAAGATTAGTCTATGAATACATTTCAAGTAGCGCACTGCTATAAAGTGATTACACATTGTGTTGTAGTCCTTGTAACTCAGTCCAATGTCAATGAGTTGTTTCTTACACTACGTTTATAAATGCCTCCATCTCCACTTATATAGAATTGGATAAAATGCGATAAATGACACGAACCACGGTTGCCTTCACCTGTTTGATAGCAGCTACAGGTGTAAACCAGATAAATCAGCACAAGTTGCTGCCTTCCAGTCTAAATTCAGCTGATGTACTGTTTTATATGAGACAATAGCATCTGATAAGATGGCAGCTGTCTTCAGAATGGACTGTACTTCTAGAATCACGCTATTTTTGTTCTTGCCAAAACCGAAACAATATACTATTGTTTTTGAATGTGTATCCTTCAATAAGCTTATTTCAAATAAACGGCAACATTATTTTTCTCATGGACAAAGTTATGAATAATGCCAATTTCCTAATATGAATATTGTTGTGTACTTTGTTTTCAAAGGTTTCTCATGTAAGATTTCATGTGAAATGTGTCTTCACAACACACAAACTACTGAAGATGATTTAGAAAGTAAACGAGGAGAAAAACAGCATCAAACATCGGGTTATGTTTTTTTTTTATTTTGATCGAACCAGCGACCCATCGGTTGCTGGTTCGATCCTCACTCCCCCCGGTGACCATGTCCAAGTATCCTTGAGCAAGATACTGAGCCCCTAAATGCTCCTGATGGCCCTGCTGCAGACTGGTGACCTGTTTTCTAACTTCCTTAAAGGAACACACCAACTTTTCAGGATATACTCTTTTTGCCAATCCTCCCCAGAGCCAGACAAGAAGATAGAAACTCTTCTCTCTATTGAGCTGCACGAGGGAGCTGAGACCAGCTGACTGCTAGTTAGCTTAGCATCATGAATGACAGTGGGTGGAAAGGGTTAGCATACATCTGTGAAAAGACATCAAATCCAGGTTTCTTTTTTTGTATCAACAGAACCACGGTTATGTATAACATTCACTATGAACTTACAATTTTAACTTCACTAAAATTATCTTAAACCAAGACATTTTAATTTTAGAATCAGACACACAATCGGGACTACTTTCCTTTCTGGCTGCAGTGATTTATCGCAGCACCTCAAAAGCCTGATTGTAACTATGGCCAACAAAAGAAAACATTTAGGACAAGAGGAGCTGCTGCTACTCATCATGGCCGACTTTGTAAGAGAGGATGAGGAGAATTGCTGTTGGAAAAAACCAAGATCCTGAACCTGATCTACTGAAGTATGCTAACACTTCCCACCCACTACCATTCTTTGCGCTAAGCTAACTAGCAGTCAGCTGGTTTCTGTGGGTCTCAGCTCCCTAATGCACAAAGAGAAGAGACAAGGGGATCTTCTTCTCTGTAGAACTATTTTGGGAATTTTTAGTCCTAAGTTCTTTGTTCTAATTCCTTTCTTCATCTTGACAGTCCACAGTAGCCATTTCAAAGCTCAACAGTACTTCAGATAAAATTCCCCTCAATCAGTACACTCCACAGCCAGGACAATACATAGCACTTCTCATTCATGGTCAGTGATAAAGACCAACCGTTTATGGAGTTGTTATGAACCTTCGTATCTTGGTCACACATGTAGAGTCTTACACACTGACGCACAAATTCTTTGCTTCCCAGAGGAGTGTATGCCGAAGTGGTGCGAGTACTGCTGGCAGGCATTGAGGAAGCAACCATGGTCCTCCTCCCTGACCGCTTCCTAGTATTGTTATTACATCCATCTCTTAAATGTCTGCATGAACGCGTGTGTGTGTGTGTGTGTGTGTGTGTGTGTGTGTGTGTGTGTGTGTGTGTGTGTGTGTGTGTGTGAGCATCTGACCTATTTTAGGTGATTGGTCATTCTACTGATGTGAAACTGTCCTTACCACAAAACGTTGGAGCCTTAAATCTCTTTCAGCTTTGTTTACTTTTTCTGACATGATTACTTCAGATTGTTGATTTCCCTCAGCGAGGACAGATTGCAGACAATGAAGTTTCAAAACATCTTCGAGAAGAGTTTGGAGTGGTTGCTTGGATGTGCGGGGGTGTTTGAGTGATACCAGTCAGTTCCACTTACTTTCAGGTTAAAAGATCTGATTTGAAATCAGCTACTGATCATCGGTATTGTGGAGATGTTCAAGTGTTGTTATGGTTCAGATACTGGTGCAAAATCTGACCGGTATTACCAGGATTTAAGTGATTGCTTACGTTCTGAAAGAGAAACTGACACACACACACACACATGTACACACACCTTCAGTAAATGAGATTAGTTGTGCAGGGTATAGTGGATGAATCATGTAATTCCTCTGCATTCATGTCGGACTAATCTCAATTAACAACTCCATCAGGATAAATCACACCATAATAATCGCTTTTCTGCTGAATCGGAGAGATATGATGACATTACAGAGTGCACGTCACAGTGTGTGGAGCAAGAGGGTGTTGAACCTGACAATGTTTGGATTTTACATGAAGCAGCAGACTAATGTGTGCACTGCGGTGCAAAAAATCACTTCCTGCGTCCACTAGATGGCACAGGAGAGCACACTCTAAATATCAGACCACACACTGGGATTCTGATGTCAGTCACATGGTTTTGACATCAATTTTGCTTCCTGTAACAACTGACTATAATTCAGTTCGAAAAAGGTCTTCAGGCAGAAAAAAAATCAGACCATGTGGAGTTACAACAGTTCCTTTTTTCTGACACCCCGCCATGGTGACAAAGTTTAACGACATCTGATAACCCTCATAGCTTTTTTGTAATCAGGCACACACTGAAACAATGGCGGAGGTAATGATGTCTGCTATGAGACGAGCCTTTTAGATTGCAACCGTGCGACGGGTCATGTGGAGGGTTTGCTCCGAGGTGAGGCCTGTTGCCTGATTGGACACAGCTACTGACCCACTTCCTTCTGATCATGTTGTGTGGTTTCAGCATCTGGATCCAGTCCCAAACAGAATGAAACGCTTCAAAAGGTGTAAAAGAGGCACTGAGAACACAATGAAATCTGATTTTCCAAACCAGGTGGCCTTAGGAACATTTGATGGCCAGATGTCTTTTATACTGTACAGTTGCCTGCACAGACTGCATCCTAGAGCAGAGACGTGGGTGGAGATGACGCATTGATGGTTCAGTCTAATTAAAGATGTCTGTATCACACAAATGATGACCCTTTTAATCTTTTTGGGGTGCAACTTTCAGAATATCAGATTCAGATCTGATATTGACAAGATGTGTCCTTTCAAGAGCACAGCAATGTTTCTCTGTTCAGAATAAATCTTTACAATCTCATGACAGAAAATATGGTTTGCGTGTTTGCAGGCTGGAATCTGAAATTGGAGCACTTGAGAGTGAAGAGTCTAAGATCTCAGCCAAAGAACAGGTTCTACGAGAACGTCTGAAGGAGACGGAGCGTTCGATAGAAGACCTGCAGAAGGTATAGGAACACGAAAACAGTCAGAACCTTTGTTGTTGCATTGCATTCATCAATTTCTTGAACTAAAAGTAACAAGAAAAAGCCCCGGAATCTGCAAAGAGGAAGAAAACCCCCCACATATATTAGATGTTCTCACAGTCTGTGGCCTTATCATGTAACTTGCTCTTATGATTTGATTAATTTCTGGTCATGAGATATGTGATCCCACAATTTTATGAATTTGTGGCCATGAGATGTGACTTCTTCCCTCACTTTGATTCATTTGTGGCTGCTTCATAAAATTTTTCCCCAAAATTTGAGTACCATCATTTATGACCATGAGATTTAACTTGTTCCCACATTTTATTCCTCTGAGGCGCGGAGATATAAAGTGATCCCACAATTATATATGTTTATGGCAACGAGATGTAACTTCCTAATTCTTGGACATAAATGTGTAAACAAGGCATGAGGTAGCTTTATGTTTAAAAAAAAAACAAAGGGAGTTAAAACTGGTACAAAGGTACAAGGTATAAAGAACATCTCTCTTCTGCACTTTACATGTGTTTTCTCCTCTTACTCTTTCAGAGTCTGATGACCCAGGATGGAGGTATGAGCAACCACACGCGCACACACACACACACACACACACACACACACACACACACACACACACACACACACACACACACACACACCTCATGAGGTAGGGTTTGTGGATAATAATCTCGCTGAGGCAGGAGAGATGCAGGCCAGAATGCGCCCCTCAAACACACACTCATCGATAGCTACGCAGACATTTATAGTCCTGCACACACACGCACCGAAACACACACACACACACACGCTTGTGCACACAGAACCAGGCTCAGCAAGACTATTGAAGCTCACACACACACAAGGCCATGACTCTGCAGCCTGCAGTCGCTGGCTTTATCCTCTCCCTATTCACCAAAAAGCCCTGTAAGCCCCTGGAGCTTTGTTCTTGCCATCACACACTCACACACACACACACACACACACACACACACACACACACACACACACACACACACACACACACACAAAAAGCAGCACCATATACAACAGCACGCACGCGCACACACACACACACACACACATACTTCTGCTGCATAAGCACTGAACTACTGGGGTGCTGAAGGGACACAGAAACAGAAACAAGGAGAGTTGGACTGTGTGTGTGTGTGGGCGGGCGGACACAGTCAGTCAGGGGTGTGGTTACTTTCCCTCCTGGGGGGCTGGGCTGTATTTGTGTGTGTTTTTGTGTCAGGGTGTGGTTACACATCACTGAGGTGTGTTTATTTGTGTGTACGTAGTGTGCATTTGTGTGTGTATCAGCTTACGTTTGGTGTTTGAGAGCGTGTGTATGTGTGTGTTAATGTGTGTGTGTGTGTGTGTGTGTCCCTCGGCCTCTAACATCCCACTGACTGTGTCTCATTTGCCCCCCTCTGTGCTCCTGCTCAATAGATGCCACCGGCTGCATGTCCGCTCCTCTCTCGGACTGCACGGACCCCAATCCCGACCACTTTGTCCTGGCCAAGCAGTCCCGGATCGGCCCACCTGCCCCTGGAGAGTACACCACACCAAGACCTGGTAAGACAGGGGGAGGAGAGGACGGTAAGGAAGGTGAGGGAGGGGAGAGAGGAGAGAGGGAGGGTGGGAGGGAGGACATGAAGGTATTGGGCTGCAGCCAAGTTGGATTATAACTAGAACAAACTGAAGCGCACATGGCGAGTGGACGGACCCAGATGTGCACACGTTTGCACAAATTCAGATATGGTTCATACGTTACACACCTGTGAGTGCTGAGCAACAATAGATCAGCGATACGGCTTTGAAGTGACAGTCAGACATAAGAAATTAAAAGCTATTTTTGAAGTTTATTTCATGGCCCTTCAAAATAAAAGCTTGCTTGATAACTTATTTAAAGCGTTAGAACAGAAGCATGATTCTTTTCCTCCACCTTTTTCGTAACAAAAATGATTCCACTGAGTGACAAGATTGTGAATCAATGAATTTTTACCAGCTTTGTCAAAATAAAGGTTTAATGTTAGTGACCTTGAATGCATCATCCACGTTACTTTAGTGACTTCGCTCTGGTGACATTCAGAAGTTTTGAATTCAGTTCAAATCTTGTGTTTGAGACTCATATTTCAGTGCGTACTGTGTCCCCATCTTCACGCTTCACTCCCTCCACCTTCTCCTCCCAAACCCCCCACCTCCTCCACTGATCCCTCCCCACCCCTTCACTCCCCTCTACATCACTCCCTTCCTCCTCCCTCCCTCCCTCTCTCCTCCCTTCCCTCCCCCTCTAACAGCAATGTTTGCCATGGAGATCAACGTGCAGCACGACCCTCAGACTGGCGAGCAGCATATCCTGTCAGCCAACCGCGTGAGCCCATTGGATGCGGCATCACGTGGCGTCAAAGTCTACGATGACGGCAGAAAGGTTGTCTATGAAGTTACTTCCTCTGGGGGTGTGTCCACCACTACTGTTGAGAATGGTTGGAGCTCGGCGCAGGTTGACCAGCTGATCCAGCGAGCTGCCAGGCCTGTTCTTCGAGGAGGAGATGGCGGGAGGGGTCAGGTGGTGGTGACGCCAGCTGAGCCACAGGCCTACATTTCCCCAGCAGATGTTGATGATCTGTCCCCACCCTCCTGTGCTCCACCCTCCATCCCTTCAAGTCCGCCAGCCCAGGTCACCCTTCAGAGGGAGACTCGGCTGGGCATGATGCCTCCATCCTCTGCTCCCATCACTACTCAGCCAGGCTCAGCGGCCCACCCGGGCCCTGAGCTCTCCGCCATGCCCGAAGCTAGCGACGAACATCCGGTCACCATGGTGTTCCTCGGCTACCAGGACGTTGAAGACATGAGCGAGAGCAGGCAACTGCTCGGCTTTGACGGCGCCGTGAAGGCCGAGGTGGTTCTGATTGATGAAGACGATGAGAAATCGCTGAGGGAGAAGACGGTCACTGACCTATCTGTCATCGATGGCACGGCGGCAGACCTCGTGTCGGGACGGCCAGTCACATCTGAGGCCGCCAGCACAGAACTGTCATCTGACGGTCGAGAGCCTGACAGTGCTTCCTCACCCCCTGCGAATCCTGAAGCCAACACGGCCCCCCCGGCTGGCCTAACCCCCGCCACAGGTACAGACAAGAGGAAACGCTGCCAGTGCTGCATCCTTATGTGACTGAATCTTCTTCTTTTTATTATTACCCACAACACCCCTCTCTTCTCCTCTGTCTCTGGATGGTTACTAACAGAAGCCCTGCCTTCCTTCTCCTCCTCCTCTGGACTCTGATCGGCTGGCACACTCATGCACGTGCACACATTCATCTGACTGTGTACTCAGTTACGCTCTCAGCCTTACATCTCGGCTTGTTTTACTCCTCTCTGACGTTATGGTGGCTCCGCCCTCCTGCCTCCAGCCTCCTCGGACAACACAGTAGAGTTCAGACACCCGTAAGCAGGCGCTGAACCGTTGTCATGCTGCTATATTTATGAAGCTAGGTGGAGAAAATTGATGTTTGTTGGGAAACAGCTTCAATCAGGTTATGTAAAACTCCTTTCTGACGTCAAGGAGTTTGTCACCTTGCTGTGCTGTCTCGCCAGGCAGTGTCTGGCTTTCAGGACAATCAAACAGATCATCATCTCTAAGACAAATACAATTTCAGTCAATAGTTATTATTTCAGCCACTTCCTTCTCTCTCAACCCTCAGCTCACCATCTTCTGATGTTTTCAGTACTTGACCTGTTCCAGCTGTGAAACAGTTCTGCACATGAGCACACAGTGACCGATTGTCCCTTTGGCTAATGGTTAGCCGTCAGCTGGGTTTTTCAGTGAAGCAGAGTGATAATGGGTGGAGCCAGATGTGTTTCTCATGTGCAAGAGAAATGTCTTGCTCCTCCTGTTAGCATTTGCTATCATAGACACAAACACTCAGGCTTGTCTGGGCAGTGCAAACCCTAGGATGCATCCACAAAGCCCTTGCCCTGGAGTCTCACATTAGCGAAAAGGGATCTGAACATGGCAGCACGCCAGTAACAAGCGTACACTCAGAACGAGAAAATTATGAAGCGAAATATTAAATACAACTTTAACTGTATATGCTTAGTTGCAAATAATATAATGTGCTTTATAATTAACATTTTAGAAGACAATTCTTTATTCACAAATGTTATGTTAGCATGGACCAATGGCTAACATTACTTTAGCTGTAATTCTTGCATCGTAACAATTGCAGTGGTTGCTATTTGCAACATCATTTACCTTTTACAAGTAACCACATCAAAAAACAAGCAATAACAATAATATGTTACGGTAATTCCATGACAAATTAACAACTCAAAAAAAGAATGCTAGTCGTCAGCCAGCGCTAGAGTGACAATCAGGCACTGCCTGCACAAGAGCACACTTTTTTGTGCTTGTACAGGATTTGTTTTGCAGCTTGAACCAATCAGGTACTAAAAGACTCAAAACACACAACCTATGAAAGAAGAAAAGGAGGGTTGGGGGGGGGGGGGGACCAGCAGACTCAGTCTGACCAGGGCGGAGAGGAGGGTACTTGTTGCCTTGGTTTCTTTATGTGCCTCTTTATTCCTCCACATTTCTAGTCATAACACAACATTAGAAAGTTGTGTTAGAAAGAAAATTTGAAGTTTTATTTCAGTTTGCTGTTGTTATCTGAACATTATTTTTTGTTGTTTTCAAGAAAAAAAACCCTTTCCATGGGAAAGTGAGGTTTTGACATTAGCAGTGACACGACTCTCTCTCTCTCTCTCTCTCTCTCTCTCTCTCTCTCTCTCTCTCTCTCTCTCTCTCTCTCTCTCTCTCTTGCTTTCTGGTGTTTCGTCCATCAACTCCAGCTATTCAAACGCTGAGGTCATTTCCTGTCATTCTATTACTTCCTAACTCAGCAGCCAGTAAAAAAGACATTGAACACCTTTGAACTTCTTCAGGCTAATGTATCTGAAGGAGATACAGAGCACAAGCTAACAGCAGCTTAATGAAGTAGGCGGAACTTTGATTTCCACCTGTGGAGACAAACACGGGTCACCAGATTACTACATCACCATTTCAAAGATTACAGCCGTGTCATGGACACGCAGGGCCACCAGAGATCCATTACACTCTTCAAAACACTGCCAGCTCTTGCTACAGTCACCAGCCAGACCCTGGTTTTCAAGGGTCCTAGAAATACTGTGGCCTGGGCGTCATTATAACACCTTTTATATAATATACCGCTGGTCATTTTATGGCTGGTTTTCTGAAAAGCAGTAATTATCTTCACTCTGTTGAGTGATAATGGATGCTCTGGGAAGCTTTTTTTATTTTGTGCGTCATTTCATTTGACAACCATTGTACATTACAAAGAAAGAGTTGAGAGAGTGCGAGCAATAATCTTATATGGGCCAGATATGTGATGTAAGAATGTGTTTGCACATTTGCAGGAAGGTTAGAGAGGCTCTTCAAAGCCTTAAAATATCATTTAGGGTGTTGACCTAATCAACCTTGAATAAATCAAGGAAAGAAATAAAAGTAAGTGAAATGAGGAATAGAAGCTCAGGTTGTACCCTAAATCTTGCCTGAGGAGCCTCAGCAACCTTTCCCTTTCTCTTTTACTGGACTGGTTCTGGTCTGAGACGTGTTTCTCTGCGCTGTGTACTGTGAAAGACTCTTACTATGAAGCAAAGGTGTAAATTCCTTGGCAACAGATGGCATATATCCACAATTAAATGCTCCTTCCTCTCATTCATGCAATCCTCTGGGATCTGTCCCGTCAGTGCAGGTTGGCCTTCAACGATATTCGCTTTAATGTGATTGGCCGCCGCTGCTGCTGTCAGTCAGAATTATCTGGCTGTGTGATTGGCCATGACCGGGCCTGGGGTCTGGATTCCTGTGTAGATAGAAGAATGTAAATATGCTATATATTTTCCACATCTATTCTAGAGATCGAGAGAACCCCCCCCCCCCCAGACATTTTTCAAAATGTCCTCTGATGCCATATGACGACTGGACGAGTGCACAAATGAGAGCGTTGTATATTTTCAGCCTCTAACTTCACTGCTTTGCTGTGTGTAATCTCACCATTAACTCCACCCCCACCCACCCAAAGCCAACCTCCTCTTGCTGTCACCATCTCCTCTGAACTCTAAGCTTCCATTCCACACCTGAAGCCATCATGAAGAGGCGGGACCTTAACTAATCACACCAACCGATCTGCATGGTTGCCCGTTAACTGCAAGTTATTTCACACTTCTGCTGAGTGTTTTCCAAGGCATACCTTTAGATTGAGTCTACCATACCTTATGGTTTTGCAGACCTGTTTTTTTTTTTTTTTTTAAATGTTCATTCTAGTTTTCACTTGCAGGCACAGACAAATTTTACCGGAATCAGAATGTCAAAGAACAACCAAAAATTTAAACAGTGTCTAATCTACAAACATTTTCCGGCCCCCACAAATGATCTTGAGACCTTTTATAGGGGTGACGGCCCCCAGGTTGAGAACCGCTGCTCTAAGCCACAGTAATTTTGGTTCATCTGCAGAAAACACGCAAGGTCTTGTTCATATTGCTCATGTTTAGTTTCTCAAATTGGCCAAACCACATTCAAAGCATGACGAGTGTGAAACCCATGCAGAGATTTGTTAGTGTGTGTGACATGTGCACACACAAACACAAACACACCCACACGAGCGCACGCACACGCACACGCACACGCACACGCACACATATATAGGATGTAAAAGCACTAATGTAGATGTGCAATCACAACTTGAGTAAAAGAGAAGTAGGAGAATGGAGCCTGACCAACCCAGTTTGCCTGTTTGGGTTTGCAAGTCTGTTGTTCCAAGAGCCGTAACAACAGACTTGTTTGTGTTTACCAGTCCCACTGCCACACCTGCAGTACTCCTCTGGCTCTCTAGGGGTCTCTCTTGTTTCCGTGTCTGCCTGGCCTCACGGTTGTATGGACTGTTTTAAAAAAAGAAAAAAACAAAAAAAGGAGCCATTTTCTATTGTTCACATTTCTGTCTCTCTTCTTTCTATTGTTATGACTCACTCTGTACTACAATCTGTCACATTCTCTCTCTCTCTTTCTCTCTCTCACTTTCATTCCCTCTCTCTCTCTCTCTCTCTCTGATGTCTGTATCCTCTCTCTATCTTCAGTCAATAAAGCTGAGTTTCTCCAGTGCCCCCCTGCCGTCTCCTGCTTGTTATTCTTTCCATCTGTCCCTAACATTCACTTCTTCATTGGCTGCTGACAAAGCGATCACAAGCTCTCCTGAATGCAACCCTATCTGTTATAATATCCAGTGCCACTAACAAGCACACACACACACACACACACACACACACACACACACACACACACACACACACACACACACAATATGCTCTCAATTTATAAGGTCAACAATAGACATTTTATTTGATTCAACATTGAACAATGCGTGTTTCAATCCCCCCCTTGTTAAAATAAAAACGGACAAATGCAACTCATCGGTTTAAATGAGAGCTGGAGGACAACGACTCGTTGCCAAGTTGCAACAGAACACCTGATGACACGAAAGTCTGCTTTGATTCCCTCGGACCACCTTTGATCAGAACCTTTAGGCGATAGACTCACGCTCCATGCACGTATCAATCAATCGATTGTTATTTTTAGAAAGCATCTTTCAAATAAACTTTTTTGTCAATGTGGATACGAATCAAAGAAGGCTTCATCTGGTCTTCCACCCTCTGAATGCTTGTCCAAGTGTCTCAGGGTGTTTGATAAATCCGGCCAAAATTATTAACAAAATAGTAGCTGTAACAAAATGGAGTATAAATATATAATCATCTTATTCATGATACTGTAATTAATATGAAAGTAAAAACGCTGAGGTTCTCATTAGATATTTCATCTGGTATTGAATGGCTGGCTGAGGGTCTTTGAAGATGACTTCCCGTGGCACATGAAAAATAAGCCCTGAAATATGACTGCAAGGACTTGTGCTGGGTTTGTGTCGACTCATGAAGAATATTGAGAAGGACGGTAAGTATTTAGGAAGGTAGGACATAGAAGGAAAGATGGTTTCAAAGTCATGAGAAAAGGAGGTGGAGGAAGACGCCCCCTTGCTCAGGCTCTGCAGGTGCTCTGAAGCGCCCCCTGGCATCATTAATAGGTCCTGCAAGGAGTCAAGCAACCAACATTCACTGCATGTGCTTATCTAACCTCACTGACACTAAAACACAAGCACACTGCATGAGAACGTTCCCTCTCTGTAACGCAGTGGAACTGTCTTATCTGTCCTCTGATGAAGGAGGTTTATCTCTGGGGAAGGCCCAGGAGTCACTGGTCTTGTGTCAAACTGGAGAGAGGCGTTACAAATACACACACACACACACACGCACACACACAAGCACACACACTAGTAGACATAAGAGATGATCATATTAGAGATGTCATGGCGACAAGATCCTCACAGCGTCATCGAGCTATCATTTAGGTCAACCAGGCACACACACACACACACACACACACACACACACACACACACACACACACACACACTGTCTCAGCAGGGAACCAATACTGACATTCTCTCATTCTTATTCATCGCAACCATCACAACTTAATAACCTAACCACAAGAATAGTGGTCTTAAGACCCCACAAATATAGTTAAACAAGGCTACATATTCTCACACACACACGCACACACTTTCCCTTCTCACTCTTTCAGCAGGATGGGTGTGATTTCCATGATAATAAACACTGATGGATTCATCTCAAGATCAGGACAGCCTTGTTTCTCACAGAAACCATGACTGCAGATGATTGTACGCCGTCTTCAACACAAACATTGATGTATATGCAAACGCAACGATATGAACAGAAGAGTGTGTATAAGGTGACGTCATTGCATTCTGATTGGTGCGGCTCAAGGCCACCTCTGCAATGTGTTCATGACAGGATGTAAATCACTACAGTGATTCAGGCATCAGGAAGGTAGCAGATCAGCTGGTGGTTTAACTTTATGAAAAAATAAGAATCTGACAGATGTAACTATTTCAAAGCAGAGGTTAATTCGTTTGTATAATTTGAGGTAGTCAAGAGAGAGAGGGACCATGAGGATAAATCAAATGAAACAGAAATGGTGAATTGTAACATAGTCAAGTCATGTTGGTCTGGTGTGCTAATCCAGTTCTTAACATGACTTTTCTACCACTGCAAATATTGGTATAGTTGCCGGGACTGCATCTATAATTCCTGCATCTATAATCTAATGTGTTCCATTCATGAAAGAGCAACTTTTTATCAGCAAAATATACATAAAGAAACAGGACAACTCTACCCTTCTCTTCTCTGTGTGGCAGTAGAGAGCTGAAACCCACAGAGACCAGCTAGCTAGTTAGCTTAGCACAATGAATGGTAGTGAATGGGAAGGTCAGCATACCTCAATCAGAAGTCATCAAATATTTCAGGTTCAGGATCTTGTTTTGACAAGAAGTAATCCGACTCATTCTCTCTTGCAAATAAGTAGCAGCAGGCGCTAACACTTCCCATTCACAACCATTCATTGTGCTAAGCTAACTGCATTGCAGCCCGCTGGCCAATGTGGATCTCAGTTTGGAGACAAGTATCAATTTGCTGACTCTGGCATATAAGTGAATTTCCCAAAAACTTGGTGTGTTCCTTTAAATAAATAATCTCTCTGAGTGTTTATATTGCTATATTTTCACAATTTAATGTTAATCCGAGTGAGTTGGAGAATAAAACACAGCTTCAAAAGTTAGAGCTGTAAATGGGAAACATAAAATAGGAAGGCAGACATTTTCATCTTTCCTGTGTGTGTTTTGGCTCTCTCCCTGCAGTGTAAGCAAAGAGTGTTTAATGGTATAAAAAGTCACTGAGCTTCTCTTCACAGGGAAAATTACGTGAGTGAAGAAGCAAAAAAGATAAAACAAGGCCTTCCATATTTTATTTGTCTCAGTCTTGCAAGTAGTCTTTTTATCGGAGCTCTTCACAGATTCAGTCCACCACACACACACACACACACACACACACACACACACACACACACACACACACACACAGGGGTTCACTTCATCAACTTTCCACATGTCTCATATGCACTTGGACACCAGATGGACTTGTGTGTTTGCGTGTCATCTTAAGGTTAACATTCCAACCTTCCTGCAGCTTCAACAAACAAAACATTTTTTGTCAATAAAAAAAATTTGGGGACATTTCAAATTGATCAGTAGTGAAATAGGCAGGGGTCATAGGTGTGTGTGTGTGTGTGTGTGTGTGTGTGTGTGTGTGTGTGTGTGTGTGTGTGTGTGTGTGTGTGTGTGTGAGAGAGGGCTCTTAGAGGTACCCATAGATATGGAAGACGATGGTTAACTTTAATGAATGATTCTGCTTTATTTTAGGCTACCATGTTGCCATGGCAACAGCCAATGGGCACCCAGCTCCAATGTCAAGCAGACATCCACACACTGCAATGGTGAGTAGTGCCATGATCTTGAACTCTGAAATGTCCTGGTTCTTTCACAGTCAGTTGATGATGCCAATTTGCCGGTGACAGGCTGAGGAGGTCTGATGTGTGTCACACTGACCAGAATCACTTTCACTGTCATGGCAGAAAAAACACAAAAGCCGATAATACAGCAGAGAGTGTAAATGTGATGTGAATCACAGATCATTGGGAGAGAAAACACCATACTTTTTTTTAAAAATTTGATACTGCTGTGCTTTTTCTATTCAATATAACTTCATCAAACATGTGGCACATATCCACGTGACCTGGGGGGGGGGGTCCTGGTGTGATACACTTGTTTGTCCACTTGCTGAACAATACATTCTGTTGTTGTTATCATATAATCACGAGCAAATGTAAGCGAAGGACTGGGAAAGTCTCTGGTTTAGGGTTTGTCGATGCTTCTGCTGATACATGTCGTGCATATTGATGAACTGGTTTTCAGCCCTGGAGTTATGTGGCCCTGAGGCAGTGTCCTGCTTACTAATCCTGCCTTGTGTTGGACCAGGACATTTGTTAAAGGGGCACTGTGGAGTTTCAGGGTGGCTGGGGGGGGGGGGGGGGTACTATGGCAGCTGGGGCAGCTCTGTTGTGACTGTTGAACCTGCAGGTGCACGTCTGGTCGTACAGAACCATAACTTTACAAACTTTAAGTCGAGAACCCCATGAAACATTCAGCCCCTGTTGTGCACCCCCCCCCCCCCACACACACACACACACCTCCATAGGCTTGGTATGATGACAACATGAAGTTAGCAACTGTTTCCGCGCCTTATTCAGGATCATCTCATATGCCATCAAAAACAGCTGGCACGATACGGATTGCGAGCGACTTCTCATGAATGTGGATTCATCTGTACTGCTGGAGTTAATACTAGCCGCTAACGTTCATGCTAGCGCCGTCAGACACAGTTAAGACAGTCAGGACTCCGTCTTCAGCTGATGACCTGGATCTGTTGCACGTTACTGCTGCTCCCAAGGGTGCGGAGAGAAGTAGTTTCACCCATGTATCTACATTTTAGCCAGTTTGGCAACTTATTGGTTGCTAAAGGGCTTTATACTTGTGAACTGAAGGAAGAAATGGACATATTTCCCAAAGACCTGCCTCAATCAGCCTCGTTCCCTCTTGATGTCTTTGGACTGTGGGAGGAAGCTGGAGTACCAGAGAGAACCCACACAGGAACAGGGAGAACATGGATACTCCACACAGAAAGATCCTGCCCAGGTCGAGACTTGAACCCAGGGCCTTCTTGTTATGAGGCGTCAGTGCTGACCACTGCACCACCGTGTCTGTATGTTGATGTGTGTTGTTGCTTTTACAGCGAGCAGCCACAGCCGCGTTAGCCAAAGAGTACATTAGCTAAAGTTCTATTAGCTTACTTGACTTCTCTGTGACGCTGCTATCGTTTGGCGTGAGTCCCACGTAAGGAGCCACTTAGGTAAACCACCTGGGAACGTAAATAACTTCCAGGAAGTGAAAAGCTGATATCAACATTTTCACCAGACGTATCACGCAGGTCCACAGCTTTGACAACTCAAGAATAGATGGTGGCGTCAAGATGCCAAACCGTTTGACTGCTTTAACTGTGTTTTTTTTTTTAACTTCGTTAATCCTCAAAATGTGATTTGCAAGTTTAAGCCCATATTTTACAACATTCTGACAGGTCGTGTGGATTTTTAATTCAGGCTTTCTTTAGGTGAGAGCAACAGCCTCTCCAGCGTCTGTGCCAGCCCCTGGGTTCAGGCATTTCCAAAGTTTTGGAATTACTGTACTCTGAATACAACAAGAGCTTACATGAACACATGAAGACACTTTTACAATGGAGTGCTGCTGTAAAATCTCAGTTTTATACAAAATAAATCCTCCAGCCAGGGAGGAGAACGTCTCTGGGTCCCTGTGAGAGAACACAAACCGTCCAAGTGTGGCTGAAGTAGTTGGAGTGTACCTGGGTCTCCTCTGCTAGCGAGTGAGTGAGTGAGAGCAGTCTACTCCTCTTTTTGGCAAGAGCACGTTGGAGGGGGGGGGGGGGGGGGGGGGCTGCAGTCAGATTGTTTTGCAGCTGAATAAATGAATGAAAGGCAGCGCGAGGGGGTAACCTGATCCACGCGGGTCGGCCTCATTGTACTAGCAGGAGCTCGCGCGCCGGCGGCTCGCGCTCTGCTCGTCTCTGGAACGGGACAGAAAACACTCACGGGAGCTCACGAGCCCCTGCATTATTCAGCGCGCGTGCCTAGGTAACGAGAAAGAGAGAGAGAGAGAGAGAGAGAGAGAGAGAGAGAGAGAGAGAGAGAGAGAGAGAGAGAGAGAGAGAAGCTGGCGCGTGAAGGCACTTCAATGTCACCCCCCCCCCCCCCCCATCACCACTACATTCAGAGAGCACGCGCGCAGCCGTCACACCGGACTTCTCTCGGTCGTTTTTGTTTCACGGAACGTCCCGCTCGCCGGATGTAACGGCACATTCTGTACATTGAAGAAGACGAAGCGAGAAGAAGAAAAAGAAGGAGAAGAAGAAGTAAGCTGGCCAGCAGCCGGTCGGTACCGAGCTCCTAACCGTAATCCCGGTCATTATCCGGTCTAAGGAGCTCCGGAGGATCAGCTTTCTCCAAACAGGTAGACCGAGCCGAAGCAACCGCCGGGCTAAGAGTTGGAAACTACGGAGAGCCGTCCGGGTGTCAGTGAGGTGTCTTTGTGTGTGCGGTACTTGCTAGTAGACGGACTCCGTACAGTATTAACCGGCGAGGGAGACAGTCTAAGGGGGTCAGTGGACCAGGCTGCTGCAGTCTACTCCTCCGTCTCTTTGTGCTCCTCCTCTGCATCACTTTAACCCACATCTAGCAGTGACCTTAACCTGGATCTCATCATCCAGTGACAGGAGACAGGCAGAAACATCGCCTTTGTTCTGTGGAGGTTTATGCAGCTTTTTCACATTTATTTTGTGTAACAGCGGTTCGTTTCTAATTCTCCTCTGGCAAGCCGTGGTAGTATTTCTCATGACCATGTAGAGTTTAAATCATTTGTTACATTTGCAGTATTCAGGCTTTGCTATGAGCCCAGCGCAAATTATGATCTGGTCTTATTCAAAAATCTGATGTTATAAGTGAAGCATCCTGGCTTCATGGGATCTTATTCTCCAGCAAAAAACTGCATCATCAGTGTCATGTTATTCCCGTGTGAAAACCAAGTGTTACAAAATACCACAAACATGAATATTTGTGTTGCAATGTCTAGCTCGATAGTTGCAATAAGTGTGGTCCCAGCCAGCAGGGAGGGTTCCCATATTAGCCACAAGCTCTCAGGATGTCAAAGAAAGTCCTTTAATCTAACAATTGATGGATTTTAAATCACTTCAGAAAATGTTCTCTAAATATTTAATAAGACAAAACATTTTAATTGCAACATTCTGAGAATATTTTAGGGTTGTTGGTTTAATCTGTTGCCTCAACCAACATTTTGGGATTTTTATTTATTCTTTTTTTATTTTATTTTTTTAGAAATTGTTATTTTATTTTTAGGAAGAAAATTCTGGGATTAAATTTAAATCTTGCTTTTGAAAACAGTACCAGAACAATAATATTGTCTACATGTTCAGCTGCTGGGTGCCTAATGTCATCGTTCATGATGGGGTTAAAAGCCCTCTTCACGTTTCATAGCATCAGTCGTCTACTTCTGCTGTGTTTTTTTGCATTATTCTCATTTACATTTTTACAGGATATAAATATTTTAAGAACATTACCATGATTTTATCCTGGGGTGAAATTATTATTTGTGCAAGTATCTGTGTTTGCACTTCCTGCTTGTGAATGTATTTGCTATGTCACAGTCTTTTAGCCACTTCATTGGAATTTCTTTGCATCTGACAACGGCCATGAGTACTTGTTTGTTTGATTTGTGATCTTTTGAGCTTGTGAGTCTTTTATTGCAAAATAATGACGCATATAAAGTTGGAAATGAATATCACACATGGCATTTTTCTGCACATCAATGAGAATAGAGGAGGGTATTTGTCGCAAAGTACATATTTAGTAAATATTTTATTTTGTGAGTTTCAGAATCTAAAGTTCTCAGTTGAGACTCTCTGGTGAAAAACTTAGTTGTGTGATCATCGCAGAATTTCAGACCAGTGGTAGTTTTCTGTGAGGCTGAGTATTAGAGGTATTAACTGAGAAAATGCACAATCATGCTTCTAAAATACTCCGATTAGAGAGCCAGTGTGTAAGATCTAGTGACATCTATTGGTGAATCTGCAGTTTGCAACACTTTATCTCTGTCCTCTCTTTCCCAGCGATCCTACGGTAGCCTGCAGGCCTTTATTATCTTTCATTTGTCAAACTGCGGCTTCTGAAAAAACACAAAATCATTAGCCTGTTAGCTTCAGCAATGAGCTAGTTGATCAAGAAAAGATGCGCTGGAGCAACGACTAAAGCGCCAAAGACAAAAAGTCCTCATTTTGTCACTTCTGGGCTACTGAAGATCCACCATGGTGGATTCCACTGAAGAGGACCTATGCCTTGTTAAGACTCCAGGCAAATAGAAGTGGTTTCTCTAATCAGATTTTTTGTTTCTGCACTGTTGCAAGTGACGCGGTGCATCTGGACGCTGCCCGTCCGCCTACATGGGTTTCATAGGGAAGGACATAAATATAAGTAACCATGCAGGGTATTTTTAAGATTTTTCTTTCGCACTGCAACTGTAACCCCCTTTCTTCCATGCAATGAGAAAAATGTTGTAGTTCCTGTGGGCTAAATAGCTAAGTTACCAACAGATACCTCCGCAGACTGTGGGGTGGCGGTGGTGGGGGGTAATCCATGGATGTCTCTGATGCTTAGCTAACTTCACCTAGCGACATGGAAGAATGTTTGTGCATCACTTTGGTTTGAAATGCTGATTGTGCTTACATACTTAGGAATATCTGCAAAATCGTATTTCATGCACACTGTAAAGTTTCTGCTGCTGTGCCACCACAACCAACCCGCTGGTTGGGCCGCAGCTCGTTCACGATCAGAGAAATGAAAACTTTCACATTTGTTGTTGTTGTTGTTGTAGTTTTTAGCTCAAATCGAAACATGTGTGTCGATTATTGAGCGTACAACAGGATTAAAAAAGACCTGGGTTATATCAGACAATGCTTATGAGAGTTTGTAAACAAAAGTTTCTGGACACTTTTGCTATTGTTTTGTTGCTGTAGCTGTTGCTAGCAAGCTAAATATACATGGCTGGCTCTTTCTGCGTTCTTGAGTGACAAAGAAGCGTTGCAGGAGGAAATGAGCTCCCTTTTGTGAGTATTTTCGGTGAAGTCTTGCTTTCAAAAGATCCGTTTCCAATAAATGACAGACTTGACAGCTTTACTTTTTATAACAGCTGTGTTTGTCTGTAAGGAAGGAAAACAGAAGCCACCTGGCAAGCTGGGAGACAACGGCAGTGTCAGAAGAGTAGGAGATGAATTCTTTACCAAGATGTCTCATTACAGAAAAGGCAATTGGTTTGCTATTTTTGGAGCATGCATTTGATGCAATAATCGCTATTAGACAGTAAAGCTCTCCAGCTGGATTCCATGGGTATTAAGGGTGAATTTGGAGGGTAAACAAAATTGTGGCCTAGTGTGGAGTTTGTTTTTACGGCTCGGCCTCTGTGTAGAAAAGCTTATCAGTCAAGCTCATTGTTTTGTTTTGTCACCATTTGAAATTGCTTGATGATTCTGGAATAACGAAGCAAAGCAAACTGCCAATTCAGACAAGAGGGTTTGCCAATAGAGCTGCTGTGGCCAGACACACACACACACACACGCACACGCACACACACATTCACACACGCACACACACATAGTTTGCTCTCTCCAATTGGATCACATAGTCAATGACTGCTTGTCCCATTGAGATGGTCAGCACAAGTCAGTGTACTGTAGCTCAAGGTTTGTGTGTGTGCATGTGTGTGTGTGCAGTGTGGTGGAAGTACATTTTCCATCTCCACCCCTCTCAGGAGTGCAAGAACATTGACAGGAACAACAAAGTTATCACCAATGTCTTCTTCCTACCAAACCTCTCCCTCTTCCCAGAAAACACATACGCACACACACACACACACACACACACACACACACACACACACACACACACACACACACACACACACATAATCATGGGTTATATAACAGCTGTGGTTGATAATGCTATAGCTTTGAGCCAAAAGTACACAGGAGGTGGAAATGAGACTGAGGATCTGAAGTAGAGTTGGGATGAAGTGATGACAAGAGACAATGGGTACAAGGAGAGATAAGAGCAGGGGTATGTGCATTGTGTGTGTGTGTGTGTGTGTGTGTGTGTGTGTGTGTGTGTGTGTGTGTGTGGTTGTGGTAGACATGGTGGAGGATGGTAGTGGGAAGTCTGTTTAGCCTCACAGCTTCACGTGTTGTTGACATTAACTACCCGATGGCCTTTCGATGGCCGATCTGTTGATGGGTCTACCCTGGCTGTGTGTTCCAGGAAGAGAGTGACCCCACCCTGGCCGCCGCCTTACGCTACGCTCATATACCATCAATACAATGTGATTGATACACTGTGGTTTGTTCATTGTGGACATTCTATTGCCCATGCGGTCACAAATGTGTGTGTTGTCAGCTGAATGGAGACAAAAACATGTGGTCCGGGTGACGGCGTGTCATGTGTGTGCCCCTCAGGCAAGCTCAGACTGAGGCTTGAAAAATGATTTTCTCAGTATTTCCAACAAAGCCTCCTCATGTTTGTGCATGTCTGAGGAAGCAGGAATTTTAAGCAGTGCTTTGGAGTGTCAGTGACACTTGGAGGCTATTTTTGTTTGGCCCATGGGAGTGAATGACAACTGAAAGGGATGAAGGGACATCGAGGTGTCTGTGTGTGTTTCTCACCACCTTGTCTTTGATCATACGGTGAAATTATGTCGGATAAACTGCTGGATTTCACAAGGCGTTACACGCTCATATATTCCACCTGTGATAAGTGGTGGGAAATGGTTGTAATGCTCGCATCTGACAGTGACAGTCAGTCACAAATCATAAATAATGGTGATTTAAGATGTGTGATAAGTGTGTATGTGTCAGCAACATACCAATTGTATACCTGTTGTGTTTGCACAGATCACCACGTGACGCGGTCTTACTGTAGCATCAACAACGTAGCCGTTTACCCGCTGCTTGCGAGAGACGTAACCCAACGATCGCAACATTCTAGAACAAGGCTACTCAATTAATGCACTGTTGATGACTTAGTGTGTGCAGACATGATACCACTAGCTTGGAGCCCGAAAGAACTGAGAGATGATGACAAGCCTGATGTAAAAATGTTCAGTCCAGTCGTACAGTTACAACAGCAAGGAAAACCCTGATTACCTTGTGTTTGTATGGAGCCTCCATCAAACGTATGTCTAACGGATGCTGTAATGTATATCTGCTCTCTCAGCACCAAACAGTTGGCCAGACCGTAGAATGGGTCGACCTTCAGTTGAGGCCCTAAAACTCTCAGTTGAGGGAAAAATTAGTTTGGGTTCACACACTCTGCTGCTTATGTGCATATACACAGTAGTGACATGACAATTTCATGATAAAAAAGTGAATATTCTCGGTTGGTTCACTGCGGGCGACTGTAGAAACATGACCATACAACAAGAGACTTAGATATTGTTTTACTGTTGACTTAACCTTGGTATTCAATTGATGCTTTGAAAAGAATATGAAAGAAAAATGTTTGAATGAAACACAGAACACAATCAAAAAGTATTTTTTTTCAATGTGATGGGGGGGGGGGGGCGCATTCCATCTTACAAAAGTATTTGTCCTGTGTTTTGGTATTTGTGTTCCAGAGAGGAAGGGAACTGGAGGGATGCAGGAAATGCAACAATACAAGCCAGCCATGTGATGATCACCATTACACAACCTCTGCCACCCACTATTGTCCACAACATCCACCTACTATTGTTGAGCAGTGCCACAGAAGTCATTGATTTCACACAAAGCAAAGTGCAAGCCACCTGCTAACGCTGTAATACTGTGTGTACAGCAAACACAAACATAGACGGTAAAGATGCAGGGAGAAAATCAAGGAGAAAACTGAAAAAGTTGCATCCTGATTCCCTGACAGGAGGACAGATCAGCCAGTGAGATTTGACACGAAATCCAGGCAAAGACTTTCATGGGTGGTTCCAGGAAGTCAGTAGGGAGGTTGACCTCTCATGGTGTGGCCTCATCTCGTCCACACGCAAGTCCCTTTGACACGTTAAAGACTGGGATGTGTGAATGCTGAATGTTCTGGGATGTTTTTGTCCATGTGGGTGTTTCTTAAGGCCCTTTCACACTGAAAACAGAAAAAAAAAAAAAGCATAAGCCCTACATTAGACGCGGGTATTTATCAGCTGGGATCAGTATTGATGTGAACACAGTAATTTATGGTGTCTGATCTCTGACTCACATACGACAATCATCTCTATCTATTGTTGATAGTTCCACTATCAACAATATACATGGTGGAATGAACTTTGAGGCTCCCACCAGTAACACATGCAATGCCAATCGCCAATTTCCCCACTGACAGACGGATAAAGGTTTATCTCACAGGTGTCAAACTGATCCAGTAAAGGGCCGGTGTGGCTGCAGGTTTTCATTCCAACCGAGCAAAAGTAACACCTGATTCAACTTAACTCAATCAAGCTGTGTCCACACAGCTCATTTGTTGGATCAGGTGTTGCTTTTGCTTGGTTGGATTGAAAACCTGCAGCCACACCGGCCCTTTACTGGATCAGTTTGACACCCCTGGTTTATCTTATCTTAACCCGTCTGTGTTGAAGTGGCGCTCTCAGTGAGGTTTGAAAACAGACTGGCGCAAAAGATTCAGCAGAAACATACGAGCTCAAGATAATTAACTCTGGTGTTTTAACTGACAACACTTTTCTCTTCTGTCTTTATTTCTGGTGCATTGACTAACATGCCCTTGTCTACTTGCATTTGGAACGGGATTAATTGGCTATTGTTGGTGTCTTTACCCTGGTCTGAAAACCCTGTGTCTATGCATGTGTATATGCAGTCCAACGAGGGCCAATCAAGGAACCCATCATCTATTTCTGGCGAGTTTGTTTCTCAGAGCACGGGCCAGTATTTTGGTGTGGCTAGCGAATATCTGGTCCAAGACTTCTTGTTCCATCTGCAGTTCATTGTTTACAGCCTGTATAGCAATTTAAGATGTTAAAAGTTGATGAATACGAGCAGATTGTTTCAAAGTAGCCAGCTTAGACTCAGGTAACAGTTTAGAGCCACGACAGCATCACTGTTAACTCATCAGACTACAGCCGTTTCTCTAACTTTGCATTTTGGCAAACGTGTTGCATCTCTTCTGCACGTCACACGGACTGTTCAGACGGAGGCAACCCAGGCCGCTCAAATGTGATTTGACAAAGCTGCTCAAACAGAAACCAGAAGCTTCCCTGTCCTGACTACAGATTCTCTATTTGCATGTAGAATCTATTTATAGAAGTTAGACAAGGGTGATATTGTGGTGAGACCCTACACAAGCATTTGAAGCCTTTTAAGGAAATCAGGCAATTTTGTCGTCCTTCTTCAAAGGTATGTTTAAGGGTCTACTTTGGTTCTCAAAGACTTCGGTCACAATTAAATACCCACGTCAATAAATTGTCCAGGAATCCAAAGGTGTTTAATTTAATTTTCAGCAGAACATGAAAAAGGAAACGGCTTTTTAATTTTTGAGAATCTATGCCCAGAGGATGTTTGGAATTTCTGCTCAGTAGGTGACCTAAATAAAAACAGTTTTTCCTTTGTGTCCTGCAAAGAGGAAATTCATGGCAGAGGACCAAGAGCGATCAGTGAAAGGTTTGTAGCACCTTTAATACCGGCGGGAGATGGGCAGTCACCATCGATTTCAGTGATTATACAGTAAGTTTTTATTGTTTAAGTTTCTGAATAATGAAATTTCATTTCATCTGTTTAACGTTGAAAACTGCTTTGGTTCAGTTTAAATCAGCTCTGAACAATAACGTTACACGACAAAGAATGAAGGACAAGCTCATCGAAAACGGGTCTTCTTTCCGTTGTGTCCTTTCGGCTGAGGTCACATCCAAGTCAGCTGCAGTTCACCGGTGGAAACCCTGCATGTGTAAAGTTACACTTAGTATTTTTACTTTTCATACTACACTTAGCTTACAGTGCCTCTGTATTTTTACTTCATAGTATTACATTGTGTACTGTATTGTGTATACAGTATGTAGCACATGAATGACTGATAATTGTCTACTTTTTCAAATTCACCTAAAAATGGGTCGATATCAATGACAGGAAGAGAGTGTCCCCCCCCTCCCCTGAGATAATTGTGCAGACTAACATCTTAATTAAGCTAGCAGCAAAAACCAATATATCAACATTTGCCAGCAGACATGGTTATTTGTAGCATTCCCAAAAGCCTGTTCCTGGTTAGGCTCTAATTCCTTTCACAAAAAAATCTTGCAAATGGAAGAAAAAATACTGTGTGAATTAATGTGGAATACTGGAAATGTGCAACTGAGACGCGCTTGCTACCACAGGCTGTTTTCTTCCTGTGTGAAGCCTCCTTCCTCCGTCTAAATTCTACAGGCTAATGAGCTAGTTTCCTGAAATAGACAGGTGATTAACTCTTCTCAGTGTGAGGCAGAGCACAGCTAGTTAATGCAGTTGTAGACTACCACTGGGATGAGGCTGTGGACCTGATAGAGGGACCTGGACCGGATGCTTCATGCCCCAAAACTCTTAATGAGCTGTGCAGCCTCAAGCAGAATGGACAGGATACTATTTCTAGAATTTCCTGATTCATGATCAATTGAAAGAAGACTGGAGATGGATAATAAGGTCAGACTCTATTCTGATTTCTGGAGTAGTGCACAGTTTCTTGTGAGCCAGTATTTATAAGAGTGGTGGAAAAATTTGATATGGATGTTATATGATATTGTATTGTTACACAAATGGGAAGTCTTGACATGCAACACACGTTTCCACATATAGACGTGACATCTGGAGCCCATAATTCTGTATAATACACTGGAGGTTCACTAACATGCTGTGGAAACCTCCAGAATTTGCAAAACTCCTTCTGATTATTTAGGAACATTGAAAATGTGTAACTTGCACCACAGATATGGGATAGAAAGTGTGTTGACATTGTACTAGCAAATACAAGCTAACAGGCCAGAAGTTAGCTAAGTAGCATGCTATTGCTTTCTCTTCAGCTAATCCACCACGGACTAACCAATGTATGACATGCACAGTATGGGACTACTGACACCAGACATCCATATGTGGAAATGAGGTGTTATGACATCTCTATATCTGATTTCTATAATTGAAAATGATGTGCATACGCTGTAATTTTTAATACTGAGGCTTTGACATGATGATTTAATTTAATCAGCGACACGTAGTGATCATAAACCGTCTGTTTAGTGAGCTGAAGGTTTAGATGGTGTGCAGAATGCAAGTCACTTGATTTAATTTTGACTCAAAGGCTACATTTCAGTCCAGGTTAACCAGCTAATTTGAGCTAATATATTGCTACAATAGTGAGTGGGCCCATATTAACATGTGAGCGGTTGGTGATATTCATGATGTAGATTGACCATGAAGAAAAGAGCCTCTAACTGGTCAACAATTTGTGTCTAAATTGCCAAAAAAGATGCATTTAGCACAGCACCTCTTTCTGATTTTATGGAGCTAATGGCCTCACAAATAACGGGGTTCATAGACCTCAAATCTCCATGATAATCAGAACCTTTTAGAGGGCCCACTGGCCTGCGAGCCTCAGCGTGTGGTCTCTGCATTCGGATTCCTGTGGGACAATGTACTAAAACGGGCCGATTCATGCTGGGAAAGGATTACAATTATATGCTTGGTAGAGTTTTTTCAACTCACACAGAAACGCACCATATCCTCGAAATCCTTGTGTCACATTCTCCTCTAATGTCCCGTTTTGCCATACAGGGCTCAGGGGATGTATTGTGGTCCTTTGATTAACTAGTTGCATTACTCTGCTAGTGTGTGGTTAACAGTTATTCCTGGGACACACAGGAGCTCACATTCCTGCTGGGGACAGAACACAAGTCTGCATAAGTCCTTTAAAGTCATGGTGGTTTTAAGGTTCAAGTGAGGCCAAGGTTTGGCAAGTAGTGGTTAGGGTGACAGTCTCCAGGGAGTCAACCAGTCCTGTCCTCTGCAGTTATGGAGAAGTGATGTGTGTGATTTGATATGAAAAAAATAGATGATGATGGCAGTAGGGAGCAGGCCTGTTACATAAGCAGGCGAGGCTGAAGGGAAAGGAAAGGACGGTAACACTCGCTGGAAGACTTGTCATTGAGATGTGACTTTTATTTGATTAGACAGAGGTCAAAAGACAGAGAAAAATTTTAAGTTGCTGCAGAATTTTACAGGAAATTAATCTGAATCGAAACGCTTTTTGCTGTTCAGTACCATTGTAAAGTGATGCAACATACTCTCACATCCACTGTCTAAATATCTTGCTAATATGTTTATTGGATATTAATAAGTCACACCTCATGGATTTATTTGTGTGTCCTCTGCTGACAAAAGACATTTCATGGCTCACCAAGGAGGTCTTGTGATCATGTGTCATCTGTCTCTCAGTAAGGTTATGCAAGAATGAGGTCAAGTCACCAAATTTACAGAGGGATAGACTAAGGAAGAAGATATTAAAGGTATAACACAACATTAATTCTAATTGGCCCCCTCCCCCAGGATGCACAAGCACCAGAAGCGTACGCCCCCTGCCCTTGAAAACATGAACACCCCCACCCTGCACTGCAGTTACCTGCTACTGGTTAGCACAAGTTAAATGCTGGCCACCAGGTAGCACACACTAAACGCTGGAGAGTACAAGCTAAATATTGCTTAGCGCATTGTAATTGCTGGCTAGGACAAGCTTAATACAAGTTAGCACATTCTAAACTCTGGCTAGGACAAGCTAAATACAATTTAGCAAGTTGTAAACACTGGCTAGGACAAGCTAAATACACATTAGCACATTCTAAACTCTGGCTAGGACAAGCTAAATACAATTTAGCAAGTTGTAAACGCTGGCTAGGACAAGCTAAATACACGTTAGCACATTCTAAACTCTGGCTAGGACAAGCTAAATACACGTTGGCACATTCTAAATGCTGCCCAGGACAAGCTACATACAAGTTAGCACATGCTAAACGCTGGTTAGCACAAGCGACATTGGCAGCATCTCCGCAGACACAGTCCCCATCATGCCGATCTGGAAGCCCATGGTTGATGATTCATATTTATAAGTATTTATTTCGTGTTTTTACTACTGAATCACCTTTTGAATTTTGCAGCAAAGTATTCACACAAGCACCATAATCAATAGCATAAACTTGTGTTATCTAGCGTCACCAAATGGATGTGGGGGGGGGGGGGGGGTAAATAAGTGCAGCACTGGTCTGCTGCTTCATGCAACATCCAGAGATTATCAGCTTTCACCTTCCTCTCGCTCCATGGACCGACCACACACTGCGATGCTTGCGGGGGTGCGAGGGCCCACATGGCTGGGCTAGGGGCCGATAGTTGTTGAGTGCTTTGTAGTTGCTGGTATTTATGCTCTGTAATTCCTGCCTCTCCGTATAAAATGAGGCAACTTTATTATTACAGAGTGAGGACATTCAGGGTGACCTGTGTTTTTCACTGGAACTGATTTTGCTGCCATGATTGACCCACTTGACTTTAACTGTCACATAATATACACGGTTGAACAACTACTCTGGGCAAGCAGCCCAGCTAAGTAGAGTGTGTTATACTTTCACAATATCAAATATTATTATTACACACCCATCTCCAATATCATGTTGCAAAAGCAAAGCAGTCGGTGCTTCTGCTCAGCCTAAGACATCATTTATAATGGATGGCTGGACTGTGTTACCCCCGGACTGTGTTTTGTCCCAGTTATTCCTGTACTTGTGCTGGGAGTGTTAATCTGGCTGTGTGTCCAGCACTCAGAGAGCTTGTGTACACAACTGGTCACACTCTCGGGCTGGAGACCTTTCAGTTCCAGGAGAGCTCTCCATCTGTGAGAGAGAGTGTGTAAGTGTTGCATTAGTATTCAGCCTGGAGAGTCTCACCCCAGTGCCTGTCGGACACTTTGTTGTTGTTTCACGAAAGGAGGTCTTGGGTTGTGTGTGACAGTGTGAGTAGTGCAATGGGAGACTTTAAAAGAGATACAAATACTTGCCATGAGTTCAGACGTGCAGTGCATTCCTCTGTAAGCCTCAAAAACTCAGAATTCAGCCTAATGGGATTGCAGTCGGGTTGTTTCTCACTCTCCGATGGAGGAGGTTGGGTCATACTGACCAAAACTTTTACTCCGTTGCTGTGCAGATAGAAGCTGAGTGGAGTTGCACCAACGAGGACCTGCTCCTGGAGATATTTTTAATTTCTATCTGACTAATCCAGGTTTTATTGTTTGTGACTCAACTGATCAAGTTGTTGTAGATTATGCATTTTCACCAAATGTTGAACCCACTGTGAACTTGCATATCACCGTTTGTGTGTTGTCGTGCAGGTGGCCTTTAGTTTGCGATGTATTTCCTGTGCTGAGGGTCGTTTCCGTGGAAACAAGTCAGCACAGCTTCCTGGTTTCCTGTTTAGATTACATGTAAACGGTAATAGACTTTTTATCCATCACATCTTCCTTTTGGTTTGCAGCATTATTTATTTGGATATATTAGCAGTGGTCAGCAGCTTTTCAACATGTGACTGGAGACAAGCGTTTAAGATGTTACCCTTGTTTACACACTCGGAGCAGCTGATTGTAGAGTAACATTAACACAGAATTATATTGAAAAGGAATTTGTCTCAATTTCAGGAGTTTAACAGGATGAAAAGAATTGATTAACCAACTCTTTTTGTCTACAGTGTGTCAGTTCTGCCTCTTAGACACGTTTGCATGCAAAACGGCTGATTTAAATCAACACTCACACATGAAATGTTTACCCAGAATACACGAAGGCCTACAGTTCTGCTGGTTTTCAGTGGTCCAATAAAGCTGGCTGCAATAACAGGAAAAATCAAGAAGTAAAAAGGAGAGCGGAGGGAGGGGGGCAAGCAACCTTCCTATAAAAAGTTTTGGCCTGGTAGCGTCTGTTGTTGAATAAACCAAAGAGGAAAGGAAATTAAAATTAATCTCTCGTCTTTGTCCTGCCTCTTTCTCAACTGACCTCAATTTAACGTATGACATTTAGACCTCATTCTTCTTCATTTCAGCTGCTGGGAAATTAGTCTTCCCTTTGATTCAGTCTGGTCCTAATACAGGACAGTAAAAGGCTCTGATGGTTTCTGTTACTAGACAAGCAAAATGGTCTTGTTTCGATTTGCTGCTTTTGTTGAGGTTATTATTGTACAATTAAGGCAATAATTTGAAGAAAAGAGTATACTTGTGTGTGTGTGTGTGTGTGTGTGTGTGTGTGTGTGTGTGTGTGTGCGCGCGCGCACGCATCCGTGGACATTTGTGTCTCTGGCGTGTGGAAATGTTAAGTGTGTCATTTGTTTCTGATCAATCTCGATCAACTTCCCTGACATAAGAGCGCTTGGGGCTCTAATCCTTATTGATTTGATGGCGCTGACCCAGTTACGCGCCTTTACACGCTTCACATGCACAAACACTCTCAGCCTTAGCCCAATTCCTTCAGTGTATGTTGATGTTGCTTTAGTTGTTAGCTCCTCATTTGAAAACCACTAGCGTTAGCTGGTATAACGACCATCAGCAGTCTCTCTGTGTTGTGCAACCAGGAATTGAACCCGCGTCCCCAGTGCATTAACAATAATTGGGTTACTGTTCCAGTTTTCTGACTGGTTTCATTTGATAATTCTGAGTTATTTTTAGTTTCGCTAACTGAAAATGTACTTGTGATTTGAAGTAGGGGCACTAGTGAAGGGGCATCTGGACTTTCATGTTACTGTCTGTATGTCACTGTCCACAGAAGTAAGTTACTGTTTCTTACACTCTGTGGGTGGCTGATAACATCTGATCTGTGGACCAATTCATATTCATTTTTATACAAGGTGAAAGACTCCAGGGTTTTACAGTTTAAAGAGAGGTCCCGCAAAGTTGTTTGAAGTATGTTTTCCCTGCAACTTCTTTCCATCGTGTGACATTAACGGAAAACTTTTATGTTCTTGATGTCCTTCCTCCCCAGAGCCAAGGATATAGGTACCCTTCTCTCCATTCATGTGAGCATTAGGAAACTGAGAACCACAGCTGGCTGCTACTTAGCGTCGCACAATTCATGGTAGTGGATGGGAAGTGTTAGCATACCGCTGTTTTAATTCATCCAATAAAATGTTCTTAAGATTCTTAGCATGCATTAATATAGCTACTTTTGTTTAGAACATTTGTTTAAAAAAAAACAACAATTCAAAATCGTTATTTTAGAATCAGAGTTGTGACTGAATGCGGCACCTAAAAAGGCCTGTTGGGGACAAGAGGAGCTGCTGATAATCATGGCAGACTCTGCAAGAGGATGAGGGTGATTACTTTTGGTGTACCGAAATCCTTTTCTATTTGATGGTGTTGACAGAGGTATGCTAACACTTCCCTACCGCTACCATTCATTGTGCTAAGCTAATTAGCTGTCAGCTGGTCTCTGTGGGTCTCTAATGCAGCACAGAGGTGAGAAAGGGTATCTATCTTATTGTCTGGTCCTGGAAGATAATGAACCATAAGCGTATTTTAAAAAAAGTTTGCTTGTTTCTGTAAGTGGAAAAATACTCTATCAGTCTTAATTTCATAAATGATGTAGCTTGATATAGCAGCCACAGACAGAACTTGCTTTGTCATCTGCTAATTTGTTTAAGAAAGCTTGACGTGGCAGTCTGTCATCACTCTGTTTAGCAGGAGCTAACAGCATCTTGCTGCTACTCGCTTTTGTAAATTTCAGGAAAAGTGTTCCTGGCTCATCATGATTTTCGTGAGCAGAGAAAGCGAAGCAGGTCAGCTCTAGTTTCCTCTGGCATGATCCTATGACCAAACAGTCTCACACACACACACACACACACACACACACACACACACACACACACACACACACACACACACACACACACACACACACACACGTCCTGACCTTCACATGTAAAGATCTGACTTCTGACATTGAGTTTGCCTCTTTTTTTTCCAGTTTTGAAGTTATAAATAGTCGATTCTTGGGGCTGGAGCTTGCTTTTAAGCGCAGTTACGACAAAGATGAAAAAAACAGTCTTAAGTAAAAAATCTAATAATCAGACGATTATATACAGGAAGAGCTTCATTTCATTGTGTTTCTTTTTTAATAAAAGGTGAACAACAACCGCTGTAATCAGGTCATACTGATGATAAATGAAGAAAATACGATGACACGCTTATCATCCCCACCTCTCACCATCTCTTCATCATCACCACATCACCGCCTGCCTCCTCAGGCTGGAAGTTAACGGGAAAATGTAATACGGTGATGGGGGGGAGGTACTTACTCAGGAAGGGAGGAGGATGGATGTTTTTGGTGTGTGCGTAAGAGCGCCTGCACAGAAGGGGTCTTTGTGCGCGAGGGCATCTGGAGAAAAACGGAACATGCACACACATACACACGCCATGACATCACAGCTTAGCTTAGCAAGCAGCCAGCAGGAATGTTTCTGAGAAAGGAGAGGCTTTGTGGAGGAGAGGAAAGAGACGGGGAGGGGAGGAAAAGGAGGAGAAGGAGAGGAGGAAAAGGCTTGGCCAGGGGAAAAAGTCCGGCACTCCCACTCTGTGGTACAGGACGGACCAAGTGAGCTGAGCAGAGCTGAAATTGGGAAACAGATGAAAGTTATTAATGAAAGACACAGTGGTAGGAATTATTGCAACGTTACAGGGAGCTTGCTTTAGAACATCAGGCTATGGATTATCAGATGTCACTAGAACACTGTTGAGGTCCTTGTAAGAGCAGCAGGTGAGTACTGAGCATGTCTGGAGTTGTGTGTCAGCTGTGTATTTTATTTTTTGTGTTTTTTTTTTTTATTTGATTGGTATAAAAGGAGAGCTTGACAAGACAAAGTAGGCGATGGCAAATAATTTATGTTCTTTTCTTTTGGAAGTGAGATTCTGTCTAAGTGGCAAAGGTAAACCAGATGTCCTGACGTGATGTCGTGATGGAATAACCTGCTCTTGATCTCCAAAGTGCTTGGAAGTGAGATCAAATCAAATCCTAAATTGGTGCTGGACAGTAGAGTTGGACTGTTTGGATGAGAGAGGAGCAGAGTAAAGCAGCAGCAGCAGGAGGTTCCAGTTACTACACAGGATCATATTCAACCAAAACTAGAGCTGGACCTGCGCTGGGCTGCTCTGGTGCTCAGTGTGTGTGTGTGTGTGTGTGTGTGTGTGTGTGTGTGTGTGTGTGTGTGTGTGTGTGTGTGTGTGTGTGTGTGTGTGTGTGTGTTTGAGGATGTTATCAGGCTTTCATGATTAACTTTCACCATGTGTTGAATGGAATGCGAGTGTGTGCGATATCTAAACAGGCATGAATGGCGTTTATGTGTGTGATTATTGTAGATGTCAGTCAGCATTTCCAGACGGGCTGGAGATGGGAACAGGTGGAGAATCGCTGACTCACACACACACCGAGTCAAGTTCTTTGTACCATTGTTACATTGACTTTCCACTGCATGGAACTTCACTGTTACAGTGACATCAGCTGGACCATGACAACACAAGGCAACTTCAGCCAAAGTCAGTGCAGAGAACTGTTGTTTTTTTTCGGTTAGAAACTGCCTCAAAATGTAATGGGTTCTTCTTTGGCCTGCCATGTTTGTCTGAAGTCAGCTACAGCAAAAACATCATCATGGTGGAAGTGATAGTATTATTCCAACCCTAAAATCAAATATTTTTTATTAAATGTGGACATATGAATATAATGGATAAAGACAACTGCAGTAGTTTTGAAACTCAACAGCGGCTGTAACATGACTAAATTCAAAGCTAAGGAGACAATTTTACCACGAGATAACAAGCTTGGGTCCGTACTGGTGCTGCTGTACCACTTTACGCCTCCATTCCATTTGTGCACTGTGTTTCTGGGCCTGGACTCATGGAGTCACTGAGACGATACATACGCTCCTTAGTCCTGGTACTCGGGTTGTTAGCGATCTGCTCCGGCAGTCTTATGGAAGAAATTCAGCGATTCGGTTCTTTCAGCTGCTCACCAAAGCCTGGACCACAGTCGACTGGTCAACAGCTCAATTCATCCAAAACGAGATGTGAGACACTTTGTGAAATATGATGCTTGTTGAGATTAGCTTCATATAGTATCTGATCACAACTTGACACCTCGAGACTAACTTTAATACTAAACTCTAAACTCTTGACCCAAAACAGATCTCTAGGCTGGATTGACTTCAATGGTTTTCTTTTTTTTTTCTTTTTTTTTCTTCTTTTTGTGGGGGGAACCCATTACACACAGCGAGCTGACTCATTCTGCTGCTGCGGAGGAAGTGAGGCTGCCAGACTCTCTTTCTGTATTAAAGTACTTGAGGACACTACATCATGGAGTGTTTCTGCTCCTTGTACTTCTCTTTCTCATACTAGATTCATTCGCCCTCGGCGGCTCAGCCAGGCAGCGTACAGTGTCCCTCATCACAACTATTAAGAGTCAGAACTTTGAGGACAGCTAGTTATGCCTGGAATGTGAGTGCACCTCACGGGGGGGGCGGGCGAAACACAGAATACACACCTGCTGCTACTCACTTGGAAGAACACTCATACTTCACTGCAGTACTACACTCAATTTTTTGTCTGCTTGTGTAGCAGAATTGCACCGCATATGAGACATTCTTGTAGTAGTACTGCTTTCCTCTGGCAGTAACAGGATATCCTCCGTCCTGCTTGCTGTATGCACACACACACACACACACACACACACACACACATTCCTACACATGCATACACACACACACAGAGTACACACAACTGGTCAATTACAAGACTAAGAGTGTGTGTGTATAAAAGTGACAGCTGATGGTCACATGGTCGATAATGTCGTTAACTGGGTGGGAAATCATTGGAGGCGTTGGTGGTGGAATTGTGGGGAGAAAAAGGGGGTGCAGACATTCCTGTAATATTGTGCTGTCGCTCCCAGAGAGGCTAACAAAACATTGCCTTGCTGGAATTAGAAGGCGATGAAGAAGATTGCGGTTAACCACATTAGCCTGAACGAGAGATGTAGAGGGATATTATTACGTTAGCTACATCCTAACAAGCTACCCGGTGAAGGTATAATAATGGAATTACCTCTGCCCTCATCACCTGCAGCAGTGAGTTTATTAGACCTTCACACTCTCCTGAAAACCCATCGCATCTATTATCTACTCATCAACTGACTAGCAGCACATTCTCATGTTGAAAGTAAAAGTAGAAATTAACTGGTAGAATTTTTTTTTTGTCTTGCCAGGCATGTTCATACAAAACCACCTCCAGTGCCTTGATCTTCCCTTCAGAATAAAAGCAGAACTTGTTAGTCGTATCATTATATTATTATGGTGGTTTCGTCAGAGCTGGCTTTAGGAGCTTTATTCTGAAAAATTATGATGGTAGTCAGCTGATTCTACTGTTGTTAACTAAGCTAACGCAGCTTTCTCGTTTATGCCCGTGTTGTATATTTGAACTACTTACTCACTCTTCTCCTGATTTCAGCCCCGTTTGCACTGATACCTTGGTGGTCCGTCTCGTTCTTTCATTACTTTCCCTTCATCTTTGCTTGTAGGCCTTAGAGGACCTGCTATCATGACCAGTTATCTCTTACTTTGCTGATTTTTTTTTGATGAATATTTTCATGTACTTCATTTAAGCCTACATAGCATTTACATAGAGTATGCAGGCTCTAATAAATGCATCTGAAATGTTGACGAGCACAAACCTGTGTCATTACCATGTTAGCATCAATATCCCCAGTGTCCTATGGATCCTCGTCTTAACCTCCGGGCCCATTATGTGCTATATGGATCTTGGGCAAATGGGAACATTGGGTCCTTGAGAAAAAAGATGTAAAACTGAGGAACATGGCACAGCAGTCAATCAGCCGCTTACCAGATCGAATCTCTGGTTCCATACCAGTCCTGTACTACCAGCAAAAGAGCCATGTTCAACTTTGGGCAATGATGTAGTCTCTTTTTGTATCTGTGTATGTTACTGTTGATAGTTTGCTCCTAGGAAAACGTATTACTCGCTCACTGAAATATCCTGCAAATGTAGCCTGGAATGCAGCACTGTCTGTGATACAAATCATGAAAGAAATGTTTACCACAGTACGTATATGGCGACATATCTCATTGTAGTCACTGAGACAGCGTAAAGTGAGGAATTATCATGTGACTGAGCCAGATGGGTCACCAAAATGAACTCAGAGAAAATATTTATTCCTCCCGATGAGTGGGGGAGGGAGAAGGACTGATCGAGAGAGGGGAGCATTACACTGGTAAGGCAAGAGAAGGTTCTATGAGGAGGACGGGGTGTTAGGGTGGCTCCGCCGACCACTGCTGTAGAGAGGAAGCAAGAGAGGAAGGAAAAGACTTGGGGATTCAGCTGGAGAGAGGATGAGGAGAGGGCAACTTCCTCTTTATGGCTGGGTGTGTGTTTTTATACGCACAGTGAACCAATTCTCTGAAGCAATCCTCATTAAATCTTACAGACGGGAGTCAACAAACCTTGATGGAAGTAAACACCTGAGAATAGAGGTGAAATGAGTACAGCAGAGGTTTTTTTTGTTAGTGGCCTGTAACCAATAAGAAAGGTCAATGAAGAGTAGTGGAGGAGTGGGATACCATTTGGTCTGGAATGTGTTGGATGGTTGGGTCACAAAAACACAAGGTCACAAGGTTGATCTCTGCATGCCAGCGTGTCTTAGAGCAACATTTTTTCAGCTTGAACTAACAGTTTCAACATCATTTTGATTGTGCACTGACTTGTGAAAAGGAGAGTGATGCTTCTTTCACTCCTCCTCTGAACTCTGCACATCTGTTTCTGCACTAATGTGAGCTGACCAGGCTTTTAAATCCTATCAAGAAAGTTTCTCGCATTTTATGAACTAAACACACGATCAGCGCGTGGATGTTCTCAGGTTTATTTGGACACAATCTTGAGGTTAACTTTGGTCATCTAGCAGTTGCAGGCTGAGGTGTTTTAGGTTGTCTGACCCAGAATGAGTCCAGTCTTGCAGGGATGTCTCTGAAGACTTCCTTTGCTCTCATAACAGCTGCTGGTGATGTGACGTGGGGCATGCGCGTCACCTCGCTGCTCTATGAAGCACTGGTGCAGGGTTGGAGTGACCTAACCTCAAATCTGTTGATGAGCCTTTTCAGTATCTTGGCTAAAAGTGACCTTTGCCATCTGCACTTGGGATTAACTGATCTGCCATGTCACTGGTTAGTTTGGATCTTATCAAATAAGATGCAAGGGAGGGAGGAAGGGTGTTTCTAGTCTGTCTGAAATCTGTAGCGAGAGAGCGCCACTTAGTGGTTTGAAATGGTTTAAACACTCCTTCCTCTGTGTCACTGCAATGCAGCCGGACTAATCTAGACTAAACTAGTCTCCATGATTTATGAGGTTAATAAATATCCAAATTCCTGCTTGAACCAGGCATTTAGCATCATCACAAGCTTCAGTGTAGAGTTTCTCAATGTAGAATCTGTGACCACATATTTTCTCTTTGCTCGTTGACACAGAAATTGTGGCAGGCGACTGAGGATGTCAGTGAGACAACACCCAGAGAGAGAGCCCTGAAGAGCGTCAGTTTCCAGGAATCAGTCAGTGTCATCACTGACAGGCCCGTAATCATGGAACTGGAGAGCCAGCAGATCCAACATGGCTGCTTCACCAGCCCCGGTAACCAAGCCCCAGTAGAAGCTCCTGACAGCGAGGTAGTGCAGGTAGGCTGACTGTCACACAAGACGCAGTACATACACACATCACTTGTTTTGTGTATTGGTTTGATTACTTGAGCTGGAGCAGGAATGAACGTTCACTCTGTTGTGTGTTCAGGAGATCCGCTACCTGGACCAGGTGTTAGACGCTGCCTCGGAAACACCCACCAATGGAAACTCCTCCCCGTCTGCACTCGCAAAGCCAATTAGCATCGACGGGTGCTCTCCCTCCGTCTGTGTGTCGGCCTCCTCTCCTGTCAGTCAGCAGTCAATCATTGTGGAGCGGCAGAGACAAACTACCTTCCTCCACCAGGACGAGTCTGCCGTGAGGACCAACGGGCACGTGCAGGGGGAGGATTCAGGCCGTGGGGGGGCGAGGTTTGAGCTTAGAGCCTTTCAGGAGGAGAGACGACCAGCAAAACTCTTCACCCCTGGGGAGGAACAGCAAGTTAGAGTGACAAGGAGACGAAACTCAGAGGAGGTAAACAGCTATTAGACAGAATGTCTGCTGTAGCAAAAACAAGAGTACTAACTTTCTGAATAATCATTATACTGGAGTAGATGTACTGTAGCTGGAGCTATGTGGTATGGGTAGCTGTAGTTCTCATACCCTCCACCACTTAATTTTTCCCCAAGTGCCTAAAAGCTGCTTTCTTTCTACTGGCCTGCAGGGGGCTGTCAGTGGTTGTAAGTATTAGAAAATAACCTGACTTCTCCTCAGAAGTTTTACCTCACTAAAAAGTTTTTATAATATGTTTACTATCTAAATCTCTAGTTTCAAGTATTCTTTATTACAGCATGATGTTAATTTAGAAAATTATGATCCCATTTCCAGCTCAATTTACGGTCGAGCTGAGTGGGCTTTGGGCCGGGGCATCTTTGTGATTAAATGTTCATTGCTTTGTCAAGACTTAGGTCTGTGTCAAAAGGGGTCTGGGGTCTGAGGGTTCAGGCTTGGGTCTGAGAAAACACTGAATTGACAAACTGAGATGGCCAACATAATCCTGGAAAGTTTTAATATGTTTGTCCGTATGTAAAAATTTTGAAGCAGTCAGAGATCAGAGGTGACGGCTGATGGTCACTGAGATCATGTTTAAGATCCTGGACCCTCAGATCTCTGACCCCCTGGCACTGCGACTTTGACATTGATCGGATGAATGGTTATCGAAATAATCAAGTCATAGGAGCCATTGAGGACACTTGTCAGTCCAGGAGGCCTGACTGGACTGTCCTTAGTCACACGCACTCTGTCTTCTCGTCTTTAGGTCCTGGAGTTGGAGCGTGAGCGTCAGGAGCTTATCAAAGACCAGGCAGTAAAGAAGAACCCTGGGATCGCCCAGCGCTGGTGGAACCCTCCTCAGGAGGTACTGGACTACTGGATCTTATTGGTTTATTTGAAACTCCAGTGGCACTCATTAACTGGTTCATCCATTCATTTCAAGGTTTCTCTGGAAGATCAGCTGGACCCTGAGCAGCTGGAGTCACTCAGGAAATACCAGGAGAGGAAACAACAGAAACAGAATCACACATACACACAGGTAACACACACACACACACACACACACACACACACACACACACACACACACACACACACACACTTAGATAATGTATCAGCAATTGGCAGAAGGTGGCCCACAGGGCAAAACTGGCTCTGCAACAACGACATCTGGTCCAAAAGATTATTTTGATAATCCAAGTTTTGCTTGTCTGCAAAAACACATCATAATCAAGCTGAAGTGACAGTTCCTATCCTCAAAAGTGCTGAGCAAAATTCTCAAGATACTTAAGTGTGTCTCTGCGCTCTTGAAAAGAGATTGGATGAACGCACCATTGTCTTTGCATTCTTCCTCTTCAGTCCTGGGCCAAATTGAAGGACGGCCTCATCAGCTGATGTCCTTTGTTTAAGACTAAACACACACTGATAAACACGCAGACTGTGGTGTTTTATTACAATGTCTGGATATGTGAACAGCTCGTGGACAGATATTATCATTGCGGGTACATTGCACATTTTGATGGTTTGATTTGTCAGGAACATGCTGTATGGTTGTGATCTCTCTCTCTTCTGCCTCTCAATTCTGACTGATACACAGGACGCAGTAACACTGGCTGTGCCGCTTGCTCTCTAATAAGAGCTAATGTCTCTCTCTCTCTCTCTCTCTGTTCAAACACCAGAAACCATCCTAAACATCTAAACATGACGGTATTTCCTTAAAGCATTTAAAAGGTCAGCGCTGGGCTGAGTGGATGTGTTTACTAACATGATCCACAGCAACAAAAACTGTTTCATCTCTGCACTATTTGAGTAACATACGAGCCTGTGCCTTTTGTAATAAATCTAAACTATTGTGGGTGAAGACACCGATTGAAACGCTTTATAAACTGAAGTAATGTTCACGTTTATCAGCACACAGAGCAGGGTAAACAACACACACCAGCTATCAAGTGGGGCTCTTTTTCTCTGGCTGTCCCACACAATTACACCACAGGGTGGAGCAGTGGACTCTATGGTAGCTACAAGACACTCAACAGTATTTTATCAATTTCACATTTTAGTCTTTAATAAGTCAGATTTTGATTGTCTGATTTGCTGGAAAAACATCTAACGCCTTAAAAAAAAATAGAACCGCGCCCAAACTTGCCACAATTGTTGACCACCTCTTCTGTACCATTCTGGTGCAGTGTAAATAAGTGGTTCTACTACCGACGATAGTAAAGTGGAAAGGCAGAGAGAGTGGGTGCGAGCCAAACATATGTTCAGTAGTTTGGACAAAGCACTTGATCAAGAAGAGAAGTTTGGTGTGTATTTAGCTATTATGTCATCTATTAGTGAGCTTTTATTGTCATTTGATGGTGATCGTTGAACCGTTTCTGTCTGACAATCAATCATCTCATGTCCTCTCTGTTTCCTGACTTTGTCACTGGCAGCCCCAGGTGTCAGGCCCTCCCACAGTGGTTACCTTTGACCCAGAGCTAACCAGGAAGGAGGACATCGAGGAGATACAGATTGACTTCTCATCTGCTAAGAAGCAATTTCAGCAAGGGGAGACTACCAAGAGTTACATAGCTCCTCACATTTACACCGCCAAACCCTTCTCTAAATCCACAAGCAGGAGCAGCCAGGGGAACAGTGACATTGTCGCAGAAACTGGAGAGAGTCATGTGACGTGGTCTGATGAAGGAATCGGTGGCGAATTTACATGTGCGCGAGCAGTAATGACAATCCTACGTGAGGAAGAGGAAGGGAAGAGTCACCCAGGCTTTCACCCGGAGGAGTCAGACTCAGGACTGGATGAGTTATCGGTCCGTTCTCAAGACACTACAGTGTTTAGCTTGGATAATGTTTCAGATAGCGGGGCGTCGCTACCTCCAACCCCGTTACCACTGACCCCAGTATCGCCACCTACCCCCCAGCCCAACACACCAGTCAACGGGCAGACCACTGGCAGTGCAACAGATGATCTAGAGTACCATGCAGAGGTACTTGTCCAAAATGCTATACAGAACGCCCTTGCAGCTCAGAATGGAGGAGAGCGGCAGTCACCGCCTCCCGACTTGAATTCCTCACACATGAGCACCCCTGTTTCTCCAAGTAGCTCAGTGCCAGTATCTTCCTCTCCTCTGTCTTTTGGTGAAGCTCCTGGTCTTCAATCGCCAGCGTCCTACAGCCCCGCTCCACCAAGCCTGTCCCCTCAACCAGACAGTCAGCCAGGGGTGAGAGTTGTCTCACCAGAGATGTCCCTCGAATCTCTACAGGCTCAGCAGCAGCAGCGATACAGTCCAGTACCGCAACCACGACTCCAGACGCCCTCTCCACCTCCCTCTCAGTCTGTCGCACCACCACAGAGACCTAAAGAAGGGGGGCCCAGGATCAAAATACAGTCCTCATATGCTCGAGCACTTGCCTCCTCAGCCCCGGCTCCAGTTCCAGCCCCTGTTGCAGCATCTTCTGTCCCAAGGCCTACCCAAGTGTACCGTCCCCCTTCCCCTCCAAGCCCAGAGAAACCAGAGTTCAGCTACTTCAGTAAATATTCTGAGGCAGCTGAGCTGCGTAGCACAGCAACAGCAAGCAAAGGTCCCGATGTGGAGGTGGCCAGCGGGCCGTTCCGCCTGCGCTCAAGGAAGCAGGGAACTTTGTCCATGATTGAGGAAGAGATCCGAGCTGCTCAGCAGAGAGAGGAAGAGCTGAAGAAACAGAGAGAGACGCAGCCGTCTGTTATCGCTCGACCTGGAAACGCATCCAGCAGCAGTCAAGGTCCGGTGAAGACGGGAATGCGGAAAACCACCATCTCCCCAGTAGATAAGATGAAGAGCAACAGCCTGCCAGCTAGACTCACACTGACAGCAAGGACAGCGCCAGGTTCGTTGATACTACCTGACGGGGTTCCGGCTTTTCATACCTGCTACAACATCAGCCTGTCATTTATTCTTGTGTATCTTGTATCTCTTGTGTACACATCAGTTCACTAATAACATGTTTTTGCATGATGTGCAGGAAAGATCGAGAAGGTTCGACCCGCTCCACCTGTGTCACCATCACCCTCAGAGGGAGCCCTGTCCGATGCAGGCAGTGAGGACTCTGGTGGATCTCGGCCCAAAAACTTCATGCAGACGCTCATGGAAGACTATGAGACACACAAGGTGAAGAGGAGGGAGAAAATGGAGGACAACAGTGTAAGTATTTAGAGCTGGAAGACAAAAATAGGCAAAGATGGGAGATGATAAAGCACAATACAGAACAGATATTTTTATTGGTTTCCATCGAAATTAAGTTCTCCTGTATGATGGTGGGTCTGAGAAATGTGGTTATGAAGTTCAGCTTCTTTCACTTCCCCTCAGTCTCTTTGGCTTGAACAACAGGTACTGAGCACAGCGTGGCACCTTTATTCAAGCTGCGTGACAAAACTCCAGAACAGGAATGGGCAATAATGCAAGGCCTGGGTGCAAAACATTGTTTCCTGGAGATTTTTTTTTTTTTAAATGCATTTAACATTGCAGTTTGTGCTTTTTGGACTGTCTTGTGGTTCACTGGCATTTTGTGATGTGGTATGGGTAAATATGTACCAGACCAGGGGGAACATCCCAGCCCGAAGCAAGAACAGAAACTGAGACTAGATCAGAGCTGCTGGGGGATTTCCGAGCCATGCCAGTCTGGAATTTGATGAAATTTTTTCCCCCACTAAGAACAAGACAAGAAGATATGAGTTAGCTTAGCGCAACGACTGATAGTAGGTGGGAAGTGTTAGAGTCAAAAGCCATGAAATACAGTTTTTCTCACATTTGCTGCGGTGTTGCTGATGTTATTGTTTGTCCATGATGACATCATATGTGTTGACTATGTGTATTGTCGCTTCTTTCCTGCTGGTCGGTCAGTATGCCCGTTACTTGCTGGCTAATGAGGTAACCACTGAGGTACCTTTGGCACCCCAAACCTGTTCACTGTGTTAACTGGCAGACCTGGATCAGACTCAACTGAAAACTTGAAAACCACCACATTCTTTTGAATATTTACTTCACAGCTTTCTTCCCCTCCACGTCATGTGCAACACATGTAGTCGGTCTAGCAAATACAGAAGGGGGGAAGTTTAAGTGATAATTAAGTGTGTTAATTTGTGTCTGGTCCCAGGTCTGCATGTGGTTCAGTGTTATGTGATGTTGATGCTGCATGTGCGTGTTCATGGATTTGACCTATGACCTGCCCCACCTGATCCACAGTAGTATACACATACACACACACACACACACACATACGGAGTTCCAGAAATGCCTTGTTTGTGCTGTAGTTTTGAGCGCTATGATGACACCCTCTAGACTCAGTATTGTTGGACTAAATATGTTCAGAACTTTCCCAGAATGCCTTTGAGGAGGTTCAAAGCATATACATGCCAGAGTCAATCTATCCCCAGCGGGATGTTTTTCTGACTTTGAAAAGTATAGTTCCAATACGATACTAAGGTATTGCTTTAAAAGTTCAATTAAAGTTGGACTTACACAATAATTGTAAGTGTACTGTGGGATCTGATTCAGCGCCTCAAAAGTCCCACCGTTGATTTACAATTAATCAAATCCAGATGTCAGATTGTGCAGTTTAATAAGTGCATTAAAAGGCAGTTATTTTCAACAGCACTTTCACAGAAATGCTTTATTTATTCTTATCAGAACACTTTTGTGTGCATAATACCATGTGTTCACTACATTGTGTTATTTTGCCCATGCGTACATGAATGTGTGAGAGTGTGTGTGTGTGTGTGTGTGTGTGTGTGTGTGTGTGTGTGTGTGTGTGTGATGATGTTCCTGCATGAATCTTCCCCTGAGACGGAGTACAGTGACGTTGGTCTTGTCAACCATTGCGGGTGCGCTTCATTACAGCGGTTGAACATTTTCACCGGAGCGCCCCCGCAGTGTTGGACAAACACTGCATGGTGTATTCACTTCACTGCGGTGTGTGTTTTTGTGATTGCATTACCTGTGAATTCACTGAGCTGGGACAAGTTACCCTCAGCAGCATCCCTAGAGAGCCTCAAGGGAATTTATTGGACCAACCTGGAAGTTAGCAACTCCATGGGTTCCCTCAAACAAAGCTATTGGGGTTATTATGTTGGATTTGGGATTATTAGCATCACCTCTGTGTCAAACAAACGAAGAGGAGACTTGCATATTTTATTCAGCAGTAAAATATTCATCAACACCACATTTATAGAATTTTAGAAGTTCCAAGTTTACATGAGGAAATGGCCAAACTGCTCTGTAGATACACAGCTTCAACGTCACCAAAACTAGCTTCACCCTTTCTCTGCTTTCATTGTGATCTGTTGTCTTTTTTTAAGTTTTTAAGGTATCAAAATTCAAAAGTATTTGCTGACGGGTTTAGTTCCACAGAACAAAATGCTAAGTTAATATGAACCACCCACCTTATTTCAGGCATTTAACCTTTAAAATGTATCCAAAAATATGAGGGAGCTGGACTTTGATCATTGCTAACTTCCTGGTTTTTGGGCTCCATCCTGTGCTCCTCTGTCACTTTACCCTGATGATACCCTGGTTTATCTTTGACAGGTGCTGGAAGCTACTCGTGTCACCAGGAGGAAAAGCGACATGGCACTGAAGTGGGAGGCTGGTATCTATGCCAATGAAGAAGGACAGGAAGAGGAGGAAGAAGAGGAAGAGGAGGAGTAGAAAGAAAGTAAAGAATGAAGGAGGAGGAGGAGCGGACAGAGAGAGAATGAAGTATTTATTTGACTAATAGTGTTCTGATGACCGGTGCATTACATTTGGACCTGACGACTGAAGGTGTAACAGTACGTGAGACATGAGTTTGAGAAATAAGGCTCTTTTTCTCTTTACAAAGGGTCAGTGAAGCAAGAAACACTTTGTAAGGTTTCATTAATTGAGGATTCCAGTTTTTAAGAGTTACTAGACGCTGAATGACTTAAAATTCAAAGCATGCTATCGTGGCTTGGATCTGAAGATCTTTGATTTGCCTGGTTGAAGAGGGTTTTTGGTCGTGTGATCGATTATGGCGCCAATCATAAATCAACTCAGACGTGGAAGTGAAGCTTAATCTACAAGCTCGGTCATTTCAGAATCCTGTTTTACAGGATTTGATGCGAATTCATCCAGGAGCATAACTGTCAGCGCTTTTTACTTTTTAACGCATTTATCAGCTGGAGCTCTTCCACTTCCATCGGTGACTTGAAGGTCCACCGGTGGCGGTGAAATGCTTATGAGGAAACGTGGAACTTTGCCTTTGACTTTCGGTGATTCTTGGGGGCATAATATGTATGATGTATTTTATCTTCTATCCAGTAGAGAAGCAGCGTTACATAGAAATAATCACTATTCTTCTTCAGAAGACAGGCGGAGGAAGAGGGAAGTTAACTGCGGGTCATGTTGCGTCTCTTCAGTATGTGTATTAATAACAGTCCTGAATCTGAGGGGATATATTCTTAAAAAAAAAAAGACACAAAATCACATATTTTACCGTTGCTGGTTATGTTACTTTGTCGCCACATGCTTTCTGATGTAAGCAGTTGTTCTGTGTATTATACCAAGGTAGGACTATGTATTTGATATATGTATGTTCAGAGTCCAGTGGGGCAACTGTATCTACTATACCTTGCAAGCTGAGGATAAATTTGATGAAAAGAAAAACAATGCTTTTTTATATATATATATATATATATATATATATAAAAAAAATATATATATATATATATATAAATATAAATATAAAGAACAGAATGTTGTGATTACAAGAAGTTCTGTTCTATTTAAGAAGCGTGTGTCCTGTCTGAGCAGTGAAAAGACGACGCTGACTATGAACCAGCCGGCTGCTCCCTCATCTAGCATGTCCCGTGATGCGGAGCTTCTGTTTTTCTTCCTTTCACGAGGGCTTTATGCTGGATAATTTAAATACACAGGCTGCTGATGATGATGATGATGATGATGATGTAGAATGTGAGCTGTGTAGGTGTGATCGAGCAAGGTTAGAAATGGCAAAGGGATATGAACATGAACGCTTCCCCAGTGTATTCGTATTTGGAGTGAAAAAGCCTCAACATGGCCGCAGATTCAGTATTTGAAAACCACTTTGACTGGGAAGTATGACAATTTTTACTCTTCAGTCTTTTTTTGGGCTTTATCAGTGACAGGTTTAAATAAGGGTACATTAATATCAACGATAATAATAACCACAATAATTAATGCTTAGTTAATTGTTAGTAGTGCTTAGTTAACCGTCAGTTAACATAATTTACCAATGGCATTCATGTTAACTTTACATGTTACAATAAAGACAGGTGGAAAAACCAGGGTCAGGAGGTTTAGGGTTGGGACACATCTTCCCCACTTTATAATAAGGGTCTTAAGTGCATTAATAAATGGTTAATAATGGCTTCAGTCATGCTTATTTAGCAATCTTACATATAACTAAGCATTAACTAACCGTTATTAATGTACCTTTATTGTAAAGTGTTCGATATCGATGTTACTTTGAGGCCGTTGAGATTTTTTGAAGCATTAATGTGGAGGTGAGGGTGATTTTCATGTAAACCAAAGGTCACAGTTCACATCTGCCAGTGTGTCATGTCCAAGTGTCCTTCAGCAAGGCACCGACCTGTTGGCTTGAAAAAAAAAAAAAAAAAAAAATCCTCAGTGAAATGTAACCTGAGGTAAACTTGCACAAAGAATTGTTGAACCACGTAGTAAGCCTTGACAAAACCCAGGATTGCATAACCTGAGCTGATCTCATCCTGAAGCAGGACACATTTCTCTCGGTAAACCAGCATTTTTACCATGAAGAGAACCGTGCCCCATAACAAGAAGTGAAAGCCAACAACTTGTGCCTACGTATGGTGTTCATTTCCCCTGAAAAATACCAGTGGTTCCACAGAATCCTCATGATTCTTTTTATACATGTTTGGTAATATATAACATAAAAATAAAGTATTTAAAGGGCGAACGTCCTTTTTCATAACTATGATTTTTTTTTTTTTTTTTTTTGCCATACAGCAGAAATGTTGTGGAGCCAGGTACAGTGTCACTGATGCTGACATGAATATTGCCACAAGGAAAAGTCAGAGAAGAAACTTCAGAGCAGTCCGGGAAATGTGCTTTTATAAAAAGATGAGAGGTCCTTGCTCATCTTCTCGCAGCTGACAGTGAGAAAATGTTTCTAGAGAAGGACTTGAACAAACACAATCCTTGTATTGTTGAGAAATATTACATTTTGGAGAAAATAATCATTTCTTTTTTTTGGTCCAGAATAAATCATTTGTAATGGATGGTAGTTTTTCAGTGGCCTATCAGCTTAAATCACAGCACACAGCTTGTTCCCTAGTGTATCGTAGCTTAAGCATTACAATGTAAAACTTACTGTACACACACACAATCTAAAACTGCAACATTGGTTGGAGTTTTCATTAAAAACTCTATTATTCTTTCCAAATGGTAACAGATATGCACACGCAGAACTGCAATTATTGTTATTATCAAATTATTAATATTATTATTATTATTATTATTATTATTATTATTAGGCTTTGGTTGTTTGAATTTCAGGTGCAGAGATGACTTATTTATCATTTTAAATGCTGGTAGCTTGTTTTTACCTTCATTGTGTGATGATCCTATGATACAGATTATAACCTCTGTTCATATGTTAACCACTTGTATGCTCATATTCTGCTTTGTTATTTTATAGCACATGTAAGGCTCACAGTTACACACCTACTATACATATTACGAATATTTTCTCATTAAAACAAAAAACCTGTACATTTGCGTGTGTTTTTCTGAGTGGTTCGTTCAACTTCTGAAGCATTTTTTGCTTTAAAAAAAAAAAACCCTTGTTGAATGGTGATAATTCTTAAAAATCAGATCAAAATTTTGTATTTAATAATCTCTCTTAGCTGAAAATGTATCCCATATTATGTTTTTTATTATGCATCGATACAGAAAAAGTCGTTTTTGTAGCTTGTACTAATACTGTGCCAGTATATGTACACCTTGTCTTTTGGCCAGGATTCAGGATTATTGGTGAAATCATATCCATCTATCTATCTACAGCGATAAATAGAGATATAGATAATAGATACCACGATATTTGAATCTAAGTCATGAGAATTGTCATGACCTCCCTCAATTAAAAAACATTAATTTTTTTCATTGGCTTTTCAAATTATTTAAGAAAAAACTCTGGTAAGCACAAGTTTATCTAAATATTTTGTGAAAGCAAGATAATCATCACAAAAGAACATCACTTTTATGATTCAAGCTTAAACACGATCATTAGCGACACAAAGCTAACGTTATGCTAAACACACTATGACATGGAGGCATAACTTCAGCATCACAACCGACTAGCATGAAATAGTTTGACGTCTCCAACAACCGGTGTCATCTCGTTCAGCAACGGCTGTTCATAAGGACACACTGGCGCTTCAGAATGGACAAGTGCAGTATTTACTGGTTTATTTTATGCTGTAGAACAAAACCTTAAAATATCTTAAGCTTTAAAAAAAAAAAAAAGACATTGACTTAGGGTGGAATGAACTGGATTTTAACCAATATTAACTTGCGTGCTAATCTTTTTCACAGCTGCCATTTTTTCATCTCATGGGCTTGTACAACAAATTAGTTCTGGTTCTCATACCAGGAAGGTCCTTAGCAAGAGTGACACAAAGAAGAGTTTGGAGGGAGCAGACTGAGAGACATGACAATGACGCAAGGAGATCCAAGGCAGTATCCCTTAATGTTGGGGTGAAGTCTGGAAGAGAAGGTGGAGTAAAGAAAATTTATGTCCCCAAAACTCAACAAAATAATCTGGTGGGCAAAGTGAAGTATGTGAAGGTACTAGATGAAGGCGACCTGCTAATTGGATATAATAGAGAGATTAATGCAGAAAAGGTGAGAACGCTACTGCATCCATATCAATAAAAGGGGCAGCTTGAGAGAAGAGATCCCAAGTGTGTAAAGGGTCGATGTTCCCTTTCGTAGCAGCGCGGAAGAGACAGCTGAACACTTGTAAGTAGCTAACAGTAACATTACTGGGATTCACTGGTACACCCAAGCACAAGGAAGAAAAGAAAAAAAAAAGTGTTGGTTGAGCTTTATGCTGAAGAATTTCCAAAAGCAGGACGGACGTATCAGGCAGAGATGACGTCCCAAAGCCAACGAGGTGCTCCAACTGTCAGGTTGGTCACATAGTTACGAGGTGCAAGAGTGAGAGAAGATGTGTAGATGGACGGGTGACCGTGAGAAGTGTAGACGGCTAAATGAAGAGAGAGACTGCAGCACAGCAACCAGCAGGACGGTGTCTGACTGAGCCATGGCAGCACAGAGACTTCAACTAAAGGGCCACGACATGTAAAGCGGTAACTAATTAAATAACGCCTCCCTCTTCCGATGTCATATTAAAAATGCTTCAAGCGTCACGAGCATCGGTGGTTATCCCACCTGCGCTTGAGTCACTGACCACCATCGTAGTTCTTACTTTTTTGCTAGCTAGCTACAGTGTGGTCCACAAGTGCCATAGTCCTGGTTTTTCAGAATAAGAAGAGTAATATAAATAGCACACACACATGCATACACATATATATATCCTGCCTTTATATAAGGGTTAAGGTTGTGTTAAAGATTTATTATATAAAAGCACACACACATACACACAAGTATAATATATGTGTGTGTGTGTATATATACACACACACACACATCTCAGTACTCTTAGAAAAACATTCTTATAAAACACTGTTAATGCTCAATTCAGACACTGGAAAATATGAGTGCAAGTTTTGTTCTATAAACTGTATTTGCTACATCTCTTAGTGTCAGCATGTTGTGTGTTCAGTTCACTTCACGGTGTGCTCGTACTGAACCACTACACACTCAGAACCCACTACAAACTGATCCCTGCAACAGTTTCTCCACATTCAGGCTCTCCGACCACATCAATCCATATACTAGTTTTCCCATTGTTCCCTTTAGGAGTTCCGAGATTAAGCATTGGGGGGCTTAAATCCGGCTATGGTTCAGACAACACATCCAGTAGACGTCTCTCACCCCTCGCCAGCTCAGCACACACTTGGGTGCAATGTCAGCCAGTTTGGAATGAACTGTTTTGGTCCCTGTTCTCCTTCAGGGGACTTTTCAGCTCTAACACATACATGATGTTGAAATCCCTTGGTCATCGTGGCCATGATGCTCTCTCTGGAGCACTGGCTGAGGTGCGCCTTTTCTTTCAGCCCGTCAAAAGTTCAACACTTGCAATCAAGAATTGCAGGATCTTGCACAGTCAGTCGTAGGGTCAGAGTAAATGAGAACAGCTCCCCTCCTCTAAGTGCTGTCATGCCGTTTTGATTCTTTTAGGAAGTGAGATTAAATGCAGCGTTCCTCGTCCTCCATCATCCCCTCAGTCTCCTTGAATTTCTCGTGAAGTTGCTTCTGAGACAATCTGCAGCCAACAATACTGCAGGGAGGACAGAGGGAGGACAAGAGGAAGTGTCAGTGTGGTGTAACGTATGAGTCCAATATCTGGTTTTGACAAGAATGAACTACGAAGAGGCATTGAAATTGATTATCACAATGTTGTTCCACATTTCTAAAACAGCTTGAAAAATGTGGCGGAAGATAGAAAAACAGGAAGTAAATGATCTGCTGTAACAGTTCCTCAAAAGTAAATAAAAACCCACTGTTCCATTTTTAATTTGCTGTTGGTACTGAATTTACTTTTATTTATTTCGTTGAATTTAGCTCTACTTCAGTCTCTTTATTTTTATATTTCTGCCACCCATTTGTACAGTGGCAATTGTAACTAGCTTAGCCTCCTCTTCACACATGCGCTAACTGGACCACCAGCTACATACAGCAACACCACTTGGACAGTCTGGCGGTTCCATGGGTGCTGGCTAACGGCTAACCGTTTGAGCTGCAGTTAAACGTGCATCATGATGCAGAATCCAGAGATTTCCACACCCTGACAACACAGTAATGGATCCATGTGACAAGTACCTGACTGGTATAAGTGCCAGCACAGAGAAAACACTGGCGAGCGTGAAGACAAAGCCTGGGAACCAGTTCAGCGACCTCTGATAGATCTTAGTGAAGGCGGGGATGTACGCCAGACCGGCAAACTTGAGAACCAACTGCAGCGAGGTGAGAGTGATGCCTGATGGGAAGGAAGAGAGAGAGGTTGAAGGCCGGTGAAAATATGAGACGGAGAATTGATTCTGATCACTTCCCACACAGCTGTCGGAGGGGCTATGTGTGTGTGTGTGTGTGTGTGTGTGTGTGTGTGTGTGTGTGTGTGTGTGTGTGTGTGTGTGAGAAAGACAAAAGACAATGCAAGACCATCCTGCAAAACATTGTGATCATTTTTTATATATATATATATATATATATATATATATATATATAGTTTTAATTCTGGCTGTTGAACCTTATAACCACTTTATAATAACTTGAGTGTTGTCTTAAAGTTAAATACAGAATTTAAATGAATAAGGAAATCTGCCTACCTGTTTTTCCTCGGTTCTCCTTGTTAGCTTAGTCTCTAGCTAGCTAGCCAGACAGCCCCGAGGAACAAAGCTGTATTCATGGATGTGCTAAATATTTTCCTGTTACACTCCTGCCTTGGAGGTTATTTTTAAGTAAGACAAGCATCAAAGACATGTATTTTTAAGGAATATCATGTAAAAAAAGCTTTTCTGCGCTTTTAGCAGTTAGCTTTCTGTGGTAGCTGTTACAAGCTAAGCTCAGGCAGTGGCTAATATTTAAGCAGCTAACAGATCCATCCATCGTCGTCTTCCGCTTATTCCTTACAAGTAAGGGTCGCGGGGGGCTGGAGCCTATCCCAGCATCTACGGGCAAGAGGCGGGGTTCACCCTGGACAGGTCACCAGTCCATCTTAGGGCCAACACATAGAGACAGACAACCATTCACACTCACAGTCACACCTACGGTCAATTTAGAGTATCAATCAGCCTCGTCCTCTCTTGATGTCTTTGGACTGTGGGAGGAAGCTGGAGTACCAGAGAGAACCCACACAGGAACAGGGAGAACATGGAGACTCCACACAGAAAGATCCTGTGCTGGAGCCGGGACTTGAACTCAGAACCTTCTTGCTGTGAGGCCACAGTGCTGACCACTGCACCACCGTGCCACCCAGCTAACAGATGAAGAACCAAATTTCTAAAATCTGACCTTTGAAAAAGATTAAACTTTGGATGCTTAAACTGCCTCAGCTGAACATTCTCACCTGGACTTTACTGGACCACATTAAAAATCCTCCAATTCCATGACTTAATCTGAATGAACGGCAGACAGGTAAACCAGAAGTTGTTTCTCTTCTCAAAGAGAAATCTGTGACTGCGAGGACAAGTTCCTCTTTTACTACAGGCAAAGTTCTTGTAGTACCTGCCAGGCCTCATACATCAGTAATTAGCCAACGCTGACACGGCCTCGACCTTTTACACTGCAAACTCAACTTTCAGGAAATACTACGTTGTCATGCCTCCTCAACAACTTCCTCTCTAAAACACAGTGACACTCACATACGCCACAGCTTCCTCCTGTTCTTCTCCCTGATCCTTCACTTTGATGCAGCACGCCTGTTTTTTTCCAGTTGCAACGCTGAACATTGTTCCATTGTTTGTATGAGGCGGATTTTCACCAACCTTGGTGGAAGAGGAATGTTGGAGCAGATTTGTGTTAACATAAAGGAAAAACTGCATTCTTCTTTTTTTTTAAATTTGAGAGCGTGATTTGCTCATGTGATCGCCGACGTAGGTTCGCCTGTCTGCCCTGCAGTAGAACTCGAAAGGCTGTGGATGGTTATTGATGAACTTTGTCAGGATGACCGAAGTGAGTTTGAGACACTCGATTTGAATTTGGAACCGATCTGATGACATCACATCACCTTCGCGAGGGCCACGCCTTCCTAGTAGCCTCAAGTTCAAATGTGCTGGTATCAGTGCGCCGTTTTGAAGGACAGAAACGAAGGAAGTTCTGTTTGTGTGCCTCGAGGGACCGTCTTCACTTTTGGTACAAATCATCCGGTGGGACTCAAGCATGAACTGGAAACGGTGTTGTGGTCAAAGGTCAAGGTCACTGTGAGCTCACATGCTCACGCTAGTTCACCAACACTTGCAGGTCATTTCTTCAAATCTGACACAGTTGGAACTCAGTTGGATGTTGGTGGTTACAAAGACACTCAAGTGTGATGTGGTATTTCTTGTTCCATAGCCTTTGGTGTATTTACAGTTGATATATCTTTGACCTGGCAGCTCTCTCTCTCTCTCTCTCTCTCTCTCTCTCTCTCTCTCTCTCTCTCTCTCTCTCTCTCTAACACACATACACACTCAGTTTTGATACTCACCACATGAGGATGCTGGAACCTGCTGTGACAGCAGGGATCTGATGGTGGGCATCGGGATGAGGGAAAACAGGGTCAACAAGCGAGCTGCAGAGACGCAAACGCGGATTAGTTTCTCTCTCTCTCGAATCATCTTTCAACACAACGCTCTCTCAGCTGCAGGATTTCAGGATTTCTTAACTTTCTCACTTCCATATTTGTGAGCCGTCACCTCTGAAACCAGCTGAAGGATCACAATCCTGCCAGGGCCGTCTCCCCAGCTGGACAGTTTGACCTCTCACACACGTCATTTGAACTCAGTTCCTCATTCTGTTTCTGAGTCAAACCCACCGAGTCAAACCTGTTCCACCCTGGGACTAAAATCAGAGAGCAGCTGGCATGACAGACAGATGTTGATTCTGGTCTTACCCAGGTAGAACATGTAGGTCGCTGTGACGAAGGACATGAAGTAGATCCCCGAGGCGAATGACAGCATGCCAATCAGGACCAGCGTGACATCGCTGAGGCAGCGGCGAAGCGCGATGAAACCGAGGTAACTGGTGAAGAAGATGATGCAGCCTGCTGCATTCTGATAACCCACCTGGAGGAAGACACAAAGATGAGACGGCAGAACATCCACGTCACTTGCTATCACTGTTACACTTGATGCAGTGCTATTGCTCCATATTTATGTTTCTGCGAAAACGGCGGTGGCGGGGAGGGACTTGGGTTTTGATTTGGGTTCATCGGACCTTTCAATTAGCAAACTGTCACACGTGTCAATATCATGAGTGAAACACCACAGCGTCACCTGAACGGCGTTCCAGTTGAGCGGCTCTCTCATCACAAAGAACCCCAGTATTTCCATGGCCCCGCCCACTGAGGAAACGTACAGGGTGGCGGCTGAGAAGAGCAGAAACACGTTGATTCTGTTTATCCCGACAGACGTCTCCACGGCAGCGTCATCAGGGATGGGAGAGATGAGGTAGCTGTTGTCCTCCGACTCTCTGGGGGCTTGTTCCACCTGGACAAAGTCAGGAATCGTTTCACTGCCGCGATAAAAGCAACGCAACTCGTAAAGTTCTACGGGATTTAGAGATAAAAATCCCTCACATCCTCACATCTGCCCTCAAATATGCATTCCTAATGGTGGCCTATTAAGTTCATGCGCTGTAAGTGAAGGTACTTTGAAGTCTCTAATAGTCATTGCCAACACTTTCGAATTATGACCCTAAAATATTTGATTCAGCATAAACACACACACACAAACTGGGAAACAGAGGAAAAGGAAAAGGTACACACGAATGTGTACGGAATTATTTTACGAGATAAGGAGCGACCCGCCCCTTAAGGTGTTGCAGACTAAAGTTCTGAACCAAGTTTTCCTTACAAACTCGCCATTTTCATTGTTGTCTTTGGAGACTTACACGTAAAAAAAAACAACAACCTTCAACCTACATTTGGCGAGTATTCATTTGACTTCAAATAACACAGTTAACACGCCACACAGCAACTCTTGCAGCTGTCGTGTTCTATAAATATTCACGCTGTCCGACTAGGTTTTGTTTACGACTCCCTCAAGGTCAGGTAGGACATTTTTGTCGTCATGGTAACAGAGAAAGTTAAGATTACTGCTTAAGATACTTGAGCGGAGTTAAGCGACCCACCGACCTGCAGCAGAACGGTGGCGTGAACCAGGCTGAGCAGATGCAGCACCGTGCTGATGATGAGCAGGATGGTTCCGTGTCCCAGATTTGGAGTGTAGAGCTGGAACAGATGACCCGACAGCAGGCTGCCCACCAGCCCTGCAGCCCCGTACAGCAGCTCCACCCTCATCATCACCTGCAGGACACACCTCGGCCGTCAGCGCTCCTTCATCTGAAGGCTAGTTAGAGGAAGGAACTTTCCCGGACTAATGAAACTGTTAGAAGTCTGACAATAGTCTCACGGTTTATGTTCTATGTGACTGACTCACACTGCGAGTGTGGTTCTCACCTTGGAGCGGTCCTCCGCCGAGGAGCCCAGCGACGCCAGCGTCATGACGCCGGGCCAGTAGGTGCAGAACCCGCCGGAAAGCCCGAAGACAACCGCCGCTCCGAACATCACCTTCACCGGGAGGCTGAAGCACACCAGCAGCAGCAGGGCGAGCCTGGACAGCAAGTACCCGCACAGAGGCACCGCGATCGGGACTCTCCTCCACCCGCGGTCACCTGCCTTGGACAGGAGCAACGCCGGAACTATCGGGGTCAGTTTGAGGATGAGGTTATACGTCATGTAAAAGTCCGACATGGCTCTCTGCTGGCTGTCTTCCCTGGAGATGTCAGAATCAGGGTACGAGGCGTTGGCACAGCGGTCTCGGATTACCATCTGCAGGGCTGTGTCGAAGAGAGTGCTGCCCAGCTGCTCCAGGACGATCACCGTGTCGACCTGCCTGAGCACCGCGAAGGCGCCGAGATCGCAGCCCGGGATTACCATGACTCCACTGACGGGGGTTCAGATGTAGGACTACTGGTTCTAACACCTACCCGGGCTACATTAAGTGGATGAATAGATGTGCGTGCGTGTGTGTGTTTGACATGACATCAGAGGGTGGAAAACACGATTGCCAACTTCCTTGTGTGTGTGTGTGTGTGTGTGTGTGTGTGTGTGTGTGTGAGAGAGAGAGAGAGAGAGAGAGAACAACACTCCTCCTGTTTTCCAGCTCTGAATCTTCTTTCATTTTCTTTCAGTCAACTTTGAAGAATTCCGGGGGAATTATTCTCCTCTAAAGTAGCACCATGTATTTGTTCAGTGTTAACTAGTTTGAACAGGTTATTGATAGTAATCACACACACACACACACACACACACACACACACACTGAAATTCAAACAACAGAAGACCCACTGCTACACTTTAGTGGCAGGACATCATCATCAGTGTAATGCAGCCTCATGATGCAGCTTTTCAACAACTCAACATGTTGGTTAATTCACTTCTTGTCCGTCCTCCACACACACACACACACACACACACACACACACACACACACACACACACACACACACACACACACACTCTTCTCTCCTGCTTGTGTTGTTACCACTTCTCTTAGTTTCAGTTCCTGCTTCAGGCTCAGACCTTCCCCCTGGTGCTCTACAGTATTTGCTCACACAGCATTCACCTAATTCCAGTCACCCACAAGACAGAAATGATAACAACGTACAAAAACAAAACCCAAATTATCACTCATAGATTTTGCGTTTTGTTTTTTTGATTTTTGTGTTGAGATTTTCCCCCACTAATGAGCAAATACATTCCAGATTTAATAATCTCAGTCTGTCTTTTGATAGGGCCAGATTAAATTAGAAAAATAATCGAGGCAGTGATTAAAAATGTTGTATAAAAGCAAAAAAAAACTACAAAACTACAAAGGTTGTGTAGTTTCCTGTCTGCATTTTACACGTTCATGTGTGTTACACTTGTATTTGGTAATATTTACAGCAGCTGATGTTATAAAGAGAGGAGATGATGAACAGTAAGTAAATACACATGAAAATGAGTGGGTTTCTTCATAAAGCCAGTATTACCAGTGCTGTAGTTTCTATAGAGGGGGTGCCATTGCTCAGAGGTGAAGTGGCCATCTAACAGCAGTTGCTGGTTCGATCCTCTCTTCCCCCGGTGAACATGTCCAAGTGTCCTTGAGCAAGATACTGAACTCCTGATGGCCCTGTGACAGACTGGTGACCCGTCCAGGATGAACCCCGCCTCTTGCCCAATGTCAGCTGGGATAGGCTCCACCCCCCGCCCTTGAAACCCTTAATGGATAAATGGTATAGAAAATGGATGGATGGGTAGTTTTTACATTGGAACAAAGGAACCATAATTGATTATAAAATACTACATTTGATGTTTGGTGCTACATCCTGACTGATGGAGAGTCCTCTGTCAGCAATGGGGGTCCGTCATTCTGCAGGTAACAGAAGGAACATTTCCTGAAATCCTGTTCCCACTTTCAGCCAATCAGGAGAGAGGATCCCACACACGAGTCTTCCGTTTACTGCAGGGAGGACTGATGGTGGACCAGCGTGACTGAGGAACACTATCAGAGATGTGGAGCTGTTCATCACTTGGCATTCAAAATAAAAGACACTGACGGAACCATGCTGTGAAAGGAAATTGCCATTCCTGATTTTCAGGCTTCTATTTGTTCTTTGTTTATAATTCATGTTCATAAATAATAATAATAATAATAATGACATTTTTGTCCATTTGTAATGTAATGTTTATTCCCCAGGGGACAAACAACAAAAGCAAAACTGACAAGAAAAATATAAAATGCAATCATTATTATTATTACTGGTCCTATATATCCAAAAGATCATTTAAGGTAATGACTGCATCAAAACAACATCAATATACTACATATATGTGTGTGGGTGTGTATTTATTTATTTATACACACATATACATGTACATACAGTACATATACATACATATATACATATGTAGTGATATTGTTTTGATGCAGTTACACACTGGGGAGGAACAGGAGTTCAAGACGGAGGCCAGATGCACTTCGGATGGACTGCTCTTATCGTTCCGGTTCTTTCTGTGCTTTAAAGAGTTTCATGTGTCACTCTGGAAGAGGAAGACGGGAGGAAATGGCAGGGACACTTGGCTCAGAAAAAACTGTTGACATTCAAAAATACAGGAAAAAAGAGATTATCCCAATGCTGTTTGTGTAACCTGAATATTCTTTGCAGATGCACCACAAATGTTTGTTTTTTTCCACCCCTCCTTTTCAGCAGACAGCTCTCCAAGGGGGCGGGGCTACAATACTACAACACCAAATCAGCAGGCAAACAGAAGAACATGAAACTTTCACATCGGGTACGAGGGCACAGTGCTTATAGATGTACTGGTCGGGTTCCAATGAGTGGCTGCAATCCAAAAGTAAAACAAACTTTTTATTTGTCACTTCTTATTTATGCCCGATTTACATTTTTAGTGCAAATTTCTAAATCCCTCTTTTTTTTTTACGTGTCATTGTTGTATTCATGGACATCACAACCATGGCTTCTGTACAAAAACAGAGGGGGGCTGTACTCCATCATCCAGCGGTACATGTGGGCTGTGCTATGTGTCATCGGTGTGTACCGCCATCGATGCAGAGATTTCAAACAAGACTCAATTATCCTGAAGTTTGTGCGGTTCAGGTCACCTCATCAGGTCAGTCCAGCTTAAACAGGAGCAGGAAAAAAGGCCTCCAAGTACCAATGCCTCGTCTTAAAAAGGACTAATGAAAGGGAGGTACTTGTGCAAGATTAACATTGTTTTAAAAAAAAAACATAGACAAATGGTTGAAATTCATTTTTTACAAAAACAAGGCCCACCTGTTGCTTTTAATTCCTTTTTTTTTTTTTTTTAACCATTTTGACATATGACCTGATCTGTTTTAAGGGGGGGCTCTGGTGTCTTCTTCCTATGTAACTGAAGACAGAAGCAGACGGCCTCATTGAACAACTGTTCCAATTTTCTAACTTTGCTTCCTATTGTGTTCCAATTAAATGGTTGTTTTTGGCGCTGTTGCTTGGGGAATGCAAATTTTCACTGGAAGGTTGGGATGAACCGTTTGTGAAATCTTTTCAATGAATATCCAAATGCTTGAAAACAACAACAACAACAACAACAACAACAACAACCTTAAATTACACTGGAATGGTGCTTCTAACCTTTGGTTTGTGGATGTGGTGGCTTCTCTAATTCAGGTCTTCTCACTGGAAACATGAAAGATGGTGCCTACATTTCTCTTTGATATCTGACTTTTTGCAGTCAAATTTGATAAAGTGGCAAACAGCCTCTCTCACTCAGAACCCTGACTGGGATGACGCACACAGTGAGTGAGATCAAAGTCAGAGCTCAGAGCCGCAGATTGTCAGGGAGGTACCGTCACATCACATTGCCCACGCCCCCCCGAAACAACAGGCACTGGAAAGATAAAGGGGAGGGGCATGGCTCCTCAAACATCAATCGCCGCTTGGGGTAAAAGGGGTGGGGAATGAAATAGCAAGTCAGACATCAAAGTCTGAGGCCCAAGATCAAAGTGAGAACTTGGAACTGACAGAGGTTAAACAAATATGACGCAACGTTTATTAGCACTGCTAATGAGGAAATAGAAAATCGCTACTTCAAATAAATTGAGTTCAGGCTGATACATTTTGGAGGTTTCAAGGTCATTCAGTTTTGTCTATCCGCATCTGTGTTTTAGCATTTCATCGTGGTTCTCCAAGTTGCCCTGGATTGCATTTTCAGAATGACATTCTGGTCCAAATACATGAGGACTCGCTCCGAAGATTATAAAAGCACAACAAACTCAGTGAGCTTCACTGCAGGGCTCCACTAAATACTTCATTCACTGCTCCTAATGAGACAGAAACACATTTATGAAAGTGGTGAAAATATCCTGGGTCCGTCCCTCCCGAGAGAATCAGTTCAGTTATTTTTGCTGACAGAACCAAAAACACGACCCTACTTGCATGATTTATCAGGTTTTTTTTTTTACAAAAGCTGAGAAAACGATTGTTTGCTATCAGAACCAACAATGCAGATCAGTAACCCAAAACGTCATCAATACAGAAACTCTCAGACAGAAAATAGAATTACATTTGTAAAAAAGAACAAAATAAGAAATGTTTCACAGGAAGTATCAGGTTCCGACACAGTGAGATCAGGGCCATAAATGAACCAAATCAGTGCTTTTGTAAACACGGTTCTGGAAAGGTGTCACATGACTGTCTTTGTCATCATTTGTAGTTTTCTTCGGGCTAAAAATTCAAAACCTAGTTGTACGGCGAAGGAAACAAAATGAAATCAGCAGCGAACCAGAAACACATGAATTCCAAACAAGCGCAGCCATCTTTGTACTCATTAATATAGTCATACCCTAGTTTACCACTAGGTGTCACTACTCAGCCCATTGAGAGAGACATGCCATTAACAGCATGACAACTCAAATACGAAGACAAACATCAAGTGACAGTCTCTGTTACTGTGATCTGGCTTTGTTGTTGAGCTCTTATTCTTACAACAGCAGAAAACGATTCCATGAGATCCATCATCAACTGCAATGTTGTTTAAAAATTTGGAACCAAATTTTAACCGTTTTGCAGGAAGAAAATCAAAGAAGCAACAGAGAAGAAAGGATGTGTTGCATTCCTCTTGGCTCTGCAGCCTCTGCCGCTTGGCTGGGACACAGAGTCAATTTCTCGAGCAACTTTAAAGAGGAGAAGCGCCGTATTCACCAATATTTTAGGGTTTTCTCTTAGGTTCAAACAGTTGTTCTCTCCTCAGTGAGCGTTGACTCTGTCCTGCCTGCTGCTCTCATAAATCTCTTTCCTTTAACCAGATGTTTTTTTATTATTAATATAATTCCATTTCCAAATTCCTTGGCTTTCTTGGGACTTTTAATTGAGCGAATCATGCCGTTTAATTACCCATTTAGTGTGTTTCTGTCAATCCAGTTCTGAAAGCAGGATTCATCTCGGCCCCACTAAAGTTTTTTTGTGGCGTCTCATTTTTGTAATGTCACAGACGAGTGTTTCCTGCCAGTAAGACTGTTTGCTGAATCTGACGTGTCACACTCATCCCACCTAAAACTCATTTAAGATGAAAATTCAAAAACAAATCTTCATGCATGAAGCCCAGCAGCATTTAAAATAGCACAAATCACACCAGTGGAACCCAAACGGATTTATTTTCCTGGAAAATCCTTCATGTGACTTACAAATTTTCGTGCGGCTCCGTTTTGGCAAAGCAAGAGCCACACAGCTGAGTTTTTCTCTGTAGTCATATCATGATTGGCGTTGTTTGTTTAGACTGACAGCAGCATTATGCAAAAAACTATGAGGCCAACATTGACCAAACTTTGTGCAGGGGTGCAGCCTGGTCAAAGAAGAAGAAGCTATTCAATTTCGAGGCGGAACCGTTAAACACGGCAAACATTTGTACCTCAGACAGCTGCTGTGAACCTTTATATTTCTTCAAAACACCACAAAAAACAAAAACAAAACAGTTACTGGGGTGAATTAATACCAGAAATGTGTCTTTAAGGGGTATCGCTGCAAGAACATGACATCTGACTTAAGGTCCTTCAAAAATAGCTTCTTAGGAGCAGTGGAGTCTCAACAACTGAGGTCTGAAGACCAGAAGATAAATAAGGTTAAATGGCCACCAGGTGGTGCTGTTGCTCTGTTCTCCAACACAAATGCTGGACCTCATCTCACCACAATCACATCCCTGATGAAGCTCAACATTAAACTCGGACACCTCCACGCGTGTCGTCATGGTTAAACGCAGCTTCCTGTCCGTTTAGCTTTTGTTAATTAGCTTAGCTTTGAATCCAAGATGCATCAGTCAATAAATCCCTTCGTTTCCCTTTGAGAGAAAACAGTTCTTTCAAATGTCCCTCTCTAAGCTCTGTTGCTACATGTCCTACTTCCTGTCTGTCATGTTGTGAAGCAAGTTTCAAGTTTCTGTGGTTGTTTTTCAAAGAGTTTAGATCCTTTGGAAAATGGTGCTACAGAAGATGAAGTACAGCAGGGGCGCGAACATGACAGCACAGAAGCGGGCTCAACCGTTTAGCATACAAAAAAAAAAGTTCCACAAGTTCGGTTTCTTTGGAGAGATCTGTGTTCCATTTTAAGAGGTTTTGAACAATCTGACTGGGAAAAAGTAATCTTGGTGATGCTCTGAATCCTTCATGCCCGCAGGTAAATATCAGTATTTGACTTGAAAAGAAAAAAAAACGAAACAAAACAAAGAAAAGCTGCATATTTGGCTCAAAATGGAGAGAACAAAATCAAGCGTGCCTGTCTGAGCTGGGGATTAAATAACTTGCATTGGCAATCGCCTGTTAATTGGAAAATATGTAATAGAAAAACAAAAACATAAAGATGAACAACAACATAAAACAAGGAAAACGACTGCACACAATTCAGAGTCCCAAGGTTCCCTGCAGTCCTTCCATTCATGACCTCATTAGCAAGTTAAATCACTGAGAGAGACGACGGCGTTCATCTCACCAGTGAACAGGGGCGAAGTCCAGCAGCTGAAGTCTGCTGCCCGCTTGGTCCTTGACGTGTGTGTGTGTAGTGTGTGTGTGTGTGTGTGTGTGTGTGTGTGTGTGTGTGTGTGTGTGTGAGACATGAGAGGGAGTAAGAGATAGAGGGCCGAGACCTGAGGAGAGGCTTCAGTTCGTCTCGTTCGTTTTGTCCTCAGTCTGTTTTTCCTGGAGGAGTGTTACAAGAGACTCCCACGCCGCCTGACACTGCAGAGAATAGAGAAGTGGGAGGAGTCAATGTGTGTGTGGGAGGTAACCCAGTATCTTTCCAATGTATCCAATCAGAGCAATTCTACACGACTGCTAAACAATATTGACTCAAATATTTTACCACAGAGCTTCAGGTGAAAAACATCACTCGCACTATCAAACGCAAATATACTGGGACTGAGTGCTGGTTGATGTGAAATGTAGCTTATTGTGTTCAGACATATATTTACAGTGTAGGTTGGTCTGTTGGTCTTTTCAAGTGTAAAGAGACATTTCAGAGAATGAAAGGTCAAAAAAACTAACATTCCCTCAAAGCTGTGAAATTCTGGCTGGCGGGTTTCCAGACCATTTTCCAAGTCCATTAACTTTTCCAGGTTTTTCATGACAGTATGACACATCAACATGATTTGGTTGGGCCAGAAAAACTTCTCTTATAACTTTTCCTCAACTCAGATATCTATATTTTTGAAAAAAATATATTTTTGGTTTCAAATGATCAAAGTTGAGGGAACATGTTACATCTCAGGGTGATGAATGAACTAAATAGAGGGACCGGAGGGAACAAGTTCTACATTGTGGCCTTGGATGAACTAAATTAATTTCATATTGTGGCCTCAAAATAACTAAACAAGAACAAGTTTCTGTGGCCACCCCAGGGCTGAGCAGAATGTAAGCACACCCTACTAACACAATCTGATCGCTTCGAACAAGAACGTGTGTTTTTAAGTCACTAGGAAGGAAGCTCCCACCTCCTACCTTTTCATAGTAGTTGATGTTTTTGTCGGCCATGCCGCTGAGGAGCTGTTTGAAGTCTTGCCTCTTGTTGCTCTGCCAGCGCTCCCAGTCGGCCTTCAGGTCAGCGTTGAAACACTCCACTTTGTCCTGGCATTTCTCCACCTCGGCTGGCATCTAAGCGGGAGACAGAGAGGACTACTGCTACAGGGGCCTTAGCAGGAGGAGCACCGGGGGGGGGGGGGGGGGTGATCTATTGTAGATGACTAGTGTTCGGCAAGTCTACTCTTGTTTAAAGTTAAGCTAATGCTAATAACATAAACACAAAAAAAGAAATTTAGAGCTCTTTCCTCCAATTTACATCCGTTTCCCTCTAATTTGTTACTCAGAAAACATAGATTTGAAGTCTGCTTGAGGAAACCTGCTTTCAGCAGAGAGGTTTCAGGGCTAGAGAGCTGTGGGCAATCACGCCTGGAGATGTCAACATCACGAAGGCTGCAGTGTGAGTGGAGAAGAGAGGAGGGAGGGAGCTTACGGGCGTTCTGTCCTCCTGTCTGCGTAATATGGCTGCTTCTAGCCGGCCCTCGTACTCCGCCTGGCTCTGGTCTCGCTTCTTCAGAACATTCTGTAATAACCAACCAGAGGATGTTCATGTTTTTGCAGTATCAGAGTGTAAGAGCTGAATCTGGATCAGCAGTGAGGCGAGCGGGCAGAATATCAGACGCCACTTCCTCTACTCACTGTGACAGTTTGTGATGTCATTTGTAATTTTGTTGTTCATGTTCCATTGGTGGTTCAGTTTAAACATTTCCATCGATGCATCAACACAGAGTGTGATACTGCAAACATCAGAGCAATGGCTCCATTTCAAATATTCACAATTACACTGTCAGTCTCGTTGGATCTCTTTGGTTGGAAAAAGTGTTATTATTAGTGCACATCCGTCCCACTTACCATGAATGGCGTGACTGAGGTGCTCAAAAACATGAAACGCAGATATAAAAGAAAGAAAGGTCGCCATTATCAAAAGGTAGGAAATAAAAAGTTCCAGGAAGCCGTCGGAACTTCTGAGCCAATAAAACCTGCTCAATTACAGGTTAGAAGTCTCGGTAAACGGGGGGTTCATCCAAACAGGGGGAACCACTTCCCTCTGTGTCATTCTTCCGTCAATAGACACATCGCCATGGTTACCGCAGGTAGAACCAACTTCAATTACATTCTGATGAAATGGCATATAAAAAGGCCCGTGTCATCACATCGCATTACTTAAAACAGATCGCCCATCCAAAGATTTTTATTTTCAGTTTTGCTTGTACAGATGAAAGAGTTCATAATTTTATAAAAAACAACTTTTATTTAGAAATATAAGGGAAATGTTTCATAAAGTGAAATCAGAGTCTCCACTTGTCTTTATTTATCTTCCTCAATATATTTTTAAACTCCCAATACCACTGAGATGACACTGAATACGGCCATTACTGGGTTTTTTTTTTAGAACATTACAATGAACTTGACCTTTGACCTTATGGATATCACCCCGTTTCGTGCTAATAGACATTTGTGTGGAACTTGGTCATAATTATTAGCATGTGTATTCTGGAGACCTGGCCAGAAAAATTACTGCTGCAGTCACAGTGACCTCTGACCTTTGACCACCAATATCTTTTCAGGTCAAAGGTCACTGGGACTGCAGCAGACCTTTGAGACACTTAAAGTCCTTCCAGGCATTTGGGAGACAACACGGTAATGATCAAGAGACAGACAATATGGCTGCCCCGGTCCCTCTCACCTTCATGGACTCTATGTACAGGATGTACTCTCGGAGTACAGGTAGGAAGTCCTGGCTCATGTTTTCACTAAGCTCATCCAGCGCCGTGCAGCAGGTGGATACGCAGCCGGCCACACCCTCCAGCGGCCGCTGTAGTTCTTCCTCTGAACTCGCCCAGCTGGAGTACACGGTACCGTACTCACGCAGCTCCGTTAGGTACTCTGGAGACAGAGTGAGAGTGAGAGAGAGAGAGAAATGAGAGCTGGTGAAACAGTCATGAGAGGGTGATGGTCTGCCTCCATTATCTTCTCCTCTCCGATACGGAAACAGGAAGCACCTCAGGTTTCTAAAGCCTGAACAGATGGTGAAAGAAGAGCCTTTACTGTATGTACACAGTGACTTGTCACACACCACTTGGACCTGCAGTGGTCTCACACACACACACACACACACACACACACACACACACACACACACACACACACACACACACACGGCCCAAAGGTCTGTAGGCTTTCCTCAATTAAACACTGCAGCAGCTGACGTCACTGTAAAAACACGAAGAGTCAACAATACTAGAAATAAGTCACCACGCAGCTAAAACCTGAACCGTGTGAACCAGGAAAATTGTCTCACAAGCCCTTTAACATTATCATTGAATTCCCTCATCTCTTCTTCTCTTATCTGAAGCACTTTCTGATGGATGCGCAAGGATTGTAAAACCAGAACCACGTGAACTATCAAGTTAGCTGTAAACAAACCCTCAGAAAGCAGGTCAACAAGAGGAAGCAGCATATCTGACTTCCTAACAGACACATTTGAGAAAGCAGTATCCGTGTACAAGTACTTCAGTCAAATAACGCGTGGCAGTACCTCTTACATACCAGAGCTGCCAGGGCCTCATAGACATGACAGAGGTGGTAAACAGGTGACAAAAGAAAAAAGGATGAAATTACAATTTGCTTTTTTTACAAGTTTGGAAATATTTTGTGAATGCAGCTTTTCATTTCTCCTGTTAAAACCAGTGAACTGCTTATTAAAATGATACTTGTTATAGTCTAGTTACAGTACCAACTGAAGCTCTGATGAATACACGGGTCATATGTCTTTATTAGTCAGGTTTTAGATGAATGCATCAAGCGTGCAGCACTTCTACATATAAATGAATGCCCCCTCAAATTCAAGCCGTCAGGTGAATTTACTGTATATACCTGGGCTTTGGGTATCTGGTGACATTCCTGCACTGGCTACTTCTGATTAGCTCTCTGCTAACTCGAATGTGGATAAATAATGATTTCTTATGTGTTACCAGACACTCAAAACAACGTCTCCACATTTTTCCAGCTGCAACAGTGACCACAGAGTGGAATATCAGAGGAGTATGACACTACACTGCCCGAGATGGTGACCTTGTGCAGCACTACCCCTTTAAGAAACTGACTTGGAAGCAGTTGCAGTACTTGCTGGGTCCTCCTGTCCTCCTATGACACACACTCCTCATTGAGACACAGATCATGGGTTTTCTCCATGGCCTTGGTACCTGACTGCTCTTTCAGGATCCTCTGAGCGATGCGGTCGATGGTTCCCAGTTTCTGGCTGAAGGTGTCCAGGTATTCTCCCATGGCGCAGAACTCAGGCGGTCTCGCCCGCAGCTTGTAGCCTCCTGCGACGTGTTTCACTGACTCACCAACCTTGGTCAGCAAGGCCAGACCCTGGCGCTTGTTCAGGTCCTGGGCGCGCGTGCGCGCACACACACACACACACACACACACACACACACACACACACACACACACACACACACACACACACACACACACACAAGAATTCCAACACGGCACTGTGAGCAATAAACGCAGTAGATGGAGATGTGACAACAACAATCTCAACTATCTAGCTCAGCTTCCACAGACTTTATCTCTTTGGAATTTATTTGAATACATTTTGCCAATAATCTGTTCGACCCAGCATGTCAAAATTGTCACCAGCGTGTTGAGAAACCCCAACATTTGTTTATTCTCTCTTTTATTTAAGAGCTTCTTCTGCTGAACCAACTTTATTTTATAGCCAAAACAACCTTATTTCCTGAAAGGGATCAATAAAATACCATCTCATCAACACCATGGAAACACATGCGCGCACACACACATGCACGTACACACACACACACACACACACACACACACACACACACACACACACACACACACACAGTGTTTTCCTGGACGATCACAACAGAAATGGATCTGACTGAACTGCATAGCATCAAACAACATAAGAGTTGCAGTGTAATAACAAGTAAATTGTACAAAAGCTTGTGACAGCACCGACTGTCCACCCAGAGCTAATAAATGATCAGTTTAGAACCTGAATGTGTGTGTCTGTGTCTGTGTGATGATCATAGTGAGAAAACTCTTCATAAGGGGCACTGAGACATCAATATTTAAACCCTTCCCTTTTCCACATTTCAGTTCTTGCTCGATACTCGTGCGTCAGCGAGGCCACTTCCTTCTCTGGCTGATTTATTTTGAGGTCTGGCTGGAATTTCACCTGAGAACAATCAACTGAAGCAGCAAAACTGTGTTTGTTTTTAGATAGTGAGGAATAAATCATGGACGTGTGGAGGCTTGTCATCAGTATCAACAGTAGAAGTCTAAAAGTTGTCTTACCTTGGCAGATAAGAAAGCATTGAGGTGTGGGTTGAACGAGAGCACCGGGTGGTCTGCGACTCGCTTGAGGAACTTGTCCAGAGCTTTCATCCTGGTGTCTACGAACTCTTCAGAAAAGCGATCCACCACACCCTTCATCACAAACTTCTCCGGTAATGGCTGGAGAGCGGCAAAGGCAAAGAAGGAGGAGGAGTAGCAGAGAATTAAAACGAGGCACCTCTCATGTGAAGGTTAGCATCGGCGGAGCTCGGGTCACCTACAGGAATCAGGTGGGTCGGCTGGCTGTCCTCCAACTTGATCCTCAGCCAGTCAAAGTCCTGGTAGCGCCGTCGCACGCAATACTCGGGCAGATCGAACTCTATCCGTGTCGTCTGGGGGAAAATGCCCACATTTGTTGGTTTACTGGCTATATTTACATTAACCCCTAAAACACTTCCACTTGACATCTGTGTACTTTGTGTAAACTGCGTACACTGCTGCATTGCTTATAATATTGGAGACAGTTTTTAAACATTGGGCTAAGTCACAGTAAATCCGTATTTGATGTGTGGAAAATAATACAAAAAAAATGGTGTGAGAAGTCCACTATACTGTAGGAACCAGGTCCAGGTCTGCTGGACACATGATTTACATGATGACATTACCTGTATAAAGACAGAGTCCAGCATTTTCCTCAAAAAAACAAAATACAGACTTAGACAAGATGGTGGTGACCACGTCTGCAGGGCTGCTGCCTTCTGCCTTTATTACAATGGCTCGATTTGTCGGGACGTTTCTGGGTGGGGAGCTGGTGTGTACTGCCCTGCTAACGACAGCGCGCAGGATAAAACACAGAGTCTAGACAAAAATTCACTCTTGAGAAAATGGTGGGCACAAATGGAGCAGTGAGTAAAAGGAAATACAGCCCTACTGAGGCGAAACGGCAAGCAGATTTAGGCCGGAGAACGAGAGTGGATCCAGGTTTGGCCTTCGCCTGCTTCTGAGCAATGAGGGAGAGGCTGGGGATGAAGAGCAATGAGGAGTTGGCCTGCTTTCTGCTGGACAGGTAAACGATAACACCTGTGTTTTAGGGCGGTGTGGCTCAGGGGTAGAGTGGCCGTCTCACAACCGAAGGGTCGCTGGTTCGATCCTCGACCCCGGTGACCATGTTGAAGTGTCCTTGAGCAAGATACTGAACCCCTAATTGCTCCTGATGAGTAGGTTGGCGCCTTGCATGGCAGCCTTCACCATCATCACCGTGTGTGTGTGTGTGTGAGAACGGGTGAATGAGACGACACTGTAAAGCGCTTTGAGTGCCGCTAAGGTAGAAAAGCGCTGTATAAAACAGAGTCCATTTGAATCCATTTTGTTTGTGCTAGCTGGCGGTTAGCTTGTCCTAGCTGGCAAATAGGGTTTAGGGTTTCTGTTATGTTTACAAGAAGAACAGACCATGCAACAGACTCTACCTTTTAAGTGATACATCCCCCCCCCAAAAAATTTTTTTGCTTTTCAAATATTCACCAATAGGCGCCTTCAGCTGACAAAGAAACAGAAGTGGATATATTAAGCCATGAACAAATATTTCTTCATCCTAAAGACGCGTGAACTGGGACCCTACAGGATTACTGCACATGCTTATTGACCTTGAAATACAGCTGATGCTGCACACTAACACTGCAGTGTCAAATATACACACACACACACACACACACACACACACACACACACACACACGCACACGCACACACACACACTCTCAATTAACACTTGGTGTTCATATTCAGCTGTGATATTTGCATAAGGCCTTTTAGCCAAAGCGCCAAAGTGCACATAGCAACTGTTGTCATGACACCGTCCGCCTGCCCGCCCAGCCGCCTGGCCCGGTGGCTCCTGGCAACCTCTCCTTCTGAATCCTTTGCTTTCATTAAACGATGTCAGACGACTCTTAACCAGCGTGTTTGAGCAGAGAGATGAAAGAAAAAGAAAAAGTGAAAAGCTTTTTCCCTCAAAAGGAATTCAATCTCCTACGACCCCCTTGGGATACATAAGGGCGCCATGGTAGTTTACCAGGGAATATTCTCTCTTATTCCTGTAATCTGATGCTGAAATATCCAGTTATCCTGCTATTGCATGAACAGAGGGACATGCTTGAACCCTACTGATGACGCTTGACCTTTACTTTCCAATACTGGCGGTGCCACGTTTAATTTTCCTACTTCCATGCCAAAGAAAAAGCAATGAATGTTTAGCTTCGCGTGAACAAAAAAAAAAATGCATTCATTGGCCAACTCAGAAGTGAGAAAAGTCAAAATGAATTAAAAAAAGTATCTATTTTTGTATGTGTGCTGAGCTGTAAGGGTGGGCTGGTGCACAGACACCACAACAGACCTTCGTGGAAACTCTGTAGGTGATGTAGGTCTCCATGGTGGACACGTGCTTCTTTGGGTCATCCACTGTGACAAAAAGGTCGCGTGTTTCCATGGAGGTGTAGGGGTCCCGAGCATCTGCTTCCATATCGTCGTCCAGCTGCAGCCTGTTGAACAGCGAGGACGCGGAGGCGGGGCTTGAGGTCTCCACCGGTGTGCCGTTGGGCAGCCCCGCTTCCTGAGGGGACACATACGGGACACCTCAGCAGGAGAAACACAAAGAGCTGAAAGATGGACGCTGATGGAGAGGCAGTTGTTTCACTGTGTCAATGAGGCTCTTGTTGAGGCTGCAGGCACACGCCGCATCATCTGACACTGCTCTCGTCTTCTAATTGGATGATGGAGGAGAGGAGAGAGAACGGAGCATTTGCAGGATGGAGATACATTTTCATGGTAATCTTGGAAAACAGCAAAACAAATACAGACAAAATTAGAGAGAACAGTAAACCCACTGTACCTTTACTGTTTATGGCTTGTTTTTGCCGATCACGCACTTTTATTTTCTAAGGACAGGTAATGTAATGACCTTCAGGACTGTGAAGACATGGAAACTCAGACCTAAAACCACCTGGAAAGACCTATGGATTTTTTGTAAATAACATCTAGCAGTAAGAAAGAGTAAGAACAAAAAAACTGAGCTTGAATATCATCATTAATGCTGTTCTACACAACCATAAGACACTGAAATGAGTGGATGGTGAAAAGGTGATTTAATGTGTTGTCTAATACAAAAATATAGAATAGAAATTGCTTAATATATTTGGCAAGACTGTTTTGTTGCAGTGAAGACAAATTAATGGGTTGGGAAAAACCATCAAAATGCTCTTATTGACTTCACTGTGAGGAAGAGGAAAAAGCTGATATTTACATCACTGCTCTATTTTTCACAGAAAAAAAATCCTTTCCAATGAAGGTATCAGATGTCGGATCTGTGAATGAAGTCAGCTGATCTGGGATTAATGCTGCTGCCTGATTACGATAATCCTGATCGGCTACGTAACCTCTGACAACAACCAGAATTTTGCACCAGGAGTCAGTGAGTTAGCAAAAGCACATCTGGTCAACAGCAAACTGATGCAAAACTTTTTTTTATTATTATGACCATTTCCATTTTTTGTATTTTTGAAAGCAACAAGTAGAGAGCAAAAAGCAATCTCTCTCTCTCTCTCTCTCTTACATGAAGGCAAAGACAGAAGTCATTTTCGTTTCATTTCACTGCTAAAAATATTGAAATGAACGCTTCTGCAGGTCTCAGTAGACAAACAGCAGCAGAATGTTACCTGCTAACAAATATCAAAAAATAAACACAAAGCAACAGGGAAGCAAACAGACACAGAGGAGACTTAGCGGCTCATTCTCAAACTGTTTGATTTTATCTTCTCACGTGAACAGGGGACAAAGTTCAAATCATTTTTCTGCTGCACAGGCAGGTTACGAATGGATTTAGTGTCAGCATAAAGAAAAGCACCATCCATTGCATCACATGCTGCTCTACACACACCATCTCTTCATACCATAATGTCTCTGCTATGCACGCACGCGCACACACACACACACACACACAGAGCTGTGACATTGTTGTTTTTGAACTCAAACCTAACTGCTAATCAAACTGCAGATAATCACATGACATCACTGCGAATGAGCAACTGGGCCGACAGAGTCACGTCACACCCTCACCACCAGGATCTGAGACACAACATCACCCGGCAGAGATGGAGGATGTGTGAGTAAAATATTGTGACATCAAAATTCAGAGATGCTGTTGAGCCTTAAATATTGATAACATTTTTTTTTTAATCTAAGGTCATAAAATTTTCTGTCAACTCTGGTAAATGTTAAACTTTGAGGGGATGCCTTGCTGCATGACTATACTGCAAAGAGAATTCAATCTAATTTCTGGTAAAAACAAACAACAACAAAAATCTTGTTACATTTAATATGAAACAAAAACCAGGCTGCACGGTGGTGCAGTGGTCAGCACTGTGGCCTCACAGCAAGAAGGTTCCAGGTTTGAGCCCCGGCTCCAGCACAGGATCTTTCTGTGTGAGTCTCCATGTTCTCCTGTTCCTGTGTGGGTTCTCTCTGGTACTCCAGCTTCCTCCCACAGTCCAAAGACATCAAGAGGGGACGAGGCTGATTGATACTCTAAATTGACTGTAGGTGTGACTGTGAGTGTGAATGGTTGTCTGTCTCTGTGTGTTGGTCCTGTGATGGACTGGTGACCTGTCCAGGGTGAACCCTGCCTCTCACCTGAAGGCTACTGGGATAGGCTCCAGCCCCCCCACCACCCTTAACAGGATAAGCGGAACAAAGTGGATGGATGGATTGATGAAAAAATAAATCACCTAAAAAGTAGCATCTTATATTACAATATTAGGGTGCTTGTTTGTTAAGATTGGAAGATTCATTTATTTATTCCAGACAAAAAAAAATTCTCAACATTTTCTGTGTATTTTGTTTGACTTTTTTAAAGGTGATTTTTCACGCATTATGTATAAAGGTGATTTAATGTGTTATCTGACACAAAAATATAGACTAAAAATTGCTGTATATAATTGTTAGACTGCTTTGTTGCAGTGAAGAAAAATTCAATGAAAGATATAGAAAAGGCTCCTGATTAAAATTGCCCCGCTGATTTCAAACATGGATCTTTGAGCGTTTTGCTGTGGAAAGGCAATATTTACCCTGCTGTGGTATTGAAAGCATTAAATTAGATTTGACAAAGTGTGGAGCAGCACAAGAATTATTCTTGTACTTGAATCGATTGTCAGAGCAGAGCTCGTCACGAGTGTCACTAGCAACATTGACTACGACTCATGTGACAATAAACAACATTCACATGAACACGAACGTGAAACTGAAGGAGCTCAATAGATTTCAGCTGGCATCTATTTTTCCGACACGCGTTTCTCACTGTGACACCTTCTGTGACGCATGAAGAGTCTCGTCCTGTGAATACGATTAGATATTTCAATAAATAGCCCTTTGTTATTGATATTGTGAGCATTAACGACCAGTGGCATATTTTCATCATATAACATTCATAAATCTCAAGGATCATCCAAATCAGATGCAAACACTGACTGTAATAGATATCATTAAAAATCCATGCACCTCGTCTGTATGCAGCATCATATTTGACTGGAAATGTTACCAAAAATATCCAAAATGTAATGGAAGTGTCATTTCAGCCTGTGATTAATGTAGAAACATCTTCAGCGTTCACGTTGCCTTCACTGACATTTATTGCAATGTGTTGAAAACAGTTCCCCGAGTTGGAGTGACATACTATTGCATGGCGCGCACCCCCCCCCCCCCACCCACCCTACACAGCCATTACAAAGTGGTTGCCAAGGTAGTGCCTGTTATAAAGGCTTTGTTTGCACTCCGCATATTTGTTTACACAGCAGCACATCTGGGCTGATACAGATGTCACGCTCTCTATTCGTCAATGGCGATGACAGAAATGTGTTTCAGCAGCGCTCACGATGAGCATTACACATTTAGGACTTTTAACTTTTATGTTTTTAGTGGTGATAACAGTTCAGGTGGTTTACTTGTGAGTAGATAAGCTGCAAAACCCCAAAACTGGTCGAGCTTCACACGTGTTTCAGTAAACCACGAATAAACAACACTGACGGGTTCATTCAGGTTAATGTTTTTTTTTCAGTTTTCCATCTCTGGTTTGATGTATTTGGACCCTGGTGTTGCCCTAAAACTGGTTCCTCAATATAGTTTCTTTCAGCTGACTGTCCGGGTCTTTCCCCTGGTTGTTTTCAAACCGCCGAGCCTGTCAGGGTGAAGCTGGGTAAGACCCTACCTTGTCCCCTCCAAGGCTGACGGTGACATCTGGCCCCGGGGAGAGTGGCTCCTCGGTGGCGGACAGCGGATGGAGGATCTCTGCAATGGGCTTCTGCCCCGAGCTGGCCAGGCCTCTCGGAGCGCCGGTGGCACTCATTCTGCCCGAGGCGCGAAGACTAGCCCGCGGGTCGGGGACCGTTCAGGTTTCCACGGCTGGAGCAGTTGGTGGAGACAGAGGGAGGCTTTAGCTCCACTCACAGCCTCCTCCGTAGCTGTTACACCCGCTTCTGTTGCTCACTACTGTCAGCTGACCCCCACTTCCCCTATCCGTCTTCTTTTCTACAGGTTGGTTGGCGGTAGATAAATAACAGACTGGCTGATTACTGCCGACTACTGGCGGAAGTGTAAATTACAATGCTCTCCATTATTTCTGACGGAGCCCTGGAGTGACCTTAGTGAAAGAGAAAAAAATGAGCACGGAGAGAAAATTCATATATATTTTGAGACCACCAGACATAACTTGTTCACTCAATACAATTAATTTGTGTCTGTGAGATATAAGTCGCGTTCTATGTATACAAGGGAGCCAGAGGTCGGGCCTGGGAGGGATGTCACACAAGACTTGACACCTGAAGCATCTAAAAAATAGAAAGCCTTTGTCGCCTCCTTATTCCGCCCCTTTAAATATTTGAATTCATTTTTGGACAAGATACATGTTGAGGGTACGATATTTTTCCCTTCCATATTATTTATTAACATATTATATTATTAATTTGCGTGGGTTCTCTCCGGGTACTCCGGCTTCCTCCCACAGTCCAAAAACATGCAATTGGGGACGAGGCTGATTGATACTCTAAATTGACTGTAGGTGTGACTGTGAGTGTGAATGGTTGTTCGTCTCTCTATGTCGGCCCTGCGATGGATTGGCGACCTGTCCAGGGTGAACCCTGCCTCTCGCCCGTTGACGCTGGGATAGGCTCCAGTCCCCCCGCGACCCTTAATGTGTAGGAATAAGCGTAAAATGACGATGGATGGATTATTAATTTGGCGAGAGAGAGAGAGAGAGATTATGGCCACAATAATAGGCGATAGCTTGATAGTTTCACTCCATACCAATTGGTGGCGGTAATGAGCCGTAATGTTGTTTGCCGCCCGCTGTCAAACGCTCCAAGAAGAAGCTAAAGCGGCGATACGAGAGAAACAGCGTCTTCTCTGCCGCTGGCTCACCAGCTCTTCCTTCATCAACCGTTTCCGATATGGCTGCAAATCCTCCAGGACAAGGTAACGTGACTTCTTTGGTTCGGGACATAAGTCCGGAAATATTTATGCGGCGACGGGCTGAAACCGTTAAACATCTGTAGGAATGTCAGCCTCCATCTTCTCAGGCCAGTGCTCGAATATTCAGGACTGAAGAAATTAACGTTTATTTACACAAAAACAAAAAGGGAAACTGGCGTGTAATGTTTTGCTAGCGGATGCGGTTGTCAGGAAAAGCTCGGAATCCCTCTTTTTCTTTATAAAGTTGAACTCAGTATTTTTGTATTTATTTAGTCGTGTAATGTTACTACACCCTTAAAGACCAGTGGTTTTTGATGCAAACTCATGGCTATGTTGAATATAAATCTCTTATGATGTAGTTATAACAGCGGGGATAACTTTAATCAGAAAAATGTGCCTGCGTACTTATATCGTGATTTGAACGCGTATATCATGTAGTATATCATATATATATATATATATATATCGTATCATATCGTATCATATCGAATATGATACGTGATGAAATTGATTGAATTGCTACTATTATTTACACGGGATTAAATTTCCTGGTTCATTTTCACAACAGGCCTTTGACACCGTTTCCCCTCAGCTCCACTCAATTTATTGGTTTACTTTCTTCTTCCTCCTTCCAGCCTTCCAGAATAAAGCACGGGTGGCGATCATAGCAGAGCTGGAGAAGGAGAGGAGGCGGCTGCTGCAGTCCAACCAGTCCATGAACACCCCGGGAGCCAGGTACACGGAGGGGGGTAGACAGAAGCTTAGAGAAGGTGCCTCCTATAAATCAGGTTACTGCGTTACTACAGTCTGACATCATTTGTTCTACATTCTATCCTCTTTGGCCTTCATTGTAGCATCTCGCTGTCCAGGCCCAGTTCTAAGGACTTCAGGGACAATACAGAGCAGCAGCACATCGCTACCCAGCAGAAAGCCGCCCTGCAGGTCAGACACGCACTGAAACACGATGTAACATTTTAATATATTCTCTAACAATGCTGATTATTGATTTTTTGCCAATATTCAATATGCTGATAGTTTTTACGACTGATTTGACTGATATCACAGACGTTGAGATTATGTATGATTGAAACATTTTACATATGTAAACATGTTCAAAAGCCCAGAGATGACAAACTTACCGCATTGTTCCCACATGACGTGTGACTGATGAGGAATTAGGACTTGAGCACAGCTTGTCTAACTGAACCCATGTATTTAAAAAATGACCAGTATCTGCTGATACCAATGATGTGCAGGTGTTCTCTCTCAAGTGCAACCTTCATCTTATCAGTGCTGGTATTCATCTCACCGAGCATCTCTGGACACATTTAACTGGTTCTTAAAAACAGAGCTGGTATCCATGACAGGTGTTTCACGGAAAAGCAGAGCATTTTGGGAAAAAAAGTTTTCCTGGTATGAGTTTAGGTAAGACCACTCTCATCGCTCTCCTGCTGCGTGTACGGCTACAGTTTGTAGCCAGTTAGCTTATCTTAGCATAAAGGCTACAAAATGGAGGGAAACAGCAGGAGTGGCTCTGTCCAACATCAATAAACTCCACCAATCCGTATGTCTGAAGCTCACAAATAACATGTCTCCTTTGGTTTTCCATATAAAAACGGCAAAATGAAACACAGAGTTATTTCCTGGAACATTTCTTGGCTCTGCATTGTAACTTCCTGCTGTGGAAACTGCTCCTTCTTACAATAACACAAGTTTCAAGCTGAATTCGCAGCAATCTTTGCCTAACTGTACGTCTTCGTGCAGCATGCACACGCACACTCCTCAGGCTTCTTCATCACTCAGGACTCCTCATTCGGGAACCTCATCCTCCCCGTCCTTCCACGCCTGGAGCCAGAATCGTGACCTTTTGACCCCAGGATCCTGTCTCCCGCCTCCTCCTCAGTTGTTGTGAACTCTCTCAGGGGAGCTTATGTGAATCTGTCATTTTCACATGTTAGATGGCTGCTGATGTAGAAATGTTCTCCACCTTAGCTCGGAGGCATCCACCCATACTCAACTGTTTACTGTCTTACTCGTGACTGCTCTGTTGTCTGTCCTAGGAAATGCACATTTTTCAGGATTTTTTAAAAATTTGTATTTGATGTGTATTGATATTAATAATAAAATTGTTACATTAAATTTTAAATCTCGTTTTTTTTTTTTAATTCCTCAAATGCCAAATGTAGACAACTCTAAGAAGGGTATGTTGAGGTGAGAGGAACTTTATTGAGTTTTTACTGATGTAATTCATTTATACATGACGCTGCATACGGTGGGAAAAAAAATAAATACAAGGTAGCATTAAATCTGAAATGAAATCTTCTTATCTGTCTGTCCTATGACCGGTGAGGAAGCCAAAAAAAACAAAAAAGTCATGACATTAACAAGTACATGCGTATTAGCATTAAATGTAGCTGAATACAGCATCACTAGATTCATCTGAGGGGTCATGAGGTCAAACGTGGAAGAGAAAAGAAAAAAAACATCTCGATTCTCTCTTCATTATTCTTCTTTTGTGACATCTTCTGTTGTTGATGAGATGGGATTATTTGTTGCAGTGGGATTATTCATTGTGATGGGATTATTTGTTGAGATGGGATTTAAGGATGTACAGAGATTACACCCTATGAGACCCTCTCATCTTAATGACATTGTTTTTTTTTATGAGGAAGTGAAAACAAGGTGTCATAGTGTTGTTTTGTAACTGTAATTTAAAAAAAACGTGTTACACGATGTCTGTGTAGGTTCTCATTCATCCAGGTCATCGTAGATCGAAGCGAAGTAAAATCTGGTCAACTGGACGTAAGTTTATCTTGAAGACGTTTCACCTCTCATCCGAGAGCTTCTTCAGTTCTAGTGAAGAGTGTGGAAACTCCAGCTTATAAACCTATGTGGGAGTGGTCAGTGCTATTGTGGTGGAAACGACCCTCCCGAGACTCACCTGGCCTCTCCAAACGACAGTCGTTGTGCGGTGTCAGGGAGTTTCACCGACCACTCAGATGCTAATGGGCTGTGCTGGCAGCAGCCGTTCCACATGGGTCTTTCAGCTGAGCTCTTTGGGGAAGCTTTGAAAGGACTTGGTTGTAAATAGGTGAAAGGAAATGTCGCAGTCCACCTCCTCTGTTCAAGACGTGTGGATGTCGTCGTGTCATCGTGTTACACGATGTGAAGTCGACATCTTAAAAGTATCCGAGCATCCATAGAAATGTGGTGCAGTAGAAATATTAATTAGCAAAAAAGTGAGTACAAGTTATCAAGTTAATACAGTAGTGAATATTACACCAAACTTTTGTACTTTGTCCTCCTGAAGAAATTTTCAGGACCCTTAAGAGGATAAGCAGAAAATGGACGGAGGGGTGGAAGTCAAAACACCAAAATTACATTTTAGGAGTTATCTCATCAAAACGTGGATTTATTCTTCTTTCTCAGTATGTTCAAAGTTCACACTAACTGTGACGCACTTTAAATGTGTTGCACATATATTCTATAACTGTTTACAGAGCAACCTTCCATTAAGCTCATGTTGATTTATCAGCTTTTTGTCAGGGTTTGTATTGCTGTAAATTTTGGCATAGATATTTCATTATGTTCTGCAACTGAACATCAGTGAATATTGTGTCATTATTTGAAATTGTTTTGGCAATGTTCATTTGTTTTTATTTTTTTATTCTAAATTCTCTTCAATCTGCGAAATTGAACATCGATCAAGTTTCTCATAAATGCAGCTGCGGCAGTTGCATTGATTGGCCACAAGATGGCAGCATCGATTACCCATCTCTCTCTCTCTCTCTCTCTCTCTCTCTCTCTCTCGCTCTCTCTCTCTCTCTCTCTCTCTCTCTGCGCGAGACGAACTGTCACTCACGCGGCAGATACCTTTTTCTCCCTCCCTTTTCTCTTTTCTTTTTAATTCCATCCGGAACATGAGAGCATCCTGCATCCACTCCCGCACCCGGACTGGAGAAACGGAGGCGGAGAGCCCGGCACAGGTGAGCTTGTTCAACTGCGATTGTTGAAAAGTTTGAGAGAAAAATGTCAAGAAGTCGAAAGAATTATTTTCAGAAAAAAATTATAGAGTATTTTTTTTTGGGGGGGGGGGGCAGTTACAGTTTGGCTGCGAGGAACTTGAATTACTTCTCTGGCCTGATGCTTAATGGAGGCTGAGAATCCTCGAAGTGGACTCCCGTCCGCGGGGTCTGCTCATGCTCTCAACAGTTCCCCACGTTTCCCTCTCCAGCCGGCAGCATCCGAACGGGTCTCACTCTTGACTCCCGTCAGACGGACCATTAGCCGAAAAGTCCTTTTGAAATAGCTTTTTTGTTTGCTTGTTTGTTTTTGAGTTATTTTCCACTGTAATAAATTATCATTCATGTTGTTCTCTTTGGAAAACAACAACAACGACGACCTTTTCTACACATGAGGTGTTCTTTTTAACTCAAGAGTTCTACTACTGTGCCACTGAAGCTCTGAGGTGTCATGGCGGGGTAAACACAGGTGTTATCAGTGAGGCTAATTAGGGCCGCGTTCCGAGTAGGAGGACCAGGGTCGTGGGACGGTGCGTGCTGGCTCACCGCAGTGGCTTTGACACTGAATAGAACGAGTCCAGCATGATATCGTCAATTACAGCTGCTGTGACCTTTCAAAATGTCTGAATCAGTGTAAAATAAAACAAAAACAAAAAAAACCCGAGATAGTTTGATATAATTGTGGCAGTATATTCTAGAAACTTGTAGATGTGTTTTGAGAGCAGAAGCAGAGAAGCGCTCTTAAGGGCAGAGAGGCTTCTAGTTTTATGTGAAACCACATGAGGAGACGTCTTGGCCAAGAAAGAAGTGTTTAAACTTGAGGTGAACTTCTACCGGTGCAGCTAAATCTTGTTTTATGACTCGATTTTGATCATTGGAAACAAAGGCGTGTCTGTCTGATGGCCAGGGTGGATAAACATCCAGCTGATGCGCAGAATAGGTGAATGACAGTTCTGGGAAGAAGCAGGTGAGAGGCCATGGCATCTTTCTTTTTATGTTATTTATGAAATTAAACACATTGCACAATTACAACAAATTGCTATGGCAGCTTAGTCTGATCCGCTGCAGACAAATGACACAAGATAATGTTAAAGTCCATCACTGCGAGGAAATAAAATGAGAAATACAAACAAGGCGGTCAAAGACAAACAATATTTTTTTTGGGGGGGGGGGGGGTTTGTTCTGGGCTCTATAACAGAGAAAGCTGATTGTCTAAAGGATGTGTGTGTAAACCTCAGAGCGTCTTGATGAAGTCATCTGTTACTGTTCCCGCTCATGTCCATGTAAGCTGCACTCTCCTGTGGTTTGTCTGTTAGCTTTGTAAATATACTACACTGCACTTGAGCTGGGTGGTTGCTTTTAATTGATTGTAAACACTGGAGAGGGTATAGCATTAAGATAAGAGCTCTGATACACAGTAGCTTGTGCTGTATCACCGGGCGAGCTTGTGTTTGTGTGTAATAGTGACGTTATTAGAAGGAAAGCCTGATGTTGGAACCAGGAACTGGTAGACTGTAGTATTCTGGGAAGGACGGGAACTTAAACTCTTGAGTATAATAATGTATCTGTAAACAGAAATTCCTGACTTAATCTACTCTCCTATGAAGAAAGGAAGACCTCAAATCCATTGCAGAATAAATAAATGAATCTTCCAATCTTAAAAACAAGCACCATAATGTCACTGAGATGCTACTTTTTGGTGATTTATTTTTTAATCCATCCACTTTCTTCCACTTATCCTGTTAAGGGTTTGGGGGGGGGGGGGTGGAGCCTATCCCACCAGCTTTTAGGCGAGAGGCAGGTTCACCCTGGACAGGTCACCAGTCCATCACAGGACCAACACACAGAGACAGACAACCATTCACACTCACAGTCACACCTACAGTCAATTTAGAGTATCAATCAGCCTCGTCCCTCTTGATGTCTTTGGACTGTGGGAGGAAGCTGGAGTACCAGAGAGAACCCACACAGGAACAGGGAGAACATGGAGACTCACACAGAAAGATCCTGTGGTGGAGCCGGGGCTCAAACCTGGAACCTTCTTGCTGTGAGGCCACAGTGCTGACCACTGCACCACCGTGCAGCCCTGTCCACTCAATTTGTATTTGTATTATATTGCTACATTCTGTCTTACCAAGTTAGGAAGTCAGTGTTTTAGTTGATAGAGCTTTACCAGTCCAAATGAAGAGGAGGGCAGCTCATGAATGAATGCTGTTAAATGCAGTATCTTGAATTAGGCAAAATAATTCAGTTTTAAAATGCCCCGAGTTCTTCATCCCCAGATGAGCTTCCAGCAGGAGCAGCTGATGACTGTTGGTCCTCACCCAGATGCACTCTCTCTCTCTCAGGCTCTGAGGTTTGGCACCGAATGATCTAATGGCATCGGTGCTCAGCGGTACCTCTGTAGCTTTGCCAGTGCCCGTAAAGTGCCACGTGATGCACCAGCCCTCTCCTTTAGCAAACCATGTGAGAAACCTAAAGTGTTGGAAGTGGCAGAGTCGCGTGGACAGGCAGGTCGATGGACCGACCAAGCAGAGAGAGAGAGAGAGACCAAACAACCAAATGCCGTATGACTCGTGGAACTGTCCTCCAGATCTTTGTCTGATGATCTTACATGTGAACGGGACGTTTTGGGCATTGTTGAAACACCAAGAGCAAGAAAAGAGCTGGTTAGATTGGGATTATATGGGACCTATGTGATATATCTATAGTTTTACAAAGTACCAGCAGCAGGAATAAGATGATACAGTCCCTGTTTTCCACAGGAAAGCAGCAAGCTAGAGGAAGGAATGCTCTTCACTATACCATCCTCGACAAATCCCCGTGGAACTGTTGTTGTGAGAAGTGCTCTGAGCTGAATGAAACGTACGAAAGGCCAAACTGCCTTTTGCAAACATGTTTTTTTTTTTAACTTCCAAGGACCTCCTCATAGAAGGAAACGCTTTTTTCTGTGTCATCAGAGCATGTTAATTGCATTTTCAGCATTTGTGATATTTCCTGAGACCAGCATATTGTTTTCATGAAGCTTCAGGCAAGTTTGGATAAAACAGATTCTTATCTGGTAAAATGGCACAACAGACGGTGGATTTCGTGTCTCATTCGGGGATCTAGATGGGAATACTCCCTTGCTCAGTGACGTGTTCATGTAATACACAATAGAAGGTGAAGTGGCAGCTAAACAAGACAATCAGAAGCCTCAGCTTGCTTCTTGGGTTGTGATTATTTGCCTGAAGTCCTCAGTTTGACTGCATCAACAATATCACATGAGATGCAGAGTCTTTAAAGGAAGCTAATGAAATTGTTCCTTATAAGCCCCTAAATTCCCCCGGCCATTGTTTGAATCCCCTCTCTGCTAATAAACCCCTTTCATAGCTTTCCCTCGTGGCCCTTATTCTCAGGAAATCTTCTCCAAACCAGCGTTCGCTTGCCAAACATCCTTTGGCAAATCCACTTGTTCAAAACATATTACATGAAATCCACACGGTGTCATTTAGACACACAACATTTGCCCTGCTGAAGAACCAGTAGATCATCAGGGCTCATCTTCCCTTAAATCTGTTTTTTATTATTTTAGAAAAAAATAAGTCGAGCTGCTTCATCCTCAGCGAGACTCACTGACCTGAGCCATCAACGGACTGCTAGCCCTGTCAGTGTCAGGGTCCCCGCTCTCAGCCACTATGCTGTCCTTATTAGCCACTCCCTGCAGACTTTCAGGACATCCAGCCACTGTCTTCAGGCTAATTTTAGCCCCGCTGCACCAACTCCAGCTCGTTAGCCTGATTCCCAAGGTTAGCTAGGCCTTCTTCATCATCAGGGGCACCACACAGCAACACATCCGTCTATGACAGAGAATTTCTCAACTGGGCAGCAGTGTAAATTTAACACTGTCGCTGTCGCCACTGATTCAGACACTTGGACGGCGGGGAAGGACACTGGCGAGCTTTACTGTACATGCACACAGATATATTCAGAAAATCCCATTGTATCTTGCTGGTAGACATGGTAGAGTTTCTTTTTAGGAGGAAAAACATTTTCTGATAAGCCTGTTAGTTGAATGTTTGTTTTCCCAGTCACAGTGGAGGGCAAACTCATACAGATTGCAAATTTCATTAAATATACCAAGAAGCTGACACATTTTTGTTTTCTGCGACTGTGTTGATTTGATTTGGTGTAAAATTGTGTCATTATTTTTTTCCTCTTTTGGTTGTCATGTAATTGTTTTATGTGTGTGTGTGTGTGTGTGTGTGTGTTTTGCACATGACTTCCCAGCAGTGTGTGTAGAGGAAGATATTGATGTGGACGGCGGTGCTATGACAAAGTGGAAAACTGATCAGTCCTAACTGAAACCACGGGGAGGCACGCACACGCACGCGCGCACACACACACACACACACACACACAGTGGGTGATGCCTGGATAGATGCATTATTTCCACAGTCTGCCTGCATCTCGGCATCTCGAGCTTTGCATGTGTGCTGACTTTTCTCATCGTTCTCTTTTTAACCCCCCCCCTCCCCAATCCAGTGAGTTGGCACCCTTTTTGTGACGAGCCCAGCATGCCCAATTACGCTCTCACATTTCATTACCCTCACCCACACAGCTTTACTCAGAAGACACGCTCCATCCACTGAGAGTGGCATCTTGCGTGCCGCGGGCTAGTGTGTGATTTACTGCATCCTCGTGAGAGCATGGAAAAGTCAGCGCCTCCGCACTGAAGGACAAATTAGGGGCTTTTGTGACTTCAGTAATTGTAGGTGACTATTGATTTGTATTACAGAGCTGATTGGACTGTAAAGTTTGAGTTTTTGGACTGTTAGACTTCTGAGTTTGTGTCTGTTTTGTGTGCTTCGTTTCACCTCTTAGGTCTTTCTTTGCTTCCTGCCTGTCTTGTCATGCTCACCTGTGCGTCATCAGTTAGCCGGTGCTCGTCAGCCCAGCCCTGTCGCGATGCTCTCTCCTTTGACTGCCTCCTCGCCGGCCCTTGCATTCTCCCACCTCTTTCGTGTACTTGTGGTCCTGTTGGGTTTCAGTTCTGCTTTCTTTCTGTCTTTGTGTTGTCGAACTCCCTTAATTTTCTTATTCTTTTTGGGTTTTTTTTTCCCTCTTCTTTCGCCTGCTCTGGATGCGATGCTGTGCATAAATGGAAATTCTTAAGCTCTTTTCTGTCTCTGCTGATTCCTGCATCACAATGTGAAGATGCATGTGAGATTTTCAGTTTCATTGCAGCACAGCAGCAAACTGGCTTTTTATCCAGCATGCCAACAGGTGGTTTTATAGATATAAATGTTGACTCAGGACTTGTTGAGAATTATTATATCATTTCTGTGGATGTATTTTAGTTGTAAACTTGCCAATAACTACATTTCCTGGGATTCATGTTAAAGACAAGCATTGTAAAAAGCAGAAAAAAAATGTTCTAGAATTTTATTAACTCTTGATCGTTGTCAACATTTAGGATAGTTTCCCCCTACAAAAGGAGTAGGGGAGCTTTACCTTTGTTACAAGCCACATGATCTCCCGACTGTCCTGGTTCACACGTATCCAGATTATATTAACAGTGAATTAGTCTTCATCAGGCAGGATGGCATGGTGGGGCGCGTGATGATGTGTTGAAATCACTTTTCGAATGGAGCATAGCAATAGTTGAGGAAGACCAGGAGGTCAGGCTCAGCTGGCATCACTGCTTTGTCAGCTGACCATCAGATTTCAGCTGCACGCCCTGTTATTTCCCTCCACATTGGCAAATGTCATCCATCGCAACTTGCGTAAACCACCGTAGTTCACCCACTGTTGCCTGCATGGCGTCTTGCGACCCACTTCCATCCAAACTCCTCCTCTTAACGCCTGTTTTCGACAGCAGTGTCAGTTACAATTCTTTTTGTTGAAAGTTGTTGTGATTGAAATGCATTCACTTAAAAAAAAGGTTGATTTTAATTAAAATGAATGAACTGTAACAAAAGAGTTGTGAAAGTGCAGAAAGGTCATGTTTTTGTCGCACCGTTGTCCAAGCGTAACGTGAGAGGCGTTAAATGTCCATGTGCCACTAGACAGTAGAACAGTAAAGAGGGGTTTTACCAGGGCGGCTCGCCTGATGCATGGAAGATGATGGCCAAGAATAAAAAATCCAGTTTTAAGACCTCTGAAACTGATGTACTGATCTTCCAGAGGCATTTATCACTCGGTTGGAGTTACTGGAACTACACACACACTCTCTGTTTTGCCTTCTGTAGAGTGAAGCTTCTTCCCACACGAGTGATTTTAGTAAACACTTACTGAAGCAAACCTACGGCATGAAAGATCTGATGCTTGTAAATGTTGAAACGTGCTTCTTGTGTGTAGAAACCTTTTTGATTTACCTGCCCCTCCCCCATCTATTCCCACACATGATGAAATATCCAAATCTGCCATCTACTATTTTCTTTAAGAATAGTATCACTACTGTTCTGACTAAACGCTGTTCTCATCCACATATTCATCTAAGCAGAGGGCAGCACATAAGCAGGCTGGCAGAAATCTCGAGGTGTGAGGAGAAAAGAGCAGAGCCACTTGTTGACCCGTACAGAGAAATGTTCTCTGGTGTGAGGAGCAAGGCTACTGCCTCTGCGGCACGACGTGTGTGTTCTCAGCAAAAACAGCCAAGTTTTATTTTGGCCTACCACCAAGTTACTCATTAAATTAATTAGTGACAGCTGAGCTGGTACGACCTGCTGCCAGGGATGTTGAAGTAAGTAACGACAGTGGGAAAAATGAGAAGCTGAATGTTTTCTGCACTGATTTGCTGAAGTTTAGCAAATGTGATCTGAGCTCAGTCAGTCGCCATGCCCACATAGTTGTCTGGCTGTCTAAAAGAAGAGCAGCACCAGAACACAGTGGAGCTGATGCAGATGCTCTAGAATGTCCCTACATTGTGTCTACTTTTAATAGACATAACATAGTGTTTTAGATTTAGCCCCGCTCTGAAGATACTGGAGGAAAAATGACCAATATCTTCCATTATTTTCGCTGCCAAACCTTGTCTTTAAACTGGCCAAAGTGTCTCCAGATGCCGCCTGCTTTTCAAATGCTTGTTACACAGACATTAACTCGGTTATTTCACATCACACGACACATCGGGATGGCGCGGTTGTCTGCAGAGGTTTGTGAGTTCAAGTCACACTACGGCAGAAACATCCCAGCCATCTACCTAACGTTACGTCGTCACTTCAGGTGAACAGTGTTCCCTTGAACTAATCGAACAGTGTTTTTCGCACCTTTTTTTAATATACATTAAGGGGTTTACGTTAAAGAAATGCCTGGAGTCTCAATGTCACCTGCTTCTCTCAGGTCTGATACACCACACAGCTACAAAAACACACCTTAATTAGCGTTAACATGAACAACATTAACAGGGAAACTGCTACGAAATGTCCCAGGCACCTCACTCACCAGTTGCTCCAGTAGTTTTCCAACATTACCAACATCGAAAAAAACAAATATGTCTCTCCAACAACCATTAAAATCCAGACGTAATTAAGTGAAATAATGATACAACACCCCAAAAAACATTGATAGTCCCATGAGTCTTGGCGCTGGCAGTGTGAACTGTCTACCGTGTGAGCTCCCACCTCCACGGGTCACTACAATGTAATTCCACCTTCCATCTTTCTTTATGTTCTTTCCATTGCTTACGGTTGAAAGTTCAGTGTTACATGTTTCTACTGTCGAGGCAACCCAAAAAATAGCGCGCCCGTGTGTGTGTGTGTGTGTGTGTGTGTGTGTGTGTGTGTGTGTGTGTGTGTGTGTGTGTGTGTGTGTGTGTGTGTGTTGGTGCGCCGCTGCCTCTGCTGATGGTGTGTTATTTCATGGTTCTGACTGGCTAAACCAAAGAACCAATTGGTTCTTGAGCCAAAAAAATGCTGTCGGCTGATTGCTGTTTGAAACTGAGAGGGATTCTGCTTTCTGTTTTAAAGTTCCACAGCAGTTTAAAAAAAAAAAAAAAAAAAAAAACAGTGGCAAAAATATTAGTCATCCTTCCACTGGCTCTGGTTATGGGGAACAACCTTTTAATATATGTGTGTGAGATGCTGTGGCCATCCCGTCTAAAGCAACATGACTTATTGACCCACCGGGTATGAGGAGGTAAAAAAAAAAAAGTTCTCTCACTCTTGTCATTGCACAACCACTCCTGTCGCCTCTCATGGGTTTAAAACGAACAATCTAAAAACGTGCTCCAAAACGAAACTCATTTCACACCCTCCGCGATGGCCAGCTGCGCCTTTTAGATCCCTGCCTCTTGTGCATAAAAGTTAGCCACTCCAGCGCTTGTAAACACAATTGAGTTTCTGTACGAGGCTGCAAGTGCACTCATCTCAAAGAAAGGGACTCAGCGAATGTCATTTGCAGCTTTGAACATATGAGTAAACACCACCTCCGCCACCAGTGGGTCCTCATCATCATGCCACGCATTAACATTTGGCAACTGTGTCATGTTGCACTTCAAAAACATTGTAAATTCACAGGTTCGACAGGAATGATTTGATGTCGGTCTTAAAAGAAAAAAAGGTTTCTTTTAGTGCCACCATTTGCATGGGTGTTTTGAAGAGGTGGACAAAATTGCTTAACACAAAATATCAGGAAAAAAAACCCATCTTTCACATCCCACAGCTTGAAGTGAGCTTGTATTCCTGAATGGAAAACTCATTCTCTAAGTGAGCTGTTGCTTGCACACATTTCCTGCATGTAATATAACCAGTGAACATGTTGCAATCACAAAGTGGAGCGGAAGTGTAAAGAAGCACATTTGTATTGATTTGTGTTTCAATTCCTGCAATCATGTCGCGTCTCTCCGTGAACTCAAAGACAAAGCAACCTCCTCCACCAAAGAGGCTTTCTGGAAATCACTCTCACATGTGGAAATGAGAGCGACTCCATAGTAATTAGCATGGGGCCAGTACTCGCTCTGTGCTGTGATGGTAGCATAGTTGCTTCTTATGTGCATTAAAACCTCATAACTGAACCTTTGGTTTTAAGTCCATTGAAGTATCAGAAAATTAAATATACTGTAACCTCATTACTTACACATTTGCAAACATAAAATGTTGGTGACTTAAGATGAACAATAATACTTATACATGTAAGACGAAGGAAGAAACTACAGTTCTTCAGGGACTCAAAGATTATAGTTAACGTATTTTATTGATAGAATTCATGCTTGCTGGAACGGTGCGTCCGGGCTCAAGTGTATGATATTTATTGCAACTTGTACTTGCAGGACTGCTCCAGTTGCCTTTCTCTGTTTGCTGTGAGATGCAAAACTTGTGTGTGGTGTCAAGACGACTGATGCGAAGGTTGGAAGTGTTGCAGTATTTCAATCATTTCACAAAGCTTAGGGATGACACGACTTCAATGGAGTTTTCCTGGCTTGCTCTTGAATGTATAATACATCCAGAGACACGTTATCCTCCGCTGCTGCTGCTGCTGCTGCTGCTGCTGCTGCTGCTGCTGCTGCTGTTTACTCACGTTGTTTGGTGTCCCACGTGAACTGGTGTCCTACCAGAGGATCCCACTAAAATTTAGATAAATGGAATTTTTTTCCTCCTGATTTTTATTCATAGTTGCTCATTAAAACGATCAGTTTCTACCAACTGAATTGGAACATGGATGCAGCTGTACCCTCCACCCAGGCCTACTTGACTAACATACAGTACATCCAAACCACTCGGCAGCTGCTTCACCAACACTATACACACCTCAGCAGCACAGCGTCAGGGAGAACTCGTCCCAGCTGTTGACTTTTTAGGAGTCCGTTCTTCTCACCTCAAATATTACACATTTCCGATGGATAGATTGGACAGTATTATTCCTCTCGGTCTCCTTGACAACGGGACCAGTCTCCTCCCCCACACACAAGCCAACAAATCTGCATGTGAGTATATACACATGGGTCTGCCCTCTCACAAGCTGAGGTGTGAGATTATGTGATTATGTACTTACTTCCCACCTGACAACAAGAGTCAGATAGATAGATAGATGATCTATCTATCTATCTATCTATCTATCTATCTATCTATCTATCATCTATCATCTATCATCTATCATCTATCTATCTATCTGTGTCGTCTGTCAATTTATCTCTCTCTGTCTCTAGCTCTCTATCTCTCCCTCTGTCTGCAATGCCAGTTGAAACTGATATTGTTACTTAAGTGCATGTTAATGCGAACCTGTGTCAATTAGCATCAAACACAAACAAATAGTTGAGTCTGGATTTAAAATCTGACCTGAACACGGCACCAAAAAAACACATAAGCGATCCTGTTGTATTAATATCTGCTGTTACGCTCAGTTGTTTTGGAGACCACAAATGAGGACCTCTAGATGCACAATTCCTCCTCTCAGTACCTTGGATAGAAGTACAATCCATCCAATATTACCCTGTTGTTTTCACAGCACCACCAGCAAATAAAATCTAAAAAAGAAAATAATTTCAATGTTAAGAATCAATACAAAATGAAAGAAATTCTAAGAAATAAATTGGCAGATGGCAATATTCACAGTGAAAAGGATGCTGATGTTTCTTGTCTGTGACAGTGACCCTTCTTCAGAGCTGCCACCACAGATGGAATCTGATTCTGTGGAAAGCGCTGCATAAATTACCATTATTTGCTTTATTTTTTGCAAAGCTTTTGTTGCATTTAATGAGATTTTACCCACCGAAAGGAAAATCTACCGTTTTTGAAACTTCCTGTGTGTCAACGTTTGTGCGTGGTTGTGATGGAAAGGAAGCTCGGATGTCATGGCAAATAATGATGTCAGGACAATTACAGGCTCGGAGGTCGACGACTGTCCACGCAGGACAAATGAGCAGGATTTTTTTTTCCTCTCTGTGCCCCTCAGAGGTGTTTCTGTTCACTTCAGCTCTGTGTCAGTCACATGTGAAATGGACACGGCGAGCTGCGAAAACACACATCACACAGATCATCACAAACCTGTCAGAACTATGGCTCCTGTCCTCTCTCCCCTTCTTTCTCCTCTCCTTTCTTCCTATTGAGCAAATATTTTCTCATTCCTGAGAGTCGGATGCAAGAGTGAGCAACGAGTAGGAGGGTGGGCTGTGTTGGATTTGTTGTCGTCTGCATATGTATGTGTGTGAGAGAGAACGAGAGGATCACGCTGATTACATTTCCCTCTACGGATCATCCAAACAGTAATTTCTGAGTTATTGAAAACGGTATCATTGCGAGAATTCAATTTGATCACCATCCAATCAGTGTGCAATTGTTGAGCTGAATCATTCCTTCAGCCACATGACATTTGGCTTTATTTACCATGTTTTTTCGTGTTTTTTTGTGTTGTAATCATGGACCGAGCAGGGGGACAAGTCTTAAGGCTCTTTGCTAGCTCCTTTTTTTTTTTTATTCCATCTAGGTCAAGTATTGCAATCGGATATCTCCAGGATTCTTTTAAAGAACACAAGCCATTCCCACTGGAAACCCTGTGTTTTGTTATAATGCACCCTATCTGGTCAAGTATGGACTCCGTGTACATCATGAGGTCATATACCTGACTTGGATATGAGACGCAGCTCTTTTTTTTTATCCTATATGTGTTACATATCTATTTAGCATTTCTGGGATTACGTGAGTGGATATAAACCAAACATGAAATCTTATTATCAGAGATTACCCACAAGGATATTGGCATATTTGCATCAAAACTTGGAATATTCAGGCACAAATATCTCTAGATTCAATGTCTTGAAGCTTTCACCTGCCACACCTGTCGGAGTGATTGGGACCAGGTACATCAGCCTGTATGTGCCTTCTGTTTCAGTTTGGTTGAATCACATCTCATGTTGCAACTGTTTTGTTTTTTTCCACATACTGTACCCTGATTGAAATCCTGACCAATTACACCTTAATTTGTTCAAAGATGGTGTCAGCAAAGAAGAGACTGAACCCAGTGTCTCCAACTCATATTAATATCCTCTGAATAGAAAAACGATTTTCAAAACTGCTACCATGAAAGATAACAAGATAATCTTCTTGAAAATGTGCTCACACTTGGTGCTGGTGATGTTTCAGTTTCACACAGTCAGAGCAAGGAACTGCATCTTGTGTTATGGTACAAGGAAAATCAAACCACAGAGGAAACGGTGTGTAATGGCCCATCATTTTCATCCACGCGTCAACTCACGGAGAGCAAAGCTATGAAAAAAAGAGTTACGGTTTTGTTTTTAGGGTTCAGTTCTAAAACTGTAATGAGTCGAGCCAAAAACAAAAGGATCCATAGTGATCGGAATCAGGCCTTATTGATTGGACATGAATAAAGGATAAAACTGCACGCGGGAGCTGACCCTCTGTCATGCAGTAACCTCCTTATGTGTGTGTGTAAAATAATGGTCCCCATGTTACACCAATCTCTTGTCGGTAAAATCAATATTAACCAGGTTGAAGAAGGTTTACAGAGTCAGACAGGATGTCCTTCAACAGGGAATCCAGGATCTGCTCAATCCATACAGGCTGTAAAGATGCTGTTCAGGTGCTGATAATTGACCTTTGACCTCCCTTAGCAGGTGAAGAAGAAAGGAGAGTTTCCCTTGTGGTATTCTGGTGGAGCCTGGCTTTAGTGTGGCCATACAAAGACAAACTGACATGCTGATGGAATCTGGCAGGGACAGCTGCTGCCTGTAGCAGCCTATTTGTCTTATAAATATCACATGCTTTCAAGCTGTGTTGCTTATTTAGGGTACAAATACCACATTTCTTCGCTGACAAACGAGAATAAATTCAGCTGGTTCACAGAAACTGGCATCTATTTTCAGAAGATTGCAAAGTTATTGCTAGAGACAGTGCAGTTACTCTGTGTTTGTGTGTGTGTGTGTGTGTGTCTCAAAAGGACAGGAGCATGGGGTGATGAGGACTCTCCTCTGCTGATCTCAATGCAGATGACCAGTGATGGCCACAGCATCACCTCCACTGTAAGTGACACATTAAAACTACTAATTCATTAAAAAAAACTCCCTCCAGATTGAAGCCGTTGCCTCACCAGTCTCTACTCTGTCAGTTTAAACTCCACCATGAATCTGGAGTCACTACAGTGAACATCGTAACTGGTCTTCACTGTTTACTACCAATCGCTGATTAATTTTGATTTTCTGGTGACTGAAAATCAACAGTATTTTGTCATTTGTGCAAACTCATTAAAACCGATACTCACATGCTCAGCAGCAACTATGGAGTCTGTGTCAGTAGCTGAGCTCAGCATTGATGTCACTGCGGACGAAACTGTTAAATGAATGATAAAGTGGAGCCTATTTAACTCCAAGCCATCGGCTCAAAGCTGTTCTTCATGTCCAAGCCGCGTGGTCAGCTGTAGTCTCCCTGGACAAGCTGTGGGTACTTAGTGTGATGTGAAGTATGATGACCTGATCAGCCACTGCTTACATGTTTGGACGCACACCACAAAGCCTGCAGTTTGATTCATTTTGACCGTTATTGTTTCACACCCCACCCTCTGAATGTCTATATTTCATTAAGGTCCTTTAAAGAATCTTTGACATCCGTAAGAATAAAGAACTGAACTTGAATGCAGGGACATAGAATAAATGTAGTGCAGAATTCCTTTACAACATTTAGCAGTGAAAAAAAAAAAGGTGAACATATGTGCAGTTTCAGATTGCTAACTGAGGGCCGTGGTTATATTTTGAGAAATATTTTTTGCAGTTTGTTGGATGACATCATAAACAAAGAGCATCAACAACTGGAACAAGAGCAACAGGAGGTATTCCTGAACTCAGTGGAGACAATTGTTCTCACCATCGTCCTCTCCGTCATCATCATCATGACCGTCTTTGGAAACCTGCTGGTCATGGTGGCGCTCTGCAAGGATCGACATCTGAGGTGAGTCCTTTTCATCACTGGGAGCAGAACCAGCAGTCCAGGCTGACGACAGAGACCACGTGGTGATTGGAGACACTGAAGAAAGTCAGATGTCAAAAATTCTGTTTGAAGGAACCCCCCACTGACCAGCCAGGTTGATGGGGGGTTTGGTACCTGAGACATTTCATGACCTTCCCAAAACTACAGACTTCAAAAAAATTAGTACAAATATCTGATAATATGTATTAATGATGACGCTCATAATTACTTAAAACCTTTTTTTTTTCATATTCACAAACAAAAAAAGACATGTTTTGCTGCAAACCCACTTTTCAAGAAAACTTTACAGTTACAGATACAAGATTATTAAAATTAGGAAACCAACACAGCAAAGAGTGAGAAAATCGCCTGTGCTCCTTATCAGAAAGAAGAAGACCAACTACTTTATTGTGTCGCTGGCGTTTGCTGACTTGTTGGTTGCTCTGGTGGTGATGCCCTTTGCTGCCATCGAGCTGACCACCGGCCAGTGGCTGTACGGAGAGATCTTCTGCCTGGTTCGAACGTCTCTGGATGTCCTGTTGACAACAGCCTCCATTCTGCATCTCTGCTGCATCGCACTGGACAGGTCTGTGTATTTAGAGTGTGTGAGGATCCTGATTCTCAGTACTCATAAGTGATTATTCATACACATGTGGTGGGAATAAAATGAAACCCTAAATGTGAAGCAATAATATGACATAGTAAATGTAAAGAGGGCATTATACTGACATTTTTACACCTTTAGTTATTTTGCAAGGCAGTAAATCCAGGTGGGTGGTCTTCTGGTCTGGACTGGTTTGTATCTCTATTACTAGGTTGTTGTTTTTTGCATGTGTCCTCTTCTCTATCTAGTTTGCAAAATTGGTTACTTGCAGAGTCCACCTGCTAGTTGGGTCGGATCAAGTTGAGATTCTAATCATACTACAAATTAGTTAAACCAGATTCAACTAGTTGGACTGCACCAGGACCTCCTCTTCAACAAGGTCTTATTCAGCACATGAGAGTGACTGCTGGTTTCACAGCCGCCCAAACAAACTTCTTTACTAGTGGATGCACCAGAGTTCAATTCAGCCAGACTAAGTAAGGCAGGTGTGATGGCAAGGTGCTGTAAACTAATGTTCAAAATGATTGTCAATAATGTTTTATTTACACATGCATAGTCCACAAACATGTAGCCTATCCAAGTACCTAAAAGGAGGAATATTTCATTTGTTTGTGTTCAACTTTAATGCATGTTTCTATTATTTCAGGTATTATGCTATTTGCTGCCAGCCACTTGTCTACAGACACAAAATGACCACGGTGCGAGTGGCAGTGATGCTCTTTGGCTGCTGGCTCATACCCACATTCATCTCCTTTCTACCCATCATGCAAAGCTGGAACGCCATCGGCATCGAGGATATTGTGAGTCCTCACTAATGAAGATAAGAATATTTATCTCAAATTCAGATACATGTTGCATTGCTATCAGTGACTACAACTTTGTCCTCAGCAACATGCAGGAGGAGTTGGTGTATGTCCATGAAAGCCTAGAGACACCAGTGTTTGCTCTGTGAGGGCAAATGTTGCAACTTTCCAACAAAATATTCTGTTTCTAATAACATTTCCAATCCCTTGAACAATGACACAGTAATGCAACGATCACAAAACAATTTCAATCCCTGTGGAGGTTCCTGCTGCAGGCAAAGAGAACACTTTAACAAGCATTTTCTGCTGCTTTGGATGTGTTTTGTTGGGAGGTTATTTCAGAGCTGCCTTGAAATGAACTGCAGACTCCCAGAGGCAGACAGACAGAGAGATGAAGATACTGAGCCAGACTTGAGGAAATGCAAGTCGGTCAGGCAGCTTTGAAACAATCATTTGTTTTTAAAAGTTGTCTGAACATCCTGTAGTCAAAGATCTTGATGATAAATAACACCTTTGGTTAATTAAGAGTTTAGTTAAGACAAATCCAAACATCTCCATTGTTCTTGCTTCTTATAATATGAAAATCAGTAAAGGGGGTAATAATTATGAAACTTAAGTTAAATGATGTGGTGGACTTTGGGATTTGAGTTTTGATGGAATCTGGCTAGCTGCCTTCTAGCTAAGCTAGGCTAACGACCTGTGCACGACTCTAAATAAGCGCGTCTCAACACGTTTAACTACCATATCTCGGTTGTGGAAGAGGCCTTCACTCAACTCAGCTGCCAGCAGTCAGGGGTGTCTTTTATTTGTTCGCGTCCATTTTTGAGACTCTGCTTCTAATTCATCACCAGCTATTACCTGTGGAGCTATGGTATTCCCACAACACATAGAGTGGATTCATTGTAGAGTGGATTGGTAGTCATGAATTTCAGTTGTGCAATCGTTGCATTCATTGTGTTGTGCCGTAACTCTGTTTTGAACTGGAGGGGTTTATATTTCTGCCGGTAGCATCAACAGTCAGGTAAGGTTGCAGGTTCTTTTCTGCGAGCTTTCTTCAGCGTGTCACATCTGGTTTGTTTTACCTGGTCTTTTCCAGATCCAGGAGAGGCGGACCTTGAATGGAGGATCCAACGACACAAGCTGTGTATTTCTGGTCAATCGGCCATACGCTCTGGTCTGCTCTGCAGTCGCCTTCTACGTCCCATTGGGTCTCATGGTCCTGGCCTACCAGCGCATCTACGTCACGGCCATGACTCACGTCCGACAGATCGAGACACTTCAGCGAGCTGGTTCTGCTCCAGTCACGGGGACATCCCCAGTTATCACTGTGAGATCGTCTACGTCCTCAGATCCATCCGAGCACTACCACCTCAGGGCATCAGCGGGTTCCTCCTCTTCAGAGCACGCTCCCATAGCAAATAGCCGCATGCGTGTTGAGACAAAGGCGGCAAAGACGCTGGCGGTTATTATGGGTTGTTTCTGCCTGTGTTGGGCGCCGTTCTTCATCACCAACGTGGTGGACCCCTTCATCCACTACTCAGTGCCCTTGCAGCTGTGGACAGCCTGGCTGTGGCTTGGCTACATTAACTCAGGGCTCAACCCCTTCCTGTACGCCTTCCTGAATCGAGCGTTTCGGAGGGCATTTCTCGTGATTCTCTGTTGTGGGGACGAGCGCTATGTGCGACAGAAGAGCTGCTCCTATGGACACACACAAAGAGTGTGTTCTGCATCAGTCAACAGGACGTCTATAGCGCTGAGGTAAAGACTCGTCACATTTTCACATTATCCCTATTCATTTGTGAGCTTGGCAATTTAATTTGTAACATAAGTGAATGTAATGGATTTGTGAGTCTGCTGGTCTACTAAGGGAATCAAGGCCTCCAGCAGGAAGCTACAATATTTTTATATGTCTCTCCCAGAAAAGAGAGATGGATGGACATCTCCTTCCTAACTGCGTCAAATGAGTGTCTGATGGGAAAGTCTGTTTTCTCTCTGGATTTGATTGTCTTTGTTGGCTTCACTGAGAAGGAGGTGAGATTGGACTCCTGTGTGTTCCTGTGGATGTGGATCTGGTTGAGGCTTGAACCATCTTTAGCTCTCAACATTTCTTCCCAACAATGTCAGTTGCATTATTCTATTGCCTTGTAGCTTTGCTCGTTTTAAAGTGAACAACAGCGAGAAGACCTTATTTTCCCTGGCCTGTAAACCACACGGGTTAGATTTAGAGGGATATTTTGGGTTTATGAAGTAGGGTTGTATGAGGTAGTCATCAGTTGCAGGGGTCTTATCCTGACTAGCTGTGGGCCAGTGCGTCCCCCATGCACAGAGCCGGGAGCAGCGGTAGCTCAGGATTGTATGCCTGTGGACCTGGTCTGCAGAACAACAGGAGCACAGCATCCTTTCGGTGCTGTATGTCTGTCGGCGTATTTTCTCGAACTTGGTGGAGAGGTCTAGTATGGGCCAAGGAAGAATCTGTTCAATTCAGTTCTCAGATTAGTCAGTGCCACGTGGAGACAACAGGAAATGACATTCAAACACTGACACTACGCTTTGATGTGGTCCTCCTGGAAGCTCCATCAGATCCAGTTCACATTTGCTCCGAAACACCTGAAGGTCTTGGTGATGGGTTTGTGTCCATTCTGTCGACACTTAATTTATCACCTGATCTGTCAGATGACATTTGGGTTTCACATTTGGCGGTTTGTTCATGTCTACGAAGGACTGGGGCCTGAAACGTCACATGTGACGAGGCATTCAAATGCTGTAAGGAGCAGCTTGCTCTGATCTTTTTCCAAACTTGACGCGTGTGGCAAGGGTGCCAGCTGGAGGACATCCGCAAGCTGAATTTAAGTTACAATCTTAGCACCACTCGTGGTCACAGATAGTGAAACCTGATATAACAACATCATCATTTCAATATTCACTTGTCATAAAATTATTGTCGAGGACACATGTTTTTGAAATCAGTTCTATGTGACCAGAGACGAGCGTTATGGTGTTCTTAAGGTCTTTTTGCTGAAAGGGTAGAACGACTACATCATCTGGAAAGTGCTGGTGTTGTCTCTGTCCAAGGTCAGTCTCAGACTGCTGGAGGGTTGTTGTGTTGGTAACAAAACACTGTGGCTGTTGTGTTGAATTAACAATATGGCTGACAGGATGTAATGATTTTGGAGTTGTAAGCAGCTCAATCAGAAGAACGCTGTGTAGCTGGCGGTGCATTCAACACTGAAGGCAGTAGAACAGTCATTTGCATATCATAGCTCATTGTTATGATACCGTGTGTGTGTGTGTATGTGTGTGTATGTGTGCGCGTGTGTGTGTGTGTGTGTGTGTGTGTGTGTGTGTGTGTGTGTGTGTGTGTGTGTGTGTGAAACAGCAGCCCTCATATCTTTACCCCTGTGGCACTGGTTGTTGTAGTAATGTGAAGTGTGTGTTTGTGTGTATTTGAGGGGGTGCCTCTTGTGTCTGTGTGTGTAGGAAACAGAAAGAAAAACAGAGTTATCTCCAGTCTGATGTCTTCTCTTAAAATTGGACAGAAAACAGACTCAGACAATCAGATTACAGCCAGCAGGATTCTGGAAACTCGCAGCTGAAATTACTGGGGGAGGAATTCTGTCAAATAATTTTGTCAGCGAGGTCTGGGTGTTAAAGCACAGTCTGTGTCTGTGGGTTGACAGGTGTGTCTCTGGCCAGACACATTACATTTTAGGGCTGTATTGACACGATTCTTCAAATTTGGAAAGAGCATCCACGCGTAGGATACATTGAGCATGAAAGGTCAAGTCACTGGGACATCACAAGAGATGTCATGTGCTGATTAGGAACGTGAAGACATTTTATAGACCCAAAACATCAAAGGTCTCTGCGTGTTTGTGACCATCTTTCAGCTCCATGACTCAGGAACACAAGGGTACACTTAATCCTCACTATACATATTACATACTCAAAAATATGGTCGCAAACTACGTCTTGACTTGACGATGGAGGCATTCAACCGCAAGGCACAAATTCTAGTTTTAAATTACTAAAAATGGTACATTTCTTTATCGCTGAGTTTGTGTTTAATAGCACACTTGTCAGAAATTGTCAAGTCATTGTACATGGGACAGATAAAAGGAAAATTTGTTACTTAAAGGATCATAGTAATGGTTTTCCAGCCATTAAACTAAATTCCATACATTTTACGTAGCTGCATACCAACTCTTAAAGTACATGTTTATGTGCATAAAGTATTTGATTTTCCCACTTTTGGTCTTTTTCACTCTACTCAAACTTTAAGGAAGATGGAGACTTTTTTTCTCTCTGAAATTTTTTTTTAGCCAAACCAACTCCAAGGAAGGTTTTTGTGAAAAAATGGACCTTTACAGCTTTAAATCCATCGTTCTATGCAATGTTCTCCCAGTCACAAACTCCCCATCGCACCTTGAGTGGGATATTTATCAACAGTGTAAATCCTGAGGCTGTGGTCCTACCAGCAAACACACAACTCCAGCAGTGGATAGTCGACACTTGTTTGTGATTAGAGTCAAAACAAAAAGCTTGTGTTGTGCCCACTATAGTGGAAAGTGCAAAAGACATCTCAAACATGTTAAAGTTGTTGAGTAAATAAAGTCTGACCGTCCCTCGTGTCCTTGTGTGCTCTGGTCAGGAGATAAAATTAGTTTTATACTATTTCCATTTTTTGTTCACTGCACTAGCAGGGTATATTTGCTTTTTTTTAGGTCATATTTGGTGAGTAGGAGTTGTTTGTTTCGTATAGCGCTGATGTGACGCTGATCCTGATAATATCTAAGTGGCAGAGATACGGAAGAGAGGACAAAAATGTCTTTATTTACTTCTGGCTACTAAGGAACACGAAATGATGAAAACCCTGTGGACCAAAGGCCCATAGCACCAAAAAAAGTGGGCATTAGTGCAGCGCATTCATTTAATCACTCAGAAATGAATTTTGTGTTCTTTTTAGCCGGTTACATCATTTTGTTGCGCTCGGATGTTTTGCGTGTCTTAACAGTGCACTTTGTGCTCGGGCAACATATTACTGACTCAGAGAACAGCTTTGACTGTATCTCAAACAGGTAAATGACACTAAAATATTAAAATAGATAATAGCCCTTTGAAGTAAACTACACTGCTGTTAATGAGGACACAAAAACCAGCTACTGCAGCAAACAAAACTATGATCAGTACTGGATAGGCTAGTTCAGGAGAAAGTAATCGATTTATGATCCTGAACTTAATTGCCAACACACACACACACACACACACATACACCTCGGTCAGTCAAAATGGCGCTATGTAATATTTCTGATGAATAGCTGATGATTTGTACCGGAGACTAAAAGTTGAATATCTACTTAAGCTTTGGTGAAAGTGTGAGCTCGACCTCATAAAATAAAAATATGGGAGAGAAAGTTAGATATAAGAGAGGAATTTACCGTATCGTTAAACATGTCTAGGTAAGCCAAAGAGCTATTATGAAAGCTGTTTCCCCGTAAGCTTCAAGTGTCTGACTGGGAAAATAACAAGCTACAACTCAGTGTCCAACTCTTCCTGTAGCGGTGAATCAGGTTCAGTGTCATCTGTCCTGAATTCACCTTCAGCTTCTCACGAGGAGCTGGAGTCCCGTCGATCCTCCTGCGAGCTGCAGACGCTCTTATCAGCGACCCGTGTGGCTACTTTGCAGAATCAGACATCTTTATGGAATTAAGGTCCTTCAGGGAGACCGTGCTGAACAAGTACAGTGTGTTTCCTCCTCTATCTCTCTGCGATTAAACATTCATCGCCATATAGGGGAACTAGAAGCGGAGGAATTCAGCAGGCAACCATGAATTAATTATGAGGAGGTAAATGCAATATATAAAAGGAAGCTATTAGCATAATGTAAATGATCATTGGGTTTTAACAGCAGGCCATGCCTTTGATTTTACAGTTTTAATACTAGATATACTGCTACAGCCACGTCTGGACCATGTTCACTTTAGTTATGGACTCTGGATGTTATTTGTCCTGTTTTATTGTTAAGTTGTACTTCCCTCGTGTGATACTTCCTTCCTTTTTTGAGTCATCACCTTTTTCTTCTCCATCTGTTAGTCCTGGTCAGTCGCTGCCCTGGTCCCAGTGTGTCTTACCCAACCAGCTCCTTCTCTACTCTCTGCTCTCCCACCCTGTTCTTGTGTCATGAGTTGATTTTGTTCTCTAGTTCTGTTGTCTCATACCTCCCTTTTCCAAGAAGACTTTGTCAAAACTCCTTCACATCTCCCTCTAACGTCCATACACAGTTTGTTGAAGTCCCGCTGAGTTTTTAGTCTCAGACAGATTTTGCAGGTTCTCTATTTACAAGACTACAACTCGATTCCCATAGAGATTCTGGGTTCTATCTGAGATGGATCGTATCAATCAGACAGGTTCTAATGGTGGGTAATCTTGGACACAGATTCCATCTGAGATTAGACCAGCATTTATACTTCTGCACTTGTCCGACTGTGACACTATCAAACGCTAGTTGGCGGCGCTTCCGCGTCGCTGCATTGAGTCTCCTCATGTACTTTCAACATGGCGTCTGAAATCAAAAGAATAATTTGGTACGTTTCAGCTAATAATTAATAAGCAAATAGCAGCTTGTTTTCCAAGTGTCCCGCGTGTTATTCACCTCCGTGTCATGGCCAGCTTGAGTGGTTTGCAGCTTCCTGTTTTGAAGAGCGCACCTGTTGGATTTTGTCATAAAATAAAAGACCTGTGATAATATTAAACACATTCATTTTTTTTGATGAGAGAGAAGATTTCAGAACAGTCTGATTGGAGTTGTATGACAACTCACACCCAACGACCACATTCATGGGAGCACACAGCAACTCTAGCAAGACTGATGTTGTTATTCCGACTGGAACTGCGTCTGTGAATCTCTTGATAAGTCAGACGTCAGGCTAGCGTTGGTCTGATCCATAGTTCTCCTTTCCTGTGTCTGCCCATCCTGCTTGCTGCTTCTGTTTTCTGCGTTTGGGTCCACATGCCTCCTCCCGTGGTGAGTCTCAAGTATCTAGTTTATCAGATTACTTTGCCATTTCAGCTTGTTTTTACTGTTGTATTTAATAAACCTTCGAGCTTTGTTAAGTCGCCAGCTTCTGGTCTCTGCACTTGAGTCCCACCACTGAAGAGGATGAAGCCTTCTGTGGCTCTGGGGGTCCAGACTTTGGAGGGCTGATAACACATGTAATTATTACATATGAGAAAACATACGGTTTTTATTACTTTGCCAATGCAGGATCACCAGTCTTATGAAAACAGTGGAACACCCAGAGAGCTTCATTGGAGAGAGAGAGAACCAGTTTTGGTTCAAAAGCTCCAGTCATCAGTTGTCTGTAAGCAAGTGAAAAAGAAGTCTTGTTTTAAAAATCCTCTTATCTGACCGTAGTGACGTTTAGAGTCTCTGAACATGGCTGCAGAGAGAGATTGCTCAGTCTGGTCGCTGGAAGCCGAACCTGAAGATGTTCAAGTGTGTAAGGAAACAGTTTTGTGGACGCTAGATTAGACACACAGGCTGGAGAAGCATAAACTCTGGAGTCTGTGATTTATTGAGACCTGTAGGATTTATTATTGTTTCATTGAAACCCCAAATCCTCCAGCTGATCTTTCCTGAATCTCTCTACTTTGAATTTCTCTCTCTCTCTCTCTCTCTCTCTCTCCCTGAGATTTTATCCCATTTCTTCGTTTGTTGAAAAATGTTAGAATTCTTGTTGCTATATTTAGTTACATCTATTTTCTTCTCACCATTTTTCAGTCTGCCGTCTCTCTTGTTTTACAAAGCCGAAAAAGTAAGTAAAAAGATCATTCTTTACCTTGTTTAATGTAAGAAACAATTTGTATTTTGTCTTTATTTTTATTTTCGAAGCTAGAAACACTGCAATTGAATACCTTTGCAATGATTGCCTCACTGAGAGCTTGACCTTTGACCTCCAAAATCATTTCATCCAGGGGTCCTAGTGCAAGTTTGTGTCCCATCTGAAGAGATTCCCTTCAGGTGCTGGTGAGATAAAATGTTAACAAGAATGGGATGGACTGACATACAGACCTGAAAACATAAAAACAGCTTTTGTCCTGATCATGGTAACACAACACTGCAGGAGAACAATGTCAAAACGTGTCAAATCCAATGGTAAAAAAAATAAAAAATGAAAAAACACCAAGACCCAGACTGTCCTGAAAGTTGCCTGCTCTGCTGCTCCAGAAACAGTGACTTTCTCATTTTTTAAATATTATTGACAATACAATATCCACTAAACCGCACCAAGATGTTTGCTACAGATTGAATATCCAGACAATATAGGTAGTCATTGCAAACTGTTCACATCAATTTTTTTTGGAACATGTTGAAGGCGAGTGGAGTAAAAGTTTAGATGCATCCACAGTGGCATTCGTGCAACTTCAGAAAACACACAGATGTTTGTGTAAAATCAGTCGCAGGCTCCTGAACTACACACTTGAATGTGCTGTTTACTGTCCAAAAGGCCCTTTAAATCTCCAAAAATAGATTAGTTGGTCAATTGAGGGTAGCAGAATGAGACTAATTTATGATCAGTTTATGAGATCACATGACAGGCCGTTGCTGACTTGCATATGAAGTTAATAGGGATTTATCTCTGACAGTCTGATACAAGTACAAGATGTGAGTTCCTTGCCTTTTATATCTCAGCCTTAAACAATTATGTGATGATATAATGATATTATGCCCTAAAAAGTCAGCCGTCCTGCAGGCTAACTGGTTTATATGGTAACAAACAGTTCATACAAATGAGCGAAAAGAGAAAAACGTGAGCCCTAATATGTGATTTCATGCTGTGGAGCGAGTAAGAAGAAGAACATGTAGAGAAACGCACAGAAGCGAGGATGCTAGCGTCTCCTGAGTCTGACTGACGAATCAGCGAATGTACATTAGATTTCACGACACTGAATTCTCCCTGTGGAATGTCCTTGAAACTGCAAATCAGACCCTCCTGTGATTGTCAAGGCCGCGACAGCTTTGTCCATGAATTCAGACTGAAGTCTGCCCAAATGGATTCAGGATCTATCTTTGTGAAACTGGTCCCAGTGCTTCACCTCAGCCGACCGATGGCCCGACAGAGATAAACTTCTAAAAACAATCTCGAGCAGCAAAATAAATCCTGACTTCATTTCAGCACCTCGCAACGTTAAGGTTGGACCTCAGATCACCTGCCAGGCTTCTGCTCAGAGGGCTTCTGCTATCAGAGCTTCCCATCGTTCCATGAGCAGACTCACACTGTTCTCTGAATGACTGAGGTTGGTAGAAGGCACATTTTTCCAGACAAAGCTGCCAACAACAAGAGCACAACAGGCAGAAAAAGTGTGATTCTGCTCTGCAGGTGGCGCTACGTGCATTACACTGGGTCATCGCTAATATGATTTGACACAAAACGTCAAAAACGGCCATCGACATCAGAAAACACACGTCTGACTGTGAAACTCCCTCACCAAATTAGACCTGCACCCTCCACTGAATCCTCAAAAGTCCAGCTCAAGACTCAGTCAGTTGTAGTCCATTCTGGTCTTAAGTTTATATGCTTGTGAAGCACTTTGGTCAACAGATGTTGTTTTAAATGTGCTACTTCACATCAGGAACATGTCATGTTGATAAAATAACTAGCTGTGGCTCATGATTTTGAAATATTTGAATATTCAAGAATCATTAAACCAAAGAATTATTTTACTATTCATGACTTGTCTTATTTTTAGCATTATATGTGTGTTGCATACTTCCAGTGATTAGGGAATAGCAGAATTCCCATCTGAGAGATTAACACCATATGCCAAACCTCTGCTACCCGTAATCCCTCGTGTTTGGAGTTGTTTGCTGTAAGAGGGAATTTTCACAATAACCGATGTGAGGGAGGATTACCACGGCCCTGTTCCGTTCAGGTGGGCCAGTGCATTTGCATAGTGTACATCCTCTGTGACCTTAATTCATCTTCTCAAATTCAACTTAATTTTCCCTGCTACCAAGGGTGTGTGTGTGTGTGTGAGAGAGGGAGAGAGACTTTACTACAGTGTATTTGAGCTTAATCTATATTGCAGTTACCATATGTCTCTAGCCAATGTTTAACTGCTGATTTATATTTAGCTTTAGCTATTTAGCTTTATATTTCTCCGTCTGCTGTAAAGACAGAAAACAGCAGACTCATCATATCAGATTCAGGCAACAAGACGGTTCGATTTAGATGTTAATGTGCATTTGTGTGGAGTTTACAGTCAATTTGGGGCCGAGGTTCAAGTGTTCCCAGGATTAGTTTCTTTGTTTCATGTCTTGTCGCTGTTCCTATGAAGGGGTTTTATTTGAAGTTGTGTTTACAGGGCACATTCCCGCCGAAGCTGCAATTGAAATATGATTTAGTTCAATTCAATTTATTTCAACTTAGTTCTTGGAAGTGATGAAGGGATTGTGTTCTCAGTAGCCTCTTCCTGCTCACCAAACATGAAACAAGACTTAACAGCTCTATGAGCTCTGTCCGTCTGTGTGTAGCAAATTTCTCTTAGAGTATTTTATAGGTTGTTAAATGTCCAGTTCACTCCCGCCTTCAGCTACGGATGAATCAGGAGAGAATCTGAGCAAGAATCGAACAGATGTAGGACAAAGATGGCGGCTGACTGTTGTGTCCAGGTCCAAGCTGGAATGACTTCCCGTTTTATTTATAACACAGGTTTTTTTTTTTTTTCATATTTGTGTGACAGCTTGAAGCTCATCTGAGCCCAGTGAGAAAATATGTCGCGTGCAGGCATTTTAGCAAGTGGTTTAGACTGCATGACTTACATCAGCATCATTATTACCTTGTTATTTTCTGCAGGATCATACAAAAACTGTTAAACCAGTTTTTCTGAAACTTGGAGGGAGGATGGGTCAGGGAAGCAGCCATGATGTTTTGGGGTGGATCTAAATTAAAGGGTGGATGTCATTTTTTTTTAATATATATTACTTTTTCAATTTTTTTTTAACAGGATATCTACCAATTTTGTTGGGAAAATTCAAATTAACTTTTGGAGGCGATCTGGATCAAATTGTAGCTCTTGGATGGTGCGGACTGTTCGGGGCCGGGGGCCGGATCCAGCTGTCCGCAGGGTGCGGTGTGCGCTCTCCGAGTGCACCTGAGATGATGGGTGGATCCTGCATGAAAAACTGTGGAGACCAAACAGGAACAGGAACGTGTGCTTTCTCTCTCCAGGCTGTATTAAGAATTATGTTACTGGTGATTGAAACCGCCAGTAGCTGCATCTTAGAGAATTAGGAAATGGATCCGAATTTATTCACAGTACGGAATGAAAATAACAGACAGGTCCACTAATGACCTCCCATGTTTCCTGCTGAGTTTATTTGATTGTGGTAAAAGCCGCAGCTTATTACAGGGTTGTGAGTTTAACCACCAGCCTGACCATGGCCTAAATACCAGCTAATAAAAGCCTGATGGACAGCGGGTGGGGCAATTAGACGGTAGCAGAGCCCAGATGGGGTCACTTCTCATCCCAAATCACATTAGCAGGTGTCACGCTTCCATTATTATAGTTTCTCAGTATCTGCGTGCACGGATGTTCTCTAGGTTGAAGGGCTTCTCACTTACTCTCACAGCTTTGTTTGACCTGAGCGTTTGATCCAGGTGTGACAGGACTTCCACAGAAAAGTTTCTGACTCCCCCTCCCCCTTACACATGGACCTCTGGGACATGGCGACAAAACAGAATGCTGTGAGGTGATAAATGTGTTTAATTCACCTGGAAAGACTGTGGTGCATCCCTGGAAAACATGACACAGACGAGGGAAATTAAATTGCTCTCCATTGGCATGACACACATGAACACTGTGTAGTCTTTGATGGAGGACTGTGAGCGCGACCATCAGGGGAATATTATAAATAGTGTTTTCTGAATCATTGACCTGCTGCCGGAGGTTTCTTAGATTTGATTGGCTTCAGGCTTGTGAAGCGAGTGTGGATGCGCATCAGAACAGAGAAAGCCTCCAGCGCCCATGACCCTTTCCCCAGTTCACCAGTCCTTAGACCACTTTTGGTAGGTGATAAGCACTGCAGACCAGGACCCCCCCCCCCAAGACCTGCGGTTGGAGAGATGCTGAGACGCAGATGACTTCACCCCCTGATGACATGATCAATAATACTTACTTCACTTGTCAGTGGTCATAATGTTCAGGCTGCTATATATTATTGTAAACTAGAGAGAAGATTCCCATATGGGGTTACTGTGGATCCTGCTGGGAGACCCCCCCCCCCCCACACACACACACACACACACACACACTTTCAGATCAACTACAATGTCCAGAAAACATTCTTCTGTGCTACAGTCACTGTCTAACGTTCATGTTTTTCTATCAACCACAAGATAACATTACGGCAAGACAAAATTCAAAAGAATTACTGTCATGGACACTCAAACACACACATATTCAAACAGATGTGGAGGGTCGAGAATAGAAGCAGCTTCACGCTATCAGGTAGTTCATCTGCGAGCAGGAAGGGAGCTCTAACTTCAGTAGGATGAGGGGGATCGGCTCCAAAACTCACTGCGCTGAAATCATTTTCATTCCTCTCTGATAAAACAAACCGTGTTTTGAGAAGGAAAGAGATTATCTGTGTTTTCTTTAAACCAGTGCCTGCTTGAAAGAAATTTAATATGATGTATAAGATGCAGAGCTGCACTGAATAACCAAACCGATCTCATCTGTGTAGCCATATAAAGTAAAAATAGAATTTCTAATAATAGTCACAGCTCTTATAAAGCACCTGCCAGTGTAAAAATTAATAACCTGCGATCAGAGGGGGGTGAAACGTCTGTGTGGCTTCATATTCATTCAGAAAGATCCAAACATGATGAAGGTCCTCGTCCCAGAAGTTCCCAAAAGCACCTCTAAACGAGTGTTGCGGTCGTAGATTTACTCCATGATTTTATTTCCAAGCGTCTCTCTTCCCTTCAAGTGCAGCAGGTGAAAGAACAGATTTCATCGTTGGCTCTTTGAGACTTGGACACTGGAGCGTCTCGAGGTTCTATTATGATACGTTATAATCTCGGAGGAATTAACACTCAGATTATCACCTTCTTTTTTAAATTTCTATGATATTAAAGGGATTAAATATCAACATGATATATATTTTTGGGTTTAAATCCACGTCATCCACGAGTTATCAGGCTCTGTGTTTACAGTTGATGTTCTGTTGATGTTATCGTCATGTTCGGTCTCGGAATCCCAGCTTTCAAGTCACGTGACCTGACTTGAAGCCTTAGACTGAGTCACACGCTTCCGCTGTGATGTACAAGAGCCACCAATTTATTTAACGCAGTCACTTCACGCCATGAAGAAACTGACATTGTCTGCCAATACTGCCTATAAAAATGAATATGACAGCATTATATCAATTATGTAGCAATTCAAAGTTCTGCATGGCAGCGTGGCTCATCATGAACGTCCCCAGCGTCTCCGGCTGCAGATCTGGGTCATTTAGGAAGAGCTGCTTGGTGTTCAGGTCCCATGTTGCATTCTTAAAGTCCCAGTTGATCTGTCCAACATTTTTTTTTTTCTGTGTGTGCTGGAACGTTGAAGTAATGTTCAGTCTGCACTTGCTGTTCTATTTTCTGTGTGTGCGCGCTGACATATGGATTCTTTTGTGAAGTTTGTGTGAAGACATTTGAATTTACGCATTAGTTTCTGACCCAGGGTCCCCAGAGCAACAAACTCGAGCCTGCCAGAGCTCCTCCAGTAGGCTGCTGTACCACCCTGCTGCTCGTGTTGCTGTGGGAAAACAACTCTTATCTTCCTTCCTCATCAATCCTTCGTCTTCACTTCTAAAGCTCCGAAAGCGAGGAGATAAGAGTGAAATTTGATTGTTTAATGTCCCTGAAAGATATTAGCCCAAAATTAAAGGAACACAATCGTCTCTTCTATCTGATGTCCACTTCTCCTGGGTCACATTACAGATCTAATTTTTAACGGAGTGACTCGCTATTGTTTTGGGACGAAGAGGGAGACGGGAATTTTTACAAATCCGAGCAAACGGAAACATATCCTGTTTAAAATGTGCTTCCCAAAACTGTTAATGAAGGTTGGATTCCTAAAGAAACCACAGGGATACTCACCTCACCCGACCTGGACATCATACCCAGCCCATGCGGATTGAATAGAGACGCTTGTGTACGTCCGCGTGTGTTTGGACAAACTGCTCATGAGAACGACAGCATCCTCATGGTCGCTCTCTACCCAGGAAAGGTCGGCTAATGACATTTCTGGACCATGTGGGCTCAGTGGAAGGTGATAAGATGGTCGATGGTGGTTGTCAGGGTCTTGCAACCAAAGCTGGTCCGTGAAGGATGAGAACCACAGCCCCCTGTGGGAACAGCCAGCAAACCCCACCGTCTGCCCTCAGAACAACGGCACATTACGTGACCCTGAGCTGTCTGCAGCCCTCGAGGTCCTGCCTTGTTAATTAATATTTTTCTACCTCCAAAATAACAAGTTGCTCCTTGTCTAACGTCCACATGGCACAGCGAGACCTGTGTGTGGGCCACTAAAGGAAATTTACAGCACAAACAATCGCCAGCCTGCAGCAGTAGAAGATATTTACACGACAGATAGAGGTAACGACAACAGAAAACACACACAAAACTAAATAAAGACACTAAACAATAGTGATACCTACAGGTCTGGCCCCCTGCAATAGTTTCTGTCAGTAATAATGTGAAAAAACGCAACAGCTGTACGATTTTTTTTTTTTTTTATTGACAGCTACACTTTATCAGACTGGTAGTCACCTGACTCTGGGGAAGGTCCTGGCCACTGGTCTGGCTGCTACTGTGGACGTCCTTGTCTGAGGGTGCAGCCAGAGGGCAACAGGATGGGACACTTCTGGTCAGCTGCTCCATCTTCTCCAATGTTAAGCATTAAGTTAAGTTAATTAGCATTAGCAAAGAGAAAAGAAAATGCTGGGAGAATGTTGCTCATGCATTCAGTGGTTGTTGTTGTTCAGCATTCCCTATCATCCATTTTCGGTCGATTATGTTTCAGTTCAGTTGAGTTTCTCCGCCGCCTCCCTCCCCCTCAAAAAAAAGAAAAAAAGAAAAGTTCACTTCATGTTCAGTTGCTCCTCACACTGTCAGACTGGAAACAGATATTTTCCCCATGTTTGAAGATTCCCACGAAACAAATTAGTCAAATTCACTACCGCAGGAGGTTTCGCTCTCCGCTGACCACGCAGCCAGCTTTGGTGTTCCCTCAAGGTTTTTATTTTTATCACACTTGACAGATGCCAGAGCTTCGGAGAAAAAACACTTTCACTTCCCTTAAACCGCACGGACCGTTGGAACATCCCAAAAATGCACTGCAATGCAAGCGAAATTGTATTTGTTTCCTTCTCACCTTTTCCTCTGTTTTTTTTCTTTTTCTTTTTTTCCCCTGGACATTGAAGAAGCTCGGAGCGAGACAGATTAGTGGAAAGCTCTGGATGGAATTAACAGAGCACACAGCTCTAAAACATCTTGGCCCTGCGGTCTCTTCATGAAATTGATGTTATAAGATTTGATTTAACTTAAGGGAAAGTTCCACCCCCCCCCCCACACTTTTTTTTAAACTCTGGGATGTTATGGGAACAAAATAGCTGTTTCATTTGTTTTCTTACTGCTATAGATGAAACTTGCCCGTGGTCAAAATGCTGCAGCTTCACCAAATGTCTGAGGGAAGAAGATATGTGCGGCGTATTGGACCAATATATTCAGCGTGTACGTGCGTTTCAGTGTTATACATCATCCCACACTGAGTCAAAACATGAACTTTGACCTTACGGAGATGATTTAACATTTTAAGCTTATGAACATTTACCATTTATGTAGTATAGCGACCTCTTTTTCAACTCAACATTAATTAATTGGTGGTGTTACTCAAAAACCACATATTTGCTTGAGGTTTTTGGGTCAAACGAGAGCCTTGCATGCTCACAATATGCTCTGTATTTTTATTCTTAGACGCCGCTTACAGTAAAAGTAAGTCAACCTTAAAAATATATATATGTACTGGCTCTATATGCAGCCCTTCAGTTTATCCTCTGGGAAAAAAAAAAGCTGTTTTAACTGTGTTTCGAGCTTTCTTTCCTCCTCGCTTAAATACCCTTTTTTTACTGATTGGCATACTTTCGTTAGCCTCCGGAGATGACAGTTTAAAAAAGAAAAAAAAACATTCGAAACCGAGTGTTCAGGGATCTGCAGCCCGAGCGTTCCGCTCACAGCGATCGCTCGTTACGCGTTATTATCGTTTAAAGCCATTCTGTATGACAGCACGTAAGAGAAAGCACCAGAGGAACCCTGGAAGAGCAGATTCGATTTAATGATGTCAAATTAATGGGGTTCACGCAGTTCCATGTAACGCGGTCCAGCATCAGATCTCAGCGATATAAACGGTTCTCTTTAATCCCATAAGATTTAAAAAGAATTTTAAATAAAAAGCTGCAAGAAGGCCGATTTAATAATGTCGGCATGTCAATTGAATGAAAACAAACTCAACAAATCCTCCTGAAGGCACAGGTGCAGCTGTTACTGGCAGAGGTTTGTTGTTGACTCGCGGATTGTGGTCCAGAAAAGGAAGCTGTTGGCTTGGTCAAGTTTTTTTTTGTTGTAAATATTAAATCATTCAAATTGAACAATTGCTTATTGAGAGTTAATACAAATCTGCCATTTTGTGGATAATTCAGTTTTACATGCTGATGCTCTGTCAGTCACCACTTAATTATTTCATTCGTCCAGGGACTGGAGATACCCAGGGTTTATGGAGCTTGTGTACAGTTAAAACAAAAGTGAGGATGAAATGTTTTGGAACTCCATCGTAGGTAGAAGAACATCTCCCTTCCTACGTAGGAACCAAACTCTGCCAGTGAATGTAATCCAGGCTGCAATTATGTTTCCTCCAAAACACATTTGCCACAACAAATTAGTGATATATGAATGTAATTGGGAAGAGACAGAGTTGGCGTTTTTGCGGCCACGTTTCTGACCTCAAACTCTCATTCCATGTTTGTTTGTAATCCCGCCGCCTGTTTTTAAAGGTCCTCCTCAGTCTATCAGGGTGCCATTGTCTAAGACCAAATCCTCCCCTGGCGGCTCTTGGAAATCTGCTCCAGACTGAGACACAGACAGAAGTATGTTTGGACAGTAAACAGACTCCTCGTACAGAAAACACACAAAACAGAGGAGCAGAAGTTACAGAACATTTCTGTTTATCTTCCCTCCGTCGCCTCCCAACCCTCGACATGCTGTCCTCCACATGGGAATCAGCGTGTGTGGTGTGTGTGTGTGTGTGTGTGTGTGCGTGCGCGCGCAGAGATATAGTAATGATAAATACTCACTTGTGTCCACCAGAACTTCTGCGCAGGTGTACTGTGTGTGTGTGTGTGTGTTTCCAGTACCATCCTATGAAATCCTTAACACAGCAGGACGGAAAGGAAACTGTCCTCCGTGGTTATGAGAAGAAGCAGTTGACGACCTTGATAGAAAAAAACGAGAGCTCTTCTATAGCGAGTGATATATTTTTCTGTCTGATGGTAGTTTCATGTCAGGACTGTCAGGGGTAGCTGTGGTCCTCCTGAATGAGAACATGGAAGAGGGACAGGAGTCTCAGCAGAAGCGTATGCCTGCCTCCTTCGCACTGAGCCGCTCTGGGGAGTAAAACGGTGCACACGCAAGCATGCGCATGACAAACTGAGGGTGTCGCTGACTAGACCTTTAAAGAGACTGAAACGTGCACAGTCCAGTGACACGATGATACTTGACAGCGTGTGCATGCTCCACCAGCATCGGCGCATCGCTGGAATTGATGAATATCAGTGTTTTGTGATGCTCTGTGAGAGGAACACACATTTACAACCTGAGATCAGGGGTAAAAACATGAGCCCCAGTCACCGACCAAGCTTGCTGTCTGGAGAGCATTTATTGATTTATTTGTTTACAAATGAAAATGGCTGGGAGGCGGAGGGGCTGTTTCATAACCCAAAGTATCCAGCCTCCACCTTGTGTGTGTGTGTGTGTGTGTGTGTGTGTGTGTGTGTGTGTGTGTGTGTGTGTGTGTGTGTGTGTGAGAGAGAGAGAGAGAGAGAGAGCTACAGTAGAATGGCTCGATGAGGCAACAGTGTGAAGTCCATTTTAGTTGGACAATAATTCTGGGCCACTAACATAACAAAACTAGTCTGAAACCCCAGTAGAGGAGGACAAGGAGGTAGACGGAGATTTAACACATAAAAGATCCCACAATAACCACAAAACATGTCAGTAAAACAGCAAGAAAATGAGACGGCAACAGAGTAAACCAAACACCTGCCACAATCAGCATGGTGATGTGGCACGGGACCCCCCCTTCTCTCTCGCTGAGAAAACAGAATCAACTTCATGACAAATAATTTCGTGAAACTTCTATTGACAGAGAGAGTTAGCTAAATGTTTATGTACGCTGTCATAAATGTTTAATAAAAGTGGGTGTGTGATATGAAACTCTTGAATTTATCTGCCTTTGTGCTTCTGCTAAAGAGAAGAAACAGATGAAAAGCGTCGTGCAGGTCAGCGCGTCCCTCTAATTCACGCTTCTATCGGAATCGCTGCGTTTCTGCACGTCTCGTAATTGTTGTGGCTGTAAAACAACCAGGTTATAAACATTTATTCTGCTGCTGTTTTCTTGAGTTTATTCCAGCGAGTTGCAAATGAACCAGTGAAAATATACACCAAACACACAACACCAATAATCATTTCCCTTTTTTGACATTCCCATATTTTCGTTTTGAACCCTCTTACCTCACTGCGTACACAAACTCTTTTTGCCATGTCAAACTGTTATTTGCTTGTATCCTCCAGCTGTCATCTCTTTTTTTTTTCTCTCATGTCTCCCTCCTCTCCCTCCCTTGGAAAAGAATGTGGACAATAGTTCCCAGTCACGCTTGTTATATTTCCCATGCCTCTTTTATTCCCCCCGACTCCTCCACACACTCCTCTACCCTTGTTTCTGCCAGCGAAGTTGTGACCTTAACCTTTCTGGAAAAACCTTCTTTCTCACAATGCCTTTCAAAACACGTGGGGAAGTACATCTTTTGTCTGTCTTTCAGATTGTCCTTCCTGCCAAACCGGACGTACAGCGACAACGGACGGACGATACTGGCCAATGAGCTGGAATCCCAGGACTCGCTTGGACCGCTATGAGGATGAGTAGCAGGCCTGTGATAATGAAGCATGAGTTGTTACCTTAGGGTTGGAACCTCTGGATTACGGGGACGTTATTTTACATGGACATTTGCTGCATCGGTCCCAAGATGAGCAGCACCAGTCCTCGTCATCACCAAACACTTTCAACTTCTAAACCAGGTTTCCAGATATGTGCTCATTCTGAAGAACTAACATCTGGATCCCAGGATGTAAAGATCGAGCAGCAGACGAGCCAAACTCTGGCTAACAAGATGGGAGACGCTTCGTATTTAGACATTCCATAAACTGGCGTATCTTGGTACCAGATTGTAAAGAAGAAATAATTTATAACCACAAGGTTCGTGTTTGTATGCTTTCCTTTTCCCAGCATCTACAACTGTCCAAGGCTGCAGGATGTGATGGCAGATTTGTATCTGCCACTGTACGTCGTTGAAACAACTGTCAACCAAGACTGACGACGCCGAGTTTTATAGACATGCGGTTCGAGATGACACACACAGCACCATAAACCTTTCATGGCACATAAAGTATTATTGCACTTTATATCACTGCGGCGAGGCAGCGCTGGAATCACTCTTGATAGGCGTAATCATCCAGTGACCTCTGCAGGTTTGAAGAAGGAGGATTTACACAAAGCTGTCGGGAATGTAGGAAGGTGAAATGTTTCTAATTCAGGTGATGATGATGGTGATGTCACCGATGATGTCGCCTCGTCTTAGTCGACAGGTTGTGCTGTAAAACGCGGAGAAACTGCGAGGGGAAAGTACTGGACTGCACTGACTCATCATCATCTGTGCCCTGATTTTCAAGATACGTTCAGCAGCATTACAACCTATCCATTCTGTTATTTGTGGTAAAAATTTCTTTCCTGTTCCCCCCCCCCCCCCCCCATCTTCAGATATTTCTAAATGTCACTTTACAGCAAGAAACACTGCAGCTCAGAATGTCATTAATCGTTTATGATATTAAACCTGCCGGTCCTCAAATTGCTGTTTTATTTAGTATCTTCAAAATCTTCTTCGTGCTACGTCAATAAGTTGACGCGTCTTTATTTGTATTTGACTAAGATGTGTTTTAAAGCTGCAGGACAGGAAGAGTCTAAAACAACTGAAGAGCTCTGACACACGGGAGCCCAAATATTCCTGCTGATTTTACATCTACCAGCTCCAAAATGGTGAATCATTTTGGCTCCCTGCTCGTGTGTGTTGGCCCCGTCGTATACACTCAACTGTCTTCTTACATTTAACACAAAAAAAAAGGTCTCGATCTTAATTTGTGCATACAGCCCATTTGAGAGTAATTCATATATTTGTGGTTCCTTTTTGTTCTTAATTAAGGTCCAAATTTTACAAGAGCTCTTGACCACACTGGTGAACAGTTAGCCAAAGCTAACATTCATTCTGTGCTGTGAAACGTTAATAATCATGATCTTCATCCCTTCATATGTCCAAGACTCATTACTCTCCTCCCACTCTAGTGCGCGCCATCACGGTGACCTCAGGAGCTCTGGTCAGGTGTTGGCGGTTGCTCTCCTTACCGCCAGCTGCGTTCTCCACCAGCAAACTAATATTCAACCACACTCGCCATGTTTGCTCCTCCACCAGCTGCCAGCCAGCTCTCCCACCGTGAGCTGCCCTGCTTTCAGCCTTTATTCAACCAGGGCTCAGATCCTCCTGCCCACAGTCCAGGGACCAGGCTCCAACACCAGAGGTCAGCCCTTGAGGGATGGGAGGGTTACTTTTCTAGAACACAGCCAGTACATCCAGCTGGCTCCAGCAAGGAGGAGGAGTATGCTCTTGGTCCCAGTGCAGTGCAGGCGTCCATCTGAAGCATCCTCCTCCTCCTCTCCTTCTTCTTTGTTCTCGTGTCTGAGTTGATGTGCAGTAACCACAGCCTAGCTGCACCTGTCAAATATGGTGGATACGGATCTCTTCGGTCCCCCATTTTAGGAAGGTAGCAGCCTATTCTGGTCCTGGGCGTGGCAGCCGTAGTTAAGTGGAGGCCTGTGGAGCGTTGCTGTCTCCACTAAGACAACAGCAGCATCTCTTAATATTATTCTGCGTGCGCCTGCAAACACATTTTTAACAGGCTTTTATTATTGTTGGTGGTGGCAGGCAGCAATTACACGCTAAGTCTCTTGTCAGGAATCCAATTTGGTAACGGCAAACACGATGATCCATAATCATTCCCTCCAACGCTGATTGGCACTGAGCCGGAGTCTGCTGGCTGGCTATTAACCAATCAGAGGAGGAATTCATTTTTCTGTCAGCCCTCTAAGAACTCACTGACACCAGCACACAATCTCTCCGGGTCTTGTCTCATAGAACAGCAGCACATGAGCTGGTTTTCAAAGATTAATCTCAGGTTGACACAGGAGCACGCAATTATTGTAACCCTGAGAGCCGCAGATCCACGATTCTGTCCTTCTACGGGCAGCAAAAAAAGAGTCCTGGAAGTTGCAGCGAGAGATGTTTTTTGTTCCTGTGTGAGTCCATCCTAATCCACCTTTTCCAACTGAGGTGTCCGTCGAAAAAACAATTTGCTCTCGGATTTAAAAAGTGTGTTATTTAAAAAAAAAAAAAAAAAAAAGCCTCCGAGGGGATTTATGACTTATCTCCTTCCACCCGATGGTGAGAGGTCAGCCTGCACTACAAAGCAGGAATGCTGAGGCTGGTCGAGCGGTTTAGCCGCAGATAGTTGAGAGGATCAGACTATAAAATACCCAATAAACTCATTTAGTGTCTTTAAATTTGAAATGTGAGCGTGCTGGATGACCTTTACGGAGCAGCGCGGCTCTAAGTGGAGGAATCGTGCTGGTAAAACTAAAGTGACGCAATGATCTGTAAGCAAAGTGAGAAGGGCCTCCAGTGAAAGGAGAGCTGCTGTAGCATCACCTGCTGTGGTGGAGCGGCTCCAACATGCTGTTCAACTCGCTGCCACTAGATGGAGCTGGAAGACAACAGACTGATCAGGAGAAGTCGCTAGACGCCTCATTCAAAGGCTGCAACGAATGATGGTCGTAATCAACGTTTAATAGGACAAATATACGTGACTACTCTCATGACCGAGTGATGAATCGTTCAGTGTATTAAACGATGAAACAAAAAAACCTTGGTTTGAGTCGGTGTGCTGCCTCTGTGTCCAGGCCTCCCCACAGACGCGGCTGGCTGAGCCTGCGCAGCAGAATCCATGTATGAATTTTTGAAAATGAACTAAAAATAATTGTGACCAAAAAAATTACACAATTTCCCAGAGCACAAAGTTCTCTTTGTCCGTTCAACTTTGCTGGACCCAAAGATTTCTCTTTCACAAATGACAATAAAGGCAGAAAAATTCTGCTATTGAAATTTCAAGCCCTGCAACTGTTTGCCATTTTTGCTGAGGGGAAAAAAAAAACTGGAACAATTCATCAAAATGTTTAAATTACACTGACAAATCATTTCTCTTGATTCAAGATCGGTTGTGCTGTAATTTCTTCTCTACTTAATAATTCCACTGTTAAAAAGTGCAAGCGTTGACCAGAACTGCTGATACACTCATTGATGTGAGTCTCCAAATCACTGTGCTGCTATTTTATGAAAAAACAACACCTGCACTTTACATGATTTGGAAAATAAGGCTTTGTCTTCCTGGAATACCACAAAGCAGTGAAAAGAACGGTTTTATCCGCATCAACGTGATCCAAACGGATGCTGCACGTCATAAAAGGAGCTCAGGTCCAGATCAGAGCAGACGCGAGGTGGAGGATGGCTCCCCCGGCGTGTGTGCCCTGCATGGTAAGAATCTGATGTACGTGACGTGACGTTAATCAACAACTATAAAGCTGTTACTCATGTTTCCAACGTAGGTTCAGACACCGGGTTCATGAGGTCATGGGAGACCTGGGAAAATAGAGGAATTTCAAAACTATTTACAGGCCTGGAATAGTTTTTAAAAAAGGAAAGTAGGAAAACTCATGAAAGTTTTCATCACAAGCGCCTGAATATTAGCCAACATGTGATTCTGTTCAGATCAGCTGAGAAAAGTCTCTTTTAGTCAATGCTGGATGAACATCATACCTGCTTTAAGTCATCCATTTTACAGAAATGTACACGGGTAAATTCTGGATGTTCTATTATCTTTTATGTTTGAACAGCTGTTTCAGACATGGTTGTAAAAAAATGTCCGAAAAGATGTGGAAAAAGTCCTGGAAATGTATTTGTTAAAAAAATGTGTACCGACCTTGAAGCTATCAGGTGTTTCTCTGAAGGTCCTCAGGGTTCAGACTCCCCTCCCTTGTAGAGTCCAAAAAAGGACGAGAAGGTTTTATATGTTCTTCCCTTTGTGAGTTTTGTCAGTTTCAACTTCCTGTTAGTGAGAGTTCAAAATCCAAAGTTACACCTGATTTACAACTTTAAACGCCTTATAAAAACACGCCTCAGCCTCAAACCTTGTCGCCCGTTCGTGTTTACAGCCGTCTAAACAACAGCTCACTGGTCATATTTTCATCATCATCATCATCATCGTCATCGTCATCGCCATGAATGGAGCTCCTCAGGGTGGAGGGTTGGGATTGTTTCATGTGTTTGAGACCTCTTGACTCGTTCAGTTTTACGTTGAGTAGTCAGGCCTGAAATTGCATCTGTACTCCGAATGTGGATGCTCCATGGAGCTTGAGGTTGTACGTAAGGGGAAACGGGATTACTGGGCCCTTCTCTGTGACTCTAAGGGCTGGTTTGGTGTTTCCCATGATGCAGCAGTACCTTGTTGCACCTTTGTATTGTAGGTAAGGGAAACAGTTGCATATTGAAATCCCAAGGGTTTGCCCTCCGCATTACATGATAACATTGATGTGAAACAGTTGACGATGACTTTACTGAGTAGAGCTGCTGACAACAGAGACTGCAAAGAGTTTCCTGCCTTTTTCCTCCTCGATGGCTCAAACCCGGCCACCAGCTGTCATGGAGGAGATCAAAGTGGGCGCTGACTTGACAGCAGGTATTTAGAGTGCGTGACTTCTTCCTTTGTCTGAGCTGATCCTCCTTAAACATTTACATTTTAGTTGACTCTCAACTGGAGCTGTTAATGAGTAGAGGACGGTCTGTGCCGGGTGTTTGTCATCCCTGAGGAGGTTAATTGGTAGGTGGGGGGTTTATCATGAAGGAGCCCTTCAGCGTGGCCAGAGAGGGTCGGACCGACCCCTCGACACTGCTGCTGCTGCTGCACGGACAGATGTGAAATGTCACGTGATGCTTTGAAAGCATAAACTCCAAACTAGATAAATGAAATCTTCTGGAACGACACTGTAATCTGTGAACACACCACTGACAAAAACTCATGGTTGAGACTCTTGGATTTCCTGAACTGCTCTTTTTTTGATGATGATGATGATGATGATGATGATGATGATGATTGAATTAAAGTCTTCAAGCTTTTGAAAGAAATGTTTTTGATTTACAAAATTTGAACGCTGCGACTGCGACTTGTAAGTGAATATTTCTGAGACAAAGGCCCATGGCTTCAAGTTAGTTTTCTGTTTTTCTTGTTTTTGCAGTACAGCTCTTGACTGTAACAGAAAGGTTAGCCACTGGTTGTTGAATGTCATGAGTGTTTCGCTGCTACAGAGCCAAATATTTCCCTTGTGGAGAGCAAAGAAAATGAGTCCTGAGCCTCTTTCAGTAGGTGACGTGAAACACCCAGATTGTTACGTGTTTCTGAATTTGTAGTTTTATTTTGTTTATTTACCTTTCAGTATCATCAGCAGGTTCACGGAGAAATAATGATAAAACAAGAGAACCCAGAGAATTTAAGCTTGGCAAAGGAAAATTCGGATTAATTCCATTTGAATTTGAATTCATCTCTGTGTTAAGATATTGATCCTTCATCAACCCTCTGTCATCAAGAGAACGTATCCATGCCTTCAGTGAGGCAAACAGGAGCCACTCAGCTCCTAATGTATGAATTCATTTCAGTGGTTGATCAGAAACCAGCAGGGTTGAGCAGGACCTGTTTAACTGCCAAATCCTAATTTTCTTAAGCCAACTTTGGAAGTGCTGCTTAACCAGACATGCAGGTCGCAGGGACCAGAGCACCAGCAGGGAAATAAAACTCTTTAAAACACAGAGGAACAACGTTGATTCTGAAGTCAGAGAGACGTTGAGAGCTCCTGCTTTTTATTCAGTCTTTAAATGTGACTACAATTCCAACTTCTTTTCCTTGATTTAACTTTGCCCCCCCACACAAGCAGCTAACATCCATCCAAAGTTCAGGCTGTGCAGTTTCACCGTAGTGAAAAACAGCAATTCAGAGCGTGGGGCTGCGTCTATCAAGCTCTGAGCGTTCCCACGGAGCTTTAGGCAACAGATGATGAGGACGATGACGATGATGACGATGCATTAGCATGGTTAGCTGTGTTAGCATGGTGGTCCCAGGCAGGGAGCTGCTGCAGGGCCTCTGCTCCTGTGATCACCAGGTTCCCCTCTGACTGTGTGGGTGTTTATCGCAGCACAAGCTAGCCTGGAGAACTCCCCATGCCCCGTCGAGTGCTCTTAGAACTTTTTTGCTTGTCACAAAAAACTTGCACACTCCTGATGACAACATTTTACACAAACATCCAGTTCCTTGTTTTTAAATGATTTTTGCAAATTGAAAATAAAAGCTGTGAGCAGGAATCTGAATAATCGGAATTTTACTGATGCTGAGCTTCAGATGTCATAGCACCAAAGATCTCGATCAGTTCTGTGCGGGGCTGTACTTCTAGGTTTAAAATAAAAGACACACACACACACACACACACACAAAAACACACACACCAGAGGAGTTTAGTCACCATGGTAACCATCATCCACTGCCAACAATACCGTCTCTTCTCCCCTCCCCCTCTGCTCACATCCAGCAGCTAGTGGGGGTAGCCACTCCCATCATGCATTGCTGCAGGAAGCAGGAAGAAGGCAGAAGCAGAGCAGTGGAGTGGCCGTCGGTTCGGAGGAGAACATACTGATGCTGGATGAGGAGGGACCAGTCAGGGGGGACTGGCTGATGCTGCCTCCACATGGCACCCACGCCGCTCCTGCTCTCTGGGTGAGTCTTCCCTCACGAGTCTCTCCCAGGAAATACATGAAATAACATTCTGATGTCTTGATGGATGGCATGACGAAGCCTGTCAGACAGCGGAGGAGACATGCAGATAGATGGATTTAAAGGGACGGCGCAGTAATCCCTTCAGGTGCTGCGAGCGTTTACGCCAGACACTGACAGGTCAACAAAGGACACTCCTAATGTCTCTGATTGTTTGCCAGCAGGAGGTGACATTCCATTGCTATTATGTGGTAACAGAAATACACACACACACACACACACACACACACACACACACACACACACACACACACCATTCAGAAGTGTTTTCCATTAGAAACTCTGATTTCACTCTCAGTCAATTTTAGAACCAAAAATTACTGTCTGAGAAGGTCAATTAAACATTCAGAAATATATTTGTCATCAGAAATGTATTACAATATCCAGAGCGCCGATACCTCAAGGTAATATGACATCATCACGTACGTTTCCAGATCAATGCCAAAATCGAGTTGATTGTTCCTCAAGCTAAGTTCCACCATCCAACCAGAAACCAGCTCAGTCTAATCCAGATCTGCACAAATTTGCACTCTGTTTCAACGTGTCTTTATACACATGCTTAGAATTGTTCAAGAAAGTGATGAAAACCTGCAATTAATCTGAAATTTAAAAAAAACAAAAAAACAAAACAACAACTACATCTGCCCCTTTATTGAGAGCCATTCCAAAAACGAACCCACCCTCCCACCACGTTTCAAGATCATTTCAACAGTTTTTGCGTAATTCCTCTAGCGGTCATCAAAACCAGGTTCACACTACATTTGCATGAGCACCAAATCCGGCAGATTTTTTTGTTGAATTTATTTCCTGCGGTGGCCCCACGTAGGAGTAGATATAACACACACAAAATAAGAAACCATCCTCGTCACTGAGAAAAGGCAACAACACAGCAGATTCTCTCAGATGATAACAGAAGAGTTTCCAGAGGGCGTTTAAAAGCGATGGATGCATCTGGACATGCCTGCGGTTTGTTTTTGTCATCTAATTTGCTGTTTTATTCCATTTGCAAATTTAAAAATCAATTTCAAATCTATTTTTCAAATCAATCAACTGAATGATCTTGCACCATTGTTGCAACTATTACTGCAGACATATTCATTCATTTTGAATCTCAACACGTTAACAGACTGTGTGTGCATGTGCAAGACACACCGAATTCTTTTGTAATTATTTGCTAAACGGATTCGAATAATATATCATAGCTGATGAGATGATAATAAGATTGAGCATTACTGTCCTGTTCCCCGAATTGTGCTCCAGAGCAAAAACATGTTGTTTTTTTTTAATGTATATTTTCGATTAAAAGATAGTGATTCTATCTACAGGGCCTTACAGGTGAAAGCTCTTATATTGTTATATTTCTTCCACTTTTGACCCACAAACGAGTTTGATTTCAACACAAATATGCTTTTCACTTAATGCAAATGATGGTGACAAGCCCCGCCCACTCCCCGTCATCAAGCCAATAGGAAAGGGTGTGAGGGTGAGCAAAGGGCTCCTCTTATCTCACTCTTTATCCTGCAGCAATCACACTCACATCTCTTGCTCACATCAGGGACGTGTTCATCCTGAGACGGTCACTCTGCAGGTGAGTACACGATCACACTCGACTGAGCCCAGGCGGGAACCTGTGAGACCACCGATGCTCCCCAGTGGGTTCCTACTCCACCTGGGGTTTGAAGTAAAGTGGAGGATTTTTAATTGTGTTGCACATTTCTGGTGGAGGTTTAACTGAAAAACAATTTAAAGAAACTATTTGAATGTGGGATGCTCTAATAAATTTAAAGTCAAAGGCCTAAACCATCAAGAATGACGTGAATTCTTTTTAAAAGTATTACAGTCGGTTCCAAATTCTGACTGATTTTCTGTGGGAACATTTTCATGTTCGAAATTTCGAAAGAACGCAATGGAGTTGTGTCAAACAAGCAAACCTCTCAAGATGAATAGCCACTTGACCTTTGCATGTTCTACAAGTTCTTTTGGACTCAGAAATGAATGTGCGTTAGAACCCATGTGTTCTCTGAATCAATATCACCTGCTAAGCAAACTTCATGTTGGAGAAACATTGTTCTCTTGTTGATTCTTGCGGCTCTCGTGGTTACATCACACTGGCTGAGTTTTACAGTTGAAATTCCACACTCGGCGTGAGTCACAAGTGTCCTCATAAAACTATCAAGACACAACAAAACTCTCTTACTGTCTGCCTGATGGTTCTGGCTGTGATGGCAGTATCTCCGGTACGTTGTTTTGTAACTTTTTGAATGAAAATGACTTGATGGAAAAGTTTCAATACGTTCAACAGGAACATTCGGGTCATTTCTAAGCACTGCTGGAGTGCTTTTACATCACGAGATTAAAACCAGAGACAGTGGATTGGAGACGGTTGATGAAACAGATTTAATCGGTTGTTTCAGTGTCGTTCAGGTTTCACGCTGAAGTAAAAGGTCCCCAGCGTGTCTTGTCACATGTCAGCAGTTCATCTCCTCTCTTCGTTTCTTCAAAAGAAAGAAAACCTTGTTTAGCTGGACAGTTTTTTATCAGTTGGTGGTAGTTTTTATGTTTTGTTTTGTTTTGTTTTGTTTTTTTAAGGTATTGAGTCTCAAAGCCCTGCTCATTAATCGTCTCCTGGAGATTCTAGCTGTTCAAAAAGGCTCAAGTGAGAACAGACTTGATTTAAGGATCCTCTGCTTTCTTTGTACAGATGAAAACCGTCACAGACATGTGGGCCGAAAACGACGAGTCATGTAAATCAAAATCTGTTGACATATAGAGCTTTTAATCTTTTATTACTCAAGACTCCTCGACCATATCAGTGAGGCGCTAATGCTGCCGCAGGAAGTCTCAGTGGCAGCACACGCCATTGTTGAGGATGGACGACAACAAGACATTTATGGTGTTTTATGGTTTGTGTGACATGGTTCCCTCGACTGAGACGCAGCTGCCTCTGAAAACAACAAGGCTTTCTGATGACCAACTGAGCACAAGTGCTATCGAATGAATATTCGACACATGGGACATGTTGGTTATGATTCTTAAAGGCCAGTTATTACCGTGAATGTCCTATTGTAACCCCTTAAAACACAAATTAGCCCATAATTCTGACCCATATAAAGCTAAAACTGTATCACAACTGTTGAATACAATCATATAAGTTAATAATCTATATTTTTAGAACAGCCATGAAAGGACCATTATCTGCAGCAGGCAGAAATTCTCTTTTAAAAATGCAGGAACACTTCATGCACAGAAGCTTAATGAACTGTAAAATTTAGCTGCTAACACACTAATGCACCCAACAGTTGGGTGACCAAACGTCCTGTTTTCACATCCTGTCCTTGCCATCTTTTTAAATCCATCCATCCATCCATCCATTGTCTTCCGCTTATTCCTACATTAAGGGTTGCGGAGGGGTGGAGCCTATCCCAGCGTCAAGGGGCAAGAGGAGTTCACCCTGGACAGGTCACCAGTCTATCACAGGACCAACATAGAGACAGACAACCATTCACACTCACAGTCACACCTACGGTCAATTTAGAGTATCAATCAGCCTCGTCCCCTCTTGATGTCTTTGGACTGTGGGAGGAAGCTGGAGTACCAGAGAGAACCCACACAGGAACAGGAGAACATGGAGACTCCACACAGAAAGATCCCGTGATGGAGCCGGGACTCGAACCTGGAACCTTCTTGCTGTGAGGCCACAGTGCTGACCATTGCACCACTGTGCTGCCATCTTGTTAAATAACAAAATAATTTTGTAATTGTGGTTCAATCCTCACTTCCCCCCCCAACCATGTCCAGGTATCCTTGAGCAAGACACTGAACCCCTAATTGCTCCTGATGGCCCTGGAATGGACCGGCGACCCGTCCAGGGTGAACCCTGCCTGTCACCCATGTCAGCTTGGATAGGCTCCAAACAGAAATCCATCGGTCCAGTATAGTTACTGAGACATTTCAACTAAAGTGCTCGACTGCGATTCTGCTGGTATATGTTAGAAATGTTGCAAAATGAGCAAGCGTTTAGGTTTTTAGGGAGAACTGTTTTCTGTTGGTGTCACTTAAGATTTACAGCAATGGTCAAGTTTTCTTGTTGTCCATAAAAAGACTTTAAATTTAGTCATTTTAGTTTCATACAAAGAATTAAATATCCAATTTGGGGTTTTGACCACTTGTTGCACTATTGAGCAAAAAGTTGGTGCTTGATATGTTTGTATCTTACACACACACACACACACACGCACACAAAAATCACACACATACATGAATTCATGCTTTTCCGCTGATACACTGCAGTGCTGGATACACACTGGACAACTCGGGTTGCACACAATGCAGCATGTAAAATATCACGAATGTATACAGCAAATATTTTTAAGATTTACAACAGAAGGTTTGGGGTTGATGCCCACAGCTGATTGGCTGGTCTCATTTCACAGACCTCACGGGGATATAAAGAAACCCACTAACTAGAGCCACGTTTGATCATACAGAATATACTCATATTCATTTGTCGCTGTTGTCCCCCTCCCTGCTTTCCCTCTGCTTTTTCTTCATGGTGATCACCAAGGAGCTCACTTGACCACCTTATCCTCCATCTCTCCCTCCTCCTCCCTCTTGAGACCATGGAAGAGGTCAACACGGAAACCATCCCAGCTCCACCACCTCTCCTAGAGCGGCGGATTCGCCAGCGACAGCCCACAGTTTCAGTCCTCAAATCCAAACTGAAACGGAGTGTGACTTGCTCAGGGCCCAGAGTCCGCTCCATCCTGTCTGGGTTCTTCCCTGTGGTTCGCTGGCTGCCCAAATACAAACTCAGAGAGTATGTGTGGGGGGACTTAATGTCCGGGATGATTGTGGGTATCATCCTCGTACCACAGGCCATCGCCTACTGCCTGCTGGCTGGAGTGGAGCCCATCTATGGCTTGTATACCTCATTTTACGCCAACATCATCTACTTCCTGATGGGGACGTCCAGACATGTCTCTGTAGGGATCTTCAGCCTCATGAGCCTCATGGTTGGACAGGTGAAAAACAAGTGAACTGAGTAAAAAATGCCATCTTACTTCACCTTAGCGCTTACCTGTATCAAAGGATTTATTATGACTGATGATCTCTTCCTTCCTACAGGTGGTGGACAGAGAGATGTTCCTGGCTGGTTTTGACCTCAATGAGGAGTCGGTCAGTCCCAGTCCTGGAATGTTTAATGGCTCACTGGGCATCAACGTGTCAGTGGGTGGAGAGCACACTGTGGAGCTGATGGGTCTGCAGTGTGGGAAGGCTTGTTACGCCATTAGCATCGCGGCTGCCCTGACGTTCCTGGCTGGCATTTACCAGGTAAAGGAACTTTAATGTCCTAAAGCTGAGATACAGTTTATTTGCTGTACTGTGACTTCCGTTATAATCAGGCTCGTATTTCTGCCCACTCTCACTCACTTTCTAGGTTTTTCATAATACGAGAACACGAGCGCATCTGAAACTAGATTCAGCCAATGGACGTGACCGTTGACAATGTGCACCATCAACAGAATTCATTGCTGCAGTTTTAATATTTAATCAGTTTTTTTGTTTGACTTCAACAAGTTCTAGTAAGTCAACGTTCGGCATTACAAAAACGTTACTGCCATGGTTGCTGTCACAGGATGATGGTGATGATTGCCTATTAATGACATCATGACTTCAGTTCCCCAAAGAAAGTGCCAGACTACTGATCGTATCAGCATTAGAGTAGAAAGCAAGTTCTAAGTTTTGTGGCAATTCATTATCCGGGGGGTGCTTTTGAAAAGTGAGAGGAAAATGGAGGTTCATCACCTGGTAACCATGAGAATGGGAACCGTTTCATTGGACTCACTTTCTTCTCTATTCTCCGTCTTCACCACTCTCCCCCCGACCCCTGCCCCAGGTCATGATGGCGGTGTTTCGGCTGGGCTTTGTCTCTGTCTACCTTTCGGCCCCCATGCTGGATGGTTTTGCTACAGGAGCCTCTTTCACTATCCTGACCGTACAGGCAAAATACCTGCTGGGCCTAAAGATCCCTCGTCATCAAGGCTATGGCACTGTTGTTGTTACTTGGATCAACATCTTTGCCAACATTCACAAGACCAACCTGTGTGACCTCATCACCAGCGCCCTCTGTATCTCCATATTACGTAAATAATAACCTAAAATTAGAACAATACCTAGCTCAACTTTGATGTCACATTATTCATTTTTTTCAAATGTTTTACCTTGGACCAACAGTGGCCGGGAAAGAGATCCAGGAGCGCTTCAAGGATCGTCTAAAGATCCCTCTGCCTACGGAGCTGATAGTAGTCACCGGGGCCACGCTGGCCAGCCATTATGGAGAGCTGAACAGTCATTATGGCTCCAGTGTTTCCGGTCATATACCCACAGGGTTCATCCCTCCCCAAGTGCCAAGCTTTGGTCTGATGCCTCGAGTGGCGCTGGATGCCATTCCTCTCGCTGTCATTAGGTAATGTGCAAACAAACGAACATCATGTTTTCTTGGCACCAGCATGTATCTCTTATCTGGGTTGTTACAGCTGTAGATGAGTGGCTGGCACGGATACGTGTGCCCTGATTGCTCCACTGAGATCTGACTGCACTGTCTTGCCAAAACATTCTCTGTACATGCTGATAACAACTCCTATAGTTACACCATTACGCAGCTTTTCTTTCTTTTGCATGCATGCATGCAAGATGATATCCAATGCTGAAAAATCACGATATATTCACAAAAAGTGCATGAACATGATGCCTTAAAGATGTCTGTGAGGGCAAAGATTGATTCACAACCTCGACTGATCATCAAAATGTCATCTCATCTTCTAGTTTTGCTTTCACTGTGTCGCTGTCCGAGATGTTCGCTAAGAAAAACGGCTACACAGTCCGCCCCAACCAGGAGATGCTAGCCATTGGCTTCTGCAACATCATCCCCTCCTTCTTCCACTGTTTCACCACCAGTGCTGCTCTGGCAAAAACCATGGTGAAGGATTCCACAGGCTGCCAGACACAGGTGAGTATCAGGCAACCCCATTTTTTGATGATTTTTTTTCTGTCTTCTTGTCCTGTAGTTCAACTTCTCTAAGTTTGTCTGCCGCTCTCCCGTCAGGTATCAAGTCTGATCAGCGCCCTGGTTGTCCTGCTTGTCCTGCTCTTCTTTGCACCTTTCTTCCACTCGCTCCAGAAGTGCGTTCTGGCCTGTATCATCATCGTCAGCCTTCGGGGGGCACTTAGGAAGTTTAAGGATGTCCCGGCTAAGTGGCGCGCCAGTCGCATCGATGCTGTTGTTTGGTTGGTCACCATGTCAGCTACGGCTCTGATCAGTGTTGAACTGGGCCTGCTTGTCGGAATCGTCTTCTCCATGACCTGCATCATCTTTAAGACCCAGAATCCAAAGGTGGGCAATAGACCTGATATTTCTTACTAGAATTTTTAATCTGTTTTTAACTCCACAATGTCCTGATCCCAATATTCTCACCTAATCTGATGTCTCATATCAGGTGTCTCTCCTGGGCCAAGCTAATGATTCTGATCTATACGAGGACATGGAGGAGTATAAGAACCTCGTGCCACCACCTCGAGTTAAGATCTTCCGCTTCCAGGCCCCTCTTTACTACGCCAACAAGGACTCCTTCCTCAAATCCCTCTACAAAGTTGTCGGAGTTGAACCTTTCTTGGAGAAAACCAAGAGGAGAAAAGCAGAGAAAAAGGCTAAAGAGATGTCCATGAAGCAGGCCAAGGCGAACGGCGATGCAAACAACGGAGAGGTGGTTGTAGGACTTGTCGCGAGAGAAGTGGACTTCCATACAATAATCTTAGACTGCTCTGCCATCCCTTTCATAGACTCCACAGGCATGGCCACGTTTAAGGGGCTGGTCAAGGAATATGAGGAGATAGGGGTGAGGCTGGTCCTCGCCAGCTGTAACACCTCACTGATCGATGTTCTGCAGAAGGGACAGTTCTTTGGGAAGAATGACATAGACATGAGCAGCCTGCTGTTTCATACAGTTCATGCTGCCGTTCTTCAAGCAAACTGTTTAGCTAAAACAGCAGCTGAGAGGTCAGATCACTCTTCAGAGTAGAGCCGCCGGAAGCAGAGGGGAACAGAGAAAATGATTCTTTTTTTACAAACCTAAAAGTAAATACTGGTATACCATCTTGCCATCTGCAACAGTACTGCAGGATATTGCTTTTAGGTCACCCCGAAGGAATCTTTGTTTCAGGAAATGCACTAAAATTAGTTTTTAATGACCTGAAAATACCCAGTCAACAACATCTGCCCGACAAGCCTGATGTCAGGTTGTTTTCCAAGAGTCAAAAAAACAAAAAACTATTTCATAAAGTCATTTAGTAAAACTGATATCCTCCAAGGGTTCTGATTAGCGTCTGGCTCAACCTGTTATCATTCTGCTCCAGAGGTAAATAAATACTCTGGCTTGTTTGTATTTCTGTAAGCGAATCATAATTATCGTGGGCGGGGCTAAACTCAGGATGTAGCAATGTTGCTGTACGACTGAATGTGTCTGGTACATGAACTTTTGGCCATAATTGTTGGGCAGACATTCAAGAATGTCATCATTCTAAAGGAGATGTGCTGATACATAGGAGTTGTACAATTTTATTACCCTTGACTGAAAACTGAGCGGCGCTGTCTCACTGCGAAATCCAAGTCATCAAATCTTGCCATTTTCAGTTTCTAGTTTGCTACAAGCTGAGTTACTCGTTTTTTGGTCAACTTTCCTCTTGTGTTTCTGATTTAAATTCAAATCGAAGAGAAGAAATGAAGACAGGGTCGTTTTGAAGCCCAGCCTTCTTTCTTTCCTCAATCATTTCCTGAGTGGACCCAAGCAGGAGTGAGGAAGGAAAGGAGATTAACTTTAGGAAAGACTAAAGGAACGCACCCATGGCTTTGCCCCCAGAGAGCCATTGTGGTTCATTTTTCTTTGTTGCTAAAAATGTGGGAGAAACCGTTTCGCACGGTCCAACCTCAAATGAACCTGCGGACTTGAAGATCTGCCCTCGGTCCATTAACACTGATATCTATTGATACAAACACATTGTCCTACCAATTGAAAATGTACATTCTAACAGCTTTAATGTTTATTTTGTGTGAATTTTAGTCAGCATATTTTTTTTATTTCCCCCTATTCAAATAATGATGACCCCGTTGGACCTTTGATCAAAGTCAACAAAGGCTCTAATCCAGGAGTCCGGAGTCCAGACAGGGAGACTCGGCAGGTGCCAACTGTTACCTTAGATCTGAAAATCATTTCTAGAAGGAATGTTAAACTCTTCTGGAAACAGTGAGTGACGAGGTCTGCTTTGCTAACCTCCATCCTTGACCCTCCACAACACACCTACCTTGGTTACCATGATCTGCTCTTGTACAAATGAAACATTTACACACTGCTGAAATCCTCTCAAGTTCTCAGGGGCCAAAGGCAAAGAATCCCAGGATGGTTCTGACATTGGTCATGTGACTAAAAACTGTTGGCAGCAGGCGACACCGCATGTCTGCTTTCATTTTTGTGACTGGCACTAGAAAACTGCATTTATCTTTTTTAAGTCTTTCATTCTGTTGGTACCAAGTTGGAAATCTCCACTGCAAGAATTTGACTTAACGTATGTAATCGTTCAGATTTGATGTTTAAAACATGTCAAAACGTCAATGTTATCATATGTAAATCTAGCTAATTTTCTATATTGTTATCAAATGTTTTATTATGGATTTTTTTATATAACTGGAATTGTTGTACAGAAGTCTCATTTTTGACACATTAACATTCATCATGCGCATTAAATACAAACACTGCCATAATGCTTCCTATCTGGACGGAACTAGGAAGTTTTTAAGGAGTAAAAAAACTGTCATTTGTAATAAATAATGCATGTTAAAGTATTTTGATTTCCAGACCGCAACTTGACTGTATTAAGTTCAAGAACACATTTTAAAAATGGGCCATCAATCGGTCTTTCCTGATATGAAACCTTGACAACTCTGTAGAATCGGGAAAATGACAACTCGGAGTCAAAGTCTGTACGTGTTTATGGCGTCGCCTTGGCTTTCATGTTTAAACAAACCTTCCAAACCTTTGCAAACAGACACTCGGGACGGTTTTCTGTGCCAGGCGCTCTACACAGCTATCCATTATTCCATGAGAGGGTTCACTCAGAGCTATTATTTTCCAGCATAATTATCGTTTTCAGCAACTCTTACAGTAGGTCTCGTGTCTGAATTCTGCATATCAGCACTGCAACAGGCTTACATGCAATTATCCATCACATAGTTACACATTTCGGGACCCCTCTTTGACTTTTTAACTGCAACCATGTGCGTTTGCTGGTTAAAAGACTGTCAATTATTAATTACCTTTACATTTAAAAATGGCGTATACAATATAACTAGCACCTCATTCACTGCAGGGTCCATGACCGCAACGAGAGAACTGTCGATGGTTTGTTAAAATAATAGTTTACAAACTGCACTGAACTGCACTCCATATGAACAGTGAGGTCTCCTCAATGTCATATCCAGTATTTAGGGCTCGTGGAGGTTTTTTAAAGATACGTCTCTTCATCTTTAATACTCTTGAAGTGCAAAGAGGGTCTCTTTCAATCAAAAACCCCTCCAGACATGCATTTATAGTTAGAAACGGTCATATTTCAGCTCAAACAGTCTTGGTAACTGTTTAAATTCAATGTCACATTTGCATCTGTACATGTGTTTGATACCAGAACAGTGAGTTAAAATATGCTTTAAAGATTTGCAGAGCTGCGGGCGGTAGTGGAACATACACAACGGTTTCGTATTTAAACCGTAATTTTACATTCAAATGGGTTATTTCACTCATAATACTGGTTCATAACTGCTGATTTATCAGTGTGTCAATCACAAATAATCATCATTTTATAACTAAATACCGCTACCATTCAGGCTCCGCTTATCTAGGCCTATATTGACAATACATCATAAGCTAATTATATTTTATTTATCTGAATCGGGGAGTAGATATCAAGTACAGTGAAGATACGTTTGCTTCTGAATTAGCAAAGTATTGTGAGGAGTCAATTGTACTTAAAAAAACACAGTTGATAATTACAGTAATCTTCATGTACCTGCTGAGGAACGGTAGTGAGCCGATTTGTAGTCTCAAGTCGTGAACTCAATGTGTCCTGGAACCGCATTTACACCCTGGGGTGAAGCGAAGCAGGTGTATCATTTTCTAGAAGCATCATCTCTTTTTCAGGAAGCCGCAGATCATTGTTGATGAAAACACATTGTTCACTTTTTCCTTGTTGTGCATCTCATTAATAATTAATTACATATGAAGCAACTGCGTCTTTCCGGCTGACGATGAGAGGAGGTGGTATGACTAGTGATGCGCTGACTCAAGGTGTTTCAAGAGCAAATGTTTAAATAGTTCACTTTGTGCTACACAGAGGTAACAGACCCCCCCAACACACACACACACACACACACACACACACACACACACACACACACACACACACACACACACACACACACACACACAACTCAAGACCTAGCATGACTCACCTTGACAATGTGGAAACAAATACTAATTCTGTGAAGAAACACACCAGCAAACAGCTTCTTTCGTGTTCAATTGTCCATCACTTTGACTGATATTTTCAGTTCATATGAACATGCCGCCCTCTATCATCCACTTATGGAATAGCAACATAAAAGACGCATTAAAACCGCAAAAACTGGCCTCAGCATCCAAAATGGGACTTTTTCCCCCCACAAATGATTGTTTCCCCTGTTTTCTCTCTCTGAGCTTAAAAACACAGTACTGCCAGATGTTGATGTTATTCTGTTTAAACAAAGTCAAACACTAACAAACTAAAATAATCAAGTGACTCAGAGCCATCATAACAAAAGATTTACTTCACAACATTCTTTATTCATTCCAAATGTTAAAAAATATATTTTCACAGAGGCACTGACATAAATGGCATCTCATAAGTCAGTGCTTTATCATATAAATAATACTTAAAAGAAAAAAAAAAGTCACAGGATGAAAAAGCCATGAAATCATTCCAACAAAAACATCAAGCGGTTTATCACTGTTGGAAACTAAAAGTAAAAACACACAGAAAGGCAACACAGAGTCACTACTTTGCAGTGTGTGCTGCAGGAAGTGCTCTTATTCTGAAGTTTTATCATCAAAAAGTGAAATACTGGCCTTTTGATTGAACAGCAAAGAATGTATTGGGTTGATCCGTCTCCTCCTGACAATATCTGATTTTGTGCGTGTGTGCGTGTGTGTGTGTGTAAGGCAAATGACCACCAGTGAAGCAGAACACAATTCAAACATGCAATTATCCCAAAGTGTATTGATCACCCGGATGACTTCACGCTGACTTAATCTACGCAAGAACATAACGAAGGTAATAACAAGATTTCCACACACAGTCTTTATTGTGCCTGTGTGGCAGGAGTGATAAAAGGGCCACGCGGGTGACGGATAGCTGATAACCCTTAGCCTGCCTAATCAGTACAAGCTAACTAGCCACACTGCAAAGAAACACAGGTACGGATATCTAACCATGCACACAGTTGCGGTTTGATTTGTCACCGGCATTTGAACAGCAAACAAACAGTTTTCTAAAGAGTGTGAATGGTGTGTTTTGCTGATCAACCACAGTAACGTGGACATTCTTTTGTGGTGGCATGAAACTGCGAGCACAATGGGTGTGTGTGTACTGACCACACTAAGTGAGATGGTTCACCTGGATGAGTCACACACATCTAACGACTGCAAGATAGCGATTGTTGGAAACTTCCAGCAATGTATTCAGTACACAAAATATTTTGTCTTGAGAAGAGCAAAACAATGTTGCCCCCCCCCCCCCATAGGACCCAACAATCATGACATGCAAGAGGGAAAAAAAGAGACATACATCAAGTAATAATACCATTATTTGCACCTTATTAGACATTTCAGACTGTTCTTGATTGACATTTTGTTCAAAAAGGCATGACAGGCAGCAGCCTAGCGCCAGTGCTCCGTACTGAATTGTTGAACCTCCTCCTGGTTTAGCATGAGCTCAATCTTCAGGATTAAACTAGAAAATAGACTTTGTTCACCAAGGCTCCCACGTTGGATTACAAATCAATCCAATCCAAGTGTTTTTTTCCCAAAAGCTCTATGAAATTAAAAAAAAAAAAAAAAAAGACACCACACTCTGAACCGAGCTAACATTTGTGAAAGTCTACAAATGCATTTAAATATTCAGTTCATGCATTGATTTCATGGTGCTGATGGAGGACTGCACTGCCGTTTAATACAGATTCTGGTCAACTGACCTTTTGTTGAGAGCTCCAGCTTCCTGTTAGCTGATATCTGCTGTTGGATACTGGCCTGTAACAACCCCACAGGGCTCAAGCAGCCAAAGACAAAATAAAAAATCCCCTCAGTGAACACAAGGGGCTACTGACCATCTCATTTTAGCAGCTATACAACTAGAGTTTCTGCTTGTTAGTGATTGACCAACTCTCAGAGCCAGCAGCTACAAGGTTAGGAATCTCAATGTTCAGTCGTCTCTAAGTCTCCGACTACATAACAACCGGATTGGATCGGGTCCACTTAGCTGCTGGTGCGGGTCGGGCAGGCCTGGCTGTGTCTGAAGCGCATGATGTGTACAGCAGTCTGATGCCACCAGTAAAACATCACAACCACCAGTACGTGCCACAGCTGGTGACTGGCACCAAGATAGTTCATCTGGCCTAGGAGAGGGGAGAAAGAGATGGGCTCTAGACTCTGAGTGTCAACACGAGCACATAACAATATCCTGCTGCTCCATCGGAAGACAGGAAGTTAAAACAGCTGACGACAGAGAGCTACTGCCTCTGGGATTATTATCTGACAGCACGACACAAGTTACACTCAAGATAAATGCAATGTCTATGTAAGTTACACAGTGTAATAATCATACAGCGAGTTCAAGGAGTAATACTATGACTCTCGGGGTTGACTTCCTGTCTAAGGAGAGCAACTCACCTGGGAAATAGCGCTCAGGGATCTTGGTGACATAGAAGAGGAAGGCTGATCCAGCGATCAAGTACATCACAATCACACGTGGCAGGAACAGCTGCACGTACGGCAAAAACCAAGATTCTTGATTTACATTTAAGTCGAGACCCAAAAATGCAGAGATCCATTAACTAAAACTGAGTGTGCATAAGCAAAATCTGAATTTTCCTGTGTTCTAAAAAGTTCATGCAAGATTATGCAACATTTTTAGCTCTAAACTAAAAGGCCCTACATCATTTCATGCAGGCAAAGTGATGCCTATTTCATTCCTCACTCTGTTCACTGGTCTCACAATAACGTCTGGAGATGTTTACATGTGTGCTGCGTTCAGTGGGCGTAGCCACTGCTTGGCACTGATGATGCCAAGCTGAGGTCAGGGTAACAAAATCGCCAAAAAGCATCCAGACTGAAGCAGAACCAGCCGATGACCACAGACAGAGAACAGGGGAGCACTAAGCTAGCCGGGAGCGCCATCTAGTGCGTCCAACTGGAAAGTGCATGTTTTATTTGGCATGGTTGGAGTTATGAAACCTATTAAACCTGAACAACATCGCAGGTGAATCCTCCATTGAGCCAGACCCAGTGGCATGCAGGAATGACACTGATGCCAGCCACGCAGCAGAAGATCGCCATCCTTAGCCGTCGCCAGTCATTGCTAAGGTAATGAGGGTGGATCTGAGCACAGAAGACGGCCAGGATAAGGGACAGCACAGTCATCAGGTAGACCTGGCGCCAAAACTGAGACACGAGAGAGTAACACTTGGGATTACATGCATACATACAAATGGTTTATGCAACACCACGACCGCCATCTTGACTGTCAACTCTTACAGCATTACAGTAGAAAGCGTAGAAAATGCCAGGTACGTAACAGCCCAGGATGCCCACAGAGATGCCCGCGTAGTCCAACGCCAGCCAGCGACGACACGTCTTCTCTGAGCGGTGGCACGAGAAAAGATGATACCCCACCGAACACAGCATGCACACCTGGGATCAACACACAAACACACACGCGCGTACACACACACATTTTCATACTCACAATATCCAATGTGAATTCCTTTCTGTGTTAAAACACAGCATATATATCATCTGTCATTGGCTCATCAAAAAACACATATATTTTTGCTTTCCAGTATAGCAAAAACTTCTTGAAGACTCACCTTAAGATATGATGTTTAAGGGCAACAACTTTATTTCTGTTAGTTTTTATACATTTCTAATTCCACATTTAGCTGTTACACATTCTACAACACCAACCTAACACAACAATTACACGCAAAAAAAATCCAAGTTGGTTCTATAAGCCACCAGCCTCCACTAGAGGACTACCATTCTCATTGTAATGCAATTGTAAGGCTCCACCCCGACAACAGTTATTACACACCTGAGCAGGTAGAGGTGACGTCTATGGACCTGTGTTAGGAAATGTAAAACCTGCAATCGGTTAGGCCACAAATCACAACACAAGATACAATCATATACTGGATATTATTCATATCATTCAAGCGAGGAATGGCACAATTATTAAGCCTCCTCCACAATCACAGCACTATTTATGATGGACACCATCGTTTTTTTTTTGTCTCAAGTTCAACAACTCTGATGACGTGTCGACGTGAACAGCAGATTTTACCTGGAAGCAGAAGAGTCCTATAGCGTAGATGACGTAGTCTTCTCTATTGGCCCCGGAGGCCGGCAGGACTGTTGAGAGGTCGTTGACCCCGAGAGAGAAGAAGAGCAGGAAACCCAGCAGGTGGCTCCAGATATTCACCGTCTCATTGGACAGAATAAAAATGCTGAAAAGGGAAGGTGGAGGAAAATTATAAGCATCTCGCACTGAGGTCGTGTGTCTGCCTGTCACAGTGACCTTCACCTTTGACCATAAAAATCTTTTCAGTTCATCTTCAAGTCTCAGGGAATGTTTGTGTCTAATTTCAAAGATCTCCTTCAAAAAATTCCCGGGATATCACACTGAGTAGAATAGGAGGGACAACTCAAAAACATCACAACAATAATGATGGAAACACACATAAACACACACGTGAATGCAACCAACTCCATAGACACATGAACAACTATATCAAGATTTCTAACACCGCCAGTCACTAAAGGATTTTAACCACAAAATAAGTAAAAACGTGAACACAAGCGAGACGTAACAACGTAGTCAACATGACCCCCACCTCTTCAGACACAGTTTGGAGGGCAGGTGAGCCCTGTAACCGTCCGTGATGTAGGGGTTTTCCTTGAGGAAGAGGGGAATTTGTTCGTAGGTGTACAGTCGTATCCTCTGGGGGATCAGCACGGGCCAGTGCTGGTAACTCCCCAGCTCGATGTAGTGGGCAGTCTTCAGCAGCTTCTGGGGCATTTTCAGCAGCATCTTGTTTGATTTGCTCGTCTGATTCAAGGCAAGCTAGAAAGCGGAGGCTGCGTTTGGAGGGAGGGAGGAGAGGAAGCATTTGGGAACAATCTCTTCTATTTCACTTCATATCATCTGTGCTTTGCTATTATGATAAGAGTTTATGACACATGAGAAATAATAAACTGGTAGTTAACATAATATTATGTGACACAACATTGACTTGTTCCCTATCTTGGTATTACCTACCACTTATTGCTATTGATGCCTTTTTACTTTAATTTCTCCCTTTTTACAAAGTTGAAAATGCCTTTTTCTAGCTATTACTGTGCTTCTATTACATTTTGGGGAGAACTTTGGTCAATTCCAGGTGCTGTAAACTCAGCAAACTCATCTTTTGAGTTAGAAGTTAAATCCAACATACCTTAGCTAGCAGGTTATCAAAATACAAATATCACTGCAATACAAGGATACCTTTACGACCAGCTCAACACCTTTATCCACCAACACTGCATCCTAAAGTCCTCGGTTGACCAGTGTAAACCGCACAGGGACCATTAGGTTCACAAATCTGACTTAATTCTTTCAATGGGCAAGGCAACCTGAAACATTCTTTCATAAAGCACGGCTGTAACCGCTAAATCGCCGCTGTTAGGCTATTAAGTCATACAAGTTAGCGTTATTTACATGCTAACCCCAAGCTAACGTCAATGACAACTAAAGCCAGATACAATTATTGAAAAACGAAACAAAAGCTCACCATTGTACCAGGTCCGAATCTTCAAGGATTTTCCGGGATATTCAGCCATGTCCCGGGTGGCTATCAAGCTACCAGGGAGTTAAATAAAAAATCACATTTTGGTAAAACAATACACGAACAACCGCAGAGCAAAGGATACCGTATCCGTGTCTTCTTTTAATGTTGACAGTAAACAACGAAGCGGCACATGACCGCCACCTATTGGTGAGAGTGCGTAAGTACGTCAGCATTTTATTTTACTTTTAGGCTAAATGGAATACTTTCCTGAACGATAGGCTGTGTTTTATGTGCCACATTAATTTCCTAATGTGAACAACGAGGAGGAACATGGTCTAGAGCATTTTACCCTCTCATTTAAGATATTTTTTGAGCAGTTCCAAGTAGATTTCTTCAGCTTCTGGTCACAGAGCAGCAACGGAAATATGGCGTTTCCATTTATTGAGCAGAATTTGTGACTCCACTGGAAAGAAAGTAACTCATATTGTCTTGGATGCAATGCTATGAGGAAACACTGTCAGCCAAATCTGGACTACACCCACAAATACAACACAGATCACAAGAATCCATGCAGACATCCGTGAAATATCCGAAGGGGATCCCCAGTTAATCACAGCCAGCGGACATGTCATTATATCTGACACAATTGCTTTGGTATGTTGTGATTTCAGCTGTTTACTGTCATCCTTAAAAAGCTGAAACGAAACCAGCTGGGACACACTGCACTCTTGCAGCCAACGTGATGAAAATATAATAAAATAAAATATAATGAAATATACATATGCCAGAAAACCACAGCAGAACTGTTGGATGGTGTCTGCGTGTCATCAGGGGGGCAGGGTCCATGTTCTGGGGCTGAGGTTGAATGCTCTGGGAAAAATTTCAAAAGCATGTTGAATCACACGGTTGGACATCTCATCCAGGCAATGCATCTCCAGAGACAAGGGCTTAATTTCTGCTTTTGCAACAAGGGCGTTGTGTTAGCCTGCTCCATCTGCAACACATTTACAGGATGCTGATGTAGGCTTGTGTGCCCTGGGTGGTGTATGAGAGGGCTCGTGTGTCAGTAACATGCTGTTTAATGAGCCACCGCTGCATGAACTGATCACTGTGAAGATGGAGGAACGCTCGTTTCATCTTTATATCATGCATCCTTAATTATACCGTGTTTCCAACGCGGAGGAGAAACGTCTTCTATATGAATACACTGCACTATTTCAGGACAGCCCATCTGTCATTCTTTGCATGATTGTTATCAGAGTCAGTCACTATTTATTCCACCATTCCTGACAACTGTTTTGACCAAGAGGACAAGTCAAATCTGCTTCAAGCCACGACGGGAAACGCCATGATGTTGCTTTCAAAATAAAAGCACAGGTAAATACGATTCTTGGTGGGAAAAAGAAGGAAAAACCTGAGAATTCTTGTGACACATTCCTTCTGTTTGGCAGCTTGTACACCTACCAGATTTTTATTTTACTTAGTTCATTTTTACCTTCTAATGAAAGTAGAACGTGGGAGTTTTAGAAAAAGTGAATGTAAAATTCAAAAATACTCCATCACATGTAAAATCTTCTGAATGTACAAAATGAAGAAGTCGTAGAGTATCTGCACCAAAGTGTACTTCAAGTATCAAAAGTATCACTGTGAGAAGCCCACTAATACTGCAACATTATCACTCATTGGTGTGTAATTAAGGAGGGTGCTGAGCTGAAGGTAGTTTCAATGAATAACTCCACTTCATACTTCATCTGCTCTGAATCTGAATCCTTTGAAATGTGAATATAAGAAGCATGAAATGGAGATGTAAGTAACTCAGATGGTACCAAAGCATAATATTAGAGTAAACTGTACTTGCTGTACTTTCTACCACTGATATTTAACCAAAACCAAAACTTAAAACTGGATCACAGCAGAGCCAGATGTGTATGAAGTGTATTGAGGTATCATGTTGAGGTATCTGTACTTCACATGGGTATTTTCTTTTTGTAGTTTTACTCTCCCCTCTCTACTCTATTTCCATGAACTCAGAAGAGAAAGATATAGATTAGGAAACATGTTCAAACCATGAAAATTATAAATGATGTACTTTCTCTCTCTCTCTCTCTCTCTCTCTCTCTCTCTCATGCACACACACACACACACACACACACACACACACAAAAACACACACACACACACATATACATGCACTTCAGTGGTGCAAAGATTGAATGCTCCAAAATACCAGAATACACAAACATCAACATTTCGTTTTGATATACAAGTTAAAAAACTCCAATTGTACTTATGTAGTATTATTGTATCTGTATACTTCTATTTTTACTACTGAGGAAGTGGAAATGGTATTCAGGTTTATTTTTATTGTGGAGCGGGTCTTTAATTTGAAAAGTGCAGAGGAAAACGCTGTTGTGTATCAAGGGAAAGTGTATCACAGTGGTGTGTGTATCAACAGTGTATGTGTGTGTGTGTGTGTGTGTGTGTGTGTGTGTGTGTGTGTGTGTGTGTGCGCGCGCGTGCTCCCTCCTCACTGCCTCCATGTGAACATCAGCGTGAGGAGGGAGCGCTGCCAGTCAACATGGGAGCTGCCTGGCTGAACGTGAAGGACTCAGAACCGATCCGGTCTCGGCTGTAAAACGGAACCATGTCTGCTGATACGTGAGCTCTGGATTATGGCTCGATTATGTTGCACCATCTTTCTTTTTGCGGGTGTTTTTGGGAACGCAGCGCTGACTGACAGCGACCAGGAATCCTGCGATGGAGCGTTTGATATTTATTTTGTGTTAGACAGGTGAGTTCTGGCTGTTCACGGGATAAAGGAACAAGACTTTTCATGGATTGTTTGTCTCTTCGGACGCAGACAAGCTTTGAGCGAGGCCTCTCCATGTATGGATGTGTTTAGACTTCCAGCTGCCGCTACTGCACCTTTAACATTTTTCTGATTTTCAGGGTTAAACAGAACTAAGTGACCTATTCTGTGTTTATTATCATCCAAACTCTATCGCTCTGTTTGGACGCCTTTTAAACAAGAGTTTTGTTTTACAGGTGTTTGGAAAATCTAACACAGATGTGAAATGTATCTATTTTGTGCAGTTTATTCAGTCTAGAAATGATCATTGCAAATATTCTACTAACTGTTCCGTTAATGTGCTTAAATTTTTTCTTTTTTTTGTACTTCAGGATACACATTATTTGGTCTTTTAGTATTAATTTGGCCAGTATTTGCAGATATTTCTACCTCTATCTATTTACATTTTGTGTACTAAAAAAGTCATGCACAAACTGGGAATTTTAATTTTTTTATTTATTTATTTCTAAAACATGCATTGTTTCCTCTGAAAAGAAGAAATTTAAGCAAAAAAGTTTTCCAATCTGCCTGATAAATTAAAAAACACAACAGCTGACACGCTGATGTGCATCCCTGTGTGTCTCTCCTCTGCACAGCAAAAAATAAACTTTATTTATTTATAGCTCATAAAGAAGCTATAACCACAAGCTGCTATAGGAGGCTCTCAGAATATATAGAAATATAGAAAACATACCTCTGAAACCTTGTTGACCACACCCAGGATCTCTGTGTGGTCGGATGCGGTCATAACATCTGCTGTACCTGAAGCCACATCCAGCGGTGATGTCATCGCCAGATGCTGGAATACGCATAATTAATTAACTGATGGATTCCAACTGAGTTTGCTGCTGCTACAGTGTTTGGTTTTGAATCTCATTTTGGAATATTTTATATTTGTGTGTGTGTGTGTGTGTGTGTGTGTGTGTGTGTGTGTGTGTGTGTGTGTGTGTGTGTGTGTGTTACCTCTGATTGCAGGTCAGGGAGTGTATCAGGACACTGGGATGAGATCTATGGATTTGTGGAGCAGCTCACCAATAGGTTTGTCAGGTCAGTCTTGTGACTTTTTGTGGTTTTTTTAAAAATTTTTTAGGCAAGAAACCTCCTCAGGCCCCTCAACTGCAGAAATATTTATACTATAAAATATTAAGTAAAACTTCATTTATAAAACACCTGTGAAAACAAAGCCAGAAAGAGCTTTTATAGACATTCAACTACATTACAAATCGTCAAAGAGAGCAACAGTTAAATTAATCTGATTACACCACAAGGAGTGTTTACAAGTCTTTAATTTACAGTACAAACAGAACTCGTGAGTAGAAAGTAGGACATGTCTATTTCAGGCATCATACAAGGCCGCCAAACTACTCCAAAAGCCCTCTGGGTAATGGTGCGGAGGGTGTGTGTTTTATCTTTAGGTTTAATAGCGGGTTACTAAATATAAGGACAAAAAAAACTCCAGCCAGATGTGGAAGGTGGTGCTGACCACAACAGAACGTCTGGAGAGTTGCAGGAGGAAATGAAGCTGGCAGGTTCCAGTGGGTTGGCTTCACTGAAAGAAGCCTTTTTAGTGTTGTTAGTATTAATGTCATCCTGCACTGTTAAATAATGCTGCATTGTATCGCCTGTGTGTGTGTGTGTGTGTGTGTGTGTGTGTGTGTGTGTGTGTGTGTGTGTCAGTCCCAGGATGAGGGTCTCCTACATCGTCTTTTCAGCCAGAGCTGTTGTAATCCTTCCTCTAACTGGAGACAGGTATGGTCTTCAGTTCTCTGTCTCTACTTACTCTTCAACCCCCCCCCCCAACAACCCCCTACTAGCAACATACCACAGATAACTAGATTACACAGAAACTGCTCTCTAATCAGTCTATAAATAAACCATGTTGTCCTCACGGTGTGAAAGCAGGTCCAAGATAGACAAGGGCTTGAGCGAACTCAGTCGAATCAAACCTGCTGGTGAAACGTACATGCATGAAGGCATGATAGCGGTACGTACATCATCAAACAAACAGATCAGTTTTGCATTAAAACAAATACAAGGCAATATTTTAGAAAGGAAGAGCTGAAGAGTCCAACTGTCTCTGATCAGGTGTCAGAGCAGATGAAGGTGCAAACGACGCCATCATCCAGTATCATCATCGTCCTGACAGATGGCAAGTTGGAGGTTTACCCCTATGAACTGAGTGTGCAGGAGGTAACACAACACACACACACACACACACACACACACACACACACACACACACACACACACACACACACACACACACACACACACACACACACACACACCATTCAGAAGTGTTTTCCATTAGAAACTCTGATTTCACTCTCTGGCACTTTCATGCCCGGGAAGTATAAAGCTCCAAGCAGTAATGGACGGGCCCCGTTCAGCAGTGTGAGGGGGGTTGAAACCTGTCAATGTTTGGATTTTGCTTTTAGGAGCAGAATAATTCTAATATCTACTTCCTCATTAGCTCTATTAGCTCAGACTACTACAAACAGGAGATCAGTGCTTCTTTGCTCCTATAAAATTCTGTTTTACTCTTACAAGGGTAACAATCTGTTGGACCGGCGAAGAAGAATTGATTGATACATTAGCAACTGCAAACTTTAGTGCTAGCAATTGTCAGTATTCATTCCACTGATGAAACACATCCAGTACAAAGGCTGCTTAGCAGGCAGGGGGGTAGATGATAGTGCTAGTTCACTGGCTTCATTCTCTGTTGCTATTCGATTTACAGCCATCATGACCTCTTGTATGGTCCCTCAGGGTGAGCGCTAGCTGGGCACTAGTTAGCTGATTTCAGGTCTGTGTTCAGGTCAGGAATCCATGGTAGTGCAGAGAAAATCAAGCCATCTGAGTGGATGTCAGCAGACCCTGGACGACGCTCTGCAGGAGTTCACTCTCCATGTCTGTTCTTCCTAGGCGGACAAAGCCAGAGGGTTTGGAGCCAGAGTGTACTGTGTCGGCGTCATGGACTTTGACCACAAACAGGTAGGGGGGCGGGGGGTGCTTGCCATCACTTCTCTCACTGACTGTGTGTAGCACATTAAGAGAGGAATCTGTTACTCTTTTTGAACACTGAACTCTGTGCGTGCGTGTGTGTGTGTGTGTGTGTGTGCACGCATGCGTGCATGTGTTTGTGTACGTGTGCACTTAACCTTGACTGTGTTGTTTGGTTTGTTTGAGCTCAGCTGGAACCTGCTGAGGTTGGAATAGTGAGCAGCTGGAGAGGCTTTAAAGTAGATGATTAATGCTTTTCTCAATTTATGTAAAAACATGGAATACATTTCATTGTGGGGCCTGTTTTTAAATGCTCCCCTCCTGAGGGACTCTGATTTCCTCCTTTGGGGTATCAGGTTATGGAGGAAGCCTCATCTGTCTTCAGAGTCGTTTATCAAGCTGAGGAGGAATGAGCCCAAGTGTCCTCCACTGACTCTGGAAGAAGTAAAGAGGAATGTCAGGGTTGGGCATGTGCATCTACTTGATCAGGCTTTTGGAGAAGGAAGAAGAGGGAGGACACGGTAATTTATTAAAGAAATTCATAAAAATAGATAGACAGCAATAATCAAGAAATCTGACAATATTGAAGGGACAGGAATCCTCAGAAGCTTAGGACATGAAGTAATAGATTTGAAACTCATCAAAAATTCAGTTATGAAGAAAAACAAATAAAAAGAATTTGCACTGTGTGTATGAAAGGTGCTATAAAAAGAAAGACTTTAATTATCATGTGGAGAAAAATTGGAGATAGATTTAATAACAGAAGGACAAGTTGCTGTCATCTCAAAGCTTCTGTACATTTTGGTGTCAGTTGCAAAGTTGTAGCAAGCCCATCCTTAATGAATTTAAAAAAAAGTTTTCGACAGTTTCTTTTAGCATCACCGTCGAGATTATTTTCCTACAAAGGCATTTGAGTAGGTTTGGCATAGAAGTGGACCTCAGTGCAGAGTACAGTACAAACAACACGGATTTACTGGAAAGAAGGAGAAGAGAAGGAGATCAAATACATAGGGACAAGCAGCCGGGCCTGCAAAAACAGAGTCTAATCTGTTGAGCAATGTTATTCTAGAATATGTTGTTCTGTTTGACACCCTCTTTCATTCCTGCTGTTTCCTTTGCTGTTGCTGGAGCTCTAATCTCACCACATCCATCTGTATGATTACTAATAATCAGCATACCTGCAGGAGTTCTACATTCAAGGGAGGAGATGTCTTTAGCAATCCTCTCCTCATGTTACAGGCCCAGTGTGTATCTGTAGGACGTCATGATGAAGCTTTCATTAAATCATGTCAGGCTTCCTGTTCTGCCATCATTCTAGGAGATGAAAGCTTCATTCCCCAGCTTTCATCTCCTAGAATCATTTCCTCCTCTAATGTGGGACAGGGCAGGGCACCTCCCAAAGAGGAAAAAAAAAAAAAAGATGGTTGAAAGTTTCATCATTTTTACAATCATCATGTGACGCTCAAACGCTGCTAAACTCTCCTCTTGTCATCTATGCTGCAGCTTGCTGAAATAGCCGACGGCACAGAGCAGGTCTTCCCGGTGCTGTCGGGGTTTCACGCTCTCAAAGACACCGTCAACTCGGTGAGCACCCGTCATAAAAGACACCCACAGTGAGACTGATGTGAGTACAGACTTGAACTCTGTCTCCACACAGATCCTGAGGCAGTCGTGCACAGAAACGTTCACTATAGAGCCGTCAAGTGTTTGTGTCAATGGTAAGTCTGTTATAAAGAGTTTGTCAGATCCACTGTGTGAATAAGTAACCGTTTCCATCTGCAGCCATGTGTGTTTGACGTGTTTCAGATTCTTTCAATGTGGTGCTGAGGGGAAGCGCCTTCAGCGGATCTAAAAGGACAGAAAACCTCCTCTGCTTCCTCACCGTTAACCAAAACACACACAGTGAGTAAACACCCTCTGTCTGCCTTCGATACACTACATTACTGTGTGTTCTGCAGTAATGAGGTAATGCGAACCAAGGATGCACATGTGATGCACATGAGGATAGTGAAGTGAAATATGATACTGTGCAGATGTGTGCTGCAGAGGAAAGTCCGGCTCATGACATCCAGAGACAAACAGTAGCTGCTCTTTATTGAGTTTAGCAGAGGAACAGAGGAGACATTATGAGGCCGAGCGGAGGGAGGGAGGACATTTCTGTCCTTATTAGCAGATCGATGGAGGACGGAGGGCTCAGTGTCAACAAGAGGACATGGCAAGCTAGCACATGACTGCAACTTTTCTCCTGCAATCTTTTTTTGTGTGTTACTATCCTCTTGTTTGGTTTTATTTTTCTTCCCTTGACCTCTCAGTCAATATGCTCACACTGAATATGTAACATCATTATCACAGCATGCAACAACTCCCCCATCCATCCATCCATCTATTTTCTCTACCACTTATCCATTAAGGGTTGCGGGGGGGGGGGGGGGGGGGTGAACCTATCCCAGCTGACATTGGGGGAGAGGTGGGGTTCACCCTGGATGGGTCGCCAGTCCATCACAGGGCCATCAGGAGCAATTAGGGGTTCAGTATCTTGCTCAAGGACACTTGGACATGGTCACCGGGGGAACTGAGGATCGAACCAGCGACCCTTCAGTTGCTGGACGACCACTCTACCTCTGAGCCATGCTGCCCCGTGCAACAAATCTCTTCATGGCTAATTAGCTGAACGAGATTATACAACACTACTGTGACTGTACAGACTGTTTAATGGGAGCATGCGTGACATCACTTGCTTGTTTGCTTTGCTTTGTAACCATGGTAACCATATTAGGATGAGACATTGGAGGTGGAGAGGAGCAAGACACAAGCATTATTCAACCTTAATGTATGAAACTGGCATCACGCTATCTTGTGCAAAAATGGAAACTCTTGATTGAGATCATGAACTTTATAAATCAAAGTAGATTTACTGTGATTTTCTTTGAGACTTTTTCACACTCAGAATTTATTTTGCAACTACATACCGCAAGTCGCCCTCTGCTGGTCTTTTGAAAGAATTCAGGTTTAACACAGGAAAGCTTCCAAAATCCAGTCAATGCTGCACAAGCCCATGTCCTGTGTGGCTGTACAAAGATCCTAAATTATCTGGTGAACAAACTCATTTGATATTTGATATTTTTAAAATCCTTTCTTCACTGGCAGTAAAAGGTCCATACAGTTTGTCTCTGTCTCCTCTCAGGCCAGAAGCCAACAGTAGTGAGGGACGGCCATCTTCTGTGTCCAGCTCCTGTTCTACACGAAGTCGGACAGTAAGTAAACGTACATGTAAACGGACACACACACACACACACACACACACACACACACACAATTAACGTTTGTAACCCCGCGTGAACCTTGAATGTGCTCTTCCTTAAGAGAAAAACTGTAATTAAACATTTTTATTTTTGTTATGATGACAGTAATTATCCAAGTCGTCTGGTAATTGTTTCAACTCAGCAACAAATAGATGAATTTGTAACTGATAATTAGCATCAGACACAAACAGTGGCCACAAGAATGTTTTCATGTATGGCTGAGAAACCACGCTTGTGTCTGGACACTGGAAATAGAGGCAGAGTTCAGCTGCACGCCGTCTGATTTAGTTCATAGTTGTCTTCCGTCTCGTTGCTTTGTCGTTTACTCCCTAAAACCGCAAGGCTGTTAGCTGATAAAAACATTAGATGACATGATGAACCAGAATCATATTTGACCTCCTTTCACCCTTTTTACTCACTGTGCTACTGTTTTTGCCCTAAATTCTGAAATACACAAATCCTCATGAAAGAAAAATCCAATTCTGGACCAGCGTTATATTGATGACATCATTATTAACTGCCCTTTAATTGCGAGATATATAAAGTTTTCTGAATCTTAATCGGAATTATCTCGGTATAGACCCAGCCTTAGCAAGAGGGTGCAGGGTCAGCAGGGAAGAAAACACCAATGTGAGGCCGTATTGTACAAATCTGGTGGATGATAAACGCAACAAATTCAATGGAATTCTAATAGAAACTGCAAGTTTCTTTGGCTTCATCATCTGATGACAGTTGAGGAAGATCCAAGTACTTTCACCTCAACCCATCCCTTTGTTTGAATAATCTTCAACTAAAGTCTGAGATTATATTCTCAAGATTTGACTCGACTTGAGAAACAAACCGAACACGTGATTTCCAGGCTTGTTCTGCTAGTTTAACAAATATTAACATTTTAAACACTTTCTCTGTGAATTAAAACAAGAAACTAATATTTATAGATAATCATGGGCAGATTATCAGTTTCAAAATATGTGAACTTCTTTCCTTGTATAATAAGAGGCCGTGAACTGCACCCTCCACCCCACCCGCGGGGAATCTCTGAATCTCTGCTTGAAAAGTCAGTGCATATTCTGGTAATTTCCTAAATACTAAACTGACACAGTTTGTACACTTTATTAGCAAACAAGGAAATCTGGTCAAACCATGATAAGAGATCAAACGGCTTCCTTTTCCAGCGAGTCAGAGTTCTTGGCAGTTAAGATGTTGGATGATTGACAGGTTGCATATTGGTTGTTTTACTGTAGGATGAGGCTGAATAATGATTCCCAACAAACAAGAGTAAGATTCACCTCTTATACACATCGTGAAAAACAAAAATAAATAATGATAATGGAGGAAGAGTTCTGACCTGAGTGGTTTTATCTGTTAAATTATAAAAAGGGATTCGATTAAAACATCTTTATTGCGCCTCGACTCACGTCACGTGCAGCCATTAGTAGTTGAGTGGGTCTTATGTTCTCCAGATCCATTGAAGTGCTGGTTAGCCTGAACAATGGTCAGTCCTTCATCTCCACTCCCATCACCATCTCTGCGACTGCATGTGTGAGTATCACTTCTGTTGGGAAAACTTCAAGAGTTCTGAGCTTACGCTTTAGAAGATTCAATTTAAGTTAAAGTCACATTTATTTCCTCAAAAGTAAAATATTGTTTTTTTTAAGAGGCCAGAAGTGTAACTGTTGTCACACGTGTGTGAGGACAAACACGTGTGACACTGGTTACTAATTCAGCGGCTAATAGAAGATAACACACGTGTGTGTGGTGTGTATTTATTGCAGTCAGATGGGATCTGGGTGCTCTGGCTGTTCTTGGCTCTTTTGCTGTTATTGGTCCTGGGTTTGATCTGGTGGTTCTGGCCACTCTGCTGCACCGTGGTGAGTCCAGAAACCATAGTTTGCTTTCAGCAGCAAGAAACCGGACTCCCCGGACTGTTGTTTATTAGTTCTCATTTGTTGTTTTATAGGTAATCAGAGACCCGCCCCCCTCTCGCCCCCCTCCTCCACCTCCTGTCATTGTGAGTAGATGAAAAAAACAAACAACGTGAGGAAGTTTAGTGCGGTACCTCATGTGGCCAATTTGGCAGGAAATGTTGGCAAATACTGAGTGTACCACAACTAATAACCAGTATTTTGAATAGTATTTTGTGATGGGCTGTATATATTTTTATTTTACCAGACATTCTGAAGTGTACTGTATGTATAAAGATATACCAGTGTAAATGACATTATAAACTATATATTTCTTTCAAACAAAGCATCATCATTTTAGAGCTTCATTGAAGTAGAATTCAAGATGATTTTTTTTTCATTATTCAACATTCAAGACAAAAGCTTTATGTTCATGAATAAATTCAGGTAAATTACAACTAGTCTAGTTCACTAGTCTGAACAGAAGAGGCCGTCTCATGTTGGTCAAACTTATTCCCCCCCCAATTTGCAGCTATTCTGCTGAATGATAATTTCTGGAGGCCCATCGAAGTGTCTCTTACAATCTGCTTCAGTATTGACATCTACTGGCCATTCATGGTACTGCAACACAACTGTATTTAATGTTCAGAACAATAACTTAGGACCAAAAGATTGGGTTGAAATGTTAGTTACCGTCTCAAATTTGCAGCAGTTCATAGTTTGGAGTTTTAACTTGAAAAGTATAAAGTTACATAACGCACCAACTATTATCTATTTGCTTACTTTAAAGGAGCCAGAAGAAGAATCCTCACCTAAACACAAGTGGCCAACAGTGGATGCGTCGTATTACGGGGGGAGGGGTCCTGGAGGAATCAAACGCATGGAGGTTTGTTAAAGTAACATCTTATATTTTATATTTGTTGGTTGCTGTCTGTGTCATTCATATTTGGGTCCTGTAGGTGCGTTGGGGGCAGAAAGGGTCAACAGAGGAAGGGTCCAGACTGGAGAAAGCTAAAAATGCTGTGGTCACCATGCCAGAAGAGGTGGATGAGCTCATTCTTCCTCAACCCCCACCAAGACCTCCTCCAGTCTATAACCCCCCACCACAGTCCAAATGGTACACTCCTATCAAGGTGGGACATGCTGGCCATTTACTGATGACCTACATCTTCAGACCCAAATAATACAGAACAGTGTGTATTTCTTACCTTTATTTGTGTTGATGTTGTGTTTACATGACCTTCAGGGGCGCTTGGACGCGTTACTTGCATTAATGCGAAGACAGTACGACAGAGTGGCGATCATGAGGCCGACGCCTCACGACAAGGTCAGAACCGTCTGAATTCCTCACTGGATTTTTTTTTGGATGCCTAGAATAAAGTAACTTCTCATTTTACTTGTCTTATAGACAGTTTCTGTCCTCAGTGACAAATTCAGTTAACTTTTTCTTGGGGGGTGGGGGGGGCAAATCAAACAGATCTCATAAGATTTCATCTGTTAACTCACAGCTGTGACCTCTTATACACACCAGTTACCTGCCTCCTCATGTCGCTACTGCTGTTTATTGTCTCCAGGGTCGCTGCATCAACTTCACCAGAGTTCAGCGCCACTGAAACAAGAGGATCAACCCTTATTTTTTAGCTTTTGGCCCCCAAAAACCCCCAGACTGTACACTAGATCATTTTTGTGATTCAATGTATATTGTTGATAAATGATTTTACATATTCTGGTGCCTTTTTTTCATTCAGAAAGCTACTAATGGTTTCTGCTTTTGACAGGTAAAACTAAATCATGACACTCAGACTCAGTTATTCTGTTTATTTGAAAGGAAAAAATATATAATTCTCTTTACATAAAGACTTTTAGTACAAGTACCCTGGCACAAACGATACACAAGAGCTTGAGGAAAAAAGCATACATGAAAAAACACTTTTATAAAACATTAGAAACATAACATGAGCTTTTACAAAACATAAAAATGTAGCTTCATTCATAAGCAGATTTTCTAAAGGTCACAACATGCTCACGCCAACACAGGTGAGATGAAGAGGGGGAGGAGTTTGTATTAAAGCTGCACAAACACACATTCGATTGTACTCCATTCAGACACAAACACACTTTTTTGTTTAAGAGATGAACTGACACATTAATAAAATAGCTTTACTGACACAGAGCTGGCCAACCAGCAACAAGCTCATGGTGAAACTTCATCAAGAGTACATGAAAGATATCGCTTTTACTTTGTGATACAAAATACGAGTTAATACTGTAGAAAGACGCCTTCAAGTAGGAGTCACGAAGTCCTTTGATACGGTACACAAAAAAACCCCACCGATGTACTCGAAGTGCATTGGATTGAACTTGCATGATTAGCATGATGTTGCTGCCACTCGCACAACACCTAAACACAGCCGTAGTGCACGAGTCTCACTAGAGAGAACAAAACAAATGAAAAATCCATTAAAGGGCTTGAGTACGACGGCGTTGTATGCAAATGATGGCAAACAGGAGCAGATGGGTTTGAGATGCTGCTGTAGTTGTCGGGTTTTAGAAAAAAAAAAAACGAAGCCAGACAGAAACGCACAAACACCACAGCGAGAAGCAGCTGTGTATAGAACAAATCAGATGTCTCTTCTCACCTCGGAGGCAGTGCTCATGCTGCGGAGTCTCATTCAGATAGAAAACATGCCCTTTTACAACATGAGCCTGTCTGAGTGTTATTAGAAGTGATCACACATTCCCCGTTGATGGAAATTAACGCACGTTTGACTATTTTTGCATTCGTCTATCGTGTAAGAGCCTCGGACAGAAGCTCCATCTGTAATCCAGGCTTGCGGGGCAGATGGTTAAAGTAATAAATGAGTTCTGATGAGGATTGTTAGTTACAATATCTGATAAATGTGTTTGAATATGAGTCCAGCTGCATCCACAGACCAAGACCTTATAAACGCGGCCATGGGAATGTTGAAGTTTAGTCCATAAAAGATGGCGGACACTGTAGCTTGGTTCACTGAGGCTCGGTAGAGCAGAGGAGGTCGTATGCTTAGGATCGGTTCTCCCGATGCGACAGGGAGGATCTGGAGGGAACGAGATAAACAGTGTTATTACATTAACATGTATAAAGTGGTTGACTATCTCAGTAAGTGTGTGTGTGTGTGTGTGTGTGTGTGTGTGTATAGACCCACCTCAGTGACCTGCGACTGTCCTTCTCCATGTTGTTCTCTGGTCCTTCACTCTCATAAGAGGCCAGATGCAGCTCTGCAAAACAAAACACATCGGTATAATCTGATGTCAGAACTGTTGCGTGATCCGTATGTGGTGTCACGACTGGAGACTTTAGAGTTTTCACAGATGCGTACTGACCGTCTTCAGTGAAGACGGGCGTGGTGACGAGGTACTGGAGGATCCGGCGGTCTCTGTCAAAAGGACAAATGACTTGACGCCAAACCAGGAACTCGCTCACCTGCTTCGCCAGCTCCCAGAGTTTCTGATGAGACACCACAATAACAAAGTCAACATGAGCTCAACGTCCCAAGATAGCACCAAATCAAATAGGACCACAGGGAATATACGTTTCTCAAAAGTTTTAAAGCTGAATTTTTGAGAGCAATTTTTTTTTAAAGGGAATATTAATCCAAAAATATGATAGAAGTAACAAAAGTTCAAATATTAAATGATTCGTTCTATAAAATCCATCTTCATATAATGCCAATTTGAAAAAAAAATCAATTATTGGGTCTTAAAGTAGAGGAGGTTGAGAACTCCTGACATAAATAAAATGCAGAACGTAATGCTTTTTTTCACCCTCAAGGGGGCGTTGTTACCTTACATGGGGCAGCAAGTCAACCCACGCTGGTAGTAGCAGTTTGAAGGTTCAAACTTTTTTTTTTTTCACCAGTACAACCTTTATTCTCCTGAGAATTTCAGGGAAATTTTTACAACTGGAAATGGAGCATTCAAGCATTTAAAGAGTTTGTAACACACTTACTAGTGGCAGCAAAGAAGAGGCACACATCTGATACTGAACCTGTCAATCTGACATGAACCTCTTGAATTGTGAACGAACCTCAAAGTTAATGTGTCCGTTGGGCAGCCTGCTGGCACAGCCTTCATTCAGGAAGTAGATGTCTTTGATGAGCAGACTGAAGAAAGGGATCACAATCTGGAGAGAGGGAACCACAGCAGTTATAATCATGGGTGACATTATGAGAGCGAAACTAAACCAGTCGTCTGAGCGTCCCGCACCTTTTCCTGGCTGCTGTGCGCTGTCTCCGACCTCTGGGTGGCGCCACGGAGCGCAGTGCGATAGTTGCTAAAGTTACTGGACGGGTCCATCTGGTGCTGAGGGGGGAGGGTCAGAGAGAGGAGACAGTCAAACACAAGTGTGGACCCGCCAGCAGCTGGAGCAGAGCGGTATGATGATGTTATACTGTTTAATAGACCAACAACCAAACACGCAGGTTCTCACCTCCAGGATCTCAAACTTGTCAGTGTTGACTTTACTCCAAGTCTTCTTCAGTCTGGAGACAGGACTCATGTTCATCCCAGCTGGGAATAAGAATCAGATTTACTGGTAAATACACACGTGTGCGTATGTGTGTGTGTGTGTGTGTGTGTGTGTGCGTGAGTATGAGTGTGTGTGCAACAAAAGTGAACAAGGACAAATAAAAACACTTGACATCTCATATTTGCAGGTATGCAGTATATCTAACATGTATACGAAGCCTGGTGGTTCCCGGAGCACGCTGGACCTGTGCGAGCCAAACTCACTCAGTTCCTACTTCCTTGTACCGCATTTTATTGTGTATGACTGAGCACGTTTCTGCTCCACAGGATCAGAGGGTCGCGCTGACTTAGAGAAGTCACGAGCCATCCAGCCCAGTGAAACGTGTTCGCTTCGACGAGATCAAACAGCAAGAATTCGGCGTCCATCTCAGTTGACTAGAACGCGTGCAGCCGCTCCATCGTGTTGCTCTGACAAGTGTGGTTATCACATGTGTAAATGCTTCGGTGCTTCTGCTACAGATACTCACTGATGATGGCCATTAGGGAGTTGAAGTTGCCGATGTTGAAACATTCCTGAGCGACGTCGATGAAGAACTCGATGATCCGCGCTCGGTGTTTCTTCTTTACAGGCTGTGAATCAGTTATTTCTCATGTTATATATACATACATGTACTGCATATATACATTATCTACACTTCTTTTTTTTTGCTAATGTGCGTTTTGTTTTGAAGGGTTGTAGATGATGCACATTTGCATATCGTTACGACATGAAGCTTTTGTCAAGAATAATGAGCATGAAATTTCTATCAAGAAAGCATAACAGAAAAGCTCTCGCATCGGAGGAAGTGTGAACTTGGTGAGTCAAGTGTAGGTAGTAACAGCCATGAGACTTCACTTGAAATGTGAAGGGGAGGCAGGTTTGGCCTCTGAGGGCAGTGAGAAGCTGAGTCTAATATGGCTGGTATTTACAGTTTCAAAAACCATCAGAATTTGGCTCATTTTCAACATACAACATAAACTAAAGTGTCTAAACATGTTGACATTCATTGGGAATCAATGCAATGAATACCAGACCACCAAATTCCCTTTTGAGTGGCACATTTTGCATCAAACATGCATAATTCAAAGAAGTCCATTTCCAATTAAATTCAGATGCTGCAGGCTTCACAACGACAAACAGACGAAAGTGAAATCAATACACACGATCGCGCTGGTGAAACAGGAACAGACGTTCCTAACCCACGTACCATACAGATCTCAGTGGCCACCAGGTAACTCAGTCTGTTGAACCAGTTCACGTAGGCCTCCAGGTTGCTGGTTTTACGCTTTCGGAAGAAACCCTAAGACACGGTTGAAGGAAGATAACAAAGGTGAAAACACAAGAAAGAAAACCGAGGTGATTTTTCGTTTTAAAAGGCGTTATTTTGTGGTTTGAGATCTTTGTGGTCCTGTAGTTTCGCAGTGAGATCATCAAGTCAACATTGTATAAAAACCTGTAAAACTGATGCCATTCAACTGTTTTATAAACGGAAAAAGTCGGTTCTCTCCCCCCCCCCCCAAATCTTGATATTGGAATAAATATTGTTTCCCTTGTGGGACTTCCAACCACATCTCATGGTCTCCCGCAGCAGATGGTTTTAACTCAAAGTGCTGACAAAAAAAAAAAAAAACAAGTTGTACCACAAATACAGAGAAAACATCCGCTCAGGACGAGCGGGAGGTGCATTTTTTGAGGTGTATTTTGGATACATTGTAATTTTCATATTTGTACATTTCCTATAACACAAGCCAGACTGGGCCTATTCTAATTCACTTTATTACATTCGGTCACAATTTTCCATAATGAAATATGAAGACACAGACGGGCTGCTGATCTGTAATTTCCTTCGCGAAAGGCTCTTGAGTGCTCTGACACTCTCATAACCTCTCCTACACACTGGAACCAGTGACGTGTGTGCTGGTATTTCCAGCTCATCTGCTCGTCTGTGAGACGCTCTGTGGTGAACCTGTTTGCCAGAGGCACTTTTATATAAATAAACATTATAAAAGCACTGAGTATACAAAAAACAACAACAACAAAACACAGGCCGGGGCTGTGATGATGTAATCGAAGGGATTCATGGCTCTATTAAATGCTTACGCAACAACAGCAGCAGCAGCAGCAGCAGCAGCAGCAGCAGCCCACTCTACTCCAAACCTGCCTGCTATACTTCAGGACCCCTTACGCTGACTCAACCACTCGTTTATACAAAGTGGGTCTTATATAACAGGCACGGCACCAGCGAGGACGGGAGGCACAACAAAAAGACCCAGCGCTGATTGAAATCCCCCCTACAGCTGACTCACAGGAGCGCTCTGGAGGAGAAGAACCCCTCAGCAGATCTGCTCTTTCATACCGTGTTTGATTTACGTTCAAGAGCTAATTTAAGAAGAATAAAAGAAAAAAAAAAAGCAGAATAAACTTAACATCCATCTGTCAGGAGGTTCCTTTATGTGGTTGCTTCAGCAAAGCAATTAACCAACATTTGAGTCAAATGAGGACATAAGAAACAACGAGGAATTACTTTGTACGAGGTCTGAGTCAGGTGTTTGATGGTGCTAATTATAAAATGGTCGCACGAGTTACAGCAACTATCCTCTGAATTACGACAGCAATTTTCTTTTTTAGGGTATTTGAATGACATCATATGATATCCTCCAATAAAGTATTAACGTAGGTGTGTCTTCCTGAGCAGGGCTAAGTCTGGCCGGTCCTGACTGTAAACTAAATATTGTACCTTGTGGTTCTCCAGAGGATCCTTCATGGCGAACGTCTGGATGAACTCCTCGGGTCCGATAAAACTCAGTCTGTCCTGAGAGCAGAGAACATGAAGACGCAACCATAATAACGGTGATGACAGAGCAGAAGACGCTGATGATGAAGGTGTGTTACGACTATAATAAATGGTTATCGCGAAAGAGGACACGCGCAAACAGCAATTACAGGCTTAAAACACTTAAAAAAAAAAGACGGTAAGCTACTTCGTTTTATATCAGATGACAGTATTAACACTCTACATGGGCACTTCTGTAAAGTTGGCCGTTTGAATGGGATCAGGAGTAAAAGCATAAGGAATCAACAAAAACACTGAGACGTTCTCTCTATACGCCACGAAAACAACGTGTTTACTGAAGGCTTGTGTGCACATGGGGTTTTCTTCTCTTTTCTCTTTTTAATTGCTTCTCCTCTTTTGTGCAATCTCCTTGGTGTTGTGAATCACCCTTATTTTTCTTTTTTTTTTTACAGGCAACCAAACATACACTCACAGGAGTATTTATAAGGTACATCAAGGTAGGAGTATTGCAGTGTAATAATAAAGCCCTGTAATAAATACTCCCTTAATGAGGATTATTATTGTCCATTTTGTATCGATTTAGAATTTGTTTTTATTGCATTTTCCTGGGTCCTGAGGTCGTACTGGGAGGTAATATGATGTCACTTCCACAGATGATAGACAAAATATGAAGAAAAGCCCTAAATATAATTAGGTATATTTAACAAATTGACAAGTTGGTGTGCAGTTGTGCTCAAAGGTAGCGGCAGTCTGTTTCTGTTGCTGGTCAGCTGGTGAGAGCGGATCAAGGTGAACGTTGCTGCGCGTTTGTGTTGACGTGTCAGACGAACCGCTTCATCTACAAACTCCAACAAAACAAAACACCACGTGGACACACGTGACTGGGAGAAGAAGCTCTTACCAGTTCAATGTGTGTCAGCTGCTGGGCGAGGATAAAAGGGTCATCGCACACGCTCAGTACGTCGCTACGTTGACCTGATGCTTGTTTACTTTTCAGGGAGGTGGGACGCTCGGTTGCCACGGCGTTCAGAGCAGCCACTGCCTCCTCATACTGGCCGAGAGCTGACAGACGTTTCATCAGGCGCTGGGTCATCTGTTGCATGGCTCGCCACGAGTACTGAGGTCAGAACAAAAACATCCATGCAGGCGTGCGCGCACGCACACACACACACACACACACACACACACACACACACACACACCGTGTGTTAATTAAGCAAGAACGCTACCTCTAGGTAGGGTTGCCTCCTTAATCGTTCCTCAATGTGTATTTTCGTGCAGTAAATCTGGCAACTCGGAATGCCGGATTTTGCCAGATTTGTCCAAACTTGTTTTCAATTGAGTTTTATTCAAAACCTCATACAATGTGACACCCACCTCATCCCCTCGAGCCACGTGGTGAGTCATGTCCTTGAGACAGCGCATCATCCTCTCGTCCCTGAAGTCGTACGGAAATGTCTCGGTCCACTCGGTCAGCAGCTGCACCAGTTTAGGTGCCACCTCACGGAAACGGATCTGAAAAACATTGCGTCACCTTGAATGATTTTGTTCGACGTGTTGGTCCCACTGAAGTTGGGGAGTTTGATGACAAAATATGTTTTAATAACCACAGAAGTGGTTATTTTATTGTTCCCATTTAATGTGCTCCTTCAATCTTATTCCTGCACTGCCATTTTCATGCCTCGTTGTTCGTGTTGTATCTCTTCACTTATGAAACAGTCAATAAATGTCTCCTCCCAACAAAGACACGAGGAGCTTTGTGTGTTGACAAAGTGAAGCTGTGTGGGTGAGTCAGACCAACACAGATAATTTCATATGTTTGTGTGTGTGTGTTTGTGTGTGTGTGTGTGTGTGTGTGTGTGTGTGTTTGGGTGTTTGTAAACCACCCACCTTATCCAGCAGGGCGTCTCCAGACCGTTGCTGCTCCACACACAGGTGACAAACCCTGGTCATGAGCTCATACGGGTGCAGGAAGAGGCGTGAACTCAGCAGGAAGGTGAACACGTACGACCTCTGATGACGAAAACAGAACTACTCTCAGAGACGGAGCGCCTCATTTCAAACATGAATGAAGAGAGTGTGTCACTCACATCAGGGTAGTAGTCCACTGTGGGAACCAGGTGCTGAATTAGAGCCTCAAGAGATGCTGAAACCAAGCTGTTGTCATGGTAACACATCTCCCCATAGCTTGCAGTGATGCTGTGTCCGTAAAGTCGGCTTTTTGACGTAGTGGCGTTGCTCCGGCAGGACTGCTCACTGCTGCTGCTGCTAGTTTGACGATGCGTACGACCGGGACAGGAAGTGCTGTGCTGGCGAGGGCTATGAGGCTGCGGCAAGGAGTACGGGTTCTCCGAAACTGCACAACTGCTGTTGTAATGATGCTCCCTGGAGGACGTGGAACCCACAGAGGCGCTGCGATAGGCACAGTGAGGCTGGGGAACGTCATAAGGGTTTTCGGCAGCAGAGTAAGCACTGTTGTAGATATTTTCTTTGGTGGCCTTTGCAGCGGCAGCGCCATTGCGGTACGGGCTGTGAGGCTGAGGATAGTTGCTGTTGTTGCTGTAAAGACCACAAGAGCTGAACTTTCCAGCATATGGCGTTGTAGGAGGCATGATGACCTGCAGACAGAAACAAAGAATAATCTTGATTAATCATTTTGAAACGATATATTTAAGTATTTTTAATATTCAAGTCCTCCAAAACTACAAAGCTACTAAAGAATGACAATACTTCACATTAAATCGACAGAACCAATAAATACTACCAATTCGTGGTCATTGTTAGTGTCCTGTCATCAGAAAAAGTGCCATTAGATGTGAAAATACATGATTAAACTCAGATATTAGCATTCACTAGAACTGTAACCATGGCGACAGTAGTTGTTTTGTATCCCGCCGCTGTCCCTCCCAGGGAATCCTGCCGATCTTTAAGCTGCGTTCACATTTGAAACTATGTGCAACTTGATCACTCAAAGCAGAGACTTAAAAGTGTCTGTGAAAGTAATTACACTTAGTCGTATAATTTTACCCCTCTTCTGTTTATTACTTTTGGCTTTGAACTGTTTACAGACGCCACACCCCCCCCCCCCCCCCACTCTGTGAAATCTACTTTATCCAAACATGTTTTCTTTTTAAACTTTTACAAACATATAATTACATTTGTTATCACTAAAGCAAAAAGGCAAAAAACAAAGCACAACAACAGCATGCTGACAGATGCTCGATCTCTAGACCAGCGATCATTTTTGTCTCTTAATGGTGGAGATAATTAGATCTGAGGTAGGTAAGCTGATCCCACATCACCACCCAGGCATGCTTTAACTCTGGAGCCACCTTTATCCTGCTACTGTTGTCTGGCTAAGAACCATATGCCAGCGTAAATCAAGCCCAGCACGAACACACACACACACACACACACACACACACGCGCGCGCGCACACGCACGCACGCACACATCCCTCACACATGCGCATGGACGCTGTGCCAGAAAACAAAACCCTGCAGGAATCTAGCAGGCTTTTGTTTGTCCATCAGAGCGCCGACAGAGGAGTGTCTGCCTCAGCCAACATCATCCACACACACACACACACACACTTGTCCACACACACTTGTCCACCATGGCGCCTAGCCCCATGCCGGTATAATCCAAACACATACACGTCATGTATAAACAAATGATGGCTTGAACCACACACACACACACACACACACACACACACACACACACACACACGTATACCACAGCGCCTGGCCCCGTGCCAGTGTAAGCCAGGCCAGTGCCAGCCGTCTTCTGAACTCTGTGAGCCAGGCCTGCTGTCCTCCTCCTAACTCGGTTTAAAGATTAGTGGCTTTACCTTCCTAAACTTACACTGTGTAATCAGGAAAAGCAGTGCTTTGGTCATCAAGTTGAGATAAGAATCTACTCAGTAATATTGACTTCTTTTTTTTCCTCTCTCTACAAGCCTCTGTTTGCACTGAGAGGTGACCTCAAGCAGGAGAAAAACACATCTCAACTTTTATACCAGGCAGTCTTGGGTTTTCCGGACCGAATTCCTGAAAAGTTGACCATTCGGATAGTTGCGGTTTTCCAAGCTGCAGCTCTGAAATCATAGGTTGGACTCTTGCATGGACAGCTTAATGATGACATTGGTAGTATAATTTCATACTGAAAGAATTGTTTACATTCCCTCTGTTTGTAAACTTGCAGAGATTGAAACCTTACAGAGAGGTTTGATGTGGTAATGAAAAAAATATATATATACGGGAAATAGCAGAAACGCATGGTTTTAACATAGCACAGGCAAAACCACAATATACAGATTTGTGTGTTGCCTTTAATCTCGAACCAGTGACAGACAATATCTCCTCTGTTGGCAAAATGTGTTTTGCTCAAACTGTCAGTTCATCAAAAGGTTCAAACTAATTGAATTTTAGACGGCGCTGCAGGCAAAACCATCATCTGAGCCACTGAATCATGTTTAAACTGCTTCAAAGGGGCAGAATTTGGTTTTTCTACAAACGTGACAATGTCTTGCTTTGTTTATGTTGCCTTTCTCACTTTGTGGCTTTTAATTACTTTTTTAAGCTGCCTGGATTGGTAGAGCTGAAAACAAACTCAATCCGTCAACTTTCCTAAGTCACATATTGTTGGTTTTAAAAAAGGTACAACCAGCTCCATAAGGACCGATTGCTAAAAGAGAAGGGGGGTGGGGGGGTTGGGGTCTTCAACAATGGAGGTATTATCTGTCCTGTCACGGCATTAACTGACACACAAAGACCCGCAGGAAGAGATCACAGCAGATCGCAGCCGATCAGACACACACAGCAGCTTTCACACACTTGGCTCGCCTCCGTCAGGCCGTGCGACGCCCCGCCTCTCAACGCACCGAGGCTGGGATCGTTCTCACATCACTCAGCATAGTGACGGGGATTGTCTCATTCTTCAAAAAGGCGTGAACTCTTTTTATATCTCCACAGATATCATCTGCCCTACGTTTGTGCCATAAATCTACACTTTTAATTGCAGAGGGCAGAGGAATTTGTCCCCATGACGCCTCGTGCCAGCAGATAATGCTGCATCAGGGCCACTCGGTCTGCAGCTGCTGTGTTTTTATGTTCTAAGTCAATGTGATCATCCAATGTGGCATGGAAGAACTCCACAGTAAACTCAATCACTCATAATTGTCCTTATTCAAAGCCAATTGACCCCAGCGAGCATCTGCGCGCTCTCTGACCCAGTAACAGTCAGCGCTGAAGGTCCCTGACGTTTAAAAAGAACAGGAGCCAAAGACAGGATTTGTTTAAAAAGCCTTTCCGGAAACTCTAATCAAATTTGAGGCCTTTCAGTAGAGCCTGAAGCTAGAAAATGGTTCAGTTTTATTGTCAAGTGTCTTCCAATGGTCATACAACAGTGATTGCAATGTGAATGTGCAGGGTTTGACATTACCAAGGCAAATAAACACGTCATGTATGCCTGTATGGATGTAGCACTACGCAAACACTTCCCAATGCAAAGATAAAGTTCCACAAACATCACAATTCTTTTCCATGATTTTGTTGGACATTGTTCCAAAACAGCAAACAGTAAAGTGGCATAACCGTTAGCAAAACAATTTAACACAGACCAGCAGCTGACTAGCAACATGGAGGGCTGCTAAAATGTGGGTTTTAATGCTAAAGGTGATTACACAAGAACCAGCAACACAAACACGGACCATGAAGGCATAAATGAACATTTGTAGGGTGCAGGAATATCCAGAATATGACACACGTGAGAAAGCCATAAAAATAAGGTCTTCAGGTAACGTCACGTCACAATTTCCTGGAAAAAGTGGACAACGTTTGCATTACGATGACTAAACCTTCAACCACTGAGAAACAAAAAACCCCACATCATAAACCACTAAAACCACTTGCTGAGGTGATATGAGGCACATTTAAACATCTTTTGGTCGCGTAAGCATAACCTTGGTTGTGTGATCATCATCCGCCCCTGGACTCAAACCCAGAATCCCTTGCATGGGAAGGGGGCACACTTGCTAGCAGGCACTAGCATCAGAGTATCTCTATCCATGCTGGGGGGGTGAGGTTTACTCACTGCACAGCACCACCTGCTGGCCACTTTACACAAACGCCTGTGTGACATGAATCTTTCTTGTTCTGGTGATGATGTTTATATAGATATTATGTCTCGAAACATCTCACCATTACTTTGGACCAACAAAGGTCTACTTCAGCCAACAAAAGTGAAACATCCCTGATTTGTCACAACTGTCGTGTATCTTCCTTCTTTTGTAAAACAGAGCCAAACCCTTAAAAGTACCAGCTAAAGTTCAACAACATAGAGGCCGTGAGACAAAAGGACAAGTTGAAGGAACCTTCCAGCGTGTGGAACTTTACACCAGTTGATCATGTCATGAAGTACTATCTTTGTTCTACTTTGTACATCGTGTACTTTGACACTAATAAGTTACAACAGGTAAGTTGTGACTGCCGGAGAGGAAAGTCTTCAGTTAACCTTATTGTAACACTATAATGAGGTTAAAGTCCAGGCTGTGCTCCTAATATCACACACTCGTGGTTTCCTCAAAGCTGTACACTGAACAGTTTTACAAGAACACGAGTTAACCCTTGAAAAACAACACCAACGCCACCAACCTGCACACACATTCCTTACGTACCGGCTTTAGCTGAGGGGTGAAACCAGAGGAAGTTATCTCTCAGTCTTATTTAAATTTAGAGAAGAAAATATATGTACATGTGACCGTACCTGACCTACAGGTGACTTTTGGACAAGTATCACAGTTGATTTCAGGCCTGCAAAGGGCGTCAGTTTTTGTTAAAGGTGCCTTCAAGTGTTCTGTTGCAGGAAAACCCCTGAGAATGTTTGCTTAGCAGGGATCTCAGAAACAGAGGTCAAATGAACGGATATTTGTTTTGTAATTTGATACAGCGTTTCATATAACGGGTTTTTAAAGCGTACCGTGTCCTTTTGATTTAGTAAATTCCTGAGGCGGCGTGAAATCTGAGATGACTTTTTTTTTTTTTTTTTTTGTTCTTACCGCAACTTTCATTCCAACAGGAAATACCTTTTTGGGGGTCTCAAAGAGGCAGAAACAATTAGTTACTCCAGTTCACAAATGGACTCCTTGCTCTTATTCCTTCTGTGTTCACATCTGTCCAGGACTTATTTTGATAAGGGATTCACTATGCTGGATCTCTTACCAATATCCAGTTTGCAGATATTTGTACTGCTGGTTTGGCCGATATTTACCGATGTCAATTTTATCTGTTCACCCTGGACAGGTCACCAGTCCATCACAGGACCAACATAGAGACAGACAACCATTCACACTCACAGTCACACCTACGGTCAATTTAGAGTATCAATCAGCCTCGTCCTCTCTTGATGTCTTTGGACTGTGGGAGGAAGCTGGAGTACCAGAGAGAACCCACACAGGAACAGGGAGAACATGGAGACTCCACACAGAAAGATCCTGTGCTGGAGCCGGGACTCGGACCCAGAACCTTCTTGCTGTGAGGCCACACTGTTAACCGCTGCACCACCGTGCCAGCCATATAAACATTGTGAATATAAAAAATACTTTTACTTTATTTCCCAAAAATTTGAAGAAACCCATAAATTATATGTTGTTGACAACCTGCATCTATGCACCTGTAACCTTTCTTGTGTGTATGTATGTATGTGTGTGTGTGTGTGTGTGTGTGGGGGGGGGGGGGGGGGGGGGGTCCTACACTTTATTCACTAGCAAAGGTGAAGCTGGATTCCAACAGGTCCTCAGACACCAGCCTGTAAATCTGTACACTCAACCACCGGACCCAGATTGACAGGAAAGATATCTGGAATTCACCCACTGATGGACCCGTTTCCATCTATTAAGCCCACACACACCGATTTCATGCATGCATTTCCTTGTGTGTGGGCCACACACACACACACACACACACATACACAGTAGGCTAGTACAGTATTAACCTAGAGTCAGAAAGGATAAAGACACATTATCTCCTCTGCTTGCAGGATATAATAAGCAAACACATGGTCTTTCTCGCTCTCTCTCTCTCTCGCTCACACACACACACACACACACACACACACACACACACACTTGCTACTGTAAAGGAAAAGAAAACATCATAGAAAAAACTTTCAGATGTGAAAGGTTCTTGGTATATGTCCACTGAATTATTCTTTGAACAGGTGAAATCCAAAATGATGTTCGCGCTCCTCTCGCTTGCCTTGCATGTTAATTATTAAATGAGTGTAACCATTTTATTGGACGTTTTTTCTAAAGAAGAATGTCACGCAAGCTCGAAAAGTAAAGAGGCTAAGTACCTTAAAGGCTGTTGGTTTATTTACAGTGCTGTTTGGCTAAGGAGAGCGATGATAAAAGGGAGGGGGTTTTAAGTCTCTTTGGCCTGAAGTACACACGCTTTCTCTTATTCTTTTATTCTTTTCCCTGCAGGCAATACACAATCTGTTATTCTCTCTCTCTCTCGCTCTCTCTCTCACACACACACACACACACACACACACACACACACACACACACACACACACACACACACGGGCACCATGCCTGGTCTGCATTATGGGCTTCTGACTGAGTCATAACACAGTAAAATTAAAAGCTGACTGTGAAAGAGCCATGCTGTGTAACCACAGTCCCATCACAGGTGCTGCTGGTGAGTAATGTTTGTTTGTGTGTGACTGCCAGCCTAATTTTAAACTCCCATGGGTGGCAAACAATAACAACAAATGTAGCTAGTTTGAGGCAAATTAGGGACGTTTGCACTGGTTTTGTCTGAGCAAATACAGCTTGTTTTACAATGAAGTTCCTCATGGGAAGTGCCTGATTCCTGAATGCATCCATAAACCTTCATCTAAATCAATTCTTAGCGACATATTTTCCAGGATTTACAAGAAATGAAATTTTAATAATGAAACTTAAAACAATATCAGTTTCTATAAATAACCCCTGATAACTTACCTCTTATGCGGTGCAGCTCAATACCCGAATGCAATTTCTTTTTCAAGCAGTAAAAGACAAAACTATCCAAACTAGTGGTAGTTTCCTGTTGCTGTTGGCACGCCGGCAGAGCTGCACATTACAAGTCTCTCAGCAGTGCGTCCGCGCTGTCCTCAGCTCCATTGTGTGTCTCCGCTTCTGATATTTGAGTCCACAAGCAGGAGCAGCAGCGCTGTAATGAACCACAAAGCGAGGCGTATTCAAATGATTTCCACAGAGCCGGGAAATCTGACCAATCACAGCCCGAGGGCGGCGGCCTCCTGGGGCTCAGCGGTCCAATCGCAGCGGGGGACTTGAAAAATCGAAATCTACGGAGACTCTGATTGGCTGGCTCACCGTCCGTCCACTTTTTCCTTTTCAACCGCAGCCACAGGCAGTAAATGTTGTTGTTGGAGAGCTGGAAAATGGAAGGTGCAAGGTTTCCCCCTGGAATGAGGTTGTGTGCGGCTGTATAGTTGGACTCAGGTACTTAGAGTCTAGACTTTGAGAAAGTTTAAACCCCTAACTTGATTTATTTTCTCTATTTAATTATGTAATTTGTGTATGAACCACATACATTTGTCAAAGTTACAGGTAAAGTCCCAGCTTTTTCTTCCCTGTGTCCATTCATTTATGTACTGCAGGAAACAGCCCTGAAACCCACCAAGCCCTCATAGATGGAGTTATCCAGGGGACCTCATGCACAACAGCCAAAATGAATATGGCTTGGTGAAAGATACATATGGTTAAGGATTACATAAGTTTGGGGGAATTTGATCTTTTCTCCACGTTTTATAACCCTCAAACCAATAAATGACATTTGCATGTAGTTGGTGTATCTGGGGGGCCTCATAATCTGAGTTTTATCTGAGAGGAGAAACACAGTCGCAGACCTACAGATTAAAGAGACACTTGGTAACTTTAAAACAAGCTAGCGCTGGTCCATAACACATAACATTTATAGCCGACAAGAGACGCTAGTGAGTCACTTATTACACTTACACAATGCTGGAAAAACTCAAAGCTTTACGTTAATGACGACCAGACATGTTACACCTCAAGTACAGTGGATCTGTGTGTGACTGGCAGTACAAACAAACTGGATCTGTAGAGTTTTGTCATTATAAATGCCTGGAGGTCCGTGTCACAATGTGACAAAAAATACACATAGACCAACCACAGCATTAAGCGATTCGTCACATTTTTCTCTGTTAATTAGCGTGGTATGTGTAGCTGGTTCAGTTTCTGTGACTTTTTAGTCAATACACTCGGGTTACACTTCCGGGTCATTGACAGAAGTGGTGTATTCCTGGTCCCACTGTACTTTTCAAAGCTGGATGAACATGTCCAGATGTTGCAGTTGTGAATCAAGGTACTCTGGCTTTTATATGCTTCTATCAGGCTCAGTCTGGCCCGGTGTTCTGCGCATGTTCCACAGGTCCATCTGCCGAATGTAACCTGGAAGTCAAAGAAAAATATGTAGCATTTTTAGACAAACAAGGAGACCCACCATGAAAACCATTTAAATGTGGGTCCGCTGTTTAGCAGGAGCAGTTTGACCTTCTTATTTTAGCTTGTTTTGAGTACGACACAAAAAGTAAACTGGAAGGAAGTCTGGTTGCAACCAGCTTCAAGGGGACGTACTGCCACCTACTGCTCTGGAGACAGACATTCCTCTCGTCGTCCCTGATGAACTTCAGCTTGATTGCAACTGTTCCTGTAAACCCACTGACTGTAGAGAGCTAACTGCGCACTCACACCAGAAGATTCATGAGCACCAAAAGCAGCCAGCAGTCGTTAATTTTCAATGATAGCTGGCAAAAAGGAAAAGCTTTGAAAAACAAGATGCCAGCAACCAGAGGGATGAGTGAGACTTCAACCATGTGCAAATGATCAGATATAATTTTCCTCCCACTGCAAGAGTGGGACACATCTAACGTCTGTTCCTTTCCATACTGACAACAGAAAAGGAACTAATCATTGCCATCTTTTGTTTCCCGGAGCTGCACGACTCATCATTGCGTGTATACATGACATAAACAAAACAACAACAAAAATAAACATAAAAGAAAGTGTCAGAGACATTAGTGATGTCTGAGCCCACCTTACCTGACTGTAACCTTTAAGAAGATAAAAAAAATCACAATGAACTAGAATTATATGGAAAACATAAAACATTTTAAATAAACTAATGTGATTTTGGAAGAATATTTGCATTTTCATTATTGTTTTAAAGTATTTATGCAAATATATATTGTTTAATAATGCATGGATGTATGAAAAATATATTTAGTATCTTTGTCAGGTTTATGGCTGACCTGCTGAAGAGTCCTACTGTAATCTTATTACAGGCCATGACTGAACTGAGTTCAGCTTTCTAAAACAGGCACAGCAGGAGCAACATTTGGGACCTGTACATGTTTGACTTTGTCTCAGTATGAGACAAATGTTTACAATATACTATGGACTCTGTGTGTGTGTGTGTGTGTGTGTGTGTGTGTGTGTGTGTGTATTTATATAAATATATATATGTGTGTGTGTGTATACATATATATATATAAAATGTATACAGAATATATATACACAGTATACACCTACATATGTGTGTTTATACATATATGTAGATGTATGTATGTATATACATATACTGTATATACATTTATATGTATAAAATGTATACAGAGTATATATATATATACATACACAGTATACACCTACATATGTGTGTTTATCCAAATATGTACATATATATATATATATATATATATATATATATATATATATATATACTTCTACTCCCTCCATCTTTCCAATTTCCTCTCTAATATGGTAATTAAAGCAAGGTGGCTGCACACTACTGCCCGCCCCCTGCGCTACCACTGTGCTGCTGCCACCCGTCTCAGTTCTTTACATTGCATAAACATCAAATTATATAAACTCTCTGTTAGAGTTGCTGTGTGGCGCTGAAGTTGTGGGAGGCGCTCATTTTTTGATCTCTGACGCCTCTTACATTGTTCAGGCAAGAATATCTGATCTCTGAGCCTTTCAGGCTGCAGGGTTTTCTCATTACAATAACCTGACTCCTACACCAGGCACCTAAGTGACACAGTTTCCGGCTGTGTGTGTGTGTGTGTGTGTGTGTGTGTGTGTGTGTGTGTGTGTGTGTGTGTGTGTGTGTGTGTGTGTGTGTGTGTGTGTGTGTGTGTGTGCTACAAACGTATTGAAACAAAAGCACGCACTTGCTTGTGTACCCTTCCGGTAACCTTGTGGGTTTTGACGCTTTCATTGGCTTTGCGATGCCAGTGGTCATCAGGGAGAGGTTTAGGAAGGCCTCCCGTCAGGGTGGCATATGTGATGAAAGACGTCAGTGTAAGTTATACAAACCTTAATGTTCCTATTCTGATGGAAGCAATCAGTCCCAGGAGGATGACGCCTCCATCAAGATGGAGTAACGATTGGTTTGATGAGTACTGTATGACATCATGTGAGTCATACGCTATTAGACTGATATGTTAGACAGCAGCATCGTCACCAGCAGCATCAAAACTACAAATGAGGCAATGAGGTCCAGCGTCCGTGCCTTCGGTCCTTGTCTAGCCTTGTACAGACGTACAGAATCATTGCAAATGTGACTCACTTAGACACCAACGACGGCTGAGAAAGAGAATTCACTAAAAACTTTTGCCAATGTTGAAATGTTCAGACAAATTCTATGAACCTCATAATATCCTTCCACCTGGATGCCGTACCTGGGAGCCACCTCACGCCAGAATACAACAAAGTATTGCCAATTGATAAGAACATGCTGGGCGTGTGCAAGCTCCTATTCTGTGGTACATGTATGAAAAGGCTACTCCTTTGATTTTCAGCCTTCGTGTCTTTATAAAGTCTTTTGTGTCAGTTGGGAAAAGCATTAGTTGGCATGATGTAAATGATTCATTCCCCCAAAGGTCTATGGACCTCGTCTCTGTCCAGATATTTGTGACCGCACACACTCCATTAGCTCTTGATTCCTACACCACTATCCGGCTGCAGCTCTAGGTTCCAGCAAGGAGACCTTCGTCCATTCTTCTCACTTCCCTGCCGCTACGTTTTTTTCAGTGGCCGCACCTTACAGTATATCTTCCCCTTTGTCACTTTTTTCTCATTCAGCGACAAACAGGAACTTCTTCCTTAAAGTGCATACTTTGCCGTCTTCTCCATTTTTACAGTGCTCAACAAATAACGCTCTGGTGCACTTCTGACCCCCCCAACTTGATGGACTGTAGTTTGGGTGGAATATGGATAGAACGCCAGACCAGTGTGGTAACTACATACAAGTGCATCCGTGGGAATGGAATAAGGCTGCCATCATAGAACCAAATGAATAAACAAATAAAAGATGTTTGAAAAATGGTTCAGCACATTACGGTCCACACTTGTTTCTTTGCTAATCATCTTCGAGTTCCAAGCTCACAGTATTGTCGATCTTTCCTTCCTCAGGCCAAACAACCTGCACAATCAGAGCAATCTGCTGTGTAGACCACACCTGTATTTGTCTTGCTCATATGGGAAGTGTAGTTCTCCACATTCTCCTCATAAAGACACACACCCACTGGATGAACAGAAAGATAGATAGTCAACAACTGCGTGTGTACAGTTTACAAAGAAATAACCGAAAATTGCAGCGAGAAAATAACAGCACATCCCTAAAAACTGTCAAAAAATTATTTTCTTGTGTATCCAGCTTTGTAGCTGGAGCCCATTTCTTCAGACTATGTGGGTATCACAGCACACAGTGTGTTGAAGGGTTCCAGCTAACGGTGTGTTTTTGATTTCGGGGAAACATTGACAAAACAAATGATGTCAGCCTCCATCAGCGGCAGCAGCGGCAGACCTGTGTGCCATAGTGAGTATGGGTGGGATAACTCAGTGACAGCTGGGTGAGGTCATTGCGATGCGGGGAAGAGGGGGATAAAAAAAAGGGGGAGAACCCCTATCCAGGGGAGGGGACAGAAGAGGGGAGGGCTGCTTTTATTGTGACAGGCTTTTCTGTGAAGAATGCATACACTCACATGTTGAGAGAACCTTAGAGTGGAGACAGGAACAATGCAGCTGAAGTAATGCAACGCCCCAATTAAGACCTCATAGTTACTCATATGGATGTCCTGAAGAGATGGACACGAGGACAGTTGAGAGGAATAGTCGGTATGTGAGCTATATGAGGATGGGAGAGGAGGGCGGGGGGGGGGGGGGCTTAGGGGGAGAGGAAGACGGGTGACTCACAGGCTTCCAGTAAGAGGTCTGTCTCAGCTACTGGAAGCCCCCGACCCTGTCTGGAGTAGATACATGCCAAAAATCTGTGTTTTTCACTTGGTGAATAAAGATGGACCCTAAAGGTCATAAAAAATATGTAAAACCACAACAAGGACTACGAGCTGTTAGCTTTGTTGTATTTTATCACGTGATTAGGGTTGCCATGAACACTATAAAACATGTAAAGCAAACACATTGTTTTTAGGTTTTGTTATTTGTGAGGAGACAAACAACAATGTGTCTCCATAAAAGGCTTTCCTACAAATCAAAACCTCACACATGCACAGTTTCCCTGGTCATCGATCTGTTCGTTCTCAATTGTCATTCATACCGAGTCTGTTTGGTTGTCAGTGATCCATCTTGCTTGCTACTGTGTGACCTGTAAAACTGTGTTTTCAATAGCTGCTCTGAGGCTGCAGAAAGAGTAACACTTTCACCCACAACACCAGGAAGTGCCGATCACAAGCTCAGCTATGAGTCAAGGCTGGTGGACAGCTGATATCTGGACAACAGCTTTTTTTATATGTATCATTTTGGCATTTATTTAGAGGACAAACAGGAAAATGCATGTTTTTGGTTACGTAATTGTATGATGACTAAGGTTTGAACGCCTGTTGTTATCGCGTGTGCTATCATCTGCTGTTAGAACGATTGCAAGCTCATGACGGAAGATTAATCCAAGTCAAACTCTCCTCCCTTTTACACCCATAATCTTCAGCTTTTTGATGGTTTTTACTTTAATTGGATTATGTTCTCAGTTCTGTCAGAAAGTATCACTGTACCGGAAGTGAAAGCAGCATCATTGTCAGCTGAAACTGAATTGAAAAAGACAACAAATTTTATTGAATTCAAATAACTGATGAGTAAGACTGCAAATCCGAGGGAGTAATTGGTTTAGTCTGCTCTCAGAAAGACTTCTCCTTCCTCCTCCCACTGCAGGTTTCACTCCTCTACCTCTTCTTGAGGAACGCCGGCGACGGTTGCTGTTGATGGATGATAGTCAGACAGAGGGTGTGTTTCCTGCATGTGCCCTTCACTTCCATGTCACACACACAGATATCCTCTGAAGATGGGAGGTACACACACACGCACACGCACACGCACACGCACACACACACATTCGCATACATGACCCACATTCGCAGACATACTATACCTCACATCCTCCTCGGATTGAAAAAAAAAAAAGTACATTCTTTTCTGGCCCTACATCTGCTATACATTATTGTTCTGTAACCAATAAGAGTCCAAATAAAGACTTTTAAAGGTCAAATGTCACATAATTGTGAATTATTTTTTGATGTTTGACACCTTTTTAAGTGGCTGCACTAATGCGGTTGAGATATTTCATAATCATATGACAGAAAAGTGAGCTTGATAGATGATTTGTACCTGTGAGAAGACGTCCAGTAGATCCCTGCCAAAAACTATAAACGGAATTCCAACAAAATCCATGAAAAACACATGAATCAAAGGACAGAAAATTCCAAAATGTATTACACTGCAGTGTAGTAGTGGCCAAATCCTGGTGTGTTTTTTCACTTGTAAATGAGAACTGTTTTCATGCTGTACCTCACGTAGAAAGTAGTTTTACAGGGAGAACTAAATTTAATATTTAGGTCTTTGAAACATAACATGTATGCCCATACAATATTATTCATTCCATTATTGCAACACGGTCAGTAAAAATGCCATCTTACTTATTACGACTACTATTTTGTGCCTGCTCTTACAACGGAGAACATCTTAAAGGATATTGGTAACATGATGATGCTGTCTTGTTGTCCACTTGTCATGTGAGGGAATGACTAATAGTGAGATCACACATTTGAACTCTTTTGGTTTCAATTTTCTCATCACGTGTGATTTACTGGGTAGATAAGGTTGACATCCTAAACAGAGTCTGATAAACAGACTGACAATGGACAATAGACCGTGTAACTATATGGGCATAGGCAGGACTCCCGTCAATCACGAGGCAGCCCCGCCCTAAATCATATCTTTTGTTCTACATAGGACGATAATGCATGCACAAGCTGTGATTGAGATCCGCTACTCTGTTAAGGTATAAATCAGAAGTAGGGTCATTTTTGCCATCTTTTGCCATCAGTGCAGTTGCCCCTTGCCATTAGAGAGAAAACCCCGGAGGTTCTGACTGTCCACATCTTCTACACAGTCTGAGAGTGAACCATAAATTCATGTAACTGTTTTTCAAAGCAAACACAAGGCGTAGGTGCTCTTGGATTCCTTTCAGCTGTGTATCTATATAAAGTGCCCACTCCGCTGCCTCCCAGTCCACCCAATAAAGTGTTAAACCCAGTAGAAGTCTGGAGTGGGATGTGAGCTGCCCCCGCATTTACTAAAAACAAATCTTAAGATACATCTGGGAGCAAATGCAGCCTGCAAATGTTTTGATTTACTACTGTAATTTCACTGCAGCTCCGGTGGTTTTACTGTAAACCACTCCTACACCGTCTGCAGATGTGGCACTGGGTTTAGTCTAGAGGAGTGTGTGTGTGTGTGTGTGTGTGTGTGTGTGTGTGTGTGTGTGTATTAGTCCACGCAACTGGTGCGGTTCCTCCTGTTAATTGGTTGTCTGTGCAGACATAATTAGTCCTGTCTGATAGAAGGCAGCCAGACTGGAGTATTTTCTTATGTCCTGGTTGCTGGATTGATTGATCCTCAAGTGCAACATCCCCCCTGGGGAACCTGCAGGGGCACAGATGCAGATGATGACTCAACATGATGGAGGAGGCATGTGTCAGTCCGCGGTGCTCACAAACCAGCAGAGGGGGAGTCGCAGTGACCAGGGCATCTTGGAAGGGGGAATTAGCAATGAGGGGAGGGCCAAAAAAAAACAAAACCATGTGTTGCTGTAGTACATTTTTAACAGTTTCACTGAAAAAGTGAAAACATTTTAGGTTAATTCATACAGCTTTTGTCCAAAAGTGCCTTCAAAATCTGCTGTCATTGTCCAATTGTCACTCACACACACACCGACGGCTGAGAGCTACACGGTGTTTACAGACACTTGGAGCTGGTAATGGGACCACCAGCCCCTCTGAGAGGCTGACCCACCTCCTCTATAGTCACAGCAGCTACACGACAAGCCAGAAGCTGTCAGTCACCGCAGTGATGGAGGATTCAGCTGCTGGGGAGCATGAATGTGCAACATGTCAAAGTAATTTCCAAAAAAAATGGATGTTTATTACCATTCACCTGATGATTTTTGCATGTTCCGCATTGTGGATGATTCCAACAGATGTGAAAGTCTTTGTTCTTTTGACCGCGTCCATCACCGTCGCCCAGCATCATCACATTACAACAAAAACAGCCATGCAGCTGAACCCTCACATTCTTCTCATTCCTCCACACAACAAGATGGATTTGATATTTCTAATAGTGACGACGTATAAACAGCCAGCACCAAAATGAGGCATTGTGGACCCTCTATTCCCTCTGTATTTATCTTTGAAAAACAAACGTGTTTTTCATCCAGCAGCTGCATTGTTCCTGCACACATGTTGTTGTGCCCAGTTTAGAGCGTTTGTGCTGGCCTTTAGGTGCAGGTGCACAATCAAGCCCAGCAAAGGAAATGGTGGGGAGGGGTTTGAAAGTGACACAAACAGGAAACATGCCTTGTGTTCCCTCTTGCTCAGCAGTGCAGGAGAATAGTCTATTCTAAATCCTCGCGCTCAAACACAATATGATTGCCATGCAGGGGCTTGCATAACAGGCACATGTGAAATATATTACCCTTTATAAATTTGAGCTCCTTCCTAGATCTCTCATTGATCAAATTTTTATCTCCAGCTTGACTTTTATGTGAGTGCAGACCAGAGATTAATGAGAGCTCTGGGAAAAATGCCATTGGAAGATCAGGACATGTGTCTGGAATATAAAAAAAAAGGGGGGGGGGGGCTGCAAAAAAAAAAACCAAGAACATGTTCCCTTTTTATTTTTTCAAGTATAGAATATCTGACTCAGTTTGAGTGGTCCAGGTCAGGAGAAGGAAAGTTGATCCCCCCCAGAAATGACAAATTCAGCTCATTTAAAAAACTGAATACGGTAAATGAAACTTTCTATGGAGAAACCAAGTAGTTATGTAAGACATGGATTGAGTTCTAATCCAGATGTAAGTTAACAGAGTGATTTAAAAAAAAGAAAGAAGGTTTTTTCAGTTTAAAGCCTGAAATAAGATCTGTGGGTCCTTCAAGCAGAAAATAAAATAAAATTTAAAAAAAATAGAATAAACAGCCCATTCCTGAATTTTAAAGGGTTAATGTGTCTTTAAAAACAGCAATAGCTAACAAGTGGTTAAGCTAGGCTACAAACATCATCACAGCAAAAGCAGAAGAAGAGAAGAGGTAGTTGCTGATGTTGCGGTAGTTCACATTAGCGTTGTACTTCTAACCCCCGCGTTTAAGCGTGAAAAATCCCTAGTGGTGTTCATGAATAGTATTCTGCTGGTAGAAATGTGAAAAATATCATAAACTTTCAGCAATGATTGAAAAATAATCCATCACTGCTGAATTTGAAGGAACCCATCAAGATGACAACTTCCTATTTGGCCTACAAAATAGGTCATCATGACGTCAGTCCACACTCCATAGATTCATGAGCCATAACCTGTCAGAGACGTAATCACAATTTTAAAGCAAACTGTGTTAGAAATGTTGATATTCCGGTCCCGTCGTTCACTCTTGAGTCGTTTGGCGAGCAGGTTTACAGGGAGCAGTCAGTGTTTTTCCTCATCTGAGGGATGTACTATACTGTGTGGGAACAGGTCCCAGCCCAGTACAGGAAAGACATTAGGAATAGTTGGGGGGGGGGGGGGGGGGCAAGGAGGAAAGGAAAAGAGAACTCTCTCGACTTTTCATTCTCAAAACAAAACCCCTCCCTCTGTCCCTTCCCCTCTCTCCCTCCCCTCCCTCAACAAGTGCAAAGCGTCCCTCCTCAACAATAAGTGCACAGCAGCGTAGCGCGACAACAAATAGTGCGTCACTAACGAGTCACGGCAAACATTCCTGCATGTCTGCATTTGGATGTTACCCAGCTCGATCCCACCACTCCATCCTGGACTGGACTGATGTGGGAGGGGTCCTGTGTGTGTGTGTGTGTGTGTGTGTGTGTGTGTGTGTGTGTGTGTGTGTGTGTGTGTGTGTGTGTGTGTGTGTGTGTGTGTGAGACTTGTTTGGCTTTAATTTTGTTGGAAATCAGTGTTTTGTTGCTTTGCAGACGTCTCCGTAATCTTTTGGAGAAACTGATACTTGAGACAATTTGTGGTTCAGGCAGTGGGAGGGATGAAATTGTAACAAACATTTAAGAAGTATTATTATGTTTACATATCATCCAAATTGGGGGGGGGGGGCATTACGCTCAGAAAAGTCTACAGTTGTCAAAAGAAATAAATCAGCCTTAATTCCATCCTGACTGCCAAGCATTACGGTTTTTATCCAACTTGATTTGAAAGTGTTTCGTAACATTGAAGAAGGCTTTCATGTAACAACATCCATTTGTGTGTTGAATCTGGGCCACAAACTGCTCTGCTGTAAACACTGCAGCCAAAAGGGAGGGAAGAGTTAGCTTGTTTTTAGAGTGAAGTGCCTCTTCAGCCTCTCTCGTGGGAGTGATTCATTCCTGGAGAGAGAGAGAGATAGAGAGAGAGAGAGAGAGAGAGAGAGAGAGAGCAGGGAAACCAAGTACTAGCTGCAGTTTCTACGAGGTATTTCCGAGCTGAAGCAAACTGGGGTTATGTAATAGTCAGATTTATTATTACTGGCTGTAATGACCTCAAGAAGCTAATAGACCAATAACAAATGAGAGGATAGTTTCCGTTGCTTACAGTCAATGTATGCCAGTAACGACATACAGTAGTAAGAAGTTAAAGATGATTCACTTAAAAATAAGATGCTTTTAGATGCTTCTTTGACGACTTCCATCTCCAACAGGAATAGAAGAGTGCAGAAATCACAAGACTGATGCAGGAATCACAAAAGCGGTGCGTTTGTGAAGATGATGTTGCAAAAACAAAATGCACAAATCTCATAATTTTCTATTAGCCACAGAGCTAATATTTATATATTAGAATATCTGTTATGATCCAAAGCCTGATGTAAAAATTCCGTAAGCTTTTGTTTGAGGGAACTCATGGCCACGCTACCTTCCATATTGGACTACAAAAATATACCATCGCTTTTCCAGACTCAGGAGCAGAAACAGGAAGTTTGACACTGAGACAACATTGTCATCCTCTTGACCACTGCTGAAGTGACTCTCTTGTGCAGCTTTAGAAGAACACAACAGTCCAAATCATTAGCGGCACAGCATATGAGCAGGAAGCGTGTCGACCCTAATGTGCAGAGAGAAACAAGGAAACGGTGAAGGGAGGTTGAGGAGATGGTCTCAAATTCACAGCTCAAGCATTTTATATTCCAGACTTCACTGGACTGAGGGGTTGTGTGTGTGTGTGTGTGTGTGTGTGTGTGTGTGTGTGTGTGTGTGTGTGTGTGTGTGTGTGTGTGTGTGTGTGTTTGTCTGTGTCTGTGTGTCTGTGTGTCTGTGTGTGTCTGTGTGTGTCGGGGGGAGGGAGGCGCCAGGTGAAGAGCTCTAACATCCAGAGAGAAGTCAGCCTTGGTTTCTCTCTGCTGTTTTGCTACTTTGAACAATTGTTTTTTCAAATGGAAACGTTACTGTATGTTTCTGTCCACTTCTCTTTTGAGGCAGAGCAGAGATTTACTGTGGGGGCCTTGGTTTGATGTTGTTACTCAAGGACTATCTTGAGTTAACACTTTAAAACCCACCAACCACTTGTTTAATATTTAGCCCTCACATTAAATAAAAGCACAAATAAATTCTTTGTGTGTTCGTGTCACTTTCACCAAAGACACGTCAGTCTCCCAAGAAGGTGTGGACTCTTCTCTGAATGATGGAGCTGTTTGTTTTTTTATCCAATTTCCATTAACCTTTCCTACTGCGATACAAAATACATTTAAGACTCAGCTTGTGACTCCCATCATTACTTGAGCTAGCAAACAAGCTCGTGTGGATTCCTACACGACACTTGAGGCTATTTTAGCTGCTGGTTCTGGTCGGCCTCTCGGTGTTGCTGAGTGCCAGCAGCTCCCTCTAATTTAAAACTGTTGGCAGCTGTAGTCGCCACCATGCCAAATGTTCAGTGACAAGTGGCAGAAGACAGTCGGCCGTCCAGCACATCAATGAAACAAGTTGTAAATTGTTCTCAGAGTTTTCTGAAACAGGGTGGAATGAGGTTTAGAGACTTTCTGCTGGCGTCTGGGTAAAAATAATCTCTATAAACAGACTCTACGTATGATTGGATCAAGCTCAGGACCTCAAGATTTCCGAGCTTCCCGCTTTGTAGTCCAAGAAGTAGAGTCCAAGAGTGAGTATTATCACATTTGATTCCATGCAGGTAAACAGAGCTGAGCTGAAATGTGTTCTCACAACCTTCCTGCATCACTTAGCTTTTTAGCCAATCAGAATTCATATTTCTAATAACTTCCGTCACAGTAAATCCAGTGATTCAGTATGAACTCCATTCTCGCTTCTCAATAAACGACAAATGGAAGGGGAAGTTACAGTTATGGGCCAGCTGCACCAGAGGCCTTGAGACGCTAATGGCTTCTGAGATAAGAAAGACAATGATGAGACACAGCTAACAATTAGCTTTTATGAAAGAATCTTACACACAAGCAATGTTTTGTTCTTTACTTGTTGATTTCTTTGTTCTTTTTTTTAAATGCAACATCCACAAAAGAAATTGCCTTGAATCAACTAATTTGAAGTCCTCCGTAGGCTGCAGGCTTCACTATAGCAACTGTCATCCCAGCATGCCAGAAGAGTGTCAACAATGGCCGATTCTCATCGAACTCGCTCAATCATCAGGTTGCAGTTTGACCCTCTGACCCCAGTTTGTGTCTGCAGCTCGTAATTAGTTCACATTACAAGCGATTCTTTCATATTCCTCAAACCATTACCATGCTCACTGTTGTTGTTGATGTTTAAAAAGACAAGATGACATACTTGTTGTACTAGTTGTTCTAGTTTAGCTGGGAGGGAAGGAACAGAATGGGTGGAACTCTTTGAATACATTAGATGTTCAGTCACAGATGCAAAAGGTCACCAAATAATCTATTTGTTTATGTATTTATTTGGACTGATTTAGCTGTCCAACATTTGATTTCGGTATTTCACATCACATCATTGTCTTCTTGTTATGTAACTGTGATTTTATATATTGGATTTAAAGAAAGAATTTTTTTTTAAACATCCTTGATGTCTAATTTAGGTTTATTCAGTGTTCCAAGGGATTTTCCACTCAGTGTGTCCATTCAAGCTTTGACTGAGCATTTTATCTGGGTGCTGTTTTTGTCCCACCACTGCCACACACGCGCACACGCACAAACACACACAACAAAACAGCCTTTGGCGAGCAAATCGTTCACTGGAAATCGTACCACCAGAGATAATCCGGTTAGATGTTGCGTGGGGAAAGACCCCAGACCGATTCCCTGTATCGGTCTGGGCTGTGATATTTAAAGCACTTCCTGTTTCTAAACTGACCAAAGTTTCAGGCTAGAAAGAAGTTGTGACAGCACGTTACCGTCCTGCGCATGTTGCTCATCACGTCAAAGAACTCATAAGTGCAACAAGTGAAAAGAAGCACGTCTGTTGTTTCTTTATCGGCACTTGTTGTTGTGACTACGACAGAAGCGGTGACTCAGACCGTGTTTGGCTTGGAAGTCTTTAACCATGTTAAATAATCTGCGGGGTCAAATGATCCGGTGGTGAGTCAGGCCAGCAGCTGTGGGCCGCCATTGTGTTTAAGGACTGACCTTTGTCACACTGATGGAGGGGAAGCAGAGGAACCAGAGCAAAACAGTCCTAGATGAAAGTGTCACATTGTGTCAACGGAGCAGCAGAGAACGAGGCGCAGAACGTGTGCTGGAGAATAAATACTGGATCCCCTGATCGATGGCAACTTTTCAGAACTTCGATTGTTATCAGCAACGAGACTTGGTTTAGCTTTCACTTTTTTTTTTTTACTTTTATTTCTTTATACATATCAAAATATAGTATACAACCTCAAATGTGCTGGAGAGGTGAAAAAAAAGACCTCTACGGCGCTCGATGGGGTCACTCTCCAAGAACCATAGATAAAAATGACAGAAAAGGAAGAGGGAGAGTAAACAACACCAACAACAGATGACAGGAAACTGGTGCATATGATGAAATACTCGTTTTACATGTTTTTATAATTGGGGAAATTTATTTTCAAATGAAACACATTTTTGGAGCTGCATAATAAAACCCACTCAAACCTTACTGACCGGTACTGCTCAGCCTACGACTTGAACTCTTTCGAGTCCCAAAATTTCATCGTGCGCCTCCAATTTTTTCTGTTCGTATACACAGAATCTGTTCATAGAGTTCACGTGAATACCTGCACACGTGCATGTATTTCTTTTTTATTTTTTTATGTATATGGCTCGTACACTTCTAATACTCCCTCTAGTATCTTGATACTGAACTGAATCAAAGATGCAATGAGTTTTTAAGCGGTTCTGGCAGACAGCCACAACTCTTGTCTGTTATATCGCTGACATGGGAAAAAAAGACAGCATTGAAAAACGAGACCTCCTGACTTGTGACTAAGCCTTCTTCCATTTCATCAACTTTCTTTCCATGTTGTAGAAAACAGAAGACAACCACAGGTCGTTTCCTCTCAGCCCTTCTCATCTGTCCCTCCTGTGCTTTCTCTTCCCGTCACTCCTCACTGGGAACACTGATCCTGCACATTTTGACCATCTTTGTTTTCTCAGAGTTGTCAGCATTTTATAGGTTACTGAGGAAGAGGAGGAGAAGGAGGAGGAGGAGGAGGAGTGGAGGGAAATGGAAGTTATTGTTTGGGTTAGAGACTAGGAATATTATTACATCCTGCATTGGTGCAATGCCATGGAAAACATTTGCGTTATTTTAAAGGTATTTTTTTTGGATATCAGCGTTGGGGCAGGAGAATTCTGTGTGTAATTAATAACAAGAGTTCAGCCAATCATTTGTTTTGTGCATCAGTTGGTCACTTCAACTGAGATGAGTCATCATTTGTATTCTTCTTCCACCTGAGGTCTGTTAACATGCATGTGCGCACACACACACACATGCACCACATACACACATAAACACGCATCATTTGGTGTTGAACTGTGCAAATACAAACAATTGTTTCTTTTTTTATATCTCCATGCTAAGCTATGTATTCTGAACTTCTCTCTCCAACTGTATATTTCCTTCTCTTCCTGCAGCAAATGACCAGTTGCAAGAAACTAGATTGAGACACCAATTTCGTTTTTTTTTATTTTTATGTTCCCAAATAAAGCAAAAATGATCCTGTAGTGTGGAAACATGTTGGATTTTGAGCACTGCAATTACATCAGTGCAATTTAGAACAAAAGAATCTTTAATTGTTTTTACTTTGATTGATATTGACATAACACTGGAAAAACAATAGCTAAACTCATAACAGTGGGGGGGCACGCTGGTGCAGTGGTCAGCACTGTCCCCTCACATCAAGAAGGTTCCTGGTTCCAGACCCGGCTCCACCACAGGATCTTTCTGTGTGGAGTCTCCATGTTCTCCTGTTCCTGTGTGGGTTCTCTCTGGTACTCCAGCTTCCTCCCACAGTCCAAAGACATCAAGAGGGGACGAGGCTGATTGATACTCTAAATTGACTGTAGGTGTGACTGTGAGTGTGAATGGTTGTCTGTCTCTGTGTGTTGGTCCTGTGATGGACTGGTGACCTGTCCAGGGTGAACCCTGCCTCTCACCTGAAGGCTGCTGGGATAGGCTCCAGCCCCCTACAACCCTTAACAGGATAAGAGGTAGAGAATGGATGGATGGATGGATGGATGGATGAATGGATGGATGGATAATAGTGGGTTTTGTCTGTGAATCTGTGTCAAACAAAGTTAATCTCCATCTTTGCAGTACCACACTATTAATTTAAGGTAATTTTAAACTAGCTTTCAATAAATACCAGGCCTTCCCATGTGTAAGAGCAGATTACGAAGCAATGGCTGTTGTTTGGTTTCACTTTCACTGTGTTTCCGAGAGGAAGGGGGAAACAGTTTTTGACTGCACCTATGTTATGACATGCTATGCTACACCGTGCTGATGTATGTCTGTAATTTGGTGAGAACAGAACTGCGTGAGTGTCAAATAAATGGATCTTGTGCACCGCAAAACCAATTGAAGTGGACTTTAATTCATCTGGCGCCTGGCATGTGCAAAAAGTAAGCGCGTCGAGTAGGTTTCCTGTCGAGAGGCACCTCAGTGGCTTAAAGTGTTGGCTTAGCCTCTCAATTAATTTTGATTCATTGTGCATCAGTTGCAGGGACCTGCAATAGTCGATGAGTCCCATCTGAAGGGGAAGCAGTGGCAAATGGCTGGTGTGTTAGCGTAGCAGTAGCTAACACTGGCTCCGTAAAACTTGATTTCCAGCTTGCCGACAGCTCATGCCGCCAAATGTGTCAATCACACAGGTTTTTTTCAACGACGTCGTTCCTACATTCACCAAATGTGTGCAGCTGCATCTTGACCGAATTGTTAAATCTGTCTTCACGTGTGTGGTCCTTCAGATTTTGAAGATTTAAAGCCATCGACCTCTGTAGGGATCATTTTATAGTGGAAAGAAACGAGAGCAGGAGATGGCTGTGAATACACAGAGCTCATCAATATCTGGATATTGGTGAACCATGTGAGGGTGAGGCAAGCAACTACACATGTGGGAAGCAAAGACAGGAAGTAAAAACTGAGAATGATACACTTGGGTAAGTGTAAGTTAAAAATAAAACACTCAAGTCCAAAACAGAAACAGCCAAAGTCCAGACAAGAACCAGGACAGCGTTCTTCCACTAAATTTGATGGATTCAGATAATTGTTGTCTCAGTTTATCATACATATCCTACAATGGAAAACAAGGCCTGGCTTAGAAAATACCAGAAATATTCTTTAATGTGTTTTTGGTCTGTTGTCAGTCAGACTTTTCCCATGCGTGTCTGAGATCCAGTGGGCTGAGAAGAGTCTGCGTTCTGGTAGTCAGACCTCATCTCCGCCGTATTCTTCCTGATCTGATATTGTCTTACATGTCAGACACAGACACTGTCTTTTGTCCTTGTCGTCAATATTTTCTCTTCTCTTCTTTCTTCCGTCTCTTATTATGTCTTCTCTCTCAACAAGTGAGCTAAATAAAGTGGCTGACGCAAAGTGACTCACAACTCTATCACATCCCTGTGCGTGTGGGTGTGCTTACTGGATTGCTTTCCTACACTTGTGTGGACCTTCATCGACATAAAACACTCTGTAGCCCTTCACCCTCACCTGGCTTGCCTCAAAATCTGGTAACAAGTTTTAACCCTCCAGTAGCTTTTTGGAAGATTGAGCTCCTACGGGAAACTAAGGTTGTTCCTTTCACGCACAGAATTCAACACGAGTGCCCAAACTCCTAACAAAGACTGGAAGGTGTCCTCAAGCAAAGGTTGCAGCTGGTAGCAGCATCACGTTGCATGTTTTAGAAGAGAAATATCAAATATCTGAAAAGTTCCCCAAAACACATAAAGAGGTGCCTCACACAGAACAAGGGTCTCTCTGTGTGTTTGCGTGTGTGTGTGTGTGTGTGTGTGTGTTTTATTGGAAACCATTTCTAGCCATAAACACTAACATTATCAGATCCTTAGCGATGTCCTGATGCAGGAAAACGTTTCCTGTTTTAGGTTAGAGTCAAAGTGTGAAGGGTGAGGTTAGGGCTTATTATTATTATTATTATTATTATTATTATTATTATTATTATTATTATTGTTATTATTATTATTATTATTGTTGTTGTTGTTGTTGTTGTTATTAAGTAGTAATTAGTTAGGGTTAGGATTAGGATTAGGATTAGGATTAGGGTTTGGGTTAAAATGTTCACATGAATGGAAGTCAATGGAATGTCCTACTAAGGATAGCTGCACAAACCTGTGTGTGTGTGGGGGGGGGGGGGGAGAGAAAGATAGACAGTGAGACAGACAGACAGCGAGACAGACAAACAGACAGACAGACAGACAGACAGACAGACAGACAGACTTAAACCACTTTCAGGACTTGTTAATTGGGGACAGCAAGTCTTGAAATTGGTTGCCAGTTCCGTGGTAAAACACAGATTTTTGGGTCAGTGGTGAGGGTCAGTGTTAGGAGAGTTCTGGTAAATACCCTAAAAGCCACTAGACTAAATATGCATGTGTGTTTGTTTGTGTCTATCTTCTGCATCTCTTTCCCTTTTTCAGTAACTCTGGCCTTTTCTTTTTTTGTCTCTTTTTTGTTCTTATGCAACAGCTCATAAATAGAAAATGGATGTGTCACTCAATTACTGTATTTATACTGGAAATGGACCGAAGGCGCGGGCCAAGGCCTGTACCCGAGCCCACACAGGGTTTTAATCCTTCTTCCATTAGAGAACTATTTTTTCCTCCAGTGACTCATTCATCTCTGCTGCACAAGTGGATAATGTGGTGGGATGCGTGTTCTTTTTTTAATAGTTTGTTGAGCAAAAAAAAAAAAAAAATCAATGAATCTGTATCAAACTCTTCATGGAAACTGGAGCCTTAGCGTGGCCAAATGGGCCAACTCAAGGAGGGAGGGAAGGCTGGGAAACAGGGAGTGGAAACAATCCATTATTTTTCCAAGGGAGCAGCAGATTTAGGTTTTTGTTGTCTGTTCTTTGCATGTTCATTTGAACACGCATCAATGTGTTAAGGGCACGGTAAGAAGCAAAAACCTGTTTGAGGCTCGTCCGTCCAGCTGTGTGATGTGTTTTTGTTGTTTTAGCTGCTGCTGGATCTTACAGTGGTCCCAATCCTCCATCTCTTCCTGGTCTACGCTGTTTGCTTTACCCTCGGTCCAGGTGGTTCCTGTGTTCCTGCCAACACGATCTCACAGAAATACTTCATATGTGCTGGTGGCAGGACGTCTGTTAAAATGACGTGTCAGCATCAAACAATCCCACTATGAAGTCAATTAGGCACAAAAGCTCTTGTTCAACAGCTCAGCGTTAAGGGAGGTGGTTTGTTGTTTGGAGAACTCATTGTAAGCTTCTTGAGATGAAATTCACTGATGGATAATGTTTTATGATGCGTCAAATGTTTGGTTGGGTTTAGGCACGAAACCAATTCAGGTTAAGGTCGGTTGCAGGGTTGGTTCTTGGTTCTGTGGGGGTCTGCTTGGGGCCCAGTTTATAACAAAGATATGCAAAAAACAACATGTGCATTGTGAGCAGTAAGAATGAACTAGTTCTGCTGAGAAACTTTGGCTCTGCAGCATTGTTGTGAAACCTGCCAGTTCACACCACCGCGACTGGACAAGGCAGTGTATCGTTTCCATGGTAACAGTCCCCTGCACTTCCACTCTAACCATAAGCTTTTCAGGGTTTATTTATAGGTCGATAGTTCACAGCGTCTTGCATATTGAGTTATTTGCTACAGCTTCAGTTCCGCAAGGCTGCAGGTGAAAACAAAAACAAAAAGAAGAGATGAGAATTTGGAGCCGTCCGTGGACGCAACACAGTTCCCCAAAGTTTATGCGTATTGACTCAGTGGACTTGACAAAGGAGCTCCGCCCTCGTTGTTAATTTCTCAGGTCTATTCCTAGAACAGGAACGTCATAAAGAGAAGCAGGAATACATAGCACTTCACCAGCTGAACAGCTGAGGATGAGTCTGATGAGTCTTGAGGTTCTAAAAGCAGCTTCTGCAAATGCCTCCATGACGCAGAACTTTTCAGACATACGGTACAACTTTTCCAGCTCCTCTTTCATGCAGGTGTGAACTGGCCTTTAGATTCTCCTGTTCAAGGCCAATAATACAAATTCAGTGGGTTCTCTGCTGTCATTTCTATGGGCTCATACCTAACTGGGGAGGGTGGCTCCAGCTTTAGGCCTCAGGCAATCGCCTGGTGTGCTTCTCCTGTTGCAATGCCCCTGGTTAGGAACATATTGTGGTTTGGGTTAAAGTTGTGAAACTTTGTGTTATAAACATGACTCTAAAAGTTGTCGACTGCAGCAAAGTCCAAAGTCGATACCAACCACCACACAAACCAACTTGTGTTTTAAGAAGGCAAACCACTGCGTGACGTTGCTGGTCTGGTGAATCTGTGTGCCCACTTCGGAAAAAAAATTCCAGTTGATTTACGTTGGCATTGTCTTCGCGATGCCATCACCGTGTAATGCGGTATTAAGAGGTCATGGTAAATGATTTCTGTGTGATCGGCCTGCTTTTACAGCTTTTGTTGCTCGTAGATCCTAACCCACGCATTTCACAGGAACCAGGAAAAAAAAAGTTGCAGCAACAGTTGTTCGTTTAAAAGAGAAAATCTAAATGATGGCAAACATTTTCACTGTCTTGCAAATTTATAAAAGTAAATTAAAATAAAACAAACTTGTCTGTCCATAGATACTCACCCAGAATGGTTTAAAGCTGAAATGTTACTCAAAACATCTTCCCTTGACAACGAGGATCATTTTATAGCCATTACAGCCTTTTTCTTTTCAACTCTTTGTTGAGGATACAGACGCACAGTTTATGGTATCATGAGTGATACACTCATATAAAGCATTTCTAGGAATGAGTGAATGAATGAGAACTCAGCAGGAACATTGTTGTAGCCTATTGTCTGCGAGTTCAGCTTTAAATGTGTTTCCAGCTTTAAAGGAGAAGACGTTAATCCTCTCAGTGTGGGATCCAGGCTCATTAAAACACACCAGCACTCTCGTCATGAGAGGACCCGTCACCGGCTGAACTGTGACCCATTTTGGGTGTGACCTCTCCATTTAAGAAACCAGGCTGCAGAGTCTATTATTCAACATCATGGGAACTAAATGTAAAATAAGGCACTCCTCTGGTGTGTGTGTGTGCGTGTGTGTGTGCGTGCGTGTGAGGTGAGCAGCGTGTGAATCAGTAGCTAAAGAAAAGTCCTTATGTGTTCTAGTAAAGTTTTTTAAGGGACTCAACTCTCTCAGGCTGCAGCTTTTCAACACAATTGTGTGCGTGTGTGCGTGTGCGGGTGTGTGTGTGCTGGGTTGGAGGGTGGAGGGGTTCAGGATACAGAAAAGGGTGTGTGTCCTGCTGTTTGAACAATCACACCCAAACTTCCACTTCACCTTCATCAGCCACTGGCTATTTCCCTTCTTTAACCTCTTGCTCCCATTTACTTCCTCTTCTCTCTCTCTCTCTCTCTCTCTCTCTCTCTCTCTCTCTCCCCCCCCTCTGGTTAATACACTTAACACTCACTTTTCCCTTCCATCCTTCATCATTTCATCTTCCGTATCTCTCTCTGCACTTCCATTTCTGTCTGTAAATGCAATCGAGCCGCTTTGTAAATGATGTTTTGACAACCCTCTAGAATCCTTTGACTGATTTTTGAAGGTTGCTGTGAGGACGAAGCTGACGCGTCCTGGTGTAGGTAAGAACGGGAGGATGCAGATGCGGAGGGAAACATCTCGCTCTTTAGCAGCTCCATGCTGAACTACAGTGTGTTCACTAGCTAACTGTGTCTGTTTGGTGCTGAGAGGCAGTCGAACAGTTATTTTCTCTGAAGCGGCCAAAATCAACATTAACACATTTATCAGGCCAGCTAGCAAAACAATATGCTGAAACTTGCTATAAAGCTTATTTGTGATAATAAAAAAGGCCTGCTGTTTACAAAGGCCGCTACAGTATTTGGACATGTTAGAATTTGCACCCCCTAGTGGTACTATGAAGCATTACCAGCACAAATAGAAACACAATAACTACTCCTGATCCTGACCTCCTCACAACTGAGCGAGTGTCAGCCTGCGTTCACGCGTCTCCTGGCACAACACAACCTCATCTCAGTCCATACATCTCTACATTTACTGTACCTTTGCAGGTTGGTGGATGGCTGGAGCCTTTTCCCACAACAGCCATCCAGCACAGACCAATACAAGATTTAGATGAGTAGTTTAATGCCCAGAAGTACTACTCTCTCAGGCCACTTTATTAGTCAAAGGCATTTCCAATAACAAAGTGTCTACTGCGTGTTCCTTGTGTGCTCAACCTCTACGGTCAATAATGAAATTAAGGCAGAATTTTTTTAAAGTAAAAAAAACAAGAATTGCACACATTTGAATAAACATGCCTCTCAATATATTTACAGCAGGGTCAACTGTTATAGTGTCTTCTGAGTTAATACTGGACATATTCCACCTACTCTCACTTGAAGCCAAACAAGAACAACCCCCTTGCCATTCAAGACTCTTTCTCTGAGCTGTATGTGCTATGACATCTCCCCCTTGTGTTCATGTGTGGTACTGGACCCTTGAGGAGTCGATCAGTGGGTGGAGCCCCTCCTCCTCCTCTTCCTCCTCCTCCTCCCCCTGGCTGTGTTCGGTAAATCCAGGTACACCACAAAACCTGCAAAGCCAGTAGAGACGATGTCAGTGGCGGTAATGACAAACCAGCGCTGCGCAGTAGAGAGAGCATGAATGACGCCATCAAGGTGGCAGTTGTTGCTCTGAAATGAATGCAGGTTCTACTTGAGGGGTTTTACTAACAATGGGAAGTTCAGTAGCTGATCTGCTTTTGCTACTGCTGATCACCACAGGGCAGGTATACGGAGGTAAGCTACTCACTTCCTAACTTTTGATGAAAAAGTCAAATTGAATATACATGCATTATTAGGAATGTTGCATTCCTGTAATAGATGGTTTAAAGTTGTGATAAGGGGGGGGGGGGGTTCTCCTGTAAAGGTGAATGAAAATAATGTGTATTTTTCATGCTGGATGGTGCAAATGTGTCATGATCACACTGAAGTTGTTGCTCTGAGGTAAATTCCATGTCTTTCATGTGATCAGAGACAGGAAATAATGATAAGGTTGTGCAATAGTAAATCCTTGTTCAAGCAACGTTTAAGTAAGTTTTGACAGCTTGCACTTTCATTGCCAATCTAACGCAGACGCGGAGAAACACTCGATTGCATTTTTATCGGATGCTTACAGCTTTTTGTGCAATATTTTACTCAGAAACATTTGCAGTTTCTTTATCCAGCCACATCACTCTTTATGTTATATTGCACTGCTAAACAGTGCCTGAAACAATTTCGAACATCAGAATAAAATTCATGCAGGACCAAAAAAAAAAAAAAAAAAAATCATCATCACTGTTTCACAAAGTTTCTTCTCCGTTACTGTAGACACACATGAAAGCCCTGGATTCACTGGAAGTGTGTCTGCAAGTGTGGGGAGATTATTAATAATCCAGTGTTCAATGGTATCATAGAAGCAGATTAGCAATAGACGGACAGACAGGAGTTATTCTGACTGTGAGCTTATAGGCTTTATGCAGAGTGGCATGCTGGGCCGGCCTGCTGACTGAGGACTTCTCTTTGTCTCCATAACACATAATAATAATAATAGTCTTAATGATACATCTTGTTTTTTGCTGGCACCACATTTCCAAACTTGTCTCAAAATATGTGAACAATATCAGACATTACAGTCAAGCAATAATGACAAATGATACCAATTGTAGTTGAAAAATTGACATAGAAAAACATAATAATACATAAAAAATGTTGGAGTCCTACAGAAATGTAAGCAAAATTTTAAAAAAAATTATTTGTTTATTTTGTGTTTTATTTGTATTCGTGTGGCCAAGAAAAGAACGCCAAAATAAAACCAAATAAGTCTCACTGCCATTATAGTTATTTACTGTATTTATCCAGTGGTTTTTGATTCAATGCCACACACACACACTCACACACACGCACACACACACACACACACACACACACTGACCTGTATTCACTGTGTCCACAAATAGACGGACATTTGTCAGAGTGCTTTAATATGGCTGCTTTTTTTTCCAGGTCAAATCGATGTTAATTCAAGACTGCTTTACCGTCTACATATGAAGTGGGAACACTGGCCACTCTGCTGAATAATACAGTTGCCTTCCATGTTAAAAGTATTTTAAATGTTGCAGTGCAGTACACAGTTAATATGTTTTTATTCATGTGTTTAATGCCAAGTTCAAACGAGCCTTATATCTGAGGAGGGTGACATGAGGGTAAATAATGACATGGTTTGGTTGATAGTTTTCATTTACACCTGTTCATGTCTACGTGCACCTCTGGTTCTCTGCTCCAGCCGCATGTGCTGCTGCTGCTGCTGCCCTCCGAGCGTCAACCCAGCTAATGACACAATTAATGCTTCCAGCGCTGGTCCACCCCTCAGAAACATCCGTACTGCTAAAAGTCCAATCTGCGTCATTTGGGTCAATGCTGAAGTTTAATTAGCATCAGAATTTTTTTGGATGACCCTCCCTAGAGTGCATTAGCTGCCATTAATTGAATTCGGATAGCAGGTATAAAGTGCAGAACAGACACCACATTGACATCCCAGTCGATACAGGAATGTGCCTGAGCTGGGTGAAGCTCAGTGCTCCCTGCTTTTAGACAGCTAACCAAGGATAAACAGATGGTAAAGTATGTCAGAATTCACAATTCAGTTTTACCTTACATATCATGTGAGACAGTGCTTTGTCAAGTCTGCAAGAGAAACTAGACCCTTTTGTTTAGAATAAACCAGAAAACCAAAATAAAAGTTCTTAAAGTAAGACTCTAAGACTATAAGGCAATAGAGTTTTATATACAATTCAAATGGATCTGAAGGGCTTTGCAGATTAAAAAAAAAACAACAATATAGGAAAAAAGCATGGAAAATGAGATGATGAGACTGAGATGAAAATCCAGTGAACTCAAAAAACTGAGCTCGATTTCTTGTTTGTGTTCTTCTGTACTGTTGCAGTCTCGTTCTACGGCGATGGCTTCATCCACCTGCGGACAACGGGGGCGTCCACTCAGATGCTGCTCCATGTACGATTTCGAACCTCCAGCCAGAACGGGCTGCTCTTCCTGGCTGTGGGGCACAGGGACTTCCTGCTGCTGGAGCTGATATCTGGGAGCCTGCAGGTGAGTAAACTTGCCAAAAGTGTTGAAGGGAAATCTGTCTAGAGGCTCTCTCATAAATATGCTTCATACCTTTAAAACATGAGGAAATATTTATCCCTTGGGCCATTTTAGCGCCTATGAATTGGATTTTACTATCCTGAGAGGAGCCAACGAGAAGACAGAATGCACTCGGTTTGGTGTCAGATTGCTTGCAAAGGAAAAAACAAAACAAAACAACCCCTCTGGCGCTGACTACATTTCCGAACAAGTTTCTTCATGACCGATGAGAGGTGACCTCTATAGTTTAATGAAGGCAAAGAGGCTGCTGTGTCTTGACTCTGGTTTGAATACATTTAGGTGTTTTCTTTTATAGAAATGAGAAAAGAACTCAGTTTTTCTAAAATCTTCCCACTCTTGCCTCTACTGCCCCCCCAGGTACGTCTGGACCTTGGCTCAGGTGAGAGTTCACTGCGCTCAGAAGAAGGAGTCTATTTTAATGACCTGGCATGGCACTCCGTGGAGGTCACCCACTATCGCCATAATGTCACCATGACTGTGGATCGAAACTCCCACACCAGCCTCCATACGCCAGGACCAGACCTGGAGCTCAGTGTAGATAGTGTTTTTGTTGGCGGGGCAGCAGGGTTGAACCATCCTTACCTTCTCAACATCTCTTCTGGGTTTAGAGGTTGCTTAGATGAAGCTGTTTTCAATGAACATAATCTGTTGTCCAACCTAAGGCCCTATTCTGGATACAAGAGTGTCTATGAGGTGTCTCTAGGTTGTAACCCACAGTTCTCTGCTACAGAAGAAGATTCTATCAGTTTTTTTAGCTCGAAATCCTTCATCTCTCTACCCACGTGGGAGGTGCCACAGGAGGGGGTGTTTGAATGTCAACTGCACCCCTCCATGAGAGAGTATGGTATAGTTCTGTACAGTTCCAGCAACCAGGGAGGTTTTGTTGCTATTGAGATCAGAGATGCTCATCTGGTGGCGATGGTTGTAAATGGAGAAGGGAAGAAGACTGAGTTGCACTCCATAACAAATCTCCATGCCAACTTCACCTGGTATCCCATCCAGCTGCACCTGCTAGCCTACAGCATCAAGCTGAAAGTGGGCCAGGAAGTGGTGAAGGCCAACCTGGGTCCGGGGATGAAGGGTATCCAGCTCAAAGGGCCACTCTTTCTGGGAGGGCTAGACGAGCAACTGCAGGCTGAGCTGAAGCAAGCCGGGCTTTTATCAGGTGTGACGCAGGGGTCATTTAAAGGTTGCCTCAGAGAGATTAGGGTAAACACTCAAAGAACTGGCCTCCCACATGTAGTCATCAGCAAAGACATTACCGTGGGCTGCAGGACAAGGCAAGCTCCAGATGCTGTGACCACCACCAGTCCAACATATCTTCCTGATATTACAACCACACAACAGATTAACAGCGATAGAAAAAACTCCAACTTCCTATTGCTGAGGAAGTTAGAAGTAGCAGAGGGAAGTCGGGCACCACTGGAGCCCAAACACATGAAGGTAGGACCAGTGTCTTCTCTTGATCTACAAGCTTTCAGTTGTAGTGTTCAGTCTCTGTCAGCAAATGTTTGCACTCTTCCAGGTTAACCTCGATTTACAAAAGTTGGGCATGAATCCATCCCAGTTCATGTTCCACATTGAGGAGCAGCCTGTTCACGGCCAACTTCGGCTTGACCTGAGCCCAGAGCCTGAAGGGAGGGCGATCACAACGGAAGTAGAGGAGAAGGACTGGACTTTCAGTATGCTGGATATATGGCAGGGCCGGGTGATGTACGTTCACAGTGGATCAGAGGAACAGCAGGACTTCTTCATGTTTTCCGTCTTCTCCAGCAATAAGAAGGAGCTTCCTGTGTTTCTGAAGATGAAACGTATGCATCGCTTTGATATCAGCATCAGTCCTGTTAATGACGCACCTGTGCTCAGTCTGCCGGAGGGACACTTCTTCACTCTGCTTGAGAAGTCTAAACGACAGGTAGGTCCCGCAGAGCGTCTGGAGGGTATGAGTTTAATTAGGCGTACGATCATACAAATGAATACTACTGCAATTTCTACAGCTGACGTCTGATATGCTGAGAGTGTCGGACCCTGACAGTAGCGCTGCAGACCTGGTGTTCAGCTCCCTTGGAAACCTCAACACGGAAGGCGGATACCTGGAGCACCAGGACTACCCCGGCAGGTCAGTGCGATGCTTGTGAGGGTTTAGAAGTGCTTTGCTTCTTACAACCACGGAGGGCTACTATACAAGTGGTGGTTTAAGGCTACTGTAAAAGACAGCCCATCAGATGTAGAGAATAATAGAATTAATACGAATCAGAGTAATTGTCATAATGATGCTGTTTATGTTTTGTGAGGTAGAAAATGCACTTTGTACATTTTGGATGTCTGATGATTCATTATTTCTTCATAATTGCAGTTAGGCGTGAGTGACATGAGAACAAAATAAAGAGGTACTTAGACAAGAGGCACTTCAGCAGCACAGTACAAGTTTGCTTTTGCTTCTTAGCCCAGTATTTAGTTGGAGTTTTGGCCCACCAAAGCAAAAATTTTGAGTATCCTAGATCTAGACAGAGACGGAATCAATGGAGCTGCCAAGGTCCAGGTTGACCTACAAAAGTACATTGTTGCAGCGGTCTACATAGGTTTGCACTGTCAGACAAAAGAGTTAAATGAACAGTCTTGTGTCTATGTTCCAGGGCCATTAACTTATTCTCCCTGTACGATCTGGAGGGAGGTAAGATCAGCTTTGTCCACACGGGGGTCCCCACCTCCAGGCTGGCACTCAGGGTCAGCGATGGGCAGAAGGTAAGCTTTTATTCAGGAATAGACTCAGAACAGAAAAAAGCTATTTTGGGAGGGGGCGTGTTTCAATACACCAACATGGAGGCAGTGCAATGGAAAAAAAATGGGAGTAATTTGTGTGTGGTTTATTACACAAACAGCAAGAAGGAAAGTGTCAGAGAACTAATGAAGTTATTTCCTAATAAACCCTTGAAAAATGTCAGTGGTGAAATTTATAACTACTTCTAATAGTATGTGTATAAGTATGTGCAGAATATGTGCATGTACACAATATACTGCATACAGTAGGTGTACACAGACAGAGATGTATAAGTTTTGTAATGTTCAAATTGAGGTATTAACATATAACCTGTGACTAATGGGGATAAAGCAAATGGAACTAAAATGCAAATTTACAAGATTCCTGCAGAAGCACACAGAGAGTACATGTGTTGTAGTGTCTGGGCTCTTCTGAATTGTTTTACTGCAACAGATATTTGTTCTTCTTTGTTCTTTCCTTCTCTGCAGTTTAGCAACACAGTGGTTTTGAGGATTAGGGCTGTAGAGCTCCAACACAAACTGGTCAATAACACTGGACTGGAGGTGAACCAAGGCGGTTCATCAGTCATCTCCACCGATCATCTCGCAGTACAAGTTAACGTGGTAGATCAGGCAGTAGAAATCCGCTACGACGTCATTGAGTCGCCACAATACGGCGAAATCCAACGGTTGCACTCAAGTGGCGAATGGAAACCAGTAACCTTCTTCTCGCAAAAACTTCTAGAAAAAGAACGTATCCGATATCTCAGCACTTACCAACGCCTTCAGACTCAGGGCAACATTACTGACCGGTTCAGATGTAAAGTCAGCATTGGTTCCCTGTCAACTGAGGAAGTTGTCGTCCCTGTTGTGGTACGCTGCATCCAATTCAAGGTCACGAGAAGCAAGATAGAAGTCAACAGTGTTCAGAAAGTAGTAATCACTCCAGAGGATCTCCATGTGATTACCAAGGGTGTCCAAGTCAATGATAGTGATCTCTACTTCAGGCTCCTTACAGTTCCTAAGAAAGGTAATCTCTTACTCATCGATAAAGTTCTGCAAAGAAACTCAACCTTCAGCCGGAAGAATATCACAGATGGATCGGTGAAGTACGAACTGCTTAACCGGCCTAACGATGACACCAGAGACACTTTCAGCTTCCAGGTGTTTACAGCACGCGTCAACTCCACAACTTACGACTTCAGAATCAACATCAAATCCGAGTTGACAGCCATCACGTTAGTAAACAAAGGCCTGTCAGTGGTGGAAGGCGGTAGTAAAGTCATTACCAAAGATATCCTGTTCACTCACACCTCATCTAACCGGCAGGTCCAGTACATCGTTACTGTGAGTCCAAAGTATGGTCAGATACGCAGGATCAACCTCTCCAACTCAACCTCCATCAACGACAACATTGTGACATTCACAAACCAGGATATCATGGAAGAACGGATCATGTACGTTCACGATGACAGCGAGAGCAAGCAAGATTCCTTTACTTTTCAAATTGTGGTTCATAAACCAAACAAACCCTCTAGCAAGAAGGAAGAGAGAAACTCAGCTGAACACACCTTGAATATCTCCATCCAGCTCCTCAACGATCAGAGACCAGTCAGGGTTGTAGATAAAGTTTTCCACGTGGCTCGTGATGGCCAGAGACTGGTGACTTTGAATGATCTTTGCTACCGAGATGATGACTCAGACTTTGAAGACGACTGGTTGGTGTACACACGGAGGGGGATTCCCATGGGAGAACTGGTGCTGGCCAGTGATACCAGTCATAAACTGTATGAGTTCACACAGCGGGACCTTCAGCAGGTGAGCACAGTCTTCAGTTTAGTTTAGTTCATTCTTAATAATTTTTTTTTTTTTTTCCTGATATGTCATCCTCTCCTCTCATTTCCTCTCAGAAAAAGGTGTTGTTTATCCACAGAGGAGTCAGTTTTGGGCGTTTTGTGCTCTTCGTGTCGGATGGGAAACACTATGTTTCAACACTGCTGGAGGTAATATCTCAAAGCTTGAGGTGTTGCGACGGTGCAAGAACCCTGCTGCTATAAAGAATTACTCTCTTTGTTTAACTGTGTGATGCAGGTGTTGGCCCAGGATCCTTACCTGCAGGTTGAGAATAACACTGGCCTCATGGTCCAGAGAGGTGGAATCACGACCCTGACCTCTGCTAACCTTAGCGTCTACAGCAACCTCGACATCCGAGAGCCTCAGGAAGTGACTTATGAAGTCTTCCGTCCACCCAAACATGGTTTCCTCTGCTTCAGTGATGGAAATCGTGACACTGTAACAGAAGCAGATGCCATCTCAGTGTTCACACAGCAAGATTTAGTAGCGGGGCGGCTGGTTTTTCGACATGATGGAAGCCAGGAGCTGTCAGATGGCTTCGATGTGACAGCCAGAGCAACGGAGAGGAGCACGGAGAGGCGATTGGGAAAAGCGAGGAGGGAGGTACACTTGGACATTGGAGTGCTGGTAAAAATCTTGCTGGAGAGTCACCAGAGGCCTCCGACAGTCATAAACAACCGTCCGGTGGTGGTGGCGGAGGGGCAGAATGTCTCTATTGGCAGGGACCTTTTAGAGGTAAATCTGTTGGGTCTGAAATCACCAGATAGGTCCTAGCATACCATGGATTATTGATTATCCCTGTGATTGTATTGTATTGTATTGTGAGCATACTTTGGCATCTTTATCTAGTCTTACTAAACCAGATAACCGCATGAGTCTGCTTCTGCAGGTGGTTCACGATGACAGCCAGCCCTCAGAGATCATTTTCACTGTCCGAAGTCCTCCGACCCTGGGCTTCATCCAGAGGGTACCCCCTGAGAAAAAGCATCCTAACTATTATGGAGAACAGCGCTATCTCAGCCAGGTACTGCAAACCTTACAACTGTCATCCCAACTTTATTTTTTTGAGGTATGAAATTGACAAAGTAAAGCAGTTTGGTGCTGTGCAGGTAGCATGTGTTCTATTTGATTTATTTTATTGTTATGCAGCTGAGACAAAGTCAGGGTTTGGCATGTATAACATAAATCATTACTTAAAGCATTTAATATAAAAGAAGCAGCTTTACTGTGTCAAATGAGTCACAGTTAAAGTTTTTCCTACTCCGTTCTGCTCTCCAGGGCCTCAGGAAGACAGTAACCTCCTTCACTCAGGAGGACCTGAACCAGGGACTGATCAGCTACCATCAGCAGGCTGCAGCAAGCACCAATGACTCCGTTCTGCTGGAGGCCACCAATGGGGTCACTAAGGTCGGACCTATCAGGCTGGAGATTGATATCATACCCACCCTGCTGCCCCTCCAGGTACGGACTGTTACTGGATCTCCAAAAGGAAGGAGAGAAATCGACAGTGAGGTGACACCGCTGAACCACCAACATTTGATCCTTCGGTACTTTCTTTGGTGCAGGTGTCTGACTTGACCTTGGATGAGGGGTCATCCCTGCCGCTGACCTCTGACATCATCAAGGTGGCCAATCATCACTTCTCAGGAATGAATTTCCTGTATCAGATCATCGGTCCTCCCAGGCACGGACATTTGGAGCACAGTCGTATCCCTGGGATGCCCATCACTGCTTTCACACACACTGAGGTTGGATACACACACACAAACACATTGTATTCTTGTTCTTTTCAAGGGGCTAATTAGATGAAGGACTACTCCCGTGTTTGGACATAATCGTATTAAGGTTAAATGATTGTTTTAATATTCATGATTTATGGGGCAAAAGCAAATGTGATTTAGAGGAAACACATCTGAAAATTCTCACCCTTGAACAGTTTCAGAAAATGTTTCAGGGAACTTTAATTATTTGAAAATCACACACAACATCACCCAGTAATAGAACTATTTCCCTCATGCACTCTCTCTCCTATTTTCAGTTGGAACGTGAGTACATCTCCTACATCCACGACGGCAGTGATACGCTGGCAGACAACTTCACCATCATGGCCAATCAGACAGAAATCAGGAAGCATAGTCCTCCCTGCACCGTACGCATCAATGTCACGCCTGTTAACGATGAGACTCCTGTTGTGACCGCCAACCAGGGTCTGAAGGTGTGTGGTCAAAACATCCACCCACAGAAGAACCCATACCAGCCCCGACGGTTATTTTCAGTTTAAGTTCACTGTCCTCCTCTGTCAGGTTTGGGTTGATTCGATGACAGAAATCTCTGTGGATGATCTCAGCGCTGAAGACTCAGACACTCCGCCTGAGGGGCTGGAGTTCATTGTCACACCACCCAGCAATGGCTACCTGGCTCTGAAGAGCGCCCCCTCCAGGCACATCCTGAACTTCACCCAGAATCACATACAAACCGGGCAGCTGGTATTTGTGCACAACGGTGAGACTCACACAGGAAAGACAGAAGCGTGCAAATTTTGCAAAATAATTGTGGAAAAAGGAGGGATCCTCTGTTTTCTTGATGCTGGTTCTCCTCTTTTGTAGGCGCATTGTCCGGTGGCTTTCACTTCCAGGTGAATGATGGTGTGAACTTTGCACCTCGGCAGATCTTCAGCACCACGGCTCACTCTTTGGTTCTCACCCTGCAGAGAAACCACCCCATGGAGGTCTACCCAGGTAGGACAACATCTCCTCCACAATCCCTCAAGTCCATAATTCCATCCATCCATCCATTATTCCTGTTAAGGTTTGCAGGGGGGGGGGGGGGGTGGAGCCTATCCCAGCAGCTACGAATGAGAGGCAGGGATCACCCTGGACGGGTCGCCAGTCCATCGCAGGGCCAACACATATAGACAGACAACTGTTCACACTACGGTCAATTTAGAGTATCAATCAGCCTCGTCCCCTCTTGATGTCTTTGGACTGTGGGAGGAAGCTGGAGAACCAGAGAGAACCCACACAGGAACAGGGAGAACACAGAGACTCACACAGAAAGACCCTGTGCCTGAGCCGGGACTCGAACTTGGAACCTTTTTGCTATGAGGCGACAGCGCTGACCACTGCACCACCGTGCCGCCCGAAGTCCATAATTATTTGACAATCATTTATTTTTTCACATCACACAGAATGATTGTATTATACGGGCTAATTCGGGCTAATTTTAATGTGCGCGGGTTAGGGTAACCCTAACCCTTTTCCCCTGTCTCACTGAGTCTTTCTGTATTTAAAGGATCAGTGACACCGATCTCTAAGCAGGAGCTTCAGGTGGTGACAAACGACATCAGCAACATCAAGAAAAACCACTCGGTGGTGTTTGCCGTGACGGCTCCTCCTGAGTTCGGCCGCCTGGTGCGACGTATGCCCGACAACTCTACACGTAACATTTCTACGTTTACACAGAACATGGTAGGAACACGTGTGTGTGTGTGTGTGTGTGTGTGTGTGTGTGTGTGTGTGTGTGTGGTAACAAGTGATACTGATGTCAGATTTGATTCTATCAGTCTTCAAATGCGGTTTCCTTCACTTTGTTCCTTCGTCAGGTGAATGCTGGAGTTGTCCTTTATGACCAGAACAAGCCGGAGTCAGTGGGATGGTCGGCTGCAGACTCTTTCTCTTTCACCGTGTCGTCTCCTCCTGCTTTTCTTCCTCCACACACCTTCACCATCCTCATCTCCTACCAGGCAAACGAACATCACGACAACCCTCAACATAGGACCCAACTCCTAAACAATGCAGGTACTGTGTGATTTCAATGTTGTTTGTTTTTTTGGGGGGTTGGACTCATTCCTTGGTTTGTGTCTGTCTCTCAGGAGCTGTAGTAGCAGAGGGGGGCCGGGTGACCATCGACAGATCCAAACTTGATGCCTCCAATCTCCTGGCTAAACTTCCTGAGCCTCATCGCAAAGACCACAGAATCCTTTACCGCGTGGTCTCTCCACCACGCCACGGGACGTTGTCAGTACGAGGACACAACCTCACCAGGTCCTTCTATCAGTGTTCTCATGCAGATTCAAGTCACAACTAGTGACACAATACTGAACCAAGATAGGGTTAGATTAAAGTTAAAGATATACTTTCTTATCTCTACTTAGGGATCTACCAGATTTCTCCCAGATCACCCTGAACAAGTTTGGCATCACTTACATCCACGATGACTCTGAGACAACGAGTGACAACTTCACTTTCCGGGCTTGGGTGGCTCCTTTGGACCATACCTCGTCGTCCTCCTTGTCTTCCTTACCTGCTTTATCCTTTGATTCCTCCTTCTCTCCTCTCTATTCTGCTTCGTCGTCCCCTCTTTCATCATTAGACACGGTATCTCACCGACATGTCAAGAACAGTCTGGCGGTGACGGAGATGTTTAATATCACAGTGACACCAGTCAACGACCAGCCACCACTGATCAGGAACAGAGCCCCGGGTATGAAGGTGGTAGTCGGAGAGAGAGTCGTCCTTGGGCCAGAGTGTCTTCAGGTGGGTCAGTGCTAGTCTATCAATCACCAGGTGACCAAACTATCATGAAGTTGTCTCCCATGCTTCCTTTTGATTATGTTAAATTTTTAGATTCCTAATCAGTATCAATCCACATAAGCAGGTTGAAGATCACGACACGCCTCCAGAGGAGCTGCACTACATGGTCATCAGCAGACCTAACAATGGCTACCTGACGCTGGGTGAGAGACCCGAACCAGTGACGTCTTTCACTCAGTACGACGTCAACCATGGCCGGCTGCACTTTATACAACAGGTGTGTGTGTGTGTGTGCGTGCGTGTGTATGTGTGTGTGTGTGTGTGTGTGTGTGTTTGATGGATATCGTTTAAGGAATGATGTAAAATGTATGCAATTTTGCCACAAGGGGTCACCAAAGACAGATATTTCTGATCCAAGTTGGGGGATTTAGAAATGTTTCTTTACATTCTCTCCAGAAGTTTGGATTACATTGACATGAAGATTAGCTCTGCAATTTATGTTTCTGCTGCGTGATATTGCAGTGGCGAAAAGGAGTTGTTTCGAATCTATCTTTATATCGTTCTGTTTAAGTTATTTTTTTTATAAATTTAAGTTATTTTCTCTGTCCTCCTCCCTGCTCCATCAGGGCGAGCCCTCAACGGGAGTTTTCTACTTCAATGTAACTGATGGTCATCACCGTCCACTCTACAAACTGTTCAGTCTGGAGGTGATAAAGCCATCCGTCTCCATGGTCAACAACACTGGTCTGTCATTCGTTCAAGGGAGGACAGCTGTTGTTCTATCAACCAATCAGCTGGCAGCTCAAACTAACAGCCGAAGTCAAGCCAACATCACCTACACGGTCACCACGCACCCTCGCCACGGACGCATCGCTATTAACGACCAGGAGGTCACGACCTTCTGCCATGAGGACCTTCAATCTGGTCGGGTTGTCTATCACATGACTGATCTCAGCGAATCAGAGGATAGCTTCCAGGTCTCAGCGTCAGCCTCGGCGCCCGGTGTTGATTATGGAAATGTAACTGCTCAGACAGTACTGGTAACGGTGCGGCCTCTGGTCTACCTGAGGGAGCCGGTCAGAGTCCCCAGCGGCATCGCTGTCAAACTGGGGAAAGCCATGATCGACGCATCCGAGCTGGCACGGATCAGCAGAGCCAACCCGGTCTTTGAGGTTCTGTCTCCACCCAAACATGGCAAACTGGTCAAGGTAAAGCTGTTAAAAGCATGTGACAAAGATTTCATATCATGTGACTTTCAACTCAAGTCTTGCCTGCTGTTAGCTGGTCAGTAACATATGGAAAAAATAAGAAAAACCTTTTGAAATAGATCAACGGAAATGAGAAGTGTGCGTTATTGACAGGTAAACACTTTCTGATCCTTCAGGAACAGATGCCACGGTCGTAAGGATCTCACTAAATATTGGAACAACTGACATAATTTTTCCGTTCGAAAAATACTGGAATTTCCTTGTAAAGAGCATACCTCACAACTTTACCCAGAGAGACATTAAACACTAAATTCCAGCCTGATATTAAGAGATTTTCCAAAGAAATGAAGATTTAAAACAGGTGAGATGCTGTTATTTACTAACTGACTCACTTTCTGTTAACGGCAAACGTGTGTCTGGTCGTAAACTCAGACTTGCTTCATCCAAGCCCCCCCCAGTGATGTCATGATATATTGAAACATTCTACATTAGCAAAAACACAGCAAACGGCAAAGCACAGCAAAGACAGAGAAGTTAAACCATTAGTGGTCTGATAAAACTCTCATGTTACATTAGCATTTATTATTGATGCTTAATAAAAGGTTAGACATGCTCAAATCAATCCACATGCAGAAGCAATCAGCCTGCTGGGTGCTTCTCAGACGAGGGAAGGGCCGTTCTGGTTAGGCCATAAACTTCAGATGACGTGACCAAAGTAGCGCCGGAGCACATAGATCCGGGCAGGAACGGCTTTATTTGAGGTCTAATATTTCAGAGTGTGCTTATGACTCTGATGAAGACACAATTAGACCGCTACATCAGTCTGATTGTCGCTCTCTCTCCCGCTGTGTGTGCACATGTGCAGATAACCTACGACCCAAACCGAGCGTCAGATGTCCTGAAGTCGTTTACGTTCCGGGACGTGGTCCAAGGACGGGTCGCCATCGAAGAGACTCTCAGTGACAACGACAGCCAACTCCCTAATAACAAATCAGTACTCACAACAGCTCTAGGCCACACCCCCGCCACCCCTCTCAACGATTCTTTTGTCTTCCTGGTGAAGGCCGGAAACGTCCAACCAGCAAAGGGCGAGCTTCACTTCACCATCTTACCCCACCACCAGATGCATCATGGTCCGAGCAGTTTAAACAAAGCAGAAGTTGCAAGTCGTGAGCACACTACAGCTCAAACCCACAACAAGACGACTGCCGGACCGGGAAGAGGCAGGGGACAAAGGGGTTCAATGGTGCAGAGTGGGGTGGAAGCAGGTTTGCACCCTCACATTTTGTTGCATAAGAACCACAACAGGACCCAACACAAGGTGAGGCCTCACAGCCGCTGGGGGAACCACACACGCAGCCATGGAGGGAGGTCAGGTAGCAGTGCGGAGGGAGGTGGCTGGGGTCACAATCACGCCACCCAGCCCCGTCCTCCCTCTGCACCAGAACATGGTCCAGCCATCCTCACTGACACCCACCCGGTTCACGTGGAGGTCCTCCCTCGCCCCGCCTCTGACCCTCTCCTCATTATCCTGCCTTTGCTTGCCTGTTTGTTCCTCATTGTCATCCTCATCGTTCTGATTCTGGTGTTCCGCCACCGCAAAGAGAAACAGGCTCGGATGCGTCTCTTTCAGGAGCTCGCCGCCATGCCATTAGCTACTGAGGGCAGCCCTTACCTGGGCCGGCCTGAGCGGAGCGTGGCTATGCCCTCTGTGGTGGTCACCCCGCTTGTCACTGCAAGCTGCCCCACCTCACCGAGGGTACCCTTGAGTCCCAGGAGGAGGAGTCTGGCCCCTGGGATGACCTTCTGGGGGCCGTTTGATGCTGATGACACAATCAGAGATGTAAATATTAGAGGAAGTGATGAAACTAGCAGTGATGCTCATCCAGCCGTCGCTGCAGGGTTCAAGACCTCCCGCAGATCCCGGTGCTCCACCCCATCTCTCAAAGGCAACCAGTACTGGGTTTGATGGAAGTCACTGAAAGACAGACTGTGCCTTAGAGGTGTATTGTTGTGTGAAGGGTGTAAATGTCATATGGAGTCCAGGGCACATCGATGAGGTCATCGTCAACACGCCGACAAATATATGCACATTCGTTACAGAAAATGCCTGATGGCCAATCATATTCACACAATTTTCTTGATGCTACTTGAACTGAACAGACAATTACACATTTAATGAGCTAAACACAATCTGTTACTACAACTTGAACAACCGTTTTAATTGTCCTTTCAAGGTATTTCTAATATTTATTTTAGTAGTGTAACATAGGCTAACCACCAAAGGTTCTTTCATGCAAAAATATAATTTTATAACAGGAGTGATTCTTCAAACAACTGGATTTAACTTCAATAGCAGTGAATAATTGAGGATTATATTTTGGAAGATGGAGGTATTTTTGGATTCAGCTGAGTTTTTAAATAGCTCGAATGTCAGTTAGTAATATCGGTAGTACTGTAAGAACCCTCACAAATATTAGCTGTACAGACTAAATATGATAATTGTTCAAAATGTACTGCAGTATTTCAGTCGGTAGATTTCCGTTTGTCATCCATGTGACTAAAAAGGTACTGTAAGCTTCCTTTTTTTCCCCTTGTCTGATTGATTGACAGCTCAAGGTCGTCCAGCGACCGTCATATAGTATTGAGATGCATAGCAAACATGTCAACACAGCCTCTGCGCTAACATCCTAACACACTTCCTCAGCTTTCAAATGTCTTCTGACGTATGTCACTTGAACCTTTTTAAGCCTGTATTTGTTTACCATACACTGTGAAAGATTTATTTTTAATAAAGATATTTCTTAAAGACTTTTGTAGCTTTTACCTGTAATCGACACCATCCGAGGAGATGCGGGTTCATGTGCTGTGACTCAAAGTTAGTGAGCAGCGTTTTTGTTAATCAACAACAGAGATGCATTTTTTAAAAGCTGAAACAGACATGTGTGACAGTTACATAAATTTCCTTTAGCTGTTATGCAACTTGCAAAGGTAGAACTCAGCTAGTGGAGCTATTCAATAGAAAAGACCCTGGGCCTCATTCATGAAATGATCCCCTGCACCACTTGGTTCTTATACACTATAGGACATTTTAACCCTCGGTTTAGTCTTACAGACTGGAAGCAAAGCCTGATGGCTGCCAGTATCTCCTTGATTGAAAGTTACAAGAGGAACAGAATAGATGTCAGGAGAAATTCCTGCATAATTTCTGTTCTTGAGGTCAACAATGAGGTCAATACGTGAAAGACTTTGCAGCATGCTGACATGATCATAAACAGGTTATCAAGTTAGGAACATCTAAAGTCTTTTCACTTACCAATATTATGTAAATGATTGGAATGACACTGCTGAACTGAGCAGACCAAAACCAGGCCATCCCGTCTGCGTCGTACCACCTCGTGGATACGAGGCAGCGTCCAAAGAGCAAGAGAGATGCGTGGTTTGTAAAACGAGGAAGAACATCTGTTTGAGGGGAAAGAATACATGTTCTGAGGACTATACATAAGCAATTAAATGATTATTAAACACATTAAATTAGAGGATGAAAACAATGTGGAGAAAGAGGCAGGTGTGAATAATAAAGGACCAGAGGCTGCAGTAACCTGACCTGCAGTCTGTGACTTGTGGTGTCAGATATCAGAGAACCAAATGCTGCACAGCAAACAAGTGATAAGATCTCCTCTGTGGGGAGAAGAGGATACACAAAACATGCAGATAATTGTTTGTTTAAATGAAAAAAAAGTGTTTTTTCCTACAAAAAGGCAAACGAAAGAATAAGTGGAAATAAGTTGACGTTCTCCTTTGCAGAGTGATATGGTGTTTTCTCGAAAACAAACTGTTAAAACAAACTTTTAACGCTATTTGTATTTCTAAATTTCAAGTTAAAGACTGTATAAAAACGACTGGCATAAAAAACGTGTAGTTAGTCATTTACTTCATTTAGATGAGAGTCCATTACGTTTGATCTCTTGCCGAGCTAAATGCTCATTAAGCTAATCACAAGCAGCCTGATCTGTCTGTATTTCACACGATGCCATCCGTGTCTCCACTGTAGCAACATTCTCAGTCTGCTAGCCCTCTGCTAGCTTCAATGTGGATGAATGATTTAACTGTGGTGCTCTAAAACAGCTCTATTTTACAGCCGAAACAATAAAAAAGACGGCTAACAGTAGCGGCCATTACCTAACCTTCTTCTATCACTTAACAGACCAGTAATTGTGATAGTGTTTTGTTTACAACCATCAAGTGTAATGTAACAGATGAGAGCTTTTAATATTCTGAAGTTGAAGAACATATAAATTAAAAAAAAAACAACACAAAACACATGTAGTGAAACTTTAAGTTATATTTATGAACAGTGAAGTTTGAACATAGCCATTACTGAAATACATCTTGTTTTTCTTACTGAAATCCTCTTCTATTGTGTTACATAAAGGGTTAAACAATGATATAACAGTGTATCACGTGTTTCTGAGCTCAACAATAACCCTGCCTCCTTTTATGATCTACACTGAGTAAACTCCCAGTAAAGGATGTGAAGATTTAGAAGAAACGGAAGAGATGAGAGAATGAAACTGGCAACGCTAAAAACTGCAAATCTGTCATTGTCATGCACTTAATTATCTCAATTAAATACGGACTCACAAGGAACTTTCAGCAATAGCAACATTTCCGACTTTGGCGCAGCTCAAGCTAACATGATCAGAGCTGATCTGACAACACCCAGTTTACACGATGTTTATCAAAACCCCACTACCCTCAGAAGAATAATATCTTATATTGTATATAGAAGGTCTAACACATTCAAAACTGTAATGAGGTGCTCTACCCTGAGCCTGACCTTTGACCTCACTGGACTGAAGGAAAGCAAAAAAAACAAACAACAACAACAACAAAAGATGTCTGCCTCAGGTTTAAAAAAAAAAAAGAAAAAAAGAAAAAGCTGTGGAGCTGCTTCTCATAAAAAGCAGCCAGTCAGTGAAAAACTAAAATCAGTCTCAGCCCAGTTCACTTTAGGTCACAAGAAACAGTACAGTAAAAAGATTTAAATGGGAATATAATATGAAAACATCTGAGCTGTGTGTCAGCGATGTGAAACAGGCAAATGGAGAAGATCGGGCTCTCCTTGTTTCTTTCTATATTCACAAAAAAATCGCATGCATGCCATGCCACATCGAGACAATACTGAGCAGGTCGTTCAAGTAAAAAGTGTAAGAACAAATGTAATTAAGTTCATTCATCCAGTCCGTCAATCATCAAAGCTTCCAGTTTAAATGTAAGGATCTCTGTGTTTCAGGAAGGGTTAACGAGTGAGGCGGTTCACATGAATTTGGAGACGAAATAAGGCCCCGTCATTTTAAGAGCAGCTGTTTTTAATATCGCTTGCAGTCTCACTGAGTTGCATGATTCGCCTGGAGTGTCAGCAAATTCCCTATTACTGCTACATTCATCTAACCACATAATCCAAGAAGCTGTCATTCCACAATCCAGCAGCCTATATATTTATTTACAGAGTGGTCATTTTCATCCTTGCGTCACGCCCAGGATCAATCCCATTACAGGTCTCAAAGGTTTTGTATGGATGATGATATCGACTCCATTACTGGCAGATGAGACCATCAACCATCCAGTCTACGGCCCACTTTAACTTTCTCCGTTATGTTCCTACTTCTCCGCCTCGTTTTCTACTGGTCGTCATCGTATCTCTGGAGCGCATCCTCTAGTTTGGCGGTGATCTTCTGGAAGAAGCCGATCTGCTGACGGAGGTGGTGCTGCATCTGTGAGCGGAAGTCTCGTACACGCGTGCGATGGAAATGCTGGATCTCCGCCAGCGTAGCGCAGGAGATGATGTTGCAGCGATCGTGGAGGTCACCTTCCTGCTTTGGACAGTCTTTCACCTTGGTCAGTGCACCTGGGTGAAGGTGGAGGCTAAAGGTTAGCAAGTCAATCTAAAGTCAGAAATCATATATAATCACATGAGCATTTATTATAAAAAATATTGAAAAAAATCCAACCTAACATCTTTGCTAAAGAAGGTCATGTTTACTTATTTTGGCTAAACGGGTAATATAGCATTACTGTACAGTATACACTGCAGATGTATGTAATTCATGCAATATCTGATATTTTAGCACACTTTAAATGATTTTTGGGGCGATATTTGCCACCCCACCCAGGTCCAGACAAGATAATAAAAACCTCTCCCCCAGAGATCTGCTGACCACAAGTTAGCTTTGCACAAGGAAAACTATTGGGTGGGAAGTGTTTGTGTACCCATCAAAAGTTATCAAATACTTTTCTCTAAAATAGTCCTTGTCTGCATGAATATAACTAGTGCTGAGCATAACCATTGGGATTATATGACGATTTAAAATTACAAGATGTAGTTCTAGAATTAGCCACATGGCCAAAACTACTTCCTTGCCAACGTCTAGAGCAGGAGTGGGCAGCCTTAAACGCTCAAGGAGCCATCTGGACCTGATGACCATTGGAAAGAAAAAGTCAGGAGCCACAAAACTGTGTTGAGATCTCAAAGATAATCATCAAGATAACCCCGCATATGTATGGTTTTTGTTACCGTTATGAAATCAATGAACCGCTACGGAGAAAACAAAATCAAAAACGTTTCATCAGAAACTTTTCTCTTCTTGGATTAATCCATGGTTGGGCTACCGGGGATCGAAAAGTTCAATAAACCGTGTGCTGGCGGGTGTTGCACATCTGCAAATGTAACGAGTATTTTGAGCTTCAAGAAATTGAAAATGTTTTATTTTGATGCTCCAAGATCACCATAATCTCCAAATTTAGATTTACCTTAATAAAACGGATGAATTAAAATACAATTATTTTAAATCAAATACTCATTTACTTTCAAAAACCACAGGGAGCCTCAGCAGAGGGTTGAAAGAGCCGCATGCGCCTCCGGAGCCACACGTTGCAGACCCCTGGTCTAGAGTGATTACTTCTAATCATGGCCGAATGTATAATGAGTATATTTACTTCAAGACAAACCAAGATAATGAACCTTATCTATTTTTAGCAGAATACAAATTGCCAGGGGAAGCGCGGTGGTGCAGTGGTCAGCACTGTGGCCTCACACCAAGAAGGTTCTGGGTTTGAGTCACGGCTCCATCACAGGATCTTTCTGTGTGAGTCTCCATGTTCTCCCTGTTCCTGTGTGGGTTCTCTCTGGTACTCCAGCTTCCTCCCACAGTCCAAAGACATCAAGAGGGGACGAGGCTGATTGATACTCTAAATTGACCGTAGTGTGAATGGTTGTCTGTCTCTATGTGTTGGCCCTGCGATGGACTGGTGACCTGTCCAGGGTAGAAAATGGATGGATGGATGGATGGATGGAAGGATGGATGGATGGATGGATGGATGGATGGATGGAATAGTCGGATCTACAGGAGTTGGAAGCTGATTGAGCACCCACCACTATTCACTGTGCTAAGCTAACTAGCAGTTGGTGTCTCTGGGTCTCAGCTCCCTAAACTCGGTTTCAGCAAGGCAAGAAGAGAATCTAACTCAAGGAACTTTGTGAAGTATTACTGTCTTTTTTATATCACTCACATGTCTTGTCAGTAAATATTTAGCTTGAGCTATGACTCTGTTACCTTTTAGCTTTTGAAGATTCAATACGTGAAATCCGACCCATGCAGACACATCTTTATGTTCAGATGTATTTGTCAGATTCTACGTTCTACTGTATGTTTGACTTCATTTATTCTAAAATTTGCTCAGTAAACCCTAACTTTTTTTTCTTTTCAGAAAGGCTCCAAATGAATCCTTAAATAAGCGTGCATTCAGCTTTGGAAGAAAAGCAGCTGGTCGTGGTAGCTGTCCATAAAGACAGGAGGAAATTAAAGACTTCACCGTTTCTTTCAAAACTGCAGCAATGATTGCCTAATTTTCCACGTTTCCTTAAGTTCCCCGGTGCTGAGTCATGACTCAGAATGTGTAGTGACTAAATCTTTGGTGGGGCAGACATGGAAAACAGAAGTGGAACTTGAGTGAAGTGCCTCCACAGGAGAAGTGGGAGAAACCAGGAGCTACAGGAGCTAGCTAGTAGCACTCATTACCTCTTTGACCCTGTTGACCTCATCTTGAAAAGGCAAAGACTGGATTTATTTATCTATCTTTCACACTCACCTTACCCATGCAGGTACACAAACAAACTCATGTGAATATGGACTTTGCTCTCCTCGCTCCCAAGGCGATTACTGAGCTGTAATCTCTGCTGTGTTCTGTGGGCTGGTGGGAAATGTCTGTAGCTGTCAGCGCACACACACACACACACACACCCTCCCACACACCCCTCCCCTCTCCTTCTTCTCTTCAACACACTCTACGACCAGGAGAAAGGAGGAAATGGGGAGAAGAAAAGAGGAGGAGGGGAAAACTAATCCTGAGACTGCTCCATTTTACATTCCTGCAGTCCCAGGGCAACACAGGACAAGAGGCCCAAGAATCTCTGCTCATTCAAATCAGATGTCGCCTTTAGACCTCACAGACACAACCAGAGACGTTGATGATGCTGTTATGATGACATCTAAGTCAGCAAAGTTAGTTCATTGCACAACAGAATTTTTTCCATGCAGTGTTTTTATATTGTGGTCATTACTGGAGAGATATTCAGCGTTCAGTGACATAAGAGGAAATGTCAACGTCATCGAAAACGTAAACTGTCGAGTCTGATTTTCTTTTGACAAATCAGATGTTACACAAACTGACGTCCATCTTTACTTCTTAGTTAGAAGTGAAAACTTTGTATTAAGTCCACACAGATTTTCTCAAAATCACACAGTCTGTAAATGGACCAAAGAGGTTACTCATGTTTGTCTCTGGTTATATTTTTGGCCATAGATTTAATCCACACACTATGGTCATATATATATATATACACACACAACACATATCTACTCTCATTTCTAGGGGTTAAAATAACTTTAAACTAAGATTAAATTAAGTTAAATGAGATTACTTTTTACATGTGACACAAATATGATTCACATTTTGGAAAAAGATGTTCTCTGGCTCTAAAAGGACCTTTTAAAGTTGGAGAAATCAGTTTATCCCATTAGCTCCCAAATTAGTTGCATTTTGCGGAAATGTATGATCCAGTGTTTTTGGAGCTTGACTCAGACAAGAGACCAAAAGTCTGGACATTCCACCCTCTGCTGCAGAGTTTGTCATCCTCTTGTCTTCATTTTTCTGTCTCATGTGGTAACATCTTTGTAGAAGATGGGCAGGAATGAGTCCCTAAACCCAGAAATGAGTTTGGATCGCGGAACGTCTGTTTCCCTCGTCTCAAAGTCACTGGGTTTTTGGTGAAAAGCATTGAAACAAGGTCTGTTGTTCACATTGTTAGCATAATTGCTAATAATTTTACTTGCACTTCAGAAAATCCAAAGAGTGGTGTTCACATTATCTTGCAATGCTAACAGTCACATTGGACTATAAAAATGTCAGCACACTGAGTGTGTCCTATTCTGAAGTACCTTTCATTTCTTTAATTCAGTTCATGAAAACCTTTCCTAGTCTTAAACTTTCATAGATTGTGGTTGATGGAACGTATTTCTCCACACATGTAAGCACAGACATCCCATGAGATGTGGCAAACCGAATTTCTAAAACCCTTTTTAAAATTGTTTCTCAAAATCTAAGAGGAACAGTGTAACTTTCAGTGAAGCAGACAAATGTTGGAGGTTTGAGCTCTTTGGGGGATACAAAACAATGTGTCATTTGTCTTTGAGAAAGTAGGTGAAAACCTGTCAGTGACAGAGACTGTTGGCATTCAGGCAGTGTTTCCATAGTTGGGAACTGTGATTGTATCTAGAGAACAGAGCTCAGCGGACTATAGAAACTGTGCCTCTAGGTTTGGCAGACGTCAGGAATTTGCGTGCCAGGAGCGACTCCCTCCTCCCAACCTGTAGGGAACTAACAAGCTAACTCCCCTGCAAGTCCTTTGTACATGTGTGTGTGTTTTTCTGTAGTACCCAGAGTAAAACAATGGACTGGACTGAGTTTCAGGTTTCGACCCACATTGACATTCAGTAAGTGAAGACACATGTTGGTTCGGAGACACTCAGAGTCTTTGTAGGATGTCTGCCTGCAAATTGTCAAAATTACAGTAATAGATGTTGCAAGCCTGCTGGCGTCGAGAAGCGCCGTTCCTTCTTTTATAAATTGAGCAACGTGAACTTGTGAGTCTCATAATCTAAGAGACATCACAGTCTGCAACATAGAAACGGAGAAACCTGTTGTTTCTATGGTTTGCCAAAGTGTCTAACCCAGAGTCCCCTTTGACCTCTGACCTGCTGGAGAGAGGTATGCTAGGTTCCTGCAAGCATGTTGCAAGTGTTTGTGGTAATAAATATAAGAATCACATTAAGATGATGAAGATAATTTGGCAGATCTTGCCATCATCTGGACAAATTTATTCATGCTGTTTGCCTGTAGTCTTGAATTCAGACCCAACAAAACAAACCCCTCACCTTTCTGCACATGGATGATGTCAGGAAAATTGGCCAAGTGTCCTCTGTAGAGGTCTAGCAGATCAGAAATGGGATCCAGGTCCTGGCGTGGCTGCTCAGCGAAATACTCTCCTATAACCTCGTAAGCCTCGCCTGTGTAGGCGATGGCCTTGTTCAGACCCCCTGAGTAGGCCTGCTGGTCCAGCTCGAATGCCTGACCCAGGAGTTTGAAGGACTGTCCCACTTTCTGGTACTCCTTCTTAAAACCTGCCATCTGTTTTCTGGCAAACTCGTTGATGGTGGTGTTCACGACTACAATGTTCTCATCCATCCTCTTGGTAAAGGTTTTGAAGCCTTCAATTTTGCTCTCGACTTCCTGAAGGTCCAGTGGGACAGCAGGAGGGCTGATGGGAGGACAGACAGATTCAGCAGTGAGACAAGATTATCGTCCTTCAGGTGACATTGAAGATTTTGCAGCTTTCAAGTATTACATCATCTTTACTGCAGATTGTGCACAAACATGCAAGGGCAGATTATTCGTCTGCTGGGTTTATCTCAATCTCGCTATCAGGCCCTCCCTATGAGGAAAGCCACATTGCAGTAGAGTGACACAAGGAAAATACACCAAAGCTCCTTGCTAAAGGACAAATTCTAGAACTGATTTTATAAGAGCGAATAAATTAATAGTAACACCCGAAACAAAGCGATATAATCCGTGTATTTGTGTATATTATCTTCAAAAATATTGATTGCAAAGTCTGGAATATTATACGAAGAGCTGGGCTTTATTGCTCTGGTACACCTCCTTCTCAGCCTGTCACAGCTTTTCCTCGTGATCCAAAAAAAGATAGTGACTTCATTCACCATAACGCCTTTAAAAATCTCCGGGAAAAGTGTGGCAAAGGCAAAAACCCAAACATAAATTCCCTCGTCTAATCTTTTCATGGCTTTCCATTAATTCAATTATTGCCTGAAACAAAAGCGAGCAATTTACACTTGGATGAGATTTTTTCTGTCCTCCAAATAAAATTCCGTCAATAAAAAACGCACTTTTGAATTTTAAGGAGTTTATGTGTCTGATATTAAATGTCAAAAAAAAAAAAGAAGAAGAAATCAACAAATATCATCAGGCCGAAATCAGAGGAAACGCAAAGATGGTTGTGGTGATACTGAAGTCCTGCGTCCGCAGTGTTCTGATTCAGCTTTGTACTTCCAGCGATTGCATTCATGCTCATAAAACCATAAAAGTAGTTTTCATTTGTGGAGATGAACTTGCTGAACAAAATGTCCCATAAACCTTGTTTATCAACGCTTATTTTGAGCAACAGTCCAAAATCCAGGGTAAAAATCCCATCAATTTTGGGTCAAGTGTACCAATGAGGATACTAACTTCCTGATAGGCCTCCCAAAAATATGTCATCTCTGTCGTACTCGACGGGCTTTGCTTAACACCAAACTCGCCCAAAACCTTTCCATTAACGACCTCCTACCTGATAGTGAGGAAGAAATTGGCCCCGACCAGCTCGTCCCTCTCTGCCTTCCTCTTGCCTTGTTTCCAGGCTTTCTCATCCGCTCCACATGTTAGGAAGTGTTGGAAGACATCGCAGCGCGCCAGCACAGGATGGCTGGTCATGTGGTTCATCCACCAGATCAGACCTTTCCTTCTCTTGGAGATGAAGTCCTCCTCGAAGCGGCCGGTGGCCTGCTTCTCCGGCAGATGTGGCACAGAGATGACAGGGAAACGTTCCACCAGCCGAGCATAAAGCCAGTCGAAGTGTTTGTACCTGTTGGGAACAAGGAAGAGGAATACGGGTAACATTTGGGAAGAGGGAAGGGTGGAGGAGAAAAAAAAAACAGGTTGGGATAAGAACTGGGCCAAGTGGAAATGCAAGGGAGTGCATGTTTGTTTGAAAAGGCAGATCTACTGACAAAGAATCAGTGAAAAGGGCCGAAGACTGAGCGAGGAGCGGGGAGATTCCAGAGGGCAAAAGGCCAGCATCAGCTCTGTTTTTACCATTTTGTGGGAACGTTGACAGCAAGAGAAGCCACAGAAACATTTATTTTGGGACTATGAGAGCCAGGTGACAAAGAAGGGAATCCGTTATGGAGACCGCAGACAGAGATGAAGAGAAGACAGAGGGGTGTTTGTACCTGCGGTTGACTTGAACATTGGTGTGCGTCGGGGTCAGGCCGTAGGACATGTAGCTCTTCATGCCTTTGAATTTAGTCTGCTTGGTGGGATCGTCAATGGTGCACGTGAACGGGTACGGGTCTTCCTGCCACTCGGGACCGTGCTTCCCCATCACCACGCAGATCCTGTCCCCATCCTTCACAAAAGCGGACGCCTCCCCCAGCAGGAAGGCCTCCCCTCCAGACTTGACGAAAGTGGAGAACCTGTTGAGGTTCCTCCCAACTGTGGCTGAGCTCTTCGCCTGTGGCTGCTGGGAGCTCCCGCGGCGCCCAGGTAGGGAGGTGGTGACAGGGTACAAGGGGGGTGCAGTGCCCATACCCTGGGGTGCATCTGTTGCCGGGGAGCTGTCATCCCAGTCATCATCCCAGTCGTCATCACTTCCCTGACTGGTGGGGAAGCTTCCTCCACCGCTAGTGAACCCTCTCTGAGACTGGGAGCCAGAGGAGGTGTGGGAGGTATGGGTGGGCGTCCCAGACTTGGGAGAGGAAAAGCCATTGTTGGGAGTGATGTGGTCCCTTATGATCTCCACATAGGAGGCTGGGAAGAGTCCAGCCTGTCCTTTGCTGTTCTCCCCCTCCAGCCAGCCCTCCAGCTCCTCCTCACTGAACAGAGTCACCACCTCATTCTCCGCAATGGAGATCTCTCCTGGGTTCTCAGAGTGGAAGTCGTACAGAACTCTGGCCTTCAACGCCATTGTGACAGTATTTGAACTACTTTCTCTGTTCCAACCTGGTTTTCACTGCAAAGCTGACTCAAATGAAGCGTTCATTCCCAACCTGGAAGATCTCTCTTAAACTTTAATGACATTTACAAACACGCAGCAGATCTACTTTTTAACTAATGTCTAATAAATAAAACAGGATCGAGCTCCATGCATTGAAAACCAGAACACACACTGTTGTGCCCGACACCCACCTCCACCACCTCTCTCTCTGTCCTCTTATCTGCTGGTTCAAATAACATTAGTTTCCATACAGAACTTAATCCGGAAAACACAGTGCAACCTGCATTAACATGATATATCCGAGAGCAGATTCCGATTGCCGCTGACAGATGACAGCCAGGATGGCGGTGGAGTTGCGTTATTCCTGCGGATAACTGAAGCGGTAAAAGTCCCCCTTTTTTTCTCCTCTTCTCGCCGAGATGCTTGTTCAGTTAAAGGCAGCAGTCCTAACACGTAGTGAGACGGGCTGACTAACGGAGGGTGGAGCCAGCAGCAAGTTTGGTCAAGTCACCGAATCAGACATGGAAAAAAAACACCACCACCCTGCATGTACTCGTACTAAAAGGAACATCTCAGGTTCCTGCGTCCTCGATCCTCCTCTGCGAACCCAACACACCACTCACTTTCATCCAACTTCATTAAATACATAAAACGATCATCTCTGGTGTTTATTACTGTCACCCCCGCCACACGGATCCATTTTGTTTGTGTATTTTTTTTCTCTAGATATCACGCGATTTACTCGCTGGCGTGTTTTACCCACACGGAGAAGAGCGTCTGTAACGGCGCAAGAGCCGTGCGAGGTACGGGCTTCTCTCTGCAGGCTGTCGCACCAAGAGTCGCTTAGCCGTGCGCGATTTCATGGCTCCACAGCTGGTTTGGACGTCATTCATGGTAAAGAATGCGTGTACGCACACGCACGGAGGACGGACTTGAGTAGAAGTAGGACATAACTTTGGGTTCGCAGTTCAACTTTAAACAAGATCGTGCGGAGAAAGAAAAACCCTGGCCTGGTAAAGTAAAACCCTAGTCGCCATCAGACAAGAACTACCGTTCTGTGCCGAGTAGTTTTGTGTCTTACAAAATACATAAAAAGCAACTTTTCCAGCACTGCTGCCTTAATTATTTTGTCACAACGTGTCCAAAGAATGATGGAGATACAAGATTGGTACTACTTTTTGTAAAACATGAAAATTAATACATTTTTAAGTTAGAATAGAATTATATAGTATAATTAAAATAATATAATCCTAGCCGCTAGAGGTCAGTATAGCATCACACTCTAAGACGAAAACACAATTCCTCTTCCTGTCCAGCTAGTGTTTTTTGAAGTGTTTGTGAGTGTGTGTGTGTGTGTTTTGATTTACAAGTCTTCTACTTCATGATGGTGAACACGTTTGAATGTAATACATTGTGTTTTTTGCTCATTGCAACATCTTCACTATCAATTTGAACGAAGTATTTAGGATAAGAAATTCACAAAGTTATCTTCTACTCCTCCTGGCGCATGTTGTAAAGCAACATCTCCTCCTCCCCCTCCCATTCTTCAGTGCTCCCACCTAGGAAAAGCAATGAAGAAGTTATTAGTCATGTAAATTTGCACTAAATATTAATATCGGTATTCATTAAAGTGAAACAAAACGAACAATTTGTTTTGACATTTCTTGTCATGGACAAGAGGGATGTGTGACTACTGTTAAAAGCAGGGAAAATGACTCATTATAATTCATTCCACGCTAAAATTTCCATAAAATCATTGTGATGTCATTCAACAAACACATGGGATTTACCCTCTTTTTTTTTTGTTTAAAAAAAAAAATATACACAGAAAACTTCATTGTAAGTCATCAAGCTTTTCCAGGCTGGGTCATGATTCATCTGTCTGGCAGAGGGAATTTTAGGGCCTGACACACTTCAGAAGACATGGCTGAATCAGTTCAATTAATTTTCCAAATACCGTTACTAAAATTGACAAGATGATTCACTTTTAAAAACCAACTGCTCACAAAATGGCATATAAATTTAAATTGATGTCATCAGCAGAGCATGACGGCGTTAAAATAATAAAGCTTCACCGAGTGATTCATGTCTGTGTGGCAGCAAACACTTGAGAGACCCTGAACATAAGCTAAGTGGTTCTTACGCACCCACAGCTCTGGATCTGTTCTCCTCTCTGCCTCAGGTTCCCATCATGTCTGAGGTGGGTCAGACCAGCTGGGTTGAACTCGTTATTCAGTCCAGTGGATTGCTCTCACACCTGTCGTTCCTATGGTAACGAGCTGACACTTGAACCTTGCCCCCGGGGTAGCAACGTCACCGGCTGAGTAGCAACAGCTGCACAGGCTCAGCAACCACCTGCAGGACCAGAACTGATGTGGAGTCCTCAGGTCACATGACCTGGAAACTATGGGGAAAAGGAAATTAGCGTTTTGTAGTATGTGTAAAAAGAAAATTTGATTTTTTTTAATGAAAAGAGATTAAAAAAATGAACACTAAAATAATTATTTAGAATATTACATGCAGTATAATAAAACAAGAAAGTGTGTCCTATATTTCCTGTCTGTTATCTGGTTCTGGTTTTATGTTCCTTTAATTTGCAAGCTATTAAAAAAAGAAAATACAGGTAGGTTTTTTTGTTGTTGTGTTTTTTTGCTCTACTGGTAAATGATATTAAAACTTCGCCCGAATATATAGATTTAAAATAACAGACGGTAAAAAAAATTAAATAGAATAGAAGCGTGTCCTGTGTTCCTCGTTCATACAATGTGGAGGCTATAGAAAAAGAATACGCTGCATTTTGCTGCATAAGAAATAAAATAGAGGTAAATGATGTACATTAAGTATAGGATGCATTAAATGAAATGAAAAGAAGTTGAACCATTATTTCTGGTCAATAACTAATCTCTTACTTAGGCTCCCTCGATCACATTACTTGGGAGCCGATGGACGAAAGAAAATGCTGCGTGTAGGAAATTTTCTTTTTTTTTTGGTCAACAGTATTTATATAAAATACGAGAAAAACTAAGATGAAACATAAGTCTTTGTCTTCTGTAACTGCTAAATGGTGAATTAATTCGTGGGGTCGCTCAGCTCTGTTACACATGATTCAAACAATAAGAAGAAGAAAATGTGGCGCAGTCGACCAAACTGCAATGAAACGCCCTTTGAAAACTCAAATTTGAAGCCGTTTGCGTCACCGCGTTCATTAGAAACAACGAAAGGTTTGTCAGAATAAATACTGAGCTTGCGTGGTGCAGTTTTCACCTGTGAACACGAGGCTTCCAGTAGAAAGCACAATCAAAATTCTTTTTTATGTAGATACAGATTTTATTTAACATTTTTGTGTACAAACAGGCTGCAAATGCCTTCCAAACATGTTCGCCCTCATACAGTATTCCTTTTTACAGTTCTACAAGCAGAACACTGAGTAAAGAACAGGAACAAGAGTCGAAAAATTGAGGACTACTAAAAAAACAAAAAAAAAAACAAAAAACAAAGTTATTGGTTAGCCAGCAAGTCTCACCTCAGCTTTTGAGGGTCAATAAAACAAAACCAGCATTTTCTCAAACTGAATGTGAGAGTGATGTCAGAGAAGGCGCAGCGGAGTGTCACTTTGAAAAAGTAGAAAAGTATTAACATGGAATTGTGACAATTAGTAGGGTCATAGACAGTAAACGAAGAGATACTTTTCATTTGCGAGAATTACGTTCCATCTTCCGCCTGTTCCACGGAACACGGGAACGTTTCCATTTCTTTTTCTCATGTACAGAACATAGCGATTATGGAGGGAACTGTCTTATGGAGGGTACATGCAGTTACACTGACAATTGACAGACCAAGAACAATGTGGACGACTCCTCTTCCTCTACCACAGAACTGACAGTTTGGGCTTTTCAAAGAGACTAGAGGGGCACCGGCCGGATCGATATCCCTAATGATCAAATATCAGTGGATGCCACAATAAATTAAACAGAAACCAAATTATTTTCTCTCTAGTATCATACATATTATACAACTTTTATGGAAAAGTAAGGGAAGTTTTTTTTTAGTAACTCATAGAACCTTCTAAACGGACCTATTATTCCATCTCAGGAAATCAGATTGCTGAACAATCACAGTGGCCAGTCTGTTGTACGACACAAAGAACGACCAGGATATGAGCTAATGATGTCCAGAAGCTTGCACACGGTGGTTCTGGGACAAAATAGAGACAAACCTGCCAAACAGACCACACAAGCCTTTGATATTACATTATAAATAAATAGATCTAGTCGAACTTCCTTCACCAAACTAGAACAAACATAAATAAATACCAAAAAAAAAAAGGCATGAAAGGAGCTAAAATTTTAAAGTTGAAATAAGGACATGGGCAAGAAAAAATGGTATTATTTTACACAGTTTGATTTACAGCATCTCAGTAGGATGAAGGTGGCAAGTCAAGAAAGGGCATGTACAGTTTATGAGCTAAGACCGTGCTTAAGTTTAAGGTCCTGTCTTAGTTTAGTTAAGAAGAGATGATGAAGATGTGTGGCTGTCTTCAGCAAAAGGCAACAGGAGACTGAACGTTTCCATTACAGAATACCACAGGCGCTAAACAAAAGCTGTGTTGAGGCACAATAGGGTCGAGTCGTGTAGGCAATCAGGACTTAGTTGTAAAAGGGTGATGGAGAAATGAATGAATGAACGAATGAGTGAGTGGAGTCTGTGCATTCTCTGTCTCACATCCTAATTTATAGATGTGTGCATGCTACAGTAGGCAAAAAATAGTGGTAGTAAACAAGTAACATAAAAAAAAAGTGTGACAGAAGGTAGTTTGCTGAATTAAATTCTGACAGTACTGTGATTTATTCTTTCATCGAAAGCCTAAAGTTGACACCAGGCAATGCAAATATCAATGAAGTTTGTTTTTTTTTCTTCTTCTTGCAAGCACTAAATAATGTGCAAATGTATTAATACATTTAATTCAAAGAAATGAAATGAAAGAGATTTCACCTGAACCTTACGAAAGATAAAAAGGAAATAATGTGTTATGAGTTTCACTTCCTGCGTCATTACCAGATATGACCAGACTCCCTCGCTACCTGGGCACATACGAGCATCAGCTTCCTCCCAAACACTCACGATGTTCCGCCTCATAACTTGGCCAAGAAAGGGACATATTATAATCATGTAATCTAGATCCTCAAACCTATATTTTACAAAAAAATAAAGACAGCAAGAAACAAACTTCCAAAAAAAACCCCAAAGAAATAAACATGCCTGCATGTTAAATCAGGGATGCAGAAATATGTCATTTTAAAGCTGACAAAGTAAAGAGTTTCTCACTAACTTGAGGCTACGTGGAACAAAGAATTACCAGGCCAAGTTGCCGTGTGCATTAAGGGAAAGGAAAACAACATATTCCTTCGTGAGAAGAAGCAAGGTTTTTTTTTGCTTGTTTTTTTGGAATGAACAGAAATGCTGAGTGCTCAGGTCACTTGAATACAGTAGATTTACCGTTGCACGTGTGCTCTCCTGCAGCCACGTAAATGGTGCAATAAGAACAATGTCATACGTGTGTGTCTGTGTGTCTGTGCTGTTTTATGACATTGCACAGTGTCTCCACCAGACAGGCGATGTGGGACAGACTGTTGAGGGGACATCCAGCAGCTATAAAGAGCTTGTGCCTTTTTCACAGCAGCATACAGTCTAAAACTGTTACTGTCTTAAAGCGATACTTCACTCACAAACTGTATTTTGCCTTCCAAGTTCTCAAAAATAAATGTTTTGAGCACATAAGATTTTTCATTACTCCATTGCAGCCATCCATCTGCTATATCTCTTATCCTGTTAAGGGTTGCGGGGGGGGGGGGTGGTGGAGCCTATCCAGCAACTTTCGAACGAGAGGCAGGGTTCACCCTGGACAGGTCACCAGTCTATCACAGGACCAACACATAGAGACAGACAACCATTCACACTCACAGTCACACCTACAGTCAATTTAGAGTATCAATCAGCCTCGTCCCCTCTTGATGTCTTTGGACTGTGGGAGGAAGCTGGAGTACCAGAGAGAACCCACACAGGAACAGGAGAACATGGAGACTCACACAGAAAGATCCTGTGCTGGAGCCGGGACTTGAACCTGGAACCTTCTTGCGGTGAGGCCACAGTGCTGACCACTGCACCACCGTGCAGCCTTCCTTACTTCATTGAATTTACAGTTATTTACATTATTTATTTTCCTCTTTTTCTGAGCTCAATTGCAATCATCATTTGCGATCCTAGCTGCTGTTAGGAGTCGGTCTCCATTAGCTTCATGTGAAATATATGTGGCTGGTTCTTTCTGCATTCTGGAGTCACAAAGAAGTGATGAAGGTGGAAAAAAAGCACATCTCCGTGAGCTCCAGATCTGTGAGTATTTGAAAGGCAAAAAACGTAGTAGTGATGTATCGCTTTAATATCTAAATGAATTTTGATAGGCTGGACAGAAAACATGAGTAGCTTCTATAAGATCAAGGCTAAATCCTGCTTATTTACTGCAAGACTTGAAGTCAAGGCTAACACCTACCACTTTTTTTTTCAACTGAACATAGAAAAACAAAATCCTTTTCTCCCCCAGTACCCCAAAATAAATTACAATAATAGTACTGTTAAACAAAAATGAAAAAAAAACCAAACAAACTATAAGATTATGTACATACTGTATCTGTCAATACAACCGTGTCTTTTTCTCCTACAAACAAACAATGCATTAATTTGGCAAAGATGTCCTATGTTACAAGAAGAACATTTTGTCAGCAAAGATATGAACAAAGACAATTCCTATGATAGAAAATATATTGCTTCCTGGATATTTAAGCCAAAGACTAACTTGAGACACAAACAACACAGATTGGCTTTTGTGGTCAAATTACAGTCTATTACTAATCGTCAGGTTCCTCTTCAAATGTTTTTGTTTTCATCCAGTCCTTCAAACCGTAGCACTTGTCTCCAACCTGGGTTTGTTTACGTTGTAAACACTTTATCATACAGGTGTTGGGTTCCTGTGGCTTTCATGATACAGAAAAGAAAAAAAATCCAGTCCCATGGCAGCTCTGGATAGTCATCAACTCCCACAGACAGCGCAAACGTGTCCTCTCATCTTCCAAAAAAACAAAAAAAACAAAACAAAACTATGTGCTGAAATGATGTAAGATACGGTTAAGTTTCCCCGTCGGGACGTGAAGTTTGAGATGGATTTCATAGGGGTTTGACTGATGATTGTCCAAAATAAGCACAAATAGAAATCAATGCCCAAACACAAACGGTACATGGAAATTCTGATTAGTTTGGTGTCCTAAATTCCATGAAACAAGAAATTTGTTCTCTTGTGGGCCGACTTTGACAACTAAGTCTAATAAAGAGCAGAGAAATGCAGATGACAGCATCACCGAAGGTGACAGGAATCACTAAATATCATGAGTGACACACAGTAGTGAGAGATATATATGAACCCGGAGGACCTTCCATCCTCTGAGCTTTAAAGGCCCAATGGCGCCCTCTTATGTTTGAGAGGGGGTGTGACAGGTGTCGCTAGAAACAATCCCTTCCAGCTGCAGGAGCTTAATGGAATCTAGCCAGTCAATTCAAAACATACTACTAGAGGCTCACTTTGAGCCAAGGTCCTTCTGTTTTTCAGTCCCTCGTGGTCTCAGAGATGATTTTCACTCTATACTTCAGTGGAGAACAGAATGCTCTGTCGTTTACTGTCTGGCGTGGGGATGGTCTCCAGCTGCAGGAAATACAGCAACACCTGGACCTGCAGGGAGAGAGAGTTATTCAACCTTGCACTGCATCATTTTTTCAGGGGGTCTTTGTAAATGAGTCTCACCTGTGCCATAACTTCCAAGGACCAGCTGTCCCCCATACTGATGGGCTGTGTGGGGTTAGCAGGGATCTTGCTGTCCTTCTCCGCTGGCCTCAGCAAGGTCGGGCCGAACACCGTCGCCAGGTTATGGAGGGACATCTTATTGATGCTCTCCTTCTCCGCCACCCTGGGAAGAGGACGAAGACTCACTTAATCAATTAGGACGAGACCGTATGAGGGCGATTTGTGGGAGGGAGACCTGTCAGTCCACTGTCAGACAGCATGGGGACATGTTGGTAGAGGTTGTGTTCAGTTCCTGAGTGACAATTATGAACTCGTGTGTGTTTTCAATAGTTCCTTACCTCTTCAGATGGTCCAGAAGGAAAAGGAATGTGACCAGGTTGGGTTCTGGTAGTGAGAGCAGTAAGTTCAACATGCAGCTCTCTTTGGCAACGCTGTCGGACAGGGCTGAACAAGAGAAGAACCCGTGTGTGAGCAGACACGTAGAGGATGCATCGTCTAGATACTTGAATAATATCCACCCATCCACTCACTGATGCCGCCTGCAAAGTTGGGGTAGAGCTCATCAGTGAACAGCGGTTCTGGCAGCTCTCTGAAGTACAGCTTCAAGGTCCCCGCGATGGCGTTGACGTCCATCTCGCTCATCATCACTGACACGTCTTTATTATCTGCAGGAGAGAGAGATGAGAATATCACAGAGGCAACAGGAAGTCTGCGAGGATGAAGCAGATGGCAAAGCATCAAACAGGAAGTAGCCATGCGTCTCATCTTAAGTTAGCCACGCCGCACAATAATGCCACACAAACAGTGCAACACACTACAGAAGTAAGAGCAATGTATTTCTGAGAAATACGGTCTGTTACTGACGGGGTTTCTCTGTACATTCATAACACATGAAGTATTAATGCCAGTGCAGTGTGCTGTCAAAGGCACGTGTCCTCAGTGGAACAAAGCTGGACCAACGTCACCGCTGTCGAGCCGAGGCGACAGCAGCAAACCTGTAGCATAGTCATTGCTGTTGAACTGATCGATATAAAATGAAAATATCCCACTGCTTCCCAACAACAGGGGGAGATATAACAGTTATCAGTATCATGATTTGCAGAAATTCAAACAATTTTAAAACAAACCTGCCAAACACTGCACGCTCAATTCAAACGCACGTTCGTCTATGAATTAGTCTGAAAGAGGTTAATCATGTCACACCAGGGAAAATGGATCAGCTTGAAGAACTCACAGACGAAGCCAGAGCTTTGATAATGATCACCTGACAGACTGAGAGAACAGATTTCCTCAGGTGGGAGGTCAATATTTATCCTTCTAAATTTGGAGTTAATCCATAGAAAATGAACCGAAGAGACAGAGATAAAGCATTTGACTTCAGTTGAATTACATGTACAATAACTGGATGAAACATGTTTTGGAGGCTGTACTCACTGGTATCGAAGGCGGTCTTCAGGGCCTGAATATCAGTGGCCACTCCTGAGACTCGGTAGATGCCCACCTCCTCCATCCCCCTCCTCTCTATCTCCTCTAGGCACTGCCGAACAATGTATGGCACCTTGGAGCGCTCTCGTCTGGGGAGTGAAGGACACAGAGAGGTGTTTTCAGTGACACTTGCAGGCAAATCTTTTTATACTTTTCACTTTGGAACATTTTCATCCTTTCATTTTCTTCCTCCTTTAACCAGAGAAATTCAGGCATTGAAGAACTGAATCAGAGCTGGCCACTATATCAATATTACATCGATATCATGGTATGAGGCATTTTTGTGCATTTTTATGTCATTTTCTCAACTTACTGGGGTGTTATAGCTTTGTTCGCCCTGCTTAGCCTTTATGTCCTCATTACTGACAAGCATTCATCAAAGTCTCATAGTGTTAAATTTTTTGAAAGCACTGATAATCGCCATATCAAAAATTTTGGTCAAAAACATTGTGATGTTTGGTTTTGTCAAGAGAGAGTCTGTAAATTGCTTCTCATAGAACAAGGAAATACATGCAAATCCCAATTTATCAATCCATCATTTGACCTCTTTTATAATGTTGGGACTATGAAATAAAAGCTATTAAAGTAAAATCTAAACCAGCTAAATCAGAGTCTTCTCCAGTCTTGATGTGCATTGACATGCCGGATGACTTCAAGAGAAGTATAGAGTCCTCAACACGTACACACACACACACACACACACACACACACACACACACACACACACACACACACACACACACACACACACACACACACACACACACACACTATGTGTATGAACACTTTAAATGAGCAGATGAACACTCTGTGACTCAGTGTCTCCAAACTCACTTGGTGACCGTGGAGATCTTGACTCCGAACACACCCATAGGTTTCCGCGAGGGCATTCTCTTCAGGCTGAACTCTCGGCTGGTGAACTTCATGGATAGTTTGACTTCAATCTGACACAGGAAAACAGGGCTTAATGTTAAGTCGGTATACAGAGCAGGAAGCTGGTCTCCCGAGCCTGGAGCCTGTGATATATTCTCACGGTGAAACCAGATGTAGAGACTGTTGAGACAAGTCAACATTCGCAGACCGAGAAAGGCAGAAAATGAAAAATGTAAGAAAAATAAAAAGTGTATGGATGTGATTCACGCACCCCGTTCATGGGAATGACTGTTCTCTGCCAGTCTTTGCCTTGAAGAGTCTGGGGGTCCAGCTGAGCCGCGGGAACAGAAAAGTAAAATATATTAGCTGACATTTTAATGTTCAGATTTCTAAAACAGTCGTTGAGATAGTCAAAGAATGAGTTATCATGACTCAGCAAGAGAATCTTTTTGAAATGTGACTTGTGCATTTTGACTTTTCAAGCTCAAACTTTAGTCTGGTTGTCAACAGAAGTAAAGGAGGGTTTTTTTTTTATTCATATTGGATGGATTGCTTATTATCTGTAATTTATGTTGAAAAAATAGATCAAAATCTAGATCCAAGTTGATCAACTCATGTTCAAAATAATTTCTTTAAATAACATTAGCAGTATTTTCTAATGTACCGATGTTGTCCTCTGCAGACATGTTTGAAAAGATAAAAAACATCCAGCTTTGAATGAATTTGTTTCTTATGAGATTCGGTACGAGCTCAAGTCCCTGTTAAAATCTATACAATAAAATTTTCTCCCTTATTGAAAAAAACTCCAGCATCTATTAATATGAAAATAATATTCACTTCACATGACCATTTGCCTCATAGAATATATATATATATATATATATATATATATATATATATATATACACAGTATATACACCCCGCTGCACATGTTTCAGCAAACATCCTCCAACATCCGAACACATAACAGCAAACAAATGCTTGTATGAGTAGGAGACCTTCAGGCGATACTTCACCCAACTAGAGTATTTTGTCTTTCGTGTACTCCAAAATCTGAAGCTCATGAATGTGCTTTTCCACTCCTGCACATCTCTGTGACTCAAGAATCCAGAGAGAGCCAGCCACGTATATTGAGCTTGATGCTAACGGTGGCCAACGGTGGTTAAAATTGTTGAAAGACAAGCTAAGGTAACTGAAGTGCATCACCTGATTTAATCCATGACTTCGTTATTCAGCTGTATGGTCAGCAATACACAAACCCTTTGATTTGAGCTAAAAACAAATTAACGCTAACTTTATTTAGTTAAAGCTTCTCACAGTAGCGCAGATCTAGACGTGTTTGACTTTAGCTCATACCAAAGCGTTTGTGGATAACTGAGCGTACAGCCAGATAAAAAGACGACGATGACGACGTATAGCCGATGATGCACTTGAGAATTTGTTAACTGAAACTTTTGGACAATTACTTTTTTTTCAGGCATCAGTCCTTGTTAGCTACTAGCTTAATATACGTAGTTGGTGCTTTCTGCATTCTGAGGTCACAAACCAGTGATGCAGCAGAGGAAAAAATACATCTTCCTGAACTCAAAACACATATTTGTGAGTACTTGAAAGGTAAAACACTTAACAATATTAGTTTTCTTCATGCACTCCTGTCCTACATATCTATTGTCTCATCATGGCGTCTGTTTAAAATGCATCAAAGGTGCAAATCTTCTGTCTCATCATAGAATGTTTTTTATTGGAACATCATAAACATTTATCATGTGTTTTAACGAGACTAACATCACAACCAAACATGCAGATTTAGATCTGACAGAGCCATGCCATCTGGGGCAATAAAAACTGGCTATACACACACGTCTAGTAAACACACACACACACACACACACACACACACACACACACACACACAGCACACCGTATAGTTTTTCGTTCTATGTTTAACTAGGCTACCCATATGTTAGCATCCATAGCTGAATCATGCTTCTCATAACTTTTACTCCTTCACTGCTGTTTGATTTTTGAGCTCTTTCTCCAGAATGAATTACGTTCCACTTCAAAACAGTGACGTCACAGCACGTACAAATGTTTTAACAGCTCCACTTATTTGGCCAACAAATACAATTTTATATTCTCCAGCATTAAGCGGCTGAAGTTTTAGACAGAATTGCGCTTCTTAACACACAATTTCCCTGTAAATCACAGATCCGTAGAACTATTAAAAGAAGAAGCCAGGCTATAAGTAAGGGCAGGGACGGTTTACAACACTGCATAAAACGATATTACCGCAAATAAGTGATTTATCCTTTACAGCTAAAAATACCCCACCAGCTTAAAGCCTCCAGTAAGATCTAAGAAGAGGGTGGCTGTTAAAGAAACAGCAGGGGGGGGGGAACAAATAAATCTAAGGAGCAAATGTTTAACTTTGCAAGTTTAAAAAAGGATTCAGGAAAAGAACAATAAATACTGTGTTTGCACCGCTAACTTTTAATGACAGATGCATTTGAGAGCAAATAAAGAGAGCCAAGCGCTATCAGCGCCAGTCAATGACATCTTTTTTGTGCTGAGCTGCTCTATTTTATATTTTAATTGTACTTTTGTGGGATGTAATTGCCTTTCTATTGTTATGCATCAGTCTTTGTGTAACTATTTACTGACTAAAATGGATTCATTTTCATATCCCTGCATTCGGAAGTAAGCATTTTACATAAAGCCTGGATTATAATTTACTGTTTTACAGATTTGGAGCAGCAGTAAACAGAGGAAGACACTGGTGTGAAGGCATGCTTGGGTAAAACAGCAAAACTGAGCAGTAATCTGGGGGATTAATCAGCCGCTGTAGTTTGTGCAGCATTTTCTCGCCTTGGATTTATGAAAATCCTGCTGAGTGACTTTCTCACCACTCTGGGCGGTTTTGTATTGAATGACATCATCGACCAAGACGTGATCATGTCACAGGATTATCTAGGGGACCACTAGATGGAGCCTGCCAACGTAAATCACACATCAAGTAAGACAGGGATTTATGCTGGGGAAGGGAAGCTGGCTGGTTTGTGTTTTGTTACTTGAAAATGAGCCTGAAAGAGACACTCTGGTATATTTATGTGTGTTCTCCTGGCTGTATCATCTTTCTCTCTCCGCCTGAATGAAAGTTGGCATTATCCTGCAGGTTGGCGTTGTCTTGGCAACCACATCACCTGCTTTCTAATTCCCCTATCAACCTTGGCTCAGTCAATCTCATGGCCGGGCCATCGTCTGCGTTTTTTATGCATTTCTACCGACAGAGCGCTTGATGTCATTTCCACCTGTGCAGAATTGCATTGCTGTAACTCAATAACTATCAAGGAGCCAGAACCGTGATGAATGTTTTAACCAGCTGAACCTGGCAGCTCTGTGATTGGACTGTGGAAATCAAAACCTTTTGTCACTCTGTTGGAAATGCTGTTCATTCTCTCGCTTCATTCTATAGCCAAACTGAGCGCAGGAGCATTTTATGACGCTTAAATTACCCTCACCGACATGTACCGAACAGCACTTTCTCTCGGTTTAACCAACCCATCCATTGCACATTAGGATAAATCATCTAATAAGCCAATTGCAACATCATTCTCCATTTAAGTCATTCATTGGGCAATTATATGGATTTCATGCTTTGTGCAGATAACTGCCTATCAGCAATGAGTCATGGAGGGTCTGCTGAAAGACGGTGACGTAATGTCATACCGGGATCTGTCCTTTCCCCATGATGCGGTCTGTGCTCTCTCCATCCTCTTTGTTCTGCTTAGTCTTGTTGTAACTCTTCTCGTAGCAGAGCAGCCTCAGGGTCTGAGAGCCCTCCAGCTCAATCTCAAACTCCTGAGGAAAAGGGAAAAAAAAAATCCATGTTTTAATCCATACATCCTGCCACAGCCGACCAACCTTCCCTATAATTATGTACGGTTCGCGCATCATTCAGGGGCTCACATTGTGTTGGTTCACTTAACATTTGGACAGATGTGAGTCATCACCAGCAGTTCCTCATTAGATGATATTATTTCCACTTCGCTGAGCAAAGTCCTCAGAGAGATTTCGGGTCCGTGTTGTTCTGCAGATGAGCCGACCTGCTCTCCTTCCCGTGTAGCGCTAACCTCTCACGTCCAGCTGTATCATTAATGTATACATGTTTCTGTCCGCAGGCCTGCTGGCGTTCATACGTGTATTTGTATATCCGCTGTATGTTTGCGGGGGCTGCAGATGCCATAGCTGACCTCTTTAACTCCTACCATCACAACTCAAAGGGGACCAGATACCTGTACATGGCAGGCAGCTGAAACCAAGGACATGCAGTTTTCCAATAAGGATGTTTATCTATAGAATGGTGTAAGAACAGTATAAAGCTCCTGTTATTGTGAAGAATGATAAATGTTGTATATTTCAGTTATTACAGATTTTTCAGAAAAAGTGTATCTTGCTCTCAAATTCTCACAAGCAGGCATTTTACTCTCACATTAAAATGTTTCTCTTCCTTCATCACTTCGTTTTGACCCAGAATGCAGAACGAGCCAGCAAAATAATATATTTAGCTCAAAGCTAATGGAGACCGTCGGCAAACAACAGCTACAGTAACAAAACAACAAAACAGCACAAAACCCTCCATTAACAAACTGTCCAGCGGATCTTTTTTTCTTGTATAATCCACATCTTCTTTATCAAGCTGTATATTCAGTAATCCACAAACATTTGAGCTAAAAACAGGCGAGCTGTAACCCTTCCTGTTGCTTGCGCCTTCACGGTAGCACTCGTTTATATTAGCATTGAACAAGAAGCTTTGAGAAAGCTGGATAAACAAAAAGATGTGGGTTAAACTGCACCCTGCCTATGGGAGTTCATACAGTCAATGATTTTTGTACAGTTTTGCTGTTGTTGGCTGTCAGTCACAATCATCTTATATGCAGATGGCTCTTTCTACATATTGGAGTAACAAGGAAGTAAGGCAAGAGGGAAAAACCACATTTGTTAGCTCAAGACACCTATTGTGACTATTTGAAAGGCAAAATACCAGAACACTAAATACTCTGTAGAATGTACAACATGAGCGTGTACTGAGCCTGTCTGTTACCTCGTTCCATTTGGGTTCAGTGGTGTATCGATACACTCTCGTCTTGGCTTTATTTGAGAAGAAGCCGAAAGAGTCCACCTCCAATGTGCAGTAGAGATCTGACAGACAAAGAAATTGTTGAAAGGACAGTCATAAATCGATGTAAAACAGTCTCGTTCTGCGGAAAGTGAAAATAAATGAAGTGTTTGTTCAGGAATTACTGCCTTCATTCTCATTTTACCATTACAACCTTGTCTATCAATCTCCATCAGTTTAGATTTCTATCTTGTGTAAAAACTTTGCGTTTCAGCAAACTCCGTGTGTTTTGTGGCTCGCATAGAGGGTGAAAATCAGTGACTCACTCAAGCTCTGTTTGAGGCCGGAGGCAGAGTGGACGATTACATTCAGGAACCCGTAGAGACCGGGGGTTTCATCCTCTGGAAAAACAGTCAGAGAGCAGAGAAAAAAACAAGACAGCGAGGAAGGATTAGACAAGCATGCCAATCTCTGTTTGTTTTGGAGCTGAACAAGACATGGAATGAAAAGGGATAAAAACAGTACTGCAGAGTACTGAACATTTGGATCAACCCCTCTTTTACTTTATATCCTCATCTTATGCACAATTATGAATCAAAATCAGGGGGTTTCTTTCCAGGAATGTTCCATGTTTGACTTTTAATGGTTTACAACAAATCTGCCACCCAAGAAATCATCTCCAGCAAGAAATCAAGGATGTATGAAAGTGTACCTAAACTTCTGCCATATGCACACGCGCACACACACACACACGCACACACACGCGCACGCACGCACGCACTTATGCACGCATACGCGCACAGACAGCCTCTGGTGCTTTGCAATGTGATTTTATTTTTAAAAAGCACAAAATGTACAAGTTTATTTTGGCTAACAGCACCTGTGTGAGTGCACCCATCTAAATGAACACTTGAAAAAAATCATTAGTTTACCTTCTTTATTGACACTAAGTGGAATGTGGTGGACGGTCTGCAGTTTGACACAAGAGCTGGTCAACATCTGAAGCTCCATGGAAGTTAAGGAGGATGTTTTAAAACCTTGAGAAAGAGACAAAAAATATTAGAGTGCTACCAAAAATCAATGATCAGACATTAGCATATGCATGTGATGAATAATTGCAGTTGCACATCTTCTATTTCCCTTCCAGAAAAGCTAAGTATCCAAAAGTAGAAATACATCATGGTTTGGTGAGGAGACCACTAGGATTCTTACATTTCTTCTGCTGTTCCTTGATTATCTCCTTCCACTCTGCCCGTTCATAGTCAGATGAAATCAGAAAACTGTAACTCTAAAACACACACACACAAAACACAGCAGTTATTTTAACAAATATGCATGCAGGCAGAGGCAGAACAGAAAAGTGGAACATAGCACTTGTTTCACATTGGTTCCATACTAAGGCTAAGTCTGAGACGGATCGAGGAGCATTAATCTTAAGGAAAATCAGTGAGGGGATATTGAGTCAGGAATGAGGAGAGAAAAGCTGTAAAGCGAGGGGAACACATGAGATAGGGAGACGACGAGGGGTGTACAGGGAGGGGCGGGGGGGTGACAAATAAGCATGGAGAGTGTTACCACCTTGCCACTCTTGTTGTAGACTCTGAGGGGCATGCTGGGAGATGTTAAGAGCAGCAGAGACTCCTGCTCAGACAGCTTCTTCCTGAGACGGTCTATGACTTTGGAGCCCTTGTTGGCCCTCTGAAAGCACAGCGGTGACAACATGATTTAAAAGCCTCCATGTGGGTTTGCGTATTTTCATGTGTTTCTTAATAGATGATGTATCCAGGCTACCTTCTCTCTCTGGATCTCACTGCGCAGGTGTGAGATCTTGACCTTCATGGCATCCAGCTCTTCATCTGGGACCTGGGGGATTGTAAGCGGTTCGGTCTCCTCGGGCCCCTGGAAGGTCATCTCAGTCAGCGGGATGTACCACTTACTGTCGTACTGCTGGTTTTTACTGCGGAAGAGAGGGATGGGTTGTTGAAAGGGGAGTGAAGAACAAGGGATGTGAAGGAGGTATAGAAGAGGGAGGTGACAGAGTGCCAGAGTTGTGTAATACAGAGTGAAAACAGACACTGCACTATTAGGTTAATTGGATCATGTTCTGCAGACGCAGTAGCATTTTTAGTGGGTTTAAAGAGAAAAAAAAGCATTTCATGGCCACAAGATATAACTTGTTCCATCAAGTTAGTTATTTTGGAGGTCATGCAATGTAAGCGGATCCTTTTCATTAACTTGAGGCCACAAAATATACCTTGTTCCCTCAAGCTACTTATTTTGAGACAGCAAGAAACAACTTGTTCCCTCAGATAAATAGCAATTTTAAAAAGATACTTCTTTAGAAATATGAAAATAAATAAATTGAAGGAACAAGTGATATCTTGTGGCCTCAAAATAACAATATTGAGGGAATATGTTTTATCTCACGGCCATGAATGCATTAAGTTGAGGGAACAACTCACATCCCGTGGTGTCCAAGTGCACTTTTTTTCTTTCCACGCTAACAAAAAAGCTTCTCTTTCTCTTTAGTAAATTTAAACATCATTTAAATGGTTCTTACCCTCCGATCTGTTTCTTCAGTTTGGCGCAGAGCAGCAGGTCGGTGAAGAGGAAGACGTGCCGCAGCTTCCTGGCTCCCTCCACCAACTCCACCATGAAACTGTCCTTCAACAGCTGGCGATTCTGTAAGACAACAACGCCGGGTCGTTCTAGTAGCTATAGATCTTTACAGCCTGCCAGAAAAGCTGTTGGTGTCTCTGGTTCTGCCTTTTTTTGGAGGGGGGGGGGGGGGGTAGGCAATGGAATGTATTTCACCAGTGAAGCTGGAAATTGTAACAAATACTGCAACGCACACTTCAACACTTGATGAGGAAAGAAGGAGAGGAGCAAGTATCAAGTTTATTTAACCTGCTTCCAGATAATCACACAAAGTGCAACTTGTAGTCACACAAAGGTTTAAATGCTGCCTCACATCCTGATGTCGGTTACATAACCTGAATCCCTGATAAATATTCTAGGAATGCTTCATGGCAATTTCCAGGTCACTGAGGAGTGAATGAGCTATATTTGCTGCTCTGGGGCTTCTTACTGATGTCAGACTGTATAATGAGGATGCAATACTGCCATTCGCCAAAAGGGGGCAGTGATGTAATTGTCAAAATAGACACCTTTACCAGCATGGGCAAAAACAAATGTCAAACCATAACTCCACGCTTTTAACTTGGTTTCACTTGTGCTATGAAACGCTTAAAGAGGAAGAATTAATTCCATCAAATTCTGTATCCAAACTCAAAAAGAGTAAAACATTACAATATCTTATTTTGATCATCTTTAGGCCGTAATGTTGGTTCTTTTGTTTGAACACGTCTGCTTGATTTATCATCTCAGTTACTCAGATCGGTTAATTCATCACTAATCATGATTGGATGAACGAGCTCTGTTTGTGTCAGAACATGTGCATCACTGCTCACCTTCTGGCAGAGACACATCTGCTCAGGCCACATCTGGAATCTCCCCAAACTCATCGTCCCTCGTAGCTAAATTAAACAAGACTGTGGTGTCAAATGTTTTTTGTTTTTTTTCACTGCTGTTGAGAAAATGTTCTAAATGGCATCGTGGGATGTGATGATATTCTGTTTTAATTGCAAATATATTTAGCGGAATCAAACCTTGGATGTGTACGTCCATCCATGTATCCATCCATTTTCTATTCAGCTTATCTGTTAAGGGTCGCAGGGGGCTGGAGCCTATTCCAGCTGACGTTGGGTGAGAGGCGGGGTTCACCCTGGATGGGTCACCAGTCTGTCGCAGGGCCATCAGGAGCAGTTAGGGGCTCAGTGTTTTGCTCATGGACATTTTGACATGTTTACCAGGGGAAGTGAGGATCAAACCAGCGACCCTGATGGTTGCTAGACAGCCACCCGACCTCTGAGCCAAGCCGCCCCTTGGATGTGTATGTGGGATTTTTAATATGAAACACTGACAAAAGATTTCATGTACAGACCCAGTACAGCCTTGAATGATGACATCATACTACACCCTCCCCTACCCTTCCATTATGAACACACTGTTACTCTCAGGAGAAGAACATAGTAAAGAGGAGCGGATGCAAATATGTGTGTGTGTGTGTGTGTGTGTGTGTGTGTGTGCGTGCGTGCGTGCGTGCGTGCGTGCTTGTAAAACCTGACTGGACGTCTGCTGTTAAAGAGGAACACTCAATGTCGCCCAGCATTCACCACCTACGTATGATGAAGAGGGCGACGAGAGGGTGACAAAGACGGAGAGAGAAATAAGAGCAGGGTGAAAGAGAGACGGCAAGACAGGCTGGGGAGTTTAGACGGGAACGTAAATGTCAAAGGAGAGAAGAAGACACACGTGTGCCAAACCTCGTGACGTAGATCTCACAAGGACACGTGGTTACTAAAGCATCTGCAAAAGAAGAATCTAATGGAAGACCGAGCCCCAGCGGTAGATGTAGTTATTAGTTTCCAGCTTCAAGATACTTATTAGCTGTTGCTACATTACTGTTTTTTTCCTTCCTACTCTGGTTTGTGCTGCTCAGCATCTCTCGTCATTTACACGCTCATCTCTCAGACTTGCAGGTATCTGGATCGCCTCTTGAGTGACACATCTATGATCATTCACATGTATTAGAATCCCTCAAGGATGTTTTCCAACTGGAATATACAACTAAGATCCAGTTGGCTGGTGCATCTGTCAGTTTAAATACTGTCAGTCTGTGTTGAGAATGTTTGCATTAGCAGGAGGGACATTTGTCACACTGCTGCTCATGATGTATGGAGTTGGGGACTGTCTGAGCTTTACATTAAGGAGTTTTCACGGATTGGAACAGGCAGATGATGTAATATATCTGTGGATTTGAGGCTCACGAGGAATCTAATATAGAACCAGTTATTACCATAAAGTAAGTTCTGTAAATAAAACCGATGCATAAGCAACTTTTCTTGGCCATGGTATCTTTTCTTCTGTCACTTATCAAGAGAGGAACATAAAAATGAGAGGACATCACCCGCTTCCAAGCACACTATTAATAAACCTTGAACGTTTGGTTTTTTGTCCCTTCCGCGATTTTACACTAGAGATTCTACTGTCAAGCCCGTCTTTTGTTTGCATTAACCTCTTCGAGCATTCTGCCGGTTACTTATTCAGTCTTTTTTTTCTCCACAGCTGACAATAAGAGAGGAGTGACAATTTTAGGGTGCTATTTTGACTCTGCAGCAGCTATTTTAATACAATATCTGTTGAGAATTCATGCGCCTTCAGCAAAAAGGGGTGGATAAAGTGGAATATAGATGAATGCTGTGTATTTTTTTTCTGCATTCACCCTTGTTTCTTTCTACACACACTGTTTGCAGCTGCTTATAGTTGGAGAATTACCTGAAGTAATTTCTGGCAGCAGAACACGTGCTAGTTAGCCTTCCTCACTGCTAGCAAGCTGCCACAGCTCTGTGCTTTCTTGGGTTTTTGTGATAATGGCCATCAGTTACATTCATTTCCTTATCAGCTTCAGTTAAAATCAACAGTTGCACGGCTCGTGTTAAATGTCACCCTCATCCAGAGAGACCGCCAAACCGTAATTTCGGACCTTCAAATCCTGGAGCACCACCGTGAAAATATACAGACCTTGGAAGTCAGAGTTCCATTTCTTTTGCTCCACTTTTTTACAAGTGCAACAGAAATCTACTTGCCCAAAGTCCATTTTGACATGCAATCCAAACACCTTTTCCCCTCTCCAGCGTGCTTGTGCAGCTGAGGAGGAAATGAGACGATTCACTTCTGAACTACTTTATCATCAGCTCCAGAAAAAATGACTTTTTTAAAAAAAATGAATGTGTTTTATCATTTTCCTGCACACAAAGCCAGTTAATGGATTTATAAACCTAACATGGCTCTTTACTTGCTCCAGGTGCACTTAATCCTTATTGTTGGACGCTTCCATCAGCTTCTGTGACCATCATGGACGACTACTGACCTGGTGATCAACATCAACAGATTAGATTAGAATTACCCCTTAACTACAGATTAAAATAAAAGGTCACCTTACTTGACTTGAAATGACCCACAAAGGAACTACACTGCCCATCATCCCTCAGTGTGACACCCCCCACTGATCTCATGATAAAGAGATGAGATAAAAGGAGGGATAACAGCTAGATTAGGGATTTACAGGCTTATAAAATTGTGTGAGTGAAAGGGAATCATGTGGAGGGATAAAGCAAGACTTGTACAAAAGCATCTATTTAACCTGCAAATTCAAGTCTAGAAATATTTAAAGGTATAAACATCCAGTTCTAGATTATTCAAGAAAGGTTTTATCTTTGGAAACAGACATGCATTCCAGTTCCAAGATTAATGAAAAAGTATTCATGATGCTGCTTTTTTCTTTGCTACTGTGGAAATATCCAACCAACTGTCCCGGGATGTCAGCTGACATCTTCAGAACATCTGACACTTCCAGTAGGAGAAATCCTCTCCTTCTCGCCGTGGCTGACTGGGACATGAGCAGCAGCGATGTAGAGAGAGCACGATGAGAGCGCAGATTAAATATTGACCATCTCCTGGAGAAGCCTCGCTGAGAGCGGGTACGCCAGTAATCGCACGAATTTACAAAATCCATGTTTATTTTTAGAGTACAGAACACGCTTAAAGGGGCATCTCGGCGCTTTCGTGTTTCCTGTTGTGTTTGTGCAAAGCAGTGCGAAAGAATCAGGCAAGATAAAAGTTGTGTGGATGTGTGTGTGCATTTCTGCTTGAAATACTGCACACACAAACTCACACACACACACACACACACACACACACACACACTACATCAGTAGCATATCTCTCCCAAAGGCAAACAAAGAAGAGCGAGGAGGAGAATTAAGATATAGGCGACACCATCATTTGCATTTTAATTAAGCAGCTACTGTTTGTTACCAGGAATCTCAACACCCCCCCACCCCCCCCGAAGCCGGGGCCTCTGGGGGCCACTTCGACTTCTGCATGCCTCTACTAAATAAACCACAGGTTTCCAGCTTATGCGTGTGTGTGGGTTTTGTGTGTGCCTGTGTATGAGCAAGTGGAAAGTTGCAATGCTCCCCTAATGCTCAGCAGCTCATAAACCCAGGAGCTGCAGGAAAACTTGAAATTTAAACTTTTCATCCATGTCAGGTAGCAGTGACGATACACGAACAGTTTTTGTTTGAAGAGCTACTACAAGGCTCCATGTACAGCCGACAAACAACCCCTCATCTCCAAAAACAGCCTGACTGATTACAATTCTATACAAAATACACACGGGTAAAATTGTGAAGCGTAAAGGGGGAGTTGTTAGCGCTGCCGTGGCCAAATTTTACTTTCATAGTTTCATCATCACTTCATGATGTGGACATGAAAAGTAACAAAACAAGAAGAAAAAAACATCCTCAACAAATTACAGCAAAACACAAAGCAGTGAGATGGAAATGAATAAATCTGAATGAATAAATATCGTCACTACAGCATTTTCCTGTCATTTATGGTCACAAGTGCCTCGAATCTTTTTTCTCAGAATGATGGAGATGATGAGCCATTCGTAAGCGTGTGTGTGTGTGTGTGTGTGTGTGTGTGTGTGTGTGTGTGTGATGGATTGTATTGGAGTAACACGCCATTGTAACAGGTTCACAGACAGACTTTGTTTTTTTTTCTCTGGAGTCCTGTCCTCCTCGCTGGATTCAAAACATCCATCTTCCATTTCTCTTCTTCTTCTTTTCTTTTTTGTTGTTTGATGTCTCATATATGTGGGGGGGGGGGGGGCTCAGCCATATCAAATAGTCTTTCTATAGTGAAGTGCAATATAATGAGGCCCATTGATTTCCATGTGCTGCTTTCATGTACCCATCATAAATATTTGATTACTGGTGTGGTGGTCTGGACAGACTGGGATGAAACTGGGGCCTGCAGGGATGGAGACGGGAAGTGTGTATATGTGTGTGCGCTGAAGGCAAACAAGAGCAGGATCAGCAAAGAGTGTTGGAGTGTATGTCTTTGCAAAGGGTGGAGTAATGACCCTCCATGTGTGTGTGTGTGTGTGTGTGTGTGTGTGTGTGTGCGTGTGTGTGTGTAGCCAGAGAGCCTTTTTATTCGCTGGCTCCCACCTTCCATTTATGAATAATTAACTGCCCGTCAGAGCGGACTGGTGGCTCGTTACAGGGGCATTATGTACGGCGGTGTCACACACGCTATCAATCAAGAGGCTTCCATTCATGTGCGTCAAAGTCATCTCCAGGGATGACAGAGACAGCGGGGGGCAGGTTGTGGGCGAGTATGTGTGTACATTTAGGGGGGGGATAGAGAAACGGTGATGGTGGTGGGGGCCCACAACTGAGACACAGAGCAACCAGCCAACCACGGTATGACCATATAAGGGTATGAGCTCTGCTTAAGGCTGCAGATTGGTGGCAACCGTACAGAGCCCTGTACAATCATTTCACAGTGGCTTGAAGGTTATTTAGAGGGTGGGGTCATGACATCATCACGCAGAGCACAGCGCACAACAGCTATCGAGAGCAAATCCCAGGACCTTTTGTGATTATAATCGGCTAAAATAAAAGAGATCAAGAGAGAACACGCGTCCATATGTCCTATTCATTTCCTGCTGTAATAAAAGTGAAACGGATATGACACAGATGCTGTTTGAGAGAAGCAATAAAATAAACAATAATTTACACCAGAACTTCACAATAAAAGGTAAATTCCTTACCTCTCCCTTTTTGACAGTCATCGATTGGCGCCGGGGTGTTGACTCCTCATTGATGCTGGACAGAAAGTTCTGGGAAATTCTCAAGGCGTCCTGTAGAAGCGTGTGGTCTGGGTGGCTTGTGGGTGTGTGTTTGAGTAAGTCCTAAGAGATAGATGCAGGAATATATGATATTATATTACAATTTCAAATGCAAATCCAGGCAGATGATTAACAAAGTCACAGACCATGAGCAGAATGAGCTATTAATCACTCAAGTAAGCGTGAATTCAAAAATCTAAATTTAACTCCAGACGGTCCAATTCTCAAATCAAACGCCTTTCTTCTTATCTTACGTGGCGCCGTCTGAGGTTCATTAGAGGTGATAAGCGGAAAGACAACTAATATCTGGGATTCTGCTCCAGCACTCAGTCTTACTTACATGAAGTACCAGCGTGCTACGTGTCACTCTGTCCACTGGTTTATACAGCAAAGCTATAAATGAGAGAAATCACAATTAGTTTTAGGATTGAATAATTATATTAGTGTAACTCTAGGTGTCTTTATTTAACAAATGGAGGTAGCTGACCCTCAAGAGAATTCTTGGCTGTCTGGTCCTTACAGTCCTTCGGGCTCCTGACCTTCAGGTTCTGTTAGGAGACACAAAGCAGTGTCAGTATAAAAATAAGTATAAAGGAAGTTTTGAGGCCTTTAGAGCCCAGTTCAGCCCAGTTCAGCCCAGTTCAGCGACACATACAAGGGTTATTATTCCTGCTCCAGCATTCAGGTCATCCACTTCCAAATTAATTATCCTTAGCTGCACCGCCCCCCCAACTTGCCGTGATGGGTCAGAGTCATGCATCATGACTGGGCCATTAACAAGCCTCAATTGTGACCCTCCCACCCCCCACCCGAAGTGCTAAGGGTCTCACTCTTCACCCATCATATTTTAAGGAAATTTAAAAGAGGAACTATGATGAAGTATATTGGTTGAAGTGTACAATTAGTGTGTTTGATACGTTTTCTTAATTTCTGCTTTGAATAATATTTCAACTTCATATTTTCTTCCTTTCCCCCCTCTGTTAATCATCATATTAGTATCATAAACCCGAGATGACCTCACCTGCAAATCCACTTCAATGACAAAAAAATGCATTTGTCATACAAATAAATGAAAATAAATTAATTCATATTTAAATGTACTATGATGAACAACTGTGATGATGCAGATTAAAACCTGCCACACGCTTTGAAAAATACAGACTCACATACAGAGCTATGAAACTGCTAATGCTAAAGAATGCTAATCAAGCAAGGGACTTTCTCTGCTTTTAAAATTCAAACAAGTTACCTGCTTATTTTATACTCAGAATCCATTTATTACACACGCAGAATAACAAAGGAAGTGTCTCTCAACAGTTTCCATGTGAGAAAGTGCGTAAACACCACATGTGCAGGATGAGGAGATCACTTTGTGCGCAGGAGTTCAAACAAACAATGTAGTACAAGGTTGGTGAGAATTCTTTCCTGTGATTAATGTTCAACTGGACATGAACTCTCACTTATTTTTTAATGTGATTCGGTGTTGCGCCACACATCGGAGGAACAAAGGAGCAAGTTCAGCAACTCAATTGGATAATTTGCTGGTATGCGGAGGTCAAGTGTGCGACTGGCCTGGTAAAATGATCCTATAACTCACACATCGACGCTAAACTGAACGAGTAACTAATGGTTTTTGGCAAGGAGTACTACAAAACCTACTGCGCTGATTGAGTATCAGAACGGCTGGGCTGTAAATCTGGAGTTGTACATGAACACAAATCTCATATGACGGCTTTGTTGGCCTTCTCTTGTTTTCCTTGAAGCACCAGAAAAGCCCCCCGGCTGTGTAGAATTGATGCAGTGATGATTAATGCCGCCCGTCTGTGCCACCACTCTGGGTGTCTATAACAGGAAGTGAGTCTTCGCAGTTTACTAATATGTCTATTAATAATAATAACACTTTCTCTGTGCAGCTCCAACATTGAGAAACAGATACACCATCTCATTTTGTATTTTTGGATATTCAAGTCTTGACTGGGTCTTGCCGTATATTTAGCATCGAGATTATTGCGGCAACTAACTCTGCTAAAACGAAAAGGGATGATCTCAACCTTCACTTCCCGGCCTTGCTGTACTTTTTTTGACATCTGACATCACCGTATTTTTTTCCCACATTGCAGTCGCCGTTTGGCATCTGCTCCTCTCCTCCTTCTTCTACCTACCTCAGAGATTTCAGCAAACTGCGTGTTAGCTTGGCAGCACTTCTCCGCTGTCTCTACAGCCAGCTCATAGTTGTCCACAAACGCTCTGTAAACTCCTAACTGGCTGGCCTGGTGGAGAGAGCGAGAAAAACAAAAACACGGAGAGGATGTGAAGTTCAGATGAGATATATTTAGATTGTCCAGCCGCTCAATCCCCCGCTGAAAAACACAAAACCATCTTTCAAGCATATCAAATTGTGACAATTTAAATGATATTGCAAGCGTGATATGATTCACTAGATGGAATTAAATTCTTTCGTCATTATTCAAGTTGATAGAAACATTTCTGGAAATGATAACAGTGGGATTTCTCCCTGGTCAGTACCAAACAAAGACGTAAGTCTGTGGAATGCTATGATATCACTGCAGTAGCACAATACTTGAGGAGTATTTTGACTCACATCTACCCAGTGTGGATCCTGCACTATGTCATATTGTGATTTAGATGAAATTATGATTAATTGTTGAGCCCAACAGTACATTAAACCAACTGTGCAACTCTGCAGACAGAAGTTTACATCTTGACTTGGAGAAATTATGAAAAAGCAGCAGTGAAATGTAAAATTCTAGAAATTTCAGGTGTGAGACACTGTGTACGACTGGCAGACATGTAACAACAACCACATGTAACCCCACGTTGCCATAGCAACCACTCAGACTGACTCAGTACGGTGCTGGGGAATTAATGATTGCTTTAACGGAGGCAATGAAAGCACGTTTAGGAAGCTGGATGGCCGAAGAAAACTCCAGCAAACGTTGCCTGCCAGTGACGTAATCCATCTGGTCGGCCGACAAAAGCACAATCAATTCTCCTGAACAAAAGCAAAGGATGAGAGAGTGCAGGGCAGACAAGCTCTGTATGCCTCACACACACACACACACACACACACACACACACACACACACACACACACACACACACACACAAAATAAATCAGCAGAAACTCTTATCTGATCCAGCGTGAATCCTGACCTTCAAAAGTCAAAGGGTATTTGTAACTTATTCGGCCAATATTGTGTCCGTTTGCCACGAAAGATGTTTGACTGGACAAGCAATGGGTGTAAGGATGTAAAAGCGCAAAAAAAAACCTGCACAACAATGACAAGTTCAGCAGGTCACAGTAAAATCAACTTACAGTTTTACTGCATTTGCTTGTGCAAGTCCAGTTTTTCGCTGCATTCTCTGATTGTAGCAGTTAACTCTACCAACTGAGCAAACCAAAAAGGCTCAAGACGTAGAAAAACACACCAGCTACAGCTGCATCAACTGTATGTATTGTAGAGTTTCATTATGGACCTCCAATAAACAGATTTCACTAACATTTGCAAAATTAAAAAAGAAAGATTGAAGTTGTGTTTTTAAAACTGGCTGGTAAAAAAATCCTGCACACCAGGAGGAAGAAACGTAAAAGAAGGCGAGGAGTAAAGCAATTTACACAATCCTGCAATCCCGTGTCCTGCCCTGGGCCACACAATCTGCACCACGGCAGAGGCCATTCAGAGCGTGACAGTTTCACTGCGGAGAGAAAAGAGAGGCTGAGAGTCTGCCAGCCACATCCACAATGAGGAGGAGGCTTACTGAGTGTACGGCTGCAGCTACGGTATCATGGCAGAAAAATGGCTTTGGGTTATGAAAGAATCTGCTTGGGAGTTTGGATTTCTCAGTTTGGGATTTGTCCCGCGTGCGCGTGTGTGTGTGTGTAAAATCCACAGCAGAAAACAACATTAAGAAAGCAACCTCATGACAGACTACGGCCATTATGGAAGAAAGCTGGATTGATCCGGTTGCTTTGTGCAGTAATTTCAACACACTGAGTCATTGATGACATAGTAATATGAACTTACTTCATGTGTGGGTGAAATAACAAAAATCTTAAAATCTTATTAACCCCCACGTGGTCTGAAAACATTGACTGAAGGTTGCAACGATGAAAAATAAAATATGGTCTCTCAACTATCAAAACATTAGCAGATTAATTTTCAGATTGGGATTTGATCAAATGGGGGGAGCATGACTCAGCGGTAGAGTGGCCGTCTAGCAACTGAAAGGTCGCTGGTTCGATCCTCACGTCCCCCGGTGACCATGTCCAAGTACCCTGAAGCAAGATACTGAACCCCTGATTGCTCTTGATGGCCCTGCGATGGACTGGTGAACCCTGCCTCTCACCCAATGTCAGCTGGAGCTCCAATTTCAATACTGATTTTGGAAAGAAATTTTATGTTGGCTGGAAATGTGGGAACATATCTAGAAGTCCGTGCACTAATAGGATACCACAAAATTTGGACAACAAGCCCTCAACGGGTCATCAATTCTTCTTCACCTCTCTAAAAAAGCAGCTCACACAGGAAAATCTGCAGTACTTCCTTCAACAAAACTCGTTCATAGTTAAAGAACTGATAAAATACCTTCAAAAGGGCAAAAAGAAGAAATGATTCGCAGCACTTTTGTGTTAGCCTGAATGTCATCAGTTAATGATTACTGGATATTTTAGGTAAGTGTTTACGTTCTGTTAACTATCCATTAACTACAAGCTAACTATGCAATACTAACAATTAACTAAGCATTAAGTAGCAGCTAACTGATCATTACTAACAGTTAATTCATCATTAAGTCCAGTTAAGTGAGCATTGCCAAGAGTTAACCAAGCATTAACTAACTGTATTACTGAGGCCTTATTGTAAAGTGTCAGCAGGTATACATAGCTGTTTATTCATCTCACAATCGGTATCTGAACATCTCTAATTAGGTGCCTGTCATCCCTGACCAAGTCAAAAGGAACTTGTTAGATTCTGTTGTAGTGGAATTTGACTGTTCGAAGGAGAACGTTCGTCTTGTCTGTCTTCATGAGGTTTCTGTCTCAGCAGTGACAAGAACTTCAGTCAGAGATAAAACACAAATCTTTGCAGTAGAGGGGTAATTCATCTTCCTATCGTCTGATATTCATTCACTGCAGTCAGGAAACAAACCCTTATACCGGGTGTAAGACGAAGAGTCTTGCTTGGATTGATCCTCCGTTTCTGCAGGGAAACATTCAAAGCCAGTTTATCAGTTTAATCGTCAAAGAACTTGTCTGTCTTCACAGGGTAAAACCTCCACTTTGCTGCAGAGTGTGAAGAGTGTATTACAGAGGAGCAGAGGTGACGGAGTGATTTAGCCCCATTTTCAACCTTCAAACACCTCTTTCTGACACTCGTGCTCATAACCTGTCACTGATGCTTTGCCTCTTCCTCTTTTCTCTCCATCTCTCGCCTTGTTCCGAGGTTTCATGATTCCCGAGCCTGTCTGCTCCCCACACAGATTTGAGAGCAACTGTGAGACAGCTCTATCAGAGTCACAGCAGCCTAAATCTACTCTCCACCCTAACTCATCTTCCATCCCCTCAATCCATCCCTGGTCTTTACCATCCCCCCCCCCCCCATACTCTCATCTCCCTCCACCCATCTAATGGGTTGTATGTAAGCTGAGCCCCTTCTCTTCACTTACAGTCTTAAGGGAGCAGAATGTGCCTCTAACCTGTCACAGAAACACCATGTACAAGACTGTGTACAGTATAAACAAGCGTGTGTACGTGTACATCTCAGAGTGGAGGACGATTGTGCAGGATGATAGAAAAGCACTGTCAGGCTGATGTCATGGTTGAGATCAGACAAAGAAAACAGATAAAGGTGCAGTCACACTTACACCAATCTTTGTAAATATGTACTGCATCACCCGGCTGGAGCCTGCAACACTGAGAACTTCAAGAATGTGCCTTTGGTTGACTTGCCTCCAGATGTGCATAGGTTGCAGAGCACGTTGTAAACAGCCACTTGGCCGTTCTGCAGGAAGGGCATGCTGTGCCTTTGCCTTTTCACTTTACATGGAACGTACTAAATCTGTAGCTGGTTGCATAATCAGCGCACGTCACTACCCTCTAACCATAATTTGCTGCGCCCACAAAATCATTCAATCAGAGCGCAGATGAACGGAATCATGGAAATGCTGATTGACAGTAGAAGAATTCAAAAGTATTGCCATCGGGAAAAAAGATTTATACATATATAGTATATATGCCAATTAGATGCCAAAAAAACAGTAATTATACACTAGTACAAAAATACACAGCAAGCACTTCAAGCGGTTACCGACTTTTTCCCAATCAAGGTCACCCCTTGATGTCATCGTACCCACTCAGATTCAGCGGCAAGTATATCTGTCTGTCTTTTTTTCCCACATAAAGGTCACATTGGCATTTCAGCAGAGGAAATGTATGAGGGCTCGGGGTTCATAAGGCCATGAAAATGTGGGAAAGTCACGCAATTTGAAAATAGCAATTTCCAAGCCAGGAAACCTTTTTAAACATTTAATACATCCACAGATGTCAAGACAAGTCCCGCAAACTTGCTTCACATATAATAATATGGTTCAGTTACAATCGACTGGGTAAAAATCTCTTTTGGTTAATATTGATACCTTAAAACATCTTAATATTACACCAAACCACATGACGGATCATAAATTTTATGCTGGTACATTTTAAAACTGACTTTTGTTTATATTTCATGTGTGAAGAAGTAGCAGAATGGTCGAGTCAGTGAGGAGTAAAAGAAACGAGTGAATGAGGTGGAAAAAGACAGGAAGGCATCGATGTCAAGTTTAACAGTACAAGTGAACAAGACGTGTTTGGAAACACGAAAAACCCCACCTACAATTACTGCTTCCACTCAAACTCACACATCTAATCAAACTTGCCGTTCTGTGGCTCCTGTTGTGGGTTGAATGCAGCAGCCTTGTGCGGTCGGCTTCAATCTACCATGACGTGTCTTCAGGCACAAACTGTGACAAAATTACACCTGAGCAGATGCTAGTGTGCCGGCATATTTGCATCTGAGAGTTCTCCTGCAGAAATAATTGCTTTAGCGGTGTGTCATTGCTTTGTTTGGTACAATGATATTTGACTGAACTACTGTAACAACAGCGCTCACACACGGTTAGCAGCTACTGTCTACGTACGTGCAGGGCACTATCATTGAACTGGAAGCTTATATTACAATTACTTGAGGAATTCTCTAAAATATAAGTGTGTGTGTGTGTGTGTGTGTGTGTGTGTGTGTGTGTGTGTGTGTGTGTGTGTGTGTGTGAGAGAGAGAGAGAGAGAGAAAGAGAGAGAGAGAGAAAGAGAGAGAGAGGCTCCTATTTATAGCAGCTTCTTCGAGACACAAAGCCCACAGAGCAGTGATGGCCTCAGCTGCCTGAGGCAGAAAGGCGGCATTGTGAAACACGGCTGCACCTCCCTGTGTGTGTGCGTGCATCTGTAAACACGTATGTGTGCTCGAGCATGAGAGTCTGAGGGTGAGAGACAGAGAGAGGGGGAGGGAGAGGGAGGGGGGGCATTGAGTGAAGAGCAGCATTTTTGGAGAGAATTAACAACTGATTCATTGTGGGTTAATTGACCCATTGTGAAAATAATTAAGGAGACCGTGTACATTTGGCCCCGACATCCTTGGCGGGAACTGCTGCGGGGGTGTGTGTGAGTGTGTGTGTGTGTGGGGGGGGTGAGCAGTTGCAGTTGTTAAGGGAAAAATCTATGAAAACAAATTCAAAATGATGAAGAGAATGATGACAACAAATCTATATTATGGAGTTCAGAGGGATTCTGCTTTTGAAAGCATCAAAATCCAAAATACAATATTACAGCGAGTAACAGCTTACAGTTGGCTACAGTGGTTCTGCTTACACGCAGGACAGGACTAAGAACCCCCCCCCCCCCTCTTAAAAACAGAAACAAATTTAAATTAAAAAACCTTTTCTTATGTTAAAAGAATAAATAATGTTTGAACAGTGAAAAAGTGCAGACCAGGCAGTAAAAACCAGCCCAAACTCCTGTACTTTTTTTTTTCTTTTTGCTCACCAGTTTCTGGAAAAGATCTCCAACTCTCTGGTGGTGGCTCCACTGTTGGACTCGGGGCAAAAGTCCATCATAGAACTCCTTGTGGATCTCATAGAGCTCAGGCACTTTGAAGAAGATGGTTTCAATCTGGGCCACAGTGAGGACAGGCTGGGATGTCGTAGCTGCAGCCTTCAAGGGCTTCATGGGCTGCGATGGATGGAAAAGAAGGCAGAAAAAAGTTTGATTTACTGACACAAAAATAGCGATTTCTACCTGTAAAGCACATGCAGGCTGAGACATCTTGTGACCCGAGTTTTCATTTCCAATTGAAACTGAACTTTTATCCAGCACCGAGTGGAGCATCTTCCTAGTATTGAAGTGAGTTCTGGTGCTGGCTGGACTGTAAGATCACTAAGAATAAAACATTAGCTCCACAACTGCTTATTAAAATGCAGAAAATGTGATTGTGTGAGAAATCTGACTGCTAAAGTCTGCAGTGTTCAGAGACGTCTGGTCTCAGGTTTCCTCCAGCATGGTGAAGCTGGGTGATTCCATCAAAACTCAATGAGCACCACCAACCTGATCCACCAGAATCAGAGGATTTATTTTTCTTTCTGGCCTGATAGCTTAAGTATATTTAATGTAATTGCATCCTGTTGTACAGGAGCCGTTTGAAATTGTGCATCTCTTGTATACCTGACTCAATATCATGGGAAAATACCATAGCGTCAATAGAGACACTGCATCAATCTTGGTTCGAGTTTTGTATCGCCATGTTAGACAGGTGGTTCTTCAAAAGGGGTTATGAAAGGTAGGTGTTTGTATGTGTGTGTGTGTGTGTGTGTGTGTGTGTGTGTGTGTGTGTGTGTGTGTGTGTGTGTGTGTGTGTGTGTGCTCTCACCAGAAGCAGTGCCTCCAGGTGACTTAGATATGTTTCCTCGCTGGCCAAAATCCCAGACAGGACCCACTTCCTCATCTCCAGACCTTTTTCCAAGTCACATTCCGTCTGTAAACAATCATGACATTTTTATAAATCAAGAGCAATAACATAAAAATAATGCTCAAAGATAAATCCACGAATGCCTGTCTTTCCTTTTTTTGTCTATCTGAAGTATTGAACGTTCAGTGTCAGCTGGTTAAAGGATCTGCGAGGAGGTTTAGAAAGTCAAACATCAACACATCTTTGAGAAATCCTCCCTGGTTGTATCCCCCGCAACCCACTAAGCCCCCCCAGTCCAGTTTAAGCTCACTGAGGAGTGCGAGCGTGAAAGAAAACAGAGAGAATCCCCGGGCTGTCTTGTTTAACCATGAACTCTGAAATAACTCAAACAGGCAGGGTATCCCTGGGGAGAAAGGTTGGTGTAAAAATATGTGTGTGTGTGTGTGTGTGTGAGAGAGAGAGAGAGAGAGAGAGAGAGAGAGAGAAAGAGAGAGAGAAAGAGAGAGAGAGAGAATGCAAAAGTGTTGAGTGTTCACACACTGGTTTGGGATGTGGATGCATCCTGTTCCTTCAGGCTTCGAGGAGGTGAAAAGAGAGAGGGAAAGAAAGAGGGAAGGTGAGAGAGGATGAAAACAATGACACGGAGAGCAGAACCAGACGGATGACAAAGAGAGGAGAAAGAGGATGGACAGAATTTGTCCATCCTCTAAACACTTATCAAGAACATCCAGTACCCACTGATGTTATAATATTTATTTACCCAGCAGCCATATGAGCTGCAGGTGTGAACAAGGAGACAGGAGGTCAAGACTCCATGGATGAGGATTGTAAAGTGATCAGGAGAAATGTAAAACCAGGGTTTGTTGCCGTGACTTCAGGTGAACCAGCCTGCCATACTGAAGTAACCTGCCTTCACGGACCACTGGGAAACAGTAAAATGTGTGTGTGTGTGTGTGTGTGCGTGCGTGCGTGTGTGTGTGTGTGTACTTGCGATTGCTAGTGTGTGTTGAAACAGAGATGCAGAAAATCCATCTAGTTGTCAGGATAAATTCCAGAAAGTCTTGTTTATATGAAAGACTCATTCTGAACTAACAAATTCTTAGTTTAAGGTAATTAAACTTTAAAGAAAGTTTTTGGGTAACACTTCACAATAAGGGTGAACTGAAGCGATACTTCACCTAAAAAGGTATCTGGAGCTCAGAAAGACATTTTTTTTCTCCTTCTGCATCACTTTTTATTGACTCCAGAATGAAGAAATATTAAACCACGTATATTTAGCCTGAAGCTACTGGAACCTGACAGCTAGTGACGGCAAAACTGTTGAAAAAATGTTTCATTTGCAAACTCTCAAGAGCTTCATCGGATATGATCCACATTATATTTATTCAGCTGTGTGCTCAGTAATCCACAAACACTTTGATTTGAGTTAAAAACCAACTATAACCCTTCCTGTTTGGTGCTCATTCACGGTAGCGCAGAGTGTGACCAGCTGGTGCATTCAGCTGAACCAACAAACGTGTTTTAGTTTGTTTGGTTTTAGCTCACATCAAAGTGTTTATGGATAATTAAGCCCACGACTTGGTAAACATGGCCTGCATTAGACCGGATAATGTGCTTGATAGTTTGTAAATGGGCAAGGGGTTTTTTTTTGTGGTAGTTTTGCTGCTGTTTGCCATCAGTCACCCATCCATCCATCACTCTATCCATTCATCCATTTTCTACCTCTTATCCTGTTAAGGGTTGCGGGGGGGTGGGGGGTGGGGGGTGGAGCCTATCCCAGTAGCCTTCAGGTGAGAGGCGGGGTTCACCCTGGACAGGTCACCAGTCCATCAGGGCCAACACATAGAGACAGACAACCATTCACACTCACAGTCACACCTACGGTCAATTTAGAGCAGTGGTCCGTATCCGGCCCGGTTTGGGGAACAATACCAGAGACAATACCAGAGACGCATTTTGATTGTTTTTCCCATGTATGTGTATTTGTATTTGATAATAAAATTGATAGCTGGCTATGAACTATTTTCATGATCAACTATTAAGGTGTGTTCACACCAAACGCGCCGCGAATTTTCACGTCGCTTTATTCGTGCGAATTTGATCGCTGGATCAACATGTTTATATTCACGTCATTCGTGAATAAAGCGACGCGAAAATTCGCATTGCCGTTTGGTGTGAATACACAGTCAGTTAGTAACTATTTCATACACGCATAGAACGTGACATTCTCTTCCACCCTTCTGCAGGCTGTGCCCCTATCATGCAACCCCCAGAGAAAAATCCTAGACCCGAACCCAGAGAGGGTTATTTAGTTGTGTGGCTTTCTGGAAAACAATGCATTTTTACGTTTAGGCGCCCCTGCGATCGTCACACTTTTTCTGTTACAAACTGACCCTGGCCCCCCATTAGAGAAGGGAAAAGTCATGTGTCCCTCACAGAAAAAAGTTTGGGGACCCCTGATTTAGAGTATCAATCAGCCTCGTCCTCTCTTGATGTCTTTGGACTGTGGGAGGAAGCTGGAGTACCAGAGAGAACCCACACAGGAACAGGGAGAACATGGAGACTCACACAGAAAGACCCCGTGCCAGGACTCAAACCCGGAACCTTCTTGCTGTGAGGCAACAGTGCTGACCACTGCACCACCGTGCCGCCCCGATCAGTCACCATTAGCTTCAAACTAAATAGATGTAGATTTCTCTTTCTGCATTCTGGAGTCACAAAAAGTGATGCAGGACACATGACAAATGCTTTTGAGTACTTGAAAAGACAAAATACACTTATCATGGGAACGTTACCTGTCTTTACAAACGTCAGTGACACAATGAAATGTGTGTGTTTCTCTAAATGAGTGTGTCTTGGTGCAGCAATGCCCAAAATCCATGTCAGGATAACCAAGAGGACAGTCTGTGAGTCCATGTGGATATGAAAGGTTCATTCGAAGCTAACAAATTCAGAGATTTAACCACTAATGAAAACATATTTGTGAATATTGCATTCCTTTCTTAGTCCCCTTAAATCTCAATTATGCATATGGTCCTTTAAATGAAAGGTAAAGGGATGGATTCTTATTGACATGTATTATGCATCACACAGACAGAGTTGTGCAGATACAGGTCCTGTACAACAACACCCTCACTCTAATCACCCATTACGTACAGACTCAACTAAAGTAGCGCAAAGCAGCTAAAACCCTTTCCTTGGAAACAACTTGCTCCTAAAAGTTTACTGCCTTATAGGGGCTTTACATCTGTTTGTCTATACTAAGGGAAAGTCTGAGGTGGCAATAAAGTCCCCTGAATGTTTGTGAATTCATGACAAATGAAGGTAAAGCCTTGCTGAACTACATTACCAGCATGACCTATGTGAAATTACCCTCACAGTCTTGTGTGCCCACTGGTAAAAGAACACGAGGCTCCATTTGAAGCAACAAGAACATTCAAGGAACATCAGAGGGAGGCAAACTCCAGCCATTGGGTTACTGAACTAACACAGGCGGGAGCCATAAAGTGTTTATTCATCGTTTCAGACCCCAGACACCTCCCCTAGGATACACCACATCTCCAGACATATCATCTTTTATTCATCGACCAGAGCAGCTAATGAGCCCATCTCTGGGTTCAGACTAAAGGGGTGTCTGGCTACATTTCTGGTCATCAAAAAACTCAAGAATAAAATATAAGGAATACACACACACACACACACACACACACACACACACACACACACACACACACACACACACACACACACACACACACCCAGATTGGGGTATATTTAGTTTTTTGTATCTATGTCTATCTTGTCCATTAAGCTAACATTTTACCTTTAAACCACCCATTTTCTTTCAGCTCACACCCCTCAGTGTTGGCTCTACCTAACATGATTTAGGAATTATTATTTGCTTGTGATGTGTTTATGCACTGATAGTGTTCATGGGAGATGCAGTGCAATCAATACATACAGTTTTTATTTGACAAGCGTGTAGCTCAGGAGACGCAGATAGACAGAGTAATAACATTTCTCTCCATCGCTGTCCCTCTTACAGGAGAGCAGTCAGCTCATATATACACTCAAGACACTCAAAAGTATAACACACGCCCTGTTCCACACTTTATTAACCCCTCTAAATTTTCATTTCTTGTAATCTGTTTAGGATCCTGCTCTGCCATTCCTCGCCGTGCCAGATGCCTAATAACATTGCTTCCTATCTCCATGTGCCTGTGTAATGGCGCTATCTCAGAACCATCATGCACTTGCTGAAATGCAGCATTTCTTCTGGTTAATTTAACGTTGCTGTTTGCCAGTGTATTCTGGGTAAGAACAGTGCAACGCTGTATCAAACTATGACTGTAATATTATTGCAGGAAAACAAGCCCTACAGGCAGTGAATGTTCCTGTAATCAGAGATACAATGTTCTTTAATTCCTTTTTTACCCCAAAACAGATGTGGACGCGAAACAACTGTAGACTATGGAGTCCCTGCACGGCCATAGAGAATTTTTACTTAAAATTTGCAAGGCCATGAAATCCATTTTGTTTACTCAGTTGGGTTATTTGAAGTCACAGGAACTAACTTGTTACTTCAATTTACTTATTTGAGGCCATGACATACAGTGTAATTTGTTTCCTCAATTTAGTTATTAACTTTTTTTTAATTTAAGGTTCCACATAGCATCAAAATGAATATTTTCATTATTTTCCCACTGAAAAAAATTGTCTCTCATTTGACACCTTAAGGCTCCATGGTAGTTCCTGTGAATGGGAACGAAGATTGCATAGGCAACAATTTGAAGAAAAACATGTCTCTGTGTCGTCACCAACCTCAGGAGCTCAGGGGCTGCCAGGTGTTGGGTTAACCAGAGAAATGGCTGAGAAACACTAGTGTTCATTCATTATCCGTCTCAAATACTGTCGGACCAACAAAGGAGCGAGACGAGGGTCAACACTGGTTCAGCATTTCTACGATGGTCTAAGCTGAGAGACCAAAAGGGGCTGAAAAGCCAAGCTGAGGTCACCACTGTTCTGCTGGACACTTAAGCTAACGTTGGCTAACTAACATTCGCAGTTGCTCAAGTTAGCAACTTTATCCTCTCACAGCTTCATGTTGTTATAGTCAGTGTATGACATCATCACCAAATGCATTGCAAAATCCAAAAGATAGACATGAATCATCTGTTTTAGCTGTGTCAACCTGGTAACCAATAGATGAGATTAGTGCAGCAAGTGATGGTGACACCTATTGACCAGGAGGAGTAAATGATGTCCATTACGCCTTCAACATTTATACTTTCAAGGGTTGACATTCACCACGAGTTCAGAGGATCGGTGTGTAATTCACAGTCTAGAAATGATCAGACATAAAAAAAACCCCACAGGTCTGAAGACAGATCCAATGTGATGGTAATTGTATGTGAACAGTTTAAAAAGAAGCCCCCAGGCAGAAATCTACCTTAAACAGCTTCTCTGATGATTGACACGCTTGTGGGTTTTGAAACATATTCAACAGCGTCTGTATATATTCATTCACTCATTAATACATCTTCAAGCGTACGGGCAGTTGCTGCCCCTTGCCTTGCTCAACAAATTACACACCCTCGATGACAAAATTTATATCATGTTCACCTTTGTGTGCACTCATGGAAAATATAAAACCTTTCAATGAGGATCTAGATCCACTGAAGTTGGCTCATTAAAGCGTCACTGCTAAATAGCAAAAATAAATTAACTTTGCTTCAAGTCATGGTCTTGGGTGCGTGATGTTAGACAAGACGAGGGGGCCAAGAATGTAAGGAGTGGGAATACAGTTGGAGCAGAGGAAAGAGTTGATGATTTAAGACAAATTCACAGGGTTTCCACTGACCAGCGCAATTAAATCAGGAGCTGCAAGGTTTGAATCCTGTCAAGGACCTTTACTGCATGCCACCCTTCGACTGTCAGCTGGGGTTTCATATGGTAAATGGATCAGCCTTGACTTTTAATGGTTTCTTCCTCGCCCCGAGCTACACCCCTCTGCAGGGCTCAGTGAAAAAAAGGCTGATAGTAATTGCAAAACCTACCAAACGACGCAGGATGAAGACATAACTTAGATGGGAGTAATAACTGAATTCAGCATGGTTTTCTGCACGGGGGGTAGGGGTAGGGGTAGGTGGGGCACTGGACTCTGCTGGCTGTCCAGTTGCTACCCTTCTTAATCAGCTGACTTCCTATCAGTGACCCTTCTCTTTTTCCTCTTAAGTGCAGGCAGGAGTCAGATTATGAGAAAGCATGTTGAAATTAAATCAGCAGTATTTCTGATGCTGATGACTCATCACAGTGACATCACAACCCCCCCCCCCCCCCCAGCACCCACAGAGCCAATCAGAGCTGATATGGACTCTGACTCATCAGATGTTTGAGGTTGGGGGGATGGAGAAGGGGCTGTCCAAGGGCAAATCAAGGATGACGGTAACTCCATTTTTATGACACTTACTGACAGCTCCTCTGGCTTATTTTGAATCTGTTGCTGTATAATTGTTGAATGGCTGCATAATATATTTACCTAACCATCCACAAATTTCTTCTGCTCAGTCAGCTCTGAGACCAAATAGAGAGTGTGTATGCTTAACTGCAGACACACACACACACACACGTACATGTATAAATGAAAACGAGAGTACCAAACTCATGGGTCAAAGGTTGGATGCAGTCAGGGGACTCATCATTTATTGGCAGATCCGAGCCATCAATCAGATTGACAAGCACTCGCTGGCCAGCTCAGACAGTCAGGAAAGGCTGGGGGGGGGGGGGGGGGGGTCGCTGATATTGCTTCATGACCACTGATGCGATTACTTCCTCCAAGGGCACACTGGAGAGCATCAGTAGTAGCCTATTACATTCTCCCATGATAGCCCCTCTCTATCCTAATGGACGCCATGGCTATTGCATGTTTGTCAACTGGCTACAAATCCTCGGGTGTTGTCGCCTGGCAGATTACTTTGAATAAGAAATTAATATAAAAATAAACATAAAAAGGACTCATTTGCAGCATCTGTGACCATTTGCATGTTTGCTGACTCTGCCTGCATGTGTGTACCCTCTCCACGTTAACCTCTAAAGACCACCAGACGCCATAGATGACCAGTTTTGTCCCAACAGACGAGACAGAGGGAGGGTAAGAGGATGAGGGAAGCGATGGGGGTGATGGAGGCGATAGGTAATTCTGCCTTTTGCCCTGGTTGAGTAAAGACTCTTAAGAGGGATGACTTTCTTCATCGGATGACTGCCTCCGAGGCTGAGTCAGGCGATATCGTCCTTTATCAATCCTTTCAATTGGCAGATTTAATTTCTCCTCAATATAAAGCTTTTTGATGAAGCTGGATTGCTGTAAGAATAGATTAGCCCACTTCCTGCTTTGTATTGAGGTCAAATGAAGTATTAGCCTTTATTGTAAGTGAAGTCCCGAGTCTCTAGAAGTGTGTAGTCATACGGTGTTAATCTTTATCTCACACCAGGACAGTTTTTCTACACAATGGCTGTTGCATCATTAGAAGGAAGAATGACTAAAAGGTGGATGCGGTGAATGATGACTGACCGACTTGGAGGATTCCAAAGATCCCGAGGAGAGCGTGTCACGACTGCTGCGGCTCTTGGAGCTGAGGTGCGGTGAAGATGATGGCGAGTCATCGATGTATGGAAGGATGTCATGGTGCCTTCGCTGCTCCTCTGCACGGTCTGCGTCATACCCATACGAAGGAGGAGTCCCAGTGTAATGGCCATCTGTGACAGAAGAGAACCTCAAGTTAATATTGTTTATATTCTTCTACGTTTTTGAGTTGGAAGCGGTAGCCAACTAGTCAGACAACCTATTGCAACATTTTGATTAAAAGTACAGATTGCTGCATCGCAGAGTTAGAAGGCAGGTCCCATTGTGGTAAATGGACTCAGTTTTATATAGCGCTTTTCTACCTTAGCGGCACTCAAAGCGCTTTACAGTTTCATCTCATTCACCCATTCTCTCACACACACACACACACACACACTGATAGTGAAGGCTGCCATGCAAGGCGCCAACCTACTCATCAGGAGCAATTAGGGCTTCACTATCTTGCTCAAGGACACTTCGATAAGGTCACCAGCGGTGAGGATCGAATCAGCGATGGCCACTCTAACTCTGAGCCACGCCGCCCATTGTGACAGCATCCAGCAAACCTACTGAAACGTATCTGGCAAGGACAGCAGAAGCTAATAATTCGTCAAGCTTTTTCACGTTATCCTTCACTCAACTTTGCCCGCTTTGACAGAGACTGTTGTTGGTGCCTATGAGGAGAAGTGTGTCATACTGATTACCACAGAGGATTCAAGTTAGGGGTTTGCTTTGGCCCCACCACTCCTTTGAAGAAACAGACCTTTCAATTCCCACCCTAACGGGAATCACATCCAGCTGGATCGTTGCCTGAGTTATTGGACCCAATTGCAATGGATCATCCGCAGTCGAAGAGCCTAGAACAATGCAAAAATGTGCCCAATCTTACCTATGATGAGGAGGCAGCGCTGGAGCGACCCCCCATGGGTCTATCCATGAGGCCCATCAACAACTGAAGGACATAACCTCTGAATTTTAAGATCTCTATTTCTTTTGTGTTCCAAAACTCAACATAATGCTTACTATGAAGCTTGTTGGGAGGGGTAGAGCAATTTGATCCTGCCAAACAGTCTCCCAACACTACATCTGCTGACTGGACTAGTAGGTCATGTTTTGCAGAGTTAATTTCCAACACTAATTAGGGAAGCTCCAGAAACTGGGACAAACAAAATGAGTTTCCCCTGCATCTTTGTTCGCATACACATAGAAAACCTCAAACTCTTGTAGGAGACACTTGAAAAGCCCGAACTGGGTCAAGGTTCAGATAACTTAAACACCAAGTGCAGCATCTCAAGGGACATTTTCATCAACCTGCCTCTCAATTGCCTCAATGGAGGGCAGCATCACTTTCTTTGTGGGAAAAGAAACCACCACTAAGTGTCTGAGATTATGCGTGCTGCCCTTTACAAAAAGAGGTGGGAGAGGAGAAACACAAAGAACAAGCAAAAAAAAAAAGGTCAGTGAGCTGGATGCAAAACAAGACACAATCTGAATGTCTTGTTTAAAAGCTCAGTGAGGTTTCACTGTAGCTCCAGTTGCCGCTTTGTATGGTCCTACTAAAACACTCAGGGTTAAAAGACTCATCTTTTCAGGGAATCTGGTGTGTAACAGCTGAAAGGGGAGACGTCATGCATCTGACTGTTACAGAAGACATTCTGCTCATCTCCTCCCACTCCTCTACATCCAACAAAGACCCACTTCTCAAACAGCTGGCCAGGCCTCTGCCGTACTGACTCAGACCAATAACACGAAAGCTGCTCTCAAAACACATTTATGTGACATCTTGAGGCAATTTCCTTTGCCTCTCTTGCGTTCCATTTCATTTAAAAATTTGAGAGTCGCTTTTTATCCAAAAGTGATGTACAAGTGAGGTATAATTCATGCATAGAAGATCACAATAAAAGCTATGTTTCCCTGCTTGCTCTAGCACGTACACATACATTCTCTCATGATGTCACATGACCAGGTATTTGGTGGTCGGCATCAGTACCATAAATGTAGCACCAGCTCACGTGAGCGCAGGCCATGTTTCAAGGCTAAATACATTCACATGAAGCGGTTGGCAGGACAATCACAGGAACGTAGCTTGGTTCTTGATGAAATCAGGCACTTATTCACCATGAACATTGGGGTGGCTCAGAGGTAGAGTGGTAGTCTAGTAAGCGAAGGGTCGCTGGTTTGAGCCTCGCTTTCCCTAGTGACCCTGTCAAAGTGTCCTTGAGCAAGATACTGAACCTGTTGAGTATGTGAGTGTGTGAACAGTGAGTGAGATGACATTGTAAAGCGCTTTGAGAAGCGGGAAAGTAAAAAAAACAAAACAAAACACTATATAAATACAGTCCATTTACCATGAAGCCAAGTTTAGATCACAATCCTGCGATATCAGCCAACGATAAGTGGTTCCAAGCCAGCTCGTTTTAGCTGCTGGCCCGGTTATCTCCTTCCACAACATCAACATCAGTCAAGGAGCCTCATTTAAGCTGCTTCAGTCTGTCTACTCCTGCTTCTTGAATGCTGTCTCGCAACCCACCTCTCCTAAATCCTCCCTTACATGGATTATCTGAACTGATAACATCCCCTCTGTTGTCATTGTTGCTGGTCACCCTGCCTTTGGCTTTGCATGTGTACTCTTGGAAGGGCAGCAAGATCTCAGAACAAAACCATATCTCCAGATTCAATTTACTGCAATAACGGCTGTGTCACTTACTGATTCTTAGTAGTTTTATTTGCAGCAGAAAACGGCTATACCCGAGTATCAGAAACACTCGCTCCAAAATAAAGCCTGTAGTCTCCGTAGTCTCAATGTGTTTCCATAAATTATCCTACAGAATTGTTGACCATTCCATATTTTGTTTTTGGCTATCATTCCCGCTAACCTTCATTCCATTCCATACCATAAAAAAACATCACATTTTCAGAATTTTGACATCAACTTGATAAGGGAATATCAGCTCTTGCAACAACCTTCATATGGTGTAGAGGTAAAATATAACGAAATGTAGAAGAGATTATTCTGATTTACTTATCTATCACAATGGTACTTAGAGTACTTTACGACGCTGCTTCTCATTCACACTCATTTACACAGTGATGTCATGCAAGGTGCCTGCCCACTGGGATCAATTCAAGGTTCAGGGTCTTGCTTAAGGACGCTTTGACCCGCAGAAAGGAGGAGTCGAGGATCAAACTACCCAGAGAGCAGTGGATGACCCTCTCAACCTCCTGAGCTACAACAGCCGCCCAAAAGAGATAGCAAGAACAATGCCAGTGTGTCCAGGGTCCATCTGACCTTCAGCCCACCCACAGCTTGCTCTGAGAACTCTCTGCAGCCTGTGGGTGGCTGCTGCCCACTGCGCCTGCTTCAACCAACGGCATCCTGCCAGGCACAAGCAACAGAGAAACTGTGTGTGTCTGTGTGCAAACAGCCTCTTCCCACAATGCCAAACCTTGCCGCAAACCAAACGGAGTGGTGAACTGCTCATTCTTCATTCAGTTTTTTTGTGTCATGCACTGCCGCTGCTGCAAATCCTGCATTTACACTCTGGTGCTCATAACTTCTAGTTACAGTCTTCTTCCCTCTTTTCTTGGTTAGATCTTCTTACAACGGGCAATGCAATGGTTAAAATCTGCTGCTGTATAATTCAGATTAAATTACAAATACATTTATTCGCCTTATGGCAGGGAGCGGCTAACTATGTCTGTTATAATGACTCATTACCTGATTTTATCCTTTCACAGTTTTGCAACAACTAAACCTTCCCTGTATACCTCAGAGGAGAACATGCCTACTTTCAGGACTGATTCACCACTTCTTTAAAAATACAGGCTGTGGATGGTAAAAACAAAATGAGTGAGCACCATATTTTTTTTTTTTAGCTGTTTCTCCGGAACATATTTTAATATTCCCATCACCAAGCTTTGGAAAAATGCTGTGACTAAAATCACACTACTGAGGGTTTGTGTGTTTGGGTGAGGAATCCCTTCAGTGCCGGCTCAAAACCTGAGAATTAAGCATCAAGACAACATTTTTATGCAGTAAAAAAAACAGCAACGACAACAACAACAACTGCTGGTTTCAGAGAGGCGCAGTCACAAATCTAAAACCGCAAACATGAATAATCATATTTAAATAAACTGAAGTGTCTCCAGAAAGAAAAATATCTCTAATAGCGAAACCTTTGACAAATCTGCCTTCCGCGAATAAAAAAATGACAATTGAACTTAAAAAAAAAAAAAAAATCAGGAAAAATATAAAGTGCAATCATTCTGGATATACATCAAATTTGTTTAGATGATGACGAGGGACATAATTCGGCTAATCAAAGTACCAGACAAGCTTAGTAATGCAGAGTATGTTTGTGTGTGTACAACCTGTACTTTCCAATGGAGGATGGAACAAGCTTACCAAGTCTGTTACTGGGTCACTGTAGCCTGTGGTGGTCAAACACTAGCATGTCCATGTCTGAGCTCATCTTGGCCCAGATGCTGCCTCTACAGTCGCCTCCAGTCAGTTGACTGTCTCTCATGCTCTTTTATCTGGACGCCCCTGCCTCTCTACACTCATCAAACCACCTCTTTATTTATTTTTCTCTGGCTCTTCTTTTTCTCCTTCTTGTGAACAAATCGCTTGTGTTTCCTCTCAACAGCTGGCCTCTTCATCCTCATGCGGCTCACAGATCTTCATCTTCCTGCTCGGCACAACCTCATATCCCCCCTCCTCTCGCTTCCAAAGCCACACACAACCCCTCAGGAAAGAGAATAAACTGGGAATATGATTGAAAAGACCCAAGCAAAGAAAACACACACACACACACACACACACACACACACGCGCACGCTTTGTTTTTTTGAAACACCCACCCCCAAAAAACAAAAATCCATCCACACATTGATTTCTTCCTGGAGCTATTGGCAAAATAAACCAACAAACCACAGAAACGAAACAGAAAAATGTACATGCACACCCACATTCTTCTTGTAAAAATGTTTACATGGAAACGGTGTTTGGGAGGGGAACAGGTCTTTTTCCTGCTGCAGGTGGAAAAATCCCACTAGGGAATAGCTGGTGCTCTGCTGCCATGGCAACATATAGGTCTTTCCAAAACAATATCCCAAGTAGGACCAGGGTATCAGGGTATCAGGGTATCAGGGTATCGTGTGATACTCATCTGCTGATGGGATGTCCTGTACAATAGAAGACTCGCACTTCAAATACTTTAAATGCTACTGTTAAAACATTATAACTGACACATGTTGACTAAAGAGCGTGTTATTGTGTGTGTGTGTGTGTGTGTGTGTGTGTGTGTGTGTGTGTGTGTGTATGTGCAGCTCTTTCCTAATCCTAAGAAGATTTGAGCATCTGAATACATTTAATAAATTTGGCTAGCACTGAACATCTAGTTAGATTCATAATCGTCTTTGTTTTGTTAGGAACCTTAATTTTGAGCTGTGCCTAACCTGTAACCTGTAACCTTTTTTATTTCATTGCTTCCTGTGTTGCCATATCATTCATTCATTAAATGATTAATGTTTTCAGAAATACACCCATTTACTTTCTTGCTGTGTGACGATCAATACCACTCTCATAGTATGAAGCGTTACCCTGGGGACGGTGAGCTTAGCTTAGCATATGGACTGGGGGAGGAGGTGAGCAGCTACCCTGGTTCTGGTTGGAATAAACCTGACATTTGGCTCTCACAGGAATTATCCAAGCCCTCATTTCTTTATATCATAACTCTTTATTAAGATACATTTTCCCCTCTCTTTTCAGCCATAATTAAAACGACAAATGTGTAACACAGCTAAAAAGGACTGTGCTAAATATCTATTAGCATCACTCATTCTCACGCATATAAGGCATTGAAGTAATGTTTTCATCATAAAGTGGATTTTTTGCATATACTCAAAATGTTTCTTGAGCTCAAGAAGATGTTTTTTTCCCTCTTTTATTACATCTCTGTGACTCCAGAATGCAGTTTGGGCAGTTTTGCTGTTATAATTTGCTGCAGCCTGTTGTTAGCCATTGGTGCTCATTAGCTTCAAGCTAAATATATGTTGCTAGCTCTTTGGCCTTTTGGAGTCAGACAGAACTGGGGTAGGATGGAAAGCATGTCTTAAGGAGCACGTTACGCATTTCTGAGTACTTCAAGGACAAAAAAACCCCACATTTTTTGGGGTGAAGTTTCCCTTTATATTATGAATTAAACTGAGCTAAAGAGAGCTGCCACCTCCAGACAGTGGAAACCCAATTGTTGACCAAAGGTCTCAAGCCTCGGTGTTGTGTTGGAGGAAAAAAAGGGGTGAAGGTAAACAGAAGAAGACACAAATCAATGTTAAGACAGAAATGATGGTGAAGACTAATAAGAAAGGAAATGATAAATAATAATGAGGAAAGAAACAAGAGCGACAGCCTGAGAGCCATGAAATTGGAGAGAGGGAGTGACTCTCAAAGGGGGCGTAAGCTCTCAATAGTGAGCGCTGCCTCTCCATCCCCCAATCAAGCTCTACACTCAGCATGGCTGCCATAAATCTGCACCGGCTGCTGAAGCCTTTATTGGACCCTGGGAGGAAACCTGTCCTGCCATCACAGCCAATCCAGCCCCACCTCTCTCTTTAACATGGGGAAATGCATTCACACGCTTACCTTAATGCCCCACCTGGCCTCATAGGATCCTAATGTTACACGACAACATTAAAGCTCTTTCTTCATGCTATTTGGTGATAGACAAGAATGTAATCAGAGATTGTATGGTGTTTTAATGGCTTCCTCCATCCTCCCCCCCGTAAAGCTGATATGTACAGTGTGCCAGTGGGGCTAAGCTTATTGAAGAGGCCAGGTCTGGATTCTGGAGATAAAAAAGATGTCTGGAATTTACCAGCTACAATACTGCTGCAATTCTCACTCCTGCCCCTGTAAAATGGTGTCATATTTATATATGTGTGTGTGTGTATATATATATATATATATATATATATATATATATATATATATATATATATATATATATGCGGTACCCTACAGTAAACTCTAATGGAGATGGAACGGAGGCGAGCGTGGATGTATGGAGGGGTATAAGTGGGAGAGATGACACCCCTCTCTCTGTATTCCTCTATCTCCTAAATATCCAATTTAAAGACAATCTAGCAGAGAAAAGAGGGGGCTGGTAGACGGGTGAAAGTGGAAAGCTGTGGAAATTAAAGTGAAGCCTCCGCTACAGCATCGCTGGGAGGGACAGACATCAAGATGTCAAATGAACTCGAACGCAGTGTTTCTATGGTAATCCCCCCACACAACTGCACAGGCACTTGGCAGCAGTTAATTTGATAAATGTCGGTATCTTGTCATTAAGGGCAGACGTAGTGGCATAAATTGCATGGGTGGCTCTATTCTTAAACTCCTGAGTATCTGCATCCTGGGGAGGAAAATCTCAGAGGGCCTGCTCTAGACAAAAGCCCTGTTTCCATTGCAGGGTGCTGGATCCTCTCTTTTGGTTTTCCATACAACCTAGTACAAAATAGTTTCAGATCACCTGCGTTGGGGTTTCAATCAACCTGAGATACTACAAGGTGATCCGCCAATACCGCAGAGTATCGATCAAAGAGGGGATGTTCAACTCAATAGGGATAAAGTTGCAATGTCAAATTTCCTTTAACAAACAATTTAATCATCATGGGTGATCATTTTAGAAGATGAATCAAAATATTTTCTGAAAACTTGAAGAAGGATGTGACTTTCGTGACTTGTCTTGACATCTTTTTTCCAAAGCGAGACAGATCTGCACTGAGAGATGCTAATTTGCAGGGGAAACAGTGGCAGAGACGATGACAGCAGCTGCTGAAGGGATAGCAGGCGTTTTTGGCTGGGGGGGGGGGGGGGGGCAAGATGGCTGTCCTCAGACACTGCTAGAAAGTTACTGTGCTAAACTGAACGGTAACAAGGGAAGGAAATGAGGATAAAAAAAACTAAACCAGCACAAGACACAGGTTGATATGAGCTGGAAAACAAAGGCTATAAATGTCCTCTCCCCCACCTACACTTGTGATGTCACTGCAGCTTTTTCAGCCAAAATCACAATAAAGACATTCTAAGACACATATTTGTCAGTTTCTGTAGTAGGACATCAGAAGGAGTAACATGATGAAACATGAACATGGTTCAGTTTATTAGCGCTGCATGTTAACTCATTAGCTTACACTTGCACCTGTAACTGCTGAAGCTCTCAATTTAGCAGCTACAACGGCTCCTTGCAAATCCACCACATGCACGACTGGCCTGTGATTTCAGCTGCATTCAAGAGTCAGATGGTCTCTCAGAGCTACGCAGGATCTTCCTGAAGAGCTCCTCGCGTCTGTGACGCTTCAACGTCATCAGAATCTGGCTTCCTCAGATTGAATTAACGTTACATGTCATGAATACTGATAGTGTTTGTCAGGGAGCTTATTGGTACTTCAACACTGATCCAATCATGTACCGGTACCAATCATGAAGGCTACGAATTCTAAGTAACAAGCAAAGAATACTACATAAAACACCCTGTATGCAGAAGCAATACGTCCCTGGAAACATCTTTTAATGTTATGAATTTATTTCAACGAGTCCTTAGAGAGGGACATGAGTGCCATTGAGGACCCCCCCCCCCCCCCACACACACACACACACACCCTTTGTAAAGACTACAGCCTCCCCATCTCCATTTTCATTTTTACTCTATTCATTATAAAAAAAAAATTCACTGATAAAACCCAAAAATTAAAGCCGCCTGATGACTATCTGCTGTTGAATTCCTTATTCCCAGAATTATTAACATTATTGCCATTGTGAAATCCAATCGTTCTTTCCCTTCTACCCGGAGGTAATCCCTTAGCCTCAGTGTCAATCATCTCTGAAAGCAAACCAAGAAGCAGCAGGCGCTTTCAGTTAGAAAGCTGAGACGATGAAGCCAGCGACACTGTTTCTTTAAAAACAAAAAAGTGCCCCCTGCGGTGATGTAATCATCCCTTTGTCTCTTGATGGAGGGATGAGAGTCAGAACTGGGATGAAAGGGGGAAAAAGGACAACAGAAGAGAGAGAGTGTAGCCTGCAATCATAGCGGAGGAAGAAGAGAAGGGAGCAGAGCAACCAGAATATTTGCCGCGCTTTGTTTACCGAGCAGTGCTCAGTGCTGCAGATGGTGTTATGAGCTGTTCTTACACATCTAATTTTTTTTTTTTATATATATATTTACTCACGGGAAGACATTTTACATGTCTTAAATAGCAGTTTTAACAAATTGTGAACACATGGTTCCACCTGCAGAATCGTCTCTGGCTGTTTTGCATTTCAGTTTGTCTGCAGCTGACAGGCAACAGCAAAGGTTAATCAAAGCAAACTGAAATGTTAAATTACTTAAATTTTGCAGGACACTGACATTTTACTACAATGAATACAGGGACAATCATGTTTCTTACCCTTTAATTGCGATTCATCTTCGAAAAAAGTCTTCTATAATTCTATAATGCCCTTAATTCTCATATCAATTATATTAATAGAACATTTCAATTTATAAAATTAGTGCTTGGACAGCAGAGAAGATATCTTTAAATCTTGCATCCGACTCATGTTTTGACACAAATTTCTACTTCTGCGTGTACAAAATGCAAGAAAATTTGTTTTTAAAACAATAAAAGGTCACACTTTATTTATACTTAGGATAACTTATTTGACTTGAAAGAACAAACACATTTTAGAGTTACGCTGCATTACACTCACTGAAAATGATCAAATCCAAAACCAGCTGCGAAAGCAAGCACTTGAAAAGTCGTCTGCTTGTTGGTAAATTATGGGGCAAAGTAGAGATAGATTACTGCTGCAGATTAGCATAGATTATTTCAGTTACGGTTGACAAGGGCAAGGAAAGGAGCATCGGGTCTTTAGAACATGGAAGTTCATCAGACAAAGTGCACCTTCAGTATACAAGATCCAGGGTGGGTTGGTGACCCCTGCTCTGGGGGTGTGAGATATTACTGGTGTTTTCTCGAGCCTCCTCCTGATGGTATTAAAGGGCTGCTGGGATATAAAGTGCTGCGTTTCTGCTGGAAATATACAAAGAGCGAAACAAGGAACAAAAGAGAAAATGATTTAGAGAGCAAAGCTGACAGGCTGGTGGTATATAGAGTACCTACAGCCAGAAACAAACAGACAGTGCCGTTATTATACAATATTTACACAGGCAATCACACAGACAGTCATAAGGTTTGTCAGACAGAATGACAAATAGTCGTGTTTGTGTGTGTTTGCCAACTTCCTTTGGGTTCCGTGTTTGCATCTGTTTCAGTATAAATCTTTCTCTCTCGTTCTCTCCTTCCTGCTGCAGCTTCCTTTGATCACATAAGACTTGGGAGAGCGTTCTCTTGTCTCAGTGGACACACACACACACACACACACACACACACACACACACACACACACACACACACACACAGCCAGACAAACCTTTGATTCCATAAGCGCTTGTCGTGTCTTCGCTGTCAACTGCTAAAGTCATTAGGAAAAAGACTCATTACCCTGAACCCTGAAGCATTATGGGGGGAAGTAAGCGTTCAAATTGCCTCGGAATCACACAGAGACTCTGATTAATAATACAGCATGCTAAATTACCAGCCCTCACTGCTCTGGAACATGGACGCCACTCATTAAACTGCAGTTTCAACAGGAAAAAGATGGTGAAAAGTGGACGCTTTGCTTTTACGGCAAGTTGGCAAATAGTGGAACAATTTTAGCATCAAGGGCACCTGGTTTTTCTCTTTGCATCTGATGAAACTAATTACAATAATAACACACTCTTATCTCCTCTTCACTCTGCTCCCACACTCACATTTAACATCCAAGTCTTCCAACAGGAATCTTTTGTTGTGCTTGTCTCTCTCATTCGCTTTCTACGTTGCTCTCTTTGCAGGAGCCAGCCTGCGATGGCACGGTGGCAGTAAATCTTAAGGGCAGAGCTCAGCTCTCTGACACTCTCTTTAATGCATCATGAGCACCGCAACGATTGCGTGTGTTGCTGTGTGGGCGGTTAGCTGCCTCATTAATTTATCTACAGTGAAGCTGGCACTTAAATCTCCACGGTGATCTGCGGAACACTCTGCGGCTCATCATAAGTAATGTGTGGGTTTTTAAAAATGTGCTCGGTAAAAAATAGAATGGATGTAAAGTGGCACAAACACTAATTACATGTTTGATCGTGATGGGGAACTTGTTGGCATCCATTTATCAATCAACAGGTTTGAAAATCCTCGTGTGTGGTCTGGATAGAGACATCAGAACACAGGCAGATAACAGTGGTTGCCAATACACGGCAATAAAAAAAAAGCCTTTTGTACAGTAAAATAAAATATTGTCCCACAATAGGTGTTAAGTGTTTCCAGGCGTCTGTTGCTGGAGGCACTCCAAGGACCAAAGGGGCAAAGGTCAGAGGTTTGAGGTCAACGCACTGGAGGATGGGGACAAAGGTCACATTGGTTTTGTGTTACTGTGTGCCTTCATGCTGTGAGGTTGTGTCCATGTATGCCTGGATGGGGGGCGGGGGGGGGGGGGTGAAATCCAATTACAGTAATACTACTTCAATCGATGAAACCAGACGCTATAAAATGCACCTCAGCACTTAACGGCTGCAAGCACACAAACTTCCCCTTGAAAATGTTTTCATACACTCAAATGGACCAACACAGTTTAAAAATCGCTACTAAATGAGTCTATGAACAGGTTTCATCCAGATGCTTCGTTTGCTGCCTTCAAGAGCAGTTTTGTTTGCTCATGTGTTTATAATATGGGATAATTATAAGATTTACTGTATAATGATATATCCTATTAAAGTGATACTTCATCCAGACAGTGTATTTTGCCTTTCGAGGGATCACAAATTGGTTTGTTGAGCTCAGGGATCTGTTTAGTACTTGTTTGTGACTCCAGAGTGCAGACAAAGCTAGCTCAATATGTTTAGAATATATTAAACTAACGGAGACTGATTGACAACAACAGCAAAAACTGTCAAAAATGACAGTTTACAAAACAATTAAGCGCAATGTCCAGCATAATCAGCGTTGTCTAAATCCAGCTGCTCACGAGTCCACAAAAACTTTGATTCTAGCTAAAAACAAACTATAACTCATGAGCAAGCAGGCCGGTTCAACTGGACGAGCTAGCTACACGTTCATTCCCATGCTAGCGCTAGTTTGTTTTAAGCTTAAATTTTGCTGTTTGTGGATAACTGAGTGTACGGCTGGATAAAGAAGAAGTAGATTTTATGGGGTGATGCTCGTGAGAGTTTGTAAACATTTTTTTTTTTTAAGTTTTGGTAATTTTTTTCACTCTAGCCGTTGTTAGCTGTCAGCTACTATTAGCTTCAAACTAAATACACGTAGCTGGCTCTTTCTACATTCAGAACTCACAAAGAAGTGATGCACGATGGATAAAAAACATCTTTTTGAGTCCAAGGTGTCTATTTGTGAATACCTGAAAGGCAAAATACCCTTTTTTTGGTGAGGTGTCATTTTGAAGTGGTATAAGCTGCAATTGTCTTGACAGCAAAGCAGAAGCAAAGCTATAGTTGATTTTGAGGTGGCAGTCACATACGGTGTAGAACAGTGTGTTTGCCTAAATGTCAAGCACACAACGAATGACTCATTCATCCATTTGTGAGGAGCAAACTACCACAGCACCCTTCTGTACGACGTGTTTCTCTCCAGCGCTACATTAAGCAATAAAGTCCTTGTCAAAGAAGTTATAAAGAAAGAGTGCAAATGGCTCATTCGTTCTTCCACACAAGCTGTTTGTTGAAACTACATCATTTTTATGTGTTTCAGTCAGGGGGATTGACAGTCAGCGTGTTCTTGACATTGCTCCAACACTAAGGAGCATCACATCTTCCCTTTACTAATCCCCAGCGACCTGTAAGGCAGGTTATACTGCCCTACTACAGCCGCCGCCGCTGAGCTCGTCTCTAAGAAACTAAATCAAAACCTCACACCCTCACCAGGCAGCACTTGGACATTTCTGCTGTATCGGAACTCTATGATAGCAAGTCTGATAGGAGCTGATGAATCAAATTTAAACGCTGGTTCAAGCAGGTCACTATTCAGGGCTCTTCCCCAGGATTATTGCCACTTCAAAGTTGGATTTCCAACGCTACTTTTCCTTATTAATACTTTCATACATGTAATATTGCACGGTAATGATGTGGGGAAAGTCACATAAAAGTGCTGACCCCTGAGTTATGAGCTTGGCAGAGAGGGTTTTTTTTTGGATGAATGCATTCAACGTACGGTGACAGTAAGAAAATACACTCAGCGATGACACACTGATGATGAGAGAACGACACCGGGGGACGTCTGTCCTTGCAGATCGTGATTATTATGACCAACTTCAGCTGCTACACTGGGTTTCTGATCTTTATTCTGAGGATTTATTTCTTATCTGTAGAAGCAACAACACAGTCCTACATGTTTATAAAATTCAGGATGCACCATATCTGATCATTTTTCCCCCCCCCCAGGTATCTGAAATTTTTCAACTGATCACATATAAAGAAGTTAACATTTTTCTTTATGTCCAAAACATTTGTAAAAGCTGATCGCTCACTTTATCGTAAACGCCAATGAGCAAAAATGAAGAAACTAAACTTTATTTGCTGGGCTAATCTTCAAATTGGCAATCGGACCAAAACTCATATATTTAAAAAAAAAAAAAAAAATCGCTAACATACGTAGATATCAATTGTGCTGCATTACCATTGTTCAAAAACAAGAGAGAAATGGCATAGAAAGATGTACAGCACAACTATGATCTGCTCGGAAATAATTGCAGTCAACACCTTATGGCAGGAAGGTCAGTGTTTTAAATGGATTCATCCAATCAGTGTGTATCGATGATGCTGTAGTGAAAATGATCTCACAATCAAGAGGGTGTCTTGTTTAAACTCTCCTTAGAAAAGCTGGCTGTTGTCCAGCTGGAGCCGGTGCAGCAGGTAAAGAGACCCACTCCACTCAGCTGATACCTCCTCCATACTCCATCCATCCATCCGTCCATCCATCCATTTTCTTCCGCTTATCCTGTTAAGGTCATGGGGGGCTGGAGCCTATCCCAGCAGCTTTTGGGTGAGGGGCAGGGTTCACCCTGGACAGGTCACCAGTCCATCACAGGACCAACACATAGAGACAGACAACTTCCTACATACTCGTATTTATATTTTCTGGGATTTAAATTTCATCAGGTGGATGTTACTGAAAGAAAAGAGGAGAATATGCTCTAGATGCAGCTTTAAAATGCAACAACATCAGAACAGGGACCCTGACTCCCTGTCCCCCTATCCTTCTGTCCTCTTGTCCAGCAGCAGCACTTATCACCGACAAACAGCAGAACCAGCACAAAGAGCACCAATCTGCCTAATCTCTGGTCAAACACAAGCCGCCGCATCATCGTCGCTCAGGGCAATAAACTGCTGCTTTATGTCGAAGCTGTTTTCAAGGGACACGAATTAGGAATTTGCTAAACAGACCATAGAGATTTGCCAAAGCTTGTCTCTAGGGGGACTGTTGCCTGGGTTACCGCAGCCAACAGGAAGAGCATTTCATCTCTGATTAGGTAACCTGTCAGGCTACAGAACAGACTTTTATTCATGCTACTTAGAGAATATAAGCAGATAAGATAACTATCCCAGGTGAATATCTAATAAAGTTATTTTTGCTTCAGATTAGCCGTCGACCTGAAAGACGATGATATTTATACATGAACTTTTCTCACTAAGCAGCTCCACCTTTGAAACAAAAGAGCTAAACTATCTCCCACCATAAGGTAGGCTGTCATTTTAACAGCCTTTTAGTGTATTTCTCACCCCATCTAGTTGCCATGGATTTTCTGTGGCTTATACAGTATATATATCTGTTCTTGGTCTAATCTTCTCCTCCTCCTCCTCCTCCTCACCCCTCTGTGCGCTGGCACTGGGCCAGTCTGACTGTCTGCCAGTTTGAAACGTTCCAGCATCAATTACCTGAACCCAGCAGCACTCACAGACTCCCATAATGGCTCTAAAAAATCTACACACACTCACACACACACACACACACACACACACACAGAGACACAATTACAACACACACGCCTCACTCCCACACAATGCTTGATCAAATACACACTCATATCTATCATAAATCCAGCCTCTCTCACTTTTGCATGTCGACACACATTTTCACAAAATGAGGACATAGAATAATTAGGAGGATGAAAGAGAGAGAGAGAGAGAGAGAGAGAGAGAGAGAGAGAGAGAGAGAGAGAGAGAGGAGTCGGTGCCTACGCAGACAGTCATTTTAATACTCTCTATTCTTCTGGCTGTCTGGCTGCTGTCTCGTGAAGGTGAGGGGGCTCAGCTCAGCCCAGTCTCCTCTGGGACTTTAAGTCATGAAGAGATTTGATTCTCCTCCAAGCTGGAACACATCACCATCCTAAAGAGCTGCTAAAGCTGTCAGAAAATACTGATACGTCTTCAAAAAATACTCAGCTAACAATACACAAACATTCATGAGGAATTCTACTGAGGATTCCACAGGATACATGTGGTGCTCAGACCAACAATGGCGAGCGGCCAAGCTAACCGCATGGCGTTCTACTCTCTTTACGGCTGCATTGTGATATGATAAACGGTGAATGAAGCAACCGCCTCCCCCTCTCCACCCCTACTCCCTCTCCTATATCCTCTCAGGTATTTATTGGATGCATTCATCCCGGGCTCCATCACCTTGGCAACAGGACCTAGCAGAGAGTGAGAGTGTGAGAGAGAGAGAGAGAGAGAGAGAGAGAGAGAGAGAGAGAGAGAGAGAGAGAGAGAGAGGGGGGAAGCTCGGGGTAGACCCGTGTGTGTTTGTGTGTGTGTATGTGTGTGTGTGTGTGTGTGTGTGTGTGTGTGTGTGTGTATGTGTGTGTGCTCTTTATCTGGTTCCTTCTGGAAACACACATCCAGGCCCACCGTCCTCCATTGCTCTGCTGCAAGGACACAACTCATAACAGCTAACACAGGCTAACAAGGGAGGCATATTAAAAAAATAAATGAGGCAAAGCAGAAGTAGCTCATTACTGCAACTGCATTTATGTGCAAAGTCAAGTATGAGGCTACTTCCACTGATAATATACTAAAATAGAGGAGTAAATGTAGTAAAAGCCTGGATACAAAAAGGCCACACACGCAAACGTGGAAAAAAAAATCACTCTCATCTATGTCAGCTAATCAAACCATCAGAAGCATCACTCAACATTTTCACAACACAGATAAATGATTATATCAGCATTTCATTTCTCCTGGTTACACATTTGAACTGTAGAGGCGCCATGGGAACACTTAGTTACATCACACAGCAAATGAGCTAAATAAATGCACTTAGCATTCCTATTTCAGTGAAAGGATGATGTGGAGCAGGAAAGGTAGACCCAGACCAACACCAGCCAGGTGCTGAACTGGTAGTGAGGGAACCCATGAAACAAAATCAGGAACAAACAGGTAACACACGCCGGTTTGTTCGCTGCACCGGCATGCCAGCAATGTTGCAAGCGCTCCTGCATGATCAGATGCGTCACAATGACAGATGTCGCTGGGCAATAAAACTGTGGCTGAAATCAATGGGATTTTCATTTTAATTAGAGATACGTAAATGTGATCAGGAATAACAGAATCAGGTGACACCACTGGCTTCAGTCACGATATCGGAATGATGGAAGGACAAGCATGAGGAACGTCTCCGATCCATAGATACAGATCAAATACTGTACATCAATTTCGTGTCCATCTCATTTAATACATTTGCGTGTCCTTTTTTTTGCTGTTGTTGCTATTTAATGAAGAAAACGTGCAGGTTGGTTACAACTGTCACACGATGTATACTAAATTAAAACGCTAACAACAACAATAATAGTGATAATGATAAAGAAAAATCTCTGGTGTCAGGATCAGAACTGGTGAATGTGTGTCTGATCAGATCAGTGATCAACTTTTAATTCGTCTGAATATTTTGAGTCAGACGTTATCATTAAACTTGGATAACATTAAAAAAAAGTTCCTTCATAAATTATGCCTAAATAAAATGAACCACATTTTTCAGTAAAATTTATAAGAACTCAACTCTGTGCACGACACCATCTTAGGGCAGGTGCCATGATGAAGTGACATCAGAGAACTTCTACATATATACAGGAAAACAAAATGTTGTGCTGCTGCCTTTAGCAAACATGGTCGACACTGTTGGACGTGTAGTAGTAGAAGAAGAAGAAGAAGAAGACTAAATCTGCCGTTGGAGAGCAAGAGAAGTCGTGACAGAGATGATGTTAAGTCATGAAGGTCTTGCAGTCACACTGACACACAATGGTTGTAGTACTCAGACAAAGCAGAAGGAAATCTACTGTTAGCATGATAAAACGCTCTAAAAATAGAAATCAGCCATTCAGGTTGGAGCTGAAGTGTATTGTGCGCCGCTTTAGAAGTCCAACTTCTCAACCTAAACTGAGACAGAAAAAGTGACAAGCAGAAACAGAGGGAGGATTGACAGAAAGTTAGCACGAGATGAGAAGTGATAGGAGCCTCTCGGAAGCATTAACTACTTAGAGGGAGACATGAGGGAGGCATGAATTACTCTTTCTTCCACAGCGCCTTGAGGGGAGAACGATATATATTCAATTGGGTTAAAAGAATTTGTCTAGAAAGGAAACACTCCAGTCCGTGCCTGGAGTGCACGCAAGATACAGATTGGAGGATTAATGCCTTTTCTGTGTTTCTCCGCTGGATGGTAATTGAGAGATTCAGCAGAGGAGCTTTTACTGAGCCTGATCAAGGCTACGAGCTGTCACTAGAAACTACAAACATGGCCACGAGGGCAGCTGACAGACACACGGAACTGTAAAAATGGCAGCTTAAAACATCATTCGTATATTCCACTCTCTCTCTCTCTACCAACTCCTTCTCTTTTTCTACCTTTTTAATCTTCTCTCTGCTCCACCTTTCATCGCTCCCCTCTTTCACTCAGGGAGGAGGAGGTTGCTAGCAGTAACATTAGCCTGCTTATGTAACAAGACACTACAGATAGGTGAGAGCAGGTTGTAGAGGCGCTCATATATGCATGCAGGGTGAACACCCACGGGTGTCATTTAACTATAGTGCATTATGAGAGCATTCAAGCATACAAGTACTTTTACATCTGCCATTTCTACCAGGAGGCTAATATTAGTGTGGCCTTACTTGACCTTCTGATGAAAACAATACAAGCAGACACTTTGTGCACGATGCTGCTTTGGTTCTGTGTGTTAGGAGGAAGCGGAGAGTTTAGAATAATAGAATTATGAAAAAAATATTGCATTTAAGTCTGTTTTAGCAGCATTGAACAGTTTATTACACGCTCAGGAATGAAACAGGCCAAGTGAGTTCAGCCGACATCATTAGACAAAGTGATGATGCACACGCGAATGATCTGATTCTTTTTTAAAAAGACTCTCAAGTGTAAACGAATGAATTTCAATCATCAGGTTCCCATGAGCATATTTTGAGGCTAATAAAGAAAAGTTTGAGGGAACCAGGAAATTCATAAAAACACCATTTTTTCTCCTCTTCACTCGCTTGAGGTGGTTTTAAATTAGCGGGTAATGGGCACCCTGTTTTTTTCTCCATAAGCTCTGATCGATTCATAAACTCAAATACTCCGCTACACGATTCTTTTATTTATACTTGAATAGGATATTAAGTTTCAACACTTTATTCAATACAACTTCCTCAGTGTGCTCACAACAAATCAACAATCGAACAAAATACAGGAACAAATAACGTCTGACCTCGGCTTGTGACCCATGACATGCATCCATGGATGTAAGATGTCACATGAAAAGGAGCAGTGAAGCACACATACGATCAGACCTCATCCCAAGTAGAAACAGCGTGTCAGGTACATGACTGAAAACAGTTATTTTTCAGTGGAACTGGTGCCTTTGTGTCTCTCTTTGAAATGTTCCCTAAATGATTACATTAAGTTAGAGCAGTGAGTGAAAATAGGTCTGAAATGTCATCAGACATCAAGAACGCTGTTCGAACCCGGGAGCCTGACTGAATGTCTGCTGACCAACCAAGGGAAATTAAGTAATGCTTGGAGCGTGAGACAGAAACCTCTAACAAGAAAAACAACTAATGCCCGAGTTGAAGTTAAATTACATACAACTGCAGTACATCAGGAGTATTTCAGGAGTGTGTGAACCCTGGTGGAAGCACATCATCTCCCTTGTACTCAGTCAGACAAAAAGCAGATTTCCCCATGGAGTGTAGGTGTCCTTAAACTCTATGAAATGACCTCCTTTAATGTGTGTGTGTGTGTGTGTGTGTATGTGTGTGTGTGTGTGTGTGTGTGTGTGTGTGTGTGTGTGTGTGTGTGTGGGTGGGTGGGTGGGTGGAAGGGTAAAGCAGGTGGGGGGTGGGGCCGCTTCTGTTGGAAATGGTGCAATGCATTGCTCGTTCTCTCGACCACCAGGCAGATGTGCAGAGAGCCGCAGCCCCACATGCTTATTACATACCAAGGGCGAAGGCAGGCAGGCGCACACGCAAGCGGGCGCACACACATGCACGCTAAGCTGACCTCATGTCGACTAGACTGCACAAGGACATATGAATGCTGGTTTGTGGAAGTGTATTTGCGTGCGACTGTATTCCACAAGCACACACCACAGCATGCACCCCCCAAAAAAAGATTTCAAGTGTCTCATCAAAACACACACACACACACACACACACACACACACACACACACACACACACACACGGAAACATTAAACTCCACATGACCCAAAAGGAAGACAGACAGAGGAGGAACTACAGCGGAAGAACAAAGTAGTCATCATCCCTGTGAGGCGTGTGTGTGTGTGAGTGTTTGTGTATGCGTGTGTGTGTGTGTGTGTGTGTGTGAGCGACACAATGAATCAGACCCGTTTAACCACTGTTTGTGTGTGTGTGTGTGTGTGTTTTCATGTGTGTGTGTGTGTGTTTTCATGTGCATGTGTTGTGTGGAAGAGCAAAGCAGTGGAGCAAACTGAACATTCTTAACTAAATCCCTGACGTCCCGCTGCTGTTGAATCCAAATAAACCAGAAAACGACTGATTCAACTTCAACACCAAAAAACAAAACAAAACACAGAACAACTTGGAAACACAAACCAGATTATTCATTCCAGGATTGTTTTATTCCACTGCTTTTATTTCTGACCTACTAAACTGGTGACTGAATATATTTCGTATATGTTCTCAGGAGGTGTCATCCAGATGCTGATATACAGTCATTCACATAAACACACATGGTTTACATTCATCTCTGGATGAATCAGGATGGGAGCCTGTTCACAATGTGAACCAGACCTGCTCCTGAGGTGATCTGGCACACAGTGTCGCCAACTATTTTTTCAATGGAAAGTAGCTTAAACCCGCTGGAAAAGACTCCAAATGTTACTAGCATTCCGCCAAATATCCTGGTGGCTTCCCTCCTCCTCTGTATTCACTTCTGCTGTCCGAGTTCCAAGTAAAAATGTTGTCATTTTTATATTTTCCTGTTTCATTGTCATGCAGGAGTAGGTGGAGTAGGAAATGTTAGCAGGGAGTCACTTCATTTGTCTCCCTTGTGTTTTCCTTTAATGTCAGTGTTTGTTTTTTGTTAGTTCCCTGCTTTTACTTAAAAATCTTTGCCCTCTTGTGTCCTGTTGTCTTATTTTCCCTCGTGTTTGTAGTGGAGGTCGATGCTTCAGGTTTTAGGGGATTGGTGCCGTCTAGTCTCCGAGGTCAGTAACAGTCCAGAACTGAGTCCCTAACAAGAACAGGAACACTGAGCTGAAAAGCAACAGGACTGTGAGAAGTGGGTTTCTTTGTCTCTCCACGACGGCTCTGATATTTCTGCTTGGATATGTACGACTCATTCTCATTAGCGGAACATCTTAAGGGAATTTCTTCAAATTTGGCACAAAAAGACCACTGGGACTGAAGACGGGGAACTGGGAAGATGTTGGTGGTCAGAGGTCAATTTGATACACGCACGGAGCCAGACGACTCTCTTTCTAGTTGATATGGATGGTGATGAAACTGCCTCACACGTGAGCGCATCATGTGAGCTACATTTTGTCCCCTTCAGGTCAATACTCATAACATTATGCTAGGTGGGAGAGCTGATGAACACACACATTTAGCATGTGTAGGCAAACATGTAACACGCTTGTGTAGCTGACACAAGCAGATGCATAGAGCTAAGCAAACAAGAAATGCAAACAAACACACCAACACCCGCACACACACACACACACACACACATATTTTCTGTGTATCAGCCGACAAGTAAAACATGTGTCTGATTCATCATTCGTTCGTTTTACTTTGCTGAATTCAGGATTAATTCTTAAAATCCTACTTTTAATCTTAATTTGGAAGTTGAGAAGTCTTATTCATCAAAACTTTTGTTCAACATTGACATTTTGGCCTTTCAGCTGCTGTCACAGCTCCCTCAGCTCATGGGTGCGGTTCCACAAACAGGCACAACCCGTCTGACAACAGCGACGCTGACAGCTTTTTAGACATAAAACACAAAGAGGCAATTTTTTTTTACATACAAATCCCTTTTTTCAGAATATTCTTCAAAACAATAGGCCTTCTCAAACGAGTCAGAATTTTCCAACTATACAAGTAGATAAGTCAAAAAAATTGATGTTTATTTCCAATTACCATTTGTTTAATTGTTTTTAGCCGACTCCCAGCTTCAGTCACGCAAGCAAAACAAGTCAGGACGCCTATCTGCAAACAGCAGAGTGCAGACGAGCAAAATAAATCATGAATCGGCTGAAAATAGAGCCATGGCCTCAAGAACAAAAATCAAATTAAAGCGTGAGACTCCCAGAGGTTCTCAAATCAACTCAGTACAGCCACAACTGCAGCTATTCCCTCGTGGGTGTTGTGTGCTCCACTAATCGGCCTGATGGAGCATCTGAATGATGGAGGGAGGAGGGTAGAATGTAGATCCCGGCACTCTGTCTGTATACGCTGGTTCTAGTATCAGTATCCCACACCCATCCTGGGTACTGAACTGTATTTCTACATTGTTCTTGATACCAGAAGATAACAAGCAACCGCTCGCATTAATACCAGGAGCAATGGATTACGCAAACAATTTGACAGAGGTATCAACCAGTTTCCTTAAATTCATAAAGAAATTAGATTAAAAGAAGCCGACGCATAAGAGGCGATACAGGTTTGGCCTTAAAATATGTGTTTAGGCTGATAGAGCATTGAATCATCAGAAGAAATGAATTTTAAGGAGGAAAGGAGGACGGAGGAGGATTTGCCCTTTAAAATCTATAAACCAACAGCAACAAGAAGGCATGCTGTTAACCTCTGCTGCAACAAATAAGATAAACCCTCACCAGACAGATACAATGAGTCACAAGATGTGCCCCCCCAACACACACACACACACACACACACACACACACACACACACACACACACAGAGTCAAAGAAGAACCATAAGTCCAGTATCATAAACAGTCCTGATGAAATTTTTGAGTTCTTTCTCAGTAGCTCGTCATAGTCTGGTTTCAGTTTTACAACATGGGGAGTCGTTTGTGTGTGTGTGTGTGTGTGTGTGTGTGTGTGTGTGTGTGTGTGTGTGTGTGTGTGTGTGTGTGTGTGTGTGTGTGGCTTCTTAATACTTGAATGTGGTGAATCAGCATTTCTTAACCATAATCAACCGTTTATTAATGCCAGTTATCGTAAACCGTGCTAACCTTCCATCTATATTTGCACTGTCTCATTCACTTAAAAGAAAACCATATGAAGATAACTAGGCACATTAGTTAACTGCTAACGAATGATTAAGTAAGCATTAACTACCTATTATCAATGTAACCTCACTGTAAAATGTTAATGTTGGCATTTTAAGGTCTGCGTGGGGATGACGCCACCATTACCATCAATGTGGACGAGGTCTACTGTGCAGAGACATAGGATATCTGACAAAGAGAGACACACATGAAGACTGATGACACACGCGTTATTCACCAGACACAACGTCACTAAATCAAATCGACTTCGGTGGCCTCCTCGTCATTAAAAAGGGCACGACAGACAGATGGCTGGAAAGGCCTACCCACTGTCTCTGATCCGTATGAATATTTCATGATGAGAAGCCTGAAAACAAAAGGTTTTCTACGCTTGCAGGTGTAAGTATTCATCCAGAAAACACTACTTAATGACTGGTTCTTTACTTGCATGTTTGAGTGTGTGTGTGTGTGTGTGTGTGTGTGTGTGTGTTCTGCTATGGTATTTACCTCCTATCAGCTAAGAAAAGTAACCTTCAAATAGCACTCCGAGACACCCGGCTCACTGACAATAAGCAGAAAAAGATAGCAGTTCGCTACCGTGGTGATAACCAGAGTCTGAGAGAGGAGGCGGTCTGACCCAAATCCAGCTCACACACACACACTCTCTCACACACACACACACACACACACACACACACACACACACACACACACACACACACACACACACACACACTCTCTCTCTCTCACACACACACACGGGGTGGAGAGGAGAGGAAGAGTCTGAATGGAAACAATTAACCCAAATTAGTTTTAGAAGTGTAAGGACATGCAATATTTATCCAGAGGTTTTGTGAGTCACTACTCCAGAGCAGGAACGCACGGTTGAACACATAATAAATCATTTCTTGAGAGCAGCTCCTCAGACAGGCACCCAGTTCCTGTTGTTTTTATGGTCTAAAAAGCCTTTGAAGATCTTCTGTCTGTGAATGAGAGCCGTTTTTTTTATCTGTGCGTTATTAAATCAACAACACGCAGTATTCCCGTGTGTAGGCAGACATCTTACAGGACATTATTTCATAATTCTGAATTAAATCTGAGTTATTACTCTAACTTTGTTTTCTAATCACTAAACTGTCATAACTGAGGTCCAGACTGACATGTGGTTCAGACATTAGAATATTATCAAAGTTTTCACAAAAAGAAAATATCTATGTGTTTGTCTTCTGTTAGCTCTGCCTAGGAGATGATGCTCTTCAGTGCCACTCGTCTGTCTGTCCGTCACTTGAACTACACAAAAAGTAGAAGGCTGATGTTTATGAAACTTGGTGAAGGGGCAGAGCCGATTTGACATTTTGGTACGGCTCCAATTACTGTTTCAACTTTAGCGAAAAATGTCATTAACATTTTCCAGAGTATGCGCAGATGTATTTTTGACACCTTTGGAGAAAAATCCAGCTTTTAGTCGAAAACTGGATTATTTTCTAATCTCCTGATATATTATCATACAAAATATGAAGCTACATTAGCTCTAGCAAGCTGAGGTGCAGTTTATATAAAAATAAGAGGTAACTGTGTTTACAGAGTTATACTTTAGTTTTAAGATTAATTTAATAAATGTGAAATATAATCTGGATATTCAGTCACCTCAAACTTTGCTGCAATTCTTCAGTATCAAATCCTCCATCTTTCCTCTATTTGGCAGGAAAAACTGAAATGTGAATTAAAAAAAAGTCTAATCAACACACAGGGCCAGTCTGAATGATGTCACGTTCTTCACCTGCACCGTCCTGAGTAAGGAACTTTTTTAGCATCGAACTGTGAACTCTTGGCAATGAGCCCGAAGCAACACCAAGTCAACCGGTGGTCAAGGACGGACAGAGAGAGACAAGAGGAGACAGAGGGAGAGAGAAGGAAACCATTATCCATTGAGAAGGGACACAAAGAGCAGCGGGGCCTCGCCACACTCGACTGAGAACAAATAATAGCTTTAAAAAAAAATGGGACAAGACCCTTGAGTGACCCACTTTTCACTACTAGTGGACCAGGGACATTCGGGCTGTCGACTGGAAACATCTGGATTGATCAGCAAGTCTCCCATAACTGTGGGAGGTTGTTGGGGGGGGGGGGGGGGATGGAGGAGCGTGGGAAAGCTGCATGTGCTTCAGATCATCTTCACCTCTCTGTATCTCCCTATCGCCCTCAGCTGTCCTTTCCCCTCTTCTACCTCGAATCTTTGCAGCCTCCGCCATCGTAAATGTTCTGCAGCTGCGACTAATGAAGATTTTCATGATGGAGAACTCATTTAAGTAACACGGTGGGAAATCAGCATTGTTGCTGATTCATTCGCCGTCTTAATTATTGCAGCACAAAAACAAAAGCCGGACAAACATGGCGTGCGTCTCACTCGTGGGGCACATTTCATCGTCAGGATCCAGAGATCATGTGTGCAAAGTTTTGTGCTGACTGGACAAAGCACCACCTAGTGGCCAAACGGAGCCTCAACAGGACATGAGGACACAATCTGACCTGAGTCTGTTGCAAGTAACGTAGCTTGGTTCAGAGCCACATTCATGTTTGGACTGCAAGCTCAGAGGATATTGCTTTCATGTTCGCATTTTCAGCATGATAACAAATCTTTAGTTGTTGTTTTTTTTAATCACAAGCGTTCATAGATTCTAAGTTTATTACAGATTGAACATGCTGCCGGAGAATTTTGAAAAAGTTGCATTTTGCTGCGAAGTGAATGAAGTAGGCGTGGCCAATGTTCAAACATTCAGGTCGATCCAGGGCGCGTGGCTGTTGAACGTGCCTCGTACAAACTGGGAGTTACAGAACAAAACATGCAAACATCGGCAGTGGACATCACGCAAACGTTTTGTTGAAAAACGTTGAAAAAATGTGATTTATTCGGTCAAACAAGAAAATGCGGTAGCAGCATTCTTTCTACTGGCCAGCAGGGGGCGACTTCAGTCGCTGCCAAATCCAGTCAGATTTTGTGAAGCTCCTTCTTACTTGCTACCGCAGTAGATGTTTTCCTAATGAGGTTAGGCTTTCGGTACTGTTCATTTTGTAAATAATAGCCAGCGCATTTCTCAGTCAAATCTGCCCCTCGCTCACCTCCAGCTCCACCACCTCGCCCAAATACGGTCGCGCTCGGTGGCAAAAAAGCAAAAACGAAAGTAGTTAAATTTGAGACCTGAACACAGGGGTCCACTAATCGACAGGTGACATCACACTCGCTACGTCGTACATAGGGTTAGGTTACAATGAGACTTTCAAACTGCACTTAAAATAGCACCTTCACCAAAAGATCCCCTCCAGTCACATCCAGGCTGGTTCAGCTGCACCTTCAGCACCAGCTTCATACATCTGCGCGCCCTGAGAGGAACCTACCAACATCTCCTGTGAAACAAATACAGTGTCGAGGGGTACATGATTAACGGGTGGGACGGAGTCAGCTCCCCTGCCCGATTCAGTCTCGAATTGAAGTCATCAATAACACAACATACAGGTCTCAGTAGCATATCAGGAGAGCTGTCACGCCATCTGTGGTCTTGAAATTCTCTTTTATCACACGCTCAGACTAAAAAAAACCACACATACACACAAGGATACACACATGCTCTCAATGTAGTAAAGGGTTGTCGACTCTTTGGTAACATTGCTGTCGTCTAAGGTCAGTTATTATCAGCTGCGTTTCAGTCTTTAAATCAAACATGGAGGACGGTTCTGTCAGTTTGGCTTTTGAATGTAAGGATTTATCAAAGTTACCGGTATTTCATTTAGCTTTGGACAATAAAGCCCTCTAGAACCTCTGATTTTGCCAGAATTGACAAATAAAACAGAATTTACAGAGACATGTTGAGATTAAGGCGGCACGGTGGTGCAGTGGTCAGCACTGTGGCCTCACAGCAAGAAGGTTCCAGGTTTGAGCCCCGGCTCCATCACAGGATCTTTCTGTGTGAGTCTGCATGTTCTCCCTGTTCCTGTGTGGGTTCTCTCTGGTACTCCAGCTTCCTCCCACAGTCCAAAGACATCAAGAGGGGACGAGGCTGATTGATACTCTAAATTGACCGTAGGTGTGACTGTGAGTGTGACTGTGAGTGTGAATGGTTGTCTGTCTCTATGTGTTGGTCCTGTGATGGACTGGTGACCTGTCCAGGGTGAACCTGCCTCTCACCTGAAGGCTACTGGGATAGGCTCCAGCCCCCCTGCAACCCTTAACAGGATAAGTGGAAGAAAATGGATGGATGGATGGATGGATGGATGTTCAGATTTAATTTCCAAGCGAGAATAAAAAGGTCCGCTAACGTGTGTGACTGAGAAGCAAATTAGTACCTGCATTATTCAGATGTTTTATTTTTAACAACCATATGGGACACGGGCTGCTTTCTGTTTTACAAAAGGCACTTGTCTTAAAATATGCTTGAACAGGCATTTTCCTTCAGCAAAATTAACTCTTCTAACAATGTGTACCATTCTGAAAATAGCACTTGTTCTCATGGCAGACGTTTCTTACGGCTGCAAGCGTTTTACAGCCCTTTCCTCATTACTCATCCAATGTGTTTATGTCGAATTCTGTTTGGCTCTCTTTGTCGGCTGATGTTCCACGCCTTCAAATTACACTGCAGGCATGAAAGCATACAAGTGTATGTATGTGATGTCCCACCCCTGTTGTCCCTCAGTCAAATGTTCCGCCTGAGATTCATGAATCAGCCTCACACAGACGAGAGGAGTGACTGTGACATCAGTGGCTAAATGTAGCCGCGCCACCTATTTCAAACTTAAACACATAAACACAAGCGTTTCTGCTGCTGCTCAGCCACATATGACCACCCCTATAAAAAAACAACCTCACTTACGCACAAAGTAAACACGTGCATTAAAGTCAAATTATATGAGTGAGGTCATCGTCGTTTTGTTTTGGGAACTGAGGTCTATTCTCCAGAATGTGGCCATCATGACAACTCACCACCTTGGTTTGATGGTGACCCAAATTATGCTTTTCCTTCCTTTTCCTGTTGTGTATTATGTTACAATGTCACAAATTCATTTGAAACACAGACAAGTTTTTGAATAATGAGGTAAACGTACATAAAAGTAAGTTTCAGGCTGCTCTGAATACATCACCAGTGATGCTTCTTCCCTTTGATCAGTTCAGGCTGTTCTCAGGATGACTTCTGAGTAATTATAACACCAACAACAACAAAAAATAAACAGTCTAATTTATATGAACGCATCTTTACACAGACCAAATAAAGTGCAACATGGCTGCTTGGTCAAAACAATCAAACTAGGCAGTGCTACACACTTCAAAATATATCCAGAAACCTACCGTACTGTTTGGTAGCAAATGAGACTGTTAGCATGAACTGGCATGTTGGAAATAACCAAAGCACTGCCCTGTTGTGTACTGTTCATTCACTTTTCATAAGAAATCCTTTTCGTGTTAAAAACATAAACAAAAACTTATCCCACAAGCTAATTCAGCTTCTATCGCGCTAGCCACAGGCCTGCTAGCGTTAGCCTTAGCTGCTACTGCGGACTTGGAATTGCAGCTACAGCTTCTATGTATATGTTTTGGTTTCGACCAGGTGCTTCCTAGGGTTATATATTAGCGAATACAGCTAACTAAAATCTACTTAGACAAGCCAACTAAACAAAATGATTGTTTGAAAGCTAACAAGCTAGCAAACCACCTCTATAAAACACATTAATACCTTTCAGCTCTTCAAGTCATTATTGCATTTTTCAGCTCATTGCTTTGTCTTTCACCTTCATTGCTTATTCCGCTCTTTCACCAAGAACACACTTATCAATTTCTGTTTTCCCTCTTCCTTCAGACCCTTTCCTGTTTCCCATTTAAAGTTGGTTAAAAATAAGCTGAAGCAGTGAGATGGCACTTTGTGCTTTACAGAGGGAAAAGGAGATAATGGCTTTTTACTGGCAGATAGCTGGTTTTCTCAGGAGGTCTGGCCTTGGGACAAAAATGGCAACAGAAAATGGCCCACAGTCAATGCAAATCTACGCACCCGAATAGGATAAAACCATTTTCCAGAACACGTTTCCTGTTTCATTCAATTTAACCTTGGATGCGTGAAAATATAAAGGCCGGTAAGCATGCATGATCGATTAATGTTTCAATCATGCTATTGTTAGAAATGCTGCACACACACATACACACACACACACACACGCACACACACTTTACTGATAGCACCTTGGTGGGCTGATGTATGTTGACACTCGCGTGTTTGTGTTCCACATCTCACCCTAAACAATGGGTATTAATCTGCTGCTAAAATCACTTCCACTCCTCCAAAGAGGAGTTCCACGACATTTTGTACCCTAGCTGCTGGGATTTTCTGCCATTTAGCCACAAGAGAATTAGAGAAGTCAGGCAGTGACGTGGGATGATAAGGCTGGGCTCATGGTTGTTGTTTATATTCATCCCAAAGGCAATGGGAGGGGTTGAGGTCAGGGCTCTGTGCAGGCCAGTCAAGGTACTCTGAAAGCAAATCCTCTTCCATCAAGCTCCACTTTGTGCTTGAGGGCTTTTTCATGTTGGAACAGAAAAATGCATTTCCCACACTGTTGACAAAACAGTGGGCACACAATTGTTTCACCCCACGATCCATTAAATCTACCAGCAAAAAAAAAAAAAAGGAAAAAGAAAAGGCCAAGATTAGACCTACAATGAAACCCAACAGAAACTGTAAAAACTAAAATAACCACCGGGTTTTCGACTCCAGCTGTCCTCAAATGCATCTGTGGGCTTCACTTTGACAACATAACATAACAAGTTTGAAAAAAATGTGATATTTTAATCAGAATCACTTTAGTTTTGTTTAAAATATTAAAACAAAGCAGCAGCAGAGACCAATTTTCTCATATAAGAGCCTTTAAACATCAGAATTCTCAGCTCCTCAACACATCCATGACTGATGCATCTGCAGTCGTGATAAAAATTATGTGAAAAATGGGCTGAACTTCCTGTACATCTGTAAAAATCAATAATGGTAACAGTATGGACACTTGGAAAAATAATACATATTATACTGATTCTATGTCGCTATTGAAAGAAATGCAACTGCTTTTGCTTGGTATTTCTCCTTTTCCTTATGATTTATAACCGTATAAATACGACCAAAATTTACAACTAGAAATGCCGCGTCACAGTTGTAAACCAGATAAAACAGTTTTACAGTACAATCTGTCATCCATCCATCATCTATACTGCTTATCCTGTACAGGGTCATGGGTGTGAGAGGCGGGTTCACCCTGGACAGCTCACCAGTCCGTCAGAGACGGACAAACGCTGACACTTGGTTTAGAACCTCAAATCACCTAACTTGCATGTTTTTAGCATGTGGCAGGAAAAGATCTCATGTAAACACAAGGAAAACACACAAACTACATAAAATGAATGCCATTGTGAAGTTAAGTATAATAACATTTCCTGCAATACAACCTTCATGGTCTCAAGGTTACAGTGACCTTGACCTTCCACCAACAAAACCATTTCAGATCATCCTTGAGTTTGCGATAGATATAAATTCCCTCAGGGCGTTCCTGACATATGGCGTTAACGATGACAGAGCGGATGATCATCCACAAAGCTGCATGGACAACTTGAAAACATCACACACTAAAGATACATGGACACCAGGAACACCTAACGTATCATCGATTTTTAGACTTTCATACTTGGGTTGGGGGGGAGGGAGCTGATTCACAAGAGCGAAAAACAGATTCATGGCAGAATAAGCTGCACTTGGCTTCATGTTTAAATCTTCCTCCTCAGCTGGAGAGAAATCACATAAGCCAACTAGGCTCTGATTGCCAACACAGCACATGAAAAATAAAACGCTACACTGCCCGCTAATTCACTTACATAAGAGCCTCAAGTGAGACATGAATCTAAAAGTGGAGTGACAGAGAGGAACACAATGAAGCATCCTGGGAGGAGACAGTAATGTTCATCTGCTGCACGCCTGTGTGCACTATAAAAGAGTCTTTTGTATTTCAGCTATGAAATTAACATGACATAAAAAAAGATATACACTGCAATTATTCGAATATGTACTCCATGCATTTGGAACATCCGTTTTCTCACAGTGTTCTCAGACGCCCTGTGAAGCTTTTCCCCACCAATCATCTTGCAGTTAGAGTCTTTAACACACAGAGAGACAGTGACAGGCAGCGGAGATTTAGTAACTATGATCAACACTGGAGCCGACGGGGAAGGGCTGTAATTCTCTTCCAGTATTTCTGGAAACACGCCACTTTAGTTCTAATCTAAAGCCGAGACAGGCTGTTTTGGACTTCCTCTTTACATATCCAAGGCAGACACATCACAATTGTTTCCAGTTAGAGTGCATGTGTTCTGAGTCTCACTGGGGAACTGAACAGATACACGTTCATTCTGTCTTTGGTAAACTCAATCCGTCTTCGGTGACTGACAGTCGATGCGTCTGTACTGCTTTTCTCTGACCGGCCAATTACCGGACCGACTGACTGACAGGCCCGGCGAGAGGACGAGTAAACATCCTACTGAAGGGCAAGAGATACTAATCAGAGCTAACAAGAGCCTTCCCCATCACTGGAGGCAGAGAGAGCTCTCTGCCTCCAGTGGCTTCACTGTCTTTGATGGGTCCGTCGAGGTGAGAACCAGCTGATCCTGAAGGAGTTCATAGTTGAGACTGATATAAAACATTACTGGAACAAATATGAAACATAACTGCACGTTGACCGAGAGGAACAACCAGCTCCATCAACATGAGTCAGAGTCTGGGCCATCACACACATAACCAGCCATCATGACGCTAACTAGCCACGGCTAATATTTGCACACGTGAGGTATTTGTCGTGTTTACACACACAAACAGAGAGGCAGGTAAATAGAATCATTGACTGGTAAATTGATTTCACTTTTATGTAGCGCCTTTGCATTTCATGATCTCAAAGCACTTGACACACATGGATGGTGCAGGACGCCACGCAAACACCAGCCTTTTCATCAGGAACAACTCGGGGTTCAGTATGTTGCTCAACAACACTTTGGCTTGGCCAACAGGAGAAACGAGGATCAAACCTCCTGGTGCCGGACAGCCACTCCACTTCTGAGCCGCTGCCTAACAACTATGCAGAATTTGACCTCTAGGTGGCTCTGGGGGTTAATTTCACGCAAGAGCATTCCAAACTATGTTAAAGTTGACATCAACATTCGGAAGATGTTGGTTTTTGGTCAAACAACAAAACAATTTCAAATTTGCATCCAACATCATCCTGAAATTAGACTTTGATTTTGAAACATGTAAAAAAGTAATGGCTTTAAGATTCATGAGTGTGCCGGCCAAGTATAAACTAGAAATACATCATTAGGGTTGTACGCCTCCATGATGTGTCCCTGTCACATGACCTTTTACCTCAACCACCAAAATCTTTGCAGTTCATCCACGAGTCCCAGTGAATGTTTGAGCCAAATATGATGAAATTCTCTTCAGGTCGTTGTAAGATATCACATTAATGGGAATGGGTCAGATTGCATTTACGTGTTAGATGACAGTGACCTTTGACCCCGAAAATCTTTTCAGTTCATCCACGAGTCCCAGTGGACGTTTGAACCAAATCTGAAGCGATTCTTCAAGACGTTCCTTAGATGTCACATGAAAGAGAATGGGAAAAATATCATGGAAATGTGAGGGGACAAGGATCTTGACCTTTGACCACCCAAATCTTTTACTTCATTCTTGAGTCTCGCTAGAGATTTTTGCCTAATCTGACGGGGGGGGGGGGGGGGGGATTAACCAGAATGGGATTGAGAGACGGACAAGAAGACATAACACCTCTGACCTACGGCTGTTGCCGTAGCGAAGACATAAAAGGTCTTCCTGTGTCAAGACGTTCACCTAAAGATTTCATGACATTCAGCCTTCCATCACATCTAAAAAAAAAAACAGATTTCCTTCGCTTTTCATTTTTCCGCTTCCTCCTGCGTATTTTATGAATTTCTTCTCTGCTGCAGCTCGTCTCCACTGCAGGGAACATCAGGGGAAAAATCTGTCATGTAAGTATAGACATTCTCCCTAACAGGTCCAGGGCAGATGTCTCCCTCCCTCAAGGCTTCACCCATCTTTTGCTGATGGATTTACAGAGGTCTTCTGATGGGTGCCCCCAGACTGGATTCAATTAAGTGATCAATAGAGTTATGAATATATTGGAGTGATGTTGCAGTAATAAAATTAAACCACTCTCCTCTCTCCTGGAGAGCAGACGCTGGGCACCGCGGGTCATCGCTGATCCCTCTCTGTGTTCAATACAAGGTCACTCTTGAGGTAACAATAGAAGAACGATGTCTGCAGCAAATTTACACACGTCAGGGAGCCGCGTCCCTCCGCGGCCAATCGAACAGAAGAGAAGACACAGCATTTCCAGCGAGGTGTGTTGTTTATCTTAACGGTGTATAAGTACCAGGGAGCGTAGCAACGTCTAATTTCATTGGGACTGAGCCAGGATCCCAGGAGAAGGCCCCAAGCAGAGGGAAGTCTACAGTCAGAGTTTCAGCTGTGAGCATTATGTATGTGTGTGTGTGTGTGTGTGTGTGTGTGTGTGTGTGTGTGTGTGTGTGTATTCTCTGGTGACACAATCTTCCTTGATAGACCTTGTCCCCTTGCCATCAAAGGGGCGCGGAGGACGGCATGTCAATCATTTGTCACAGCGCCGTGGCGACTCCTCATTCTTCTGTGGACGGATCCTTCATTTGTTCTCTGTGGCTACCAGATAAGTAAGAAATGAGAAAATATATATACTCCAACATCAAAGACTAAACTTGAGCATTCGCAACACTGATGGATTTATTTAGAAAATCTACAAAACCGACTCTGTTTTACAGTAGACTGTTTTTTGAGACAGATTGGAGTCATGTGACCACACCTACAGCCCAAGGGTGTTGTTTACTCCCTTCATCATCGGCTCCTACGTGACAACGGCACCAGAACAGTAGAGCGGTGCTACTGTCTATAATACAGCAGTGTCCCCGCTGATGTCATGGTATTTGAACGTTACACTGTAGTGGGAAAACCAGGCTGTGCACGATACGTCAGACAGGTATTACTGCTGGTGTGAGTCATGCAGCAGGACTCTGCTCTCGAGCTGCTCTGCTGGGGCTCAGCTCCTAGTCCTTCTTGCTCAGCAGTAGTAGATGTGGGATTCCTCAGACCCCACAGGAAGAGCCCTTAGTCTTGTCTGGAAACATGTTGTCATTACGACATTCCATTTGGACACCAATGACACTGATTTCTTGTTGATCTCAGTGCTACTTTGTATTTGAGGTTTCATTGTGTTATTATTTACGGTTGTGTTCATTTCTGCTTTCAAATCTGTTTTCCGAACCACAGGTGAAAACGCAGACCCAAAGACACCACTGGACAACTGCAGCAAGTGGAAAATCTGGTTTTGTGGCTTGAATTTTGCAATATGAGGCGACAAAACCGAAATTCTCAGGAATTCAGTTCATTGACCTTCAAGATGTCAGAGATTCTTCTCCAAATTCAAAGAGGAGAACAGCTAAACAAGTGGGTGTCTTGTCCTGTTGAAAATATATGATGCTAGCGAAGTAAGAGTTAAACACAATGAGGTCGAAACCTACTGCTGTATAGAACTAAATCAGGGGTCTGAAGTCAAAGTGTGGCTGGTCCGTGCAAGTGAAATCTTCTGTGGTGGTTCACAGGTCAACGCAAATATATATATATATACACATAAAAAACGCCAAAAAACCCACTTTGTCCTTCAACAACAGCTACTAGATCAGCCCGCCACTGACAAATTGATCAGTGGGAGGCGAATGGTGCAGCCTGGACCTGCAGTTCAACCATCAGGTAGAAGAGCTCCACTGCACTGCGCAAATGGGTTTCTAGTCCTGGCCAATGAGAGAAACCTCATCCATTCATCATTTGTACCTAGAACCGGGTATAACGGCGTATTACGAGTTCATCTACACCTGCTGCGGAACCGTTCTTGGAAATGGAAGGTGAACGAAGGTTGATGCTTGATGTCCTGTTTCTGCTGCAAGTTCGGACCGTGTATCAGTAGCTCAAGTCATTTATGTCTTGTTACTTACCGACAGTGCTATAGAGATCATGCAACTGCATGAAGTTACACTACTTGTACTTGAAAGTGGGTGTGCTCATAGGCTCCTGTGTTAATGAGAGTTAGGAGGAATATGTGTCAGGTTTTGGTTTTGCAACAGTGGCATCAATAATGGAGGACAGACATTAGAGAGGGATGGTGGGTGTGTACTCATTTTGGGTAAGTTTGTTCCTAAATATCCATATTTGCATTTTTGTGTATTCATGTGAGGGAGGCAGGGGAGGGAAACGAGGAGACGCTACTTAGAAATGTTAACTTGGAGGAAATGTCTCCGTTATAAAAATGGGTAAGTGTCAGCCAAGAAGCTGCTACAGTCTGAGGTTATATGTCTAATATCCTCAGGATTTATACTGTTAAGACAGTCCACACACACACACACACACACACACACACACACACACACACACACACACACACACACACACACACACAAACTGACGCTACTGTACATTCTCCTCACAGATGTTTAACATCGCCAAGCCCTGAGCGCGCTCTGCCTTTTCTAGGTCTATAAAGTGGGCCAAATGAGCAGCAGTGACAATGACACAGGAAGATCTGTAGAACTGGAGCACTCAGAGAGACGAAACAAGGAACTGACAAAGAAGGACAGAAAGAAGCAAAATGAAGAAGAGAGGGGGGAAAAGACAGTTTTGACCATGTGGATGCAACACAGGAAGCTCCAAATCCCACAACAAAGCAGCACATGCCGGACCACTTCATACTCCCACATTCATCAACGGCTCGCTTGGTTTTTGTTCTCAGAAATCCACCCAGAAGCTCCAGAAGCGATCTAAGTTTGGTTCACATGGTCTGAGTTTTCAAGTATCAATAGCAAAAGAATGGGGTTCAGCTTGAGTCAGCATCAACATCACCCCCCCCACACACACACACACACACACAACCCCCCCACCCCCTGTATGACCTGGTTATCAGGGGTATTTGCTTAAGCTTTCTGTTGAAGACTTAGAGGTAACCAGAACATTGCATAAGTGAGAGAAACACTGTGACATCAGGCAAGTTAAGCAGGTTAGTTACCTCCGCCTTACGGGGTTGATGATGTCATCGCCGTTTGTTTGTCCGCAGCAGGATTCAGCTAAAACGCCGGTTTTCATGAAGGTGCAGGGATGGGGGGAGTCCGGATTATTTCTTTACTTTCCAAAATCTCTCTGATAATAAGTAAAAGGTTTCAGAAATAAATCCAGACTTTTAATTTTTTTTTGTTTAGCTATGATAATAAAAAAGGCTGATCCTGGCCTTAGAAATAACAATGATCTTTATGTGTATGAAACCTTTCAAACAAATAAAACTGTAACTCAAAGTGCGGATAGAGAAAAACATTAGAAAAAAACATGTTAAAAGAACGTCAAAATCACATATGAGAATATCATAATGAGAATAAGAAACCAGAATGTGTATCCTAAGATGGAAAATATAATTAAATGGCAATAAAAAACATTAAAAAGAGTACAAATACTGCACATTTTGAGTTGTTTCATTTAACGCCAACCATTACTTGGTAGTACCGTCACAATCTGGTATCGGTACCTTTAGAAGTATTGTTGAGTGCCCAACGCCACTCCTGTGGGTGGGGGACTTTATCCTTGTAGTTTTTAACAGTGTTGAATTTCGGCATTTAAAAGTTAATATCAGTTCATTTTCAACTTGATTACCGTAAATTCCGGACGATAGAGCGCACCGTTATATAAGCCGCAGATGCTTATTTTAGGGAAAAAATCAACTTTGTACACGTATAAGCCGCACCGGTAAATAAGCCGCGGTGCACGGCGGAAACACCTCGGCCACCCGTTCTCGCGTGTTGACCCAGTCTTCCAGAGCGTTTTCAAGTTCGGGCCATCTGCTATTATGACCTCTGAAAGCTTTTGTCGTCTTTTTGCATTGGGTCAGTTCGTCATGTTGCCGCCTCCACCATCGATTCGTTTATGCCAAACTTACGTGCTGCAGCTCTATTTCCATCTTTAACCGCCAGATTGATTGCCTTTAACTTGAAAGCTGCATCATAAACGTTCCTTCTTCTGCTCTCCATCTTGAGGGTGAGTACAAATAACTGAAAATATCGTGTGATGCTCTTTTTACACTGCACCGCAGCATGGACTGGACGCTCCAAGTACAGCACTTAGAGAAATTACCATAACATTTGGCTAGGAATTTCCCGAAGTACGGTACTTGGAGCTACCATCAGGAACAACAGGGAATTACTGCCCGCTGCCGCTGCCCGCCACACCCCAGGGTGAAGGTAAAATCCTCGTATAAGACGCACCGGAGTATAAGCCGCGGGGCATGGAGCATCGAAAAAAAGTCGCGGCTTATAGTCCAGAATTTACGGTACTTGTTTTTTTTATAAATCTTTTTCTTGTTAAACTGCTAAAGTCAACGGTTTGAACTTGTCCCCTCTGTTTCGCTGATGGGGGAGCGGGCAGCGCGTAGGAGGAGAAGGAGGCCGTCAGAGGAGGTGAGGGCTGACAAAGGAGGGAGGGAGGCGGAGCGGGGAGGCGCCGTACCCTCGCCGACTACAGGCTTTTAAAGCACTTCCTGTCCAGCACAAGACGGCAGCATTTAATCATAGATCATCACTGATTTCCAGGTAGATTCCCACAAACCTGCATGGAGATGAGAGACGTAGCAGAACCGACCCTGAGCTGTGATGTGACTCTGAAGTACAGGGTTCCCTCCAACCTGAGCGCCAGTTGTCATGGTCAAATTGAGCTCAAAATCTGCCTTTTTGTTTCCTCTCTTTTTTACTTTAAATTGTGCAGTGAGCTCCGGGCTAAAAGCGCTGAGTGAAAGCAGCAGACAGACACACAAAAACGGTCAGTGGGAGGGGGTGGGGGGGTTTAGAGAAAGGGATATTAAGTGACATAAAAGAGATATCACAGAAGGAGGGTTGTGACCGAAGGGCAGTGAGAGAAGAGATGGAGGGGGAGACGCGAGGGAGGGAGATCGCAACGTGAAATCTGATCTCCCCCAGGAGCCCGCACTTATCCAGTGTCTCTGCAACTAGCAGCTCAACAAATAACGCACAATGAAGTCAGTCAGACTCATAGAAAGCATAATGAAACTTCTTTTGTCAGCGTCTCTCCGACCAGGAATTCTGTTCTCACTCATCATCTAAGAGGCCACCACCTCTCCTGACTCCATGTTGGCTCTGCTGGAGGGGTTTGCTCCCCTCGACTTCTCCTCCTCGGATGGTGTCTGCTCTCCAGATTTCACAGGAAATGTACGAAGCTCCATCATAATCATTTTCACAGACCCTCAGAAGTCAGTTGGACACACATCTGCGCCTCTGACAATGTCTCCTGTGTTCTTGCGTGCGCGCACAGAAAAAAAAAATAGAGAAGTGTTGACTCATCAGCTGAAAAGCGATTTAAAAAAAAACATTCTGGACAAATGCAGGGACTGAAATATCGTTCTCTTCAATCACTTTTTACAGCTGTTTTTCCAGCCTGGGTGTCTAAGGAAAAACAACCACTTTACACATCAGCTTACAGTGCAGCTTCTTTATTCTCCTCTCTCTCTCTCTCTCTCTCTCTCTCTCTCTCTCACAGACACACATGCACACACGCACATACACACACCCCGTCGGCTACCTCAAACACACCTCCACCTCCTATAGCCCCAGCAGCTCTTAACAACTGCCATTTATTGAACAAACCCCTCCAGCTGCCCAATGCAAACACACAACCCAGACACAGAGCCAGGGGTGAGAGAGAGAGAGAGAGGGAGAGAGAGCGAGAGAGAGCAAGAGAGAGAGCGAGAGAGAGAGAGAGAGAGAGAGAGAGAGAGAGCCAGGAGCCACAAACACAAGCAGGAGTGAAGTTGGATGAGGGACCTAATGACTTCTGTGTTTGTGTGTGTGTGTGTGTGTGTGTGTGTGTGTGTGTGTGTGTGTGTGTGTGTGTGTGTGTGTGTCAGAGAGAGAGAGAGAGAGAGAGAGAGAATGCTAAAAGGTGGCTAAATTCTCCCAACACTAAAATTAGACTCTCTCTCTTTTTCTTTTTTTTTTACTAGCAAAGACTCATTCACAAACTAGAAAGCACTCAGAAAGCGGATCCCGCCGCCAAGGAGCAAAAACACCGCTAATAGCAACTGTATCCTGCCAATAGCCTCCAAGTCCTCAGGAGTTCTTGGAATAGCCTATTACCCATATTTCCACCAGATTTCATCATAAATTCTCCATTTGTTTTTTGACATCAAAACTGCTAAACAAACATCAAAAAGGGATCCTGCCTTGGCTCCTGACCCATCCGTCAATAGTTTTTTTGGCGTAAAAGACACCATTCATTGGTGAGCTGCTCCAAACGCATATTATCCTCCTTTCATGTGTAGCCTAAATGAACTTACGTAACCTAGAGCAGGTCTGCCCACGCTCCTCTTTAAGAGATCTTTAAGAGATTTTGCATCACCCTGATCGAGGCTCTCTGCACACAGGATGTTGCAACATGTACAGGCTGACTGATGACTTGCTGAGAGATTAAAATTAAACATCCTCCTTAAAATCATTTAAAGGGAAAAAACAAAACAAAAAAAGGTCATCAGCACACTGTGGAACACCGCTTTGTCATCCGTGTGTTTTCGCAGTTGAGCATTCAAGTCTTGATTCTCCCACTTATGCTTTTCATATTTCATTTATAACCGCAGGATGAATCAGGGATTCCAACATTCTGGCCATGAAACTCATGACAACTATGCAGCACCTGTTATTTCAGTGAGTCACATGCGTATTTATTCAACCTCTGCTGCTAAAAGCTGGAGCCGCGCCACATTAATGTTTAACTCCAAATGCTGATCAGTGCTAGATACATGTAAGCAACAAGCCTGAAGAGAGAATAACCGCTTGTGAGCGTGTGTGAGAGCGTGTGTGTGACAGCGTGTGCGTTGTCTAACAGAGGGGAGGAGCCTCATCCTGTTGCTCTTCATCATCCGCAGTTAAAAAAAAGCTAATTAGCGCTGAAGTGCTTCCTCTCTCTCCTCCAGCTTCACTTTGAAAACCACTTCAGGCCTTTTTTTTTTTTTTGTCAAAGCAGGAACTTTTCTTCTGGATATTAAAACCACCTAAATATTTAACGAAGCAATGTGTCAACCATCAAGGTCAGGAAATTTTCATGCATCTGCAGCCGCATAAACTCCCCTCTGACAGCGGGGTGCATTCAGAGGCCAAGGAAGAGGGGGTTTTGCTGAGTGAAAGCAAGGTTTTCAAGGTCGTTCAAGAGCGCAGAACTGAACCCTCTGAGAGCCCAAATCCTGCAGCTGAGCTTAACTCCAGTTCACACTCATTTTCTGACGCTCTTTTTAAGTGTCTCTCTACACAAGACTGAATATTATGAGACAGAAACCCAGACATGAAGGCAGAGAGAAACAGCTGCAAGTAAAAAAAAAAAAAAAAAGTCTGCAGACATCGAGGGACTGGAGACACGGCGGTCTGAAGGAGGCCTGCTGCTGCTGACATTTGGCATCGATTGTGTTGTTTTATAGGCATTCGTCAGTTAAACCCCTATTGGACAATTACAGTGAGAGCCTGTACGCTCCTGTAAGGGGGAGGGGGGGGTTGCTACTTTGATCTCCCCCTCGACTAGAAGAGAACAGGAGGAAACAAAGGCGCGAGGGTGATGATGCACCTCTAATTGGCTCCGAGCAGACTCGATCGGAGAATAGATGGAGGGAGCATCCGGATGGAGAGGTGTAACGAAGAGGAGGGAAGAAATGAAGAGGGAACAGAGAGAGAGAAAACACGCACGCCATGCAACACCAGCAGTGTGAGGTAATCCCGTTTAAATATATAGGACATCATCTCCATTAGTGGTGTAATGAGTGTCCTCCAGTGTGTTACACCGGAATGAAAAGCCCCTCAAGGTAATCTGATTGTTAGCTTCTAATTCTCAGACTACAGAATCCAGATTAGAGCTTCAGCGTTGGCCTGACTTCGCCAGTTTCTGAAGCACTTCGGTCACTTCCAGCTTTCACCTCTACACGCGGGCTGTTCAGAACCAGTTATACTTATTTTATTTTGATAACCTCTGTCTTACCATGCAGGAAGAACAGTTACAAAGACAGACCAGCACACTGGAAAGTGTATACAGACACATTTGACCAACTGCAGGGCACTAAGACAGAACATAGCTCCACCAAGACAAACTCAACCAAACTCAGTGTAAAAAATAAAGATGTTTTTCACTACGTGAACTGGATCCGCCCCAAACTGTGATGGGTTCATTCTTGAGTCATGTTATACCCCTCCACCAATTTTAGTGAAATTCAGCTGCATAGTTTTTGCATAATCCTTCAAACAGCCACCAAATATATGACCTCAGCTGGTCACGTGATCACAGCGGTGGATGTACAAAATGGAGTAAAGTTCTTAGATGTTTGCAGCGATGTATTTGTGGAGGAAAATGAAACAGGAAAATCTCTAACATTTACAAACTACAGGAAGATATTCTGATTTGTTGCTACCTAATAAGGGTTGAGATATCCACATTTCCCATGATGCTTTGACCCCCTTAACAATCCCCCATCCTCATTATACAATTAAACTAGACTTGACGAAGCTCCCGAGCCACAGACGACATTACAACTGTTTTCACAAGCTTGTGTGGTTCAGCCTGCGGGTAGTAAATTAAAACAGTAAAGCTTGTTTAGTGCTGAGCACCAGTAAATCTGCAGAAATAAAACGTTACGCAGCTCATCGGAATATCAATTTTCATAACACCATTTTACCTCGTGGCCATAAATAAAGGCCTGTTCGTGTTTAATGACCCATGCATCTTACCTAGGATACACAGAAAACACACACACACAGACACACACACAAAGCACTTAGACTAGAAAGCCAAAGGCCTGTGGTGAGCAGTTAGCTCTGGACGCTAACTTGTGGCCAATCCAGATAACAAGCTCAGCAACTGTGACGACGCAGGCCAACATGGATGCTGTTCAAAAGGGCAGGCAGTTCCACATGGGGGGAAACAACTTACCAGAATTTATGTAAGGGATTTTCCGAGTTTTTTTTTTTTTTTTTTTTTAAATTTGTGGAGATGGTTGGTTACTAGAGGAAAGATTGGCTGGCTGCTTGGCATCGGAAATATAAAAGGCCGAAACACACAAAAAGAAGAAATAAACAGAAGCAGAGAAGAGTAATTACTGTTTGGATGGCTGGGAGTGTGTGTGTGTGTGTGTGTGTGTGTGTGTGTGTAGTGTGTGTGTGTGTGTGTGCGCGCGCCCGCGTGCGTGTCTGTCTGTCTGCAGAGTCCACTGACAATCGTTAATCACTGGAGCTTGCTTGTCTGATATTCTCTCTCAGTCTTAAGGACACTGGACACACACCGATCATTATAAACGTTTTTTTCCAAACACATCAAAAACACACACACACACACACACACACACACACACACACACACACACACACACACACACACACACACACACACACTGAGGTCTGTGGTTGAGTGCTGCATTGAAACTGGAGCCCAACAAAGCCAAGCCAGGCAATGGGGAGGTTCTGGAGCTGCTTCACCCTTCTGCATGCTGCCAACCCAACAACTGAGACTTTGTGTGTGTGTGTGTGTGTGTGTGTGTGTGTGTGCGTGCGTGCGTGCGTGCGCGCGCGCATGCAAGCTGGACAAGCATGTGATGCAGCACCAGACAAACAGGAACTAGGTCCTACCGAGGATTTAAAACCCAACAGTTAGAAAAAAGAAACAACAAAAAAACCCTGCTCAATATGCAACCAAAAGAAACATTTGAACACAATCTTCAGCACCACAAGGAAAAAAAAGTTATATCAAATTATGTGGGGTTTCTAAGTGTGTAGTGTGTGTGTGTGCGTGCGCAAGTTGTCTGCTTATGTGAATGTAGACACAGATCTATATGTACTGTACATATACAGATAACTCTTTTGAGGACACCTTTCTCCTTTTAATATTTATAATCATAACAAATATATTGATATTATAATATATATTATAATATTGATGCATATGAAACGGTCAATCTATGTGTGATGCATGGCTGCCAAACAAACCAAAGGATTATAAACAAATGCACTCTCCATTTTTTCTTTGTTTCCTTATAAAAAAAATTCTTGAAAAATGACATTTGACCTTGAATTTCAATAACCACATAAATGTGGGGAAAATCACAATCAAATATAAATCTCAAAATTAATCCACTGGCCTCCTAATATTTCGGTTGTTGTCCAGTCTACAGTTTACAGCGTAAGTCAGACTAATGACTGAATACACACATTCCTCCTGGAATTAGACCTCGGCCATGTGCATCAGTCACATTGCAGACAGGCAAACTCAGTTTTCAACCTTCGCTTTTTCTCGTAACACTCTTTGTCCTCCATGAGGGGAACAAAGAGGGAGCTATAGTCTGAACAGGTTGCACCAGCACAAGCGTGAGCTGAGCACCCAGCTGGTGAGGTAAGTAGAGCTCTCTCTCTCTCTCTCTCTCTCTCTCTCTCACACACACACACACACACACACACACACACACACACACACACTGGACTCTGATTTCCTAGGAAAGAACAGAGAGTTTATATCCTGACTTTAAGCAGACAAAGTACTCAGAAACACACTTGGAATCCAGGATAAATCTGCAAAGGTCACTCAGGGACACAAAGCTCTTCCCTCTCAAGCTTTCTTTCATACTTCATACTTCATACTTCATACGTGTTGTCCATTAAGGTTCATTTGGTCATATGCAGGTCAAATATGTACAGTGGGGCTCCTGTGAACGCTGGCGTTAGTCTGCAAGCACGACGAACCAAAATCTAGCTGATTTTCACTAAACATAATGGAGCGGTGTAGCATGGGAGTAGGAAGAACCCGTTCAATTCTGGGAGCAGATCCATTTAACACAGCCAGAAATTGCATTTCTGTTACATTAGATTTGGCTGAGACATGTCGTCGACACGCCTGTCTGTCAGCAAGGCACCTGAGCAGAAACGTGTTTCCGAGTCCCCTCGACCTCCAACAGCAAGTGAAGCAGGATAATTCCTGAAGTTCTTAGAACCTTCCAGATGAGCTGGATAAGTCAGGGTGCATTAAAAGTGTCTGATCTAGTATTGACTTGAGCCATGTATAAATTTGTTAATAAGAAAGATCTGTCACACTATTTAAGCAAGCAATCCACTTAGTAAAAAGTAAGTCATGCAAGCTGCAGCAGAACTCCCAAAAATAACAGTTTCATAAGGGGCGAAGCAACTGCAGCCTCAAGTGAGTAAGAAATATCAGGTTATGCTTTCAGACATTATTAGGTCCATTAGGAACATTATTTGTCATTTTGGTAAATGGAGAAACCCACAACTGTGTTCACAGGACAGCTGAAAGCAGATTGACAGGGTGCGGACAGTAAGACAACCAGCGAAGCTCCCTCAGGTCCGTCCTTGTTTAGCACACAAAGCTGCAGGTAGCCACTTGTTTACAGGCAGATTAGCCTTCAAATGAACGTCTGGGAACAGAATGGAGGTTTAATAGTGTTTTCTGTTCCTGCTAGTTTCATTACAGAAGTCTGACAAATGACGTCAGCCTTTATTCAATAGAGCAGGATCACTAAAGCTTAAAGAAATACACCTGGGGTTGTCTAATAGATTTGGAAGGGCACTGTGAGCAGGCCTGCTAACACTTTTAACATCTTGTTTTTATTAGCGTACGTTCTTGAGCCTGACAGAAACGCCACAGTTCATTCATTCCCTATAGAATCCTGGGAAATTTTGCTGGTTATTTGAGATGGACAGCATGCTAGCAAAAACAAGCTAACGGGCTACGAGCGAGCAAACAGGTTACTGCTAGTTCTGCGCTTGCCTCTGTCCTGCTGCATGTAAAAAAAAAAGACAAAATCACACACCTCCACATACATACATGGAATGTTTGGTGAGGAAAAACTCAATTTTGATTGTTCTATTAGTTTCATTTGAATAATTTGATTAAATTTCTGACCAGAAACAGAACTTTCGCTCCCTTTTGCTATTGATTTATCACATCCCACGAGGTTTGGGACATGCGACATATAAATGCTGCTGGTAAGAAAAGCTACAGCAGTGAAAATGAAGGAGAATCTGTGTCTGTATTTCAGTCTTACTTGAAAGAGATGAAAAATGAGGATGTGCAACTTGCGAGTCTTCAAACTCAATTTTGATGATCAAATGCGCCTTGCAACGCTGCTGCGTGCGCTGTTTGTTCAGTACACTTCAAAAATGAAAGGATGTCAGCTAAAGTTTTTGCCTCCAAGCGTGTTTTGCTACTTTAAGTGGCGTAGCTGTAGCTCGCCAGCCGTCTCCCACTGAGTGACACTACGGGAAGGTATCTTTTTTTAAACTTCTTTTTCACATCATCGTCACCTGCTCATCTCTGCTCTGCGCGCGCAGACCTTCCATCCTTGAAAATCCTCCTACACTAAATCAACTGAACGCACTGTGGAGCGCTGTCACAGAGAGGAAGCTGGCGACCCCGTCGCAACCTCCAACATACATGCACACCTACTGCTGAGGGTAAATCAGCCTTAAGGTATACGGGTAAACATCCAGCGTGTTTGTGTGTCTTTCTGTTACGCAACGGGAGAGTTCTTCCCATCTGTGCCTCACTGCAACCCCCACGCTGACCAATGAAGCGAGAAACGACAGCTCTGCCTTTCACTCTGCCTCTTCCTCACATCTCTGTCTCTCTCTCTCTCTCTCTCTCTCTCTCTATTGGATACCAGCCGCTCACTAATAATAAAAACGCTCTTCTTCCCTTCCTGTTGACAATAAAAACACAACACACCAGAGGCTGAAACAATGCAATATTCATCATCATCCTCTTCACTGTCTGCCCTCAGCTTACACCCCAAATAGAAAGCAGGACCGCTCTGCAGGGTGTCTAACCAGCGTTTTACTTCTCGTGCACAAAGTCCAGATTATCCCACTAAATGCATCGTTGTCTGCAACACATCCCCCCACCCTCCCATCTTCATCCCTGCTCTTCCGGCTCCTCTAACTCCCCACAGGGCTCATTGTTGTGGAAAAGATGTTAAAACAAAGAGAGCAGACAGTGCAGCGATAATCCGAAACATAGCAGCTGGGGAATTAGCTAGCCATTTGCTGGGGATGGCTGCTAACTCTTAATGGTTGTTTGAATGTTTTGATGGTGCAAATACTGTCAGAGATGCTTTTCCATACAGGATGTGACCACCACTTGTTTCCTGTCTCGGAAAAGAAAACAAAAAGAATCCATTCTAGCTGATCCCACCAGGGCCACCATCTCACTGCTTCCATGCTATGAATTATAAATGTGCAGGGACCCCGTCGTCCATCGCCGACATTCAGCCGATGAGGTGTATCCGGTTTCAGACAGTAACTCCAGCCAGAATGACGTCATCAGTACTGAACCACATTTTACAACATTAATGACGTTACGTAAAACTTTACAGTGCGTGTGCAGGTGGCAGCTCTCATCCATTAAAGAAAACGATTACCGCCTTCACCATTTCTCTTCATATGTTTTATCACTTTCACTTTCCACCCATCCATCCACCGCCCGTTCATCTCCCAGTTCATTCTGGCACCGGGATGGTCAGATGAAGCCAGCACCCTGTAGCCTGTCTGGTCCAGCAGGGCGCCAGAACCAAATCTGTCACAATACCACGGACGCCAAGAACCAGAGAGAGACGACAAGGAGGCTAACGGTTCATCTGCTGATTCATTTCACAATGAATCCATAACATACAGAAGCTTATTACATTCACCTGAGAGAGGAAACAAGAAGACATAAATATCTCACTAATTCAACAAACAAAGGAACTGGTTTTCTCTTTCTTGAAGTTTTTCAACAAGAAGACTTCAAGAAATTTTGAAAAATGTTATTCACGACCTCCCAGAGCTTGAAGTGACAGTTCTGATCGCTTCTTTTGTCCATCAGTCTGTCCAAAACTGAAATATTTTTCATTTATTGCCAAAAAAAACAAAAAAAAACAGGCAGCAAATCTTTACTTTTCAGTGTCTGGAGTAAGCAAATATTTGATATCTTAGCTTGAAAAAACAACTGGGACGATTCAACCATTTGTCAAAAGTGATGGAAATAACTTCCCTTCGATTATTTTCACAAGTAATCAATGAACTGTTACGTACGGAGGCGTGTTTAGATTCACCTGAGGAAAAAAAAAGAACGCCTAATTATTTTCTTTAATTCAGAAAAAATGGGCCAGAATTTCTTTTTTCCAATAAAAAAAAAAAATCTCATTTGTTTCTCAGGTAAAACGAAAAAACATCTGTAGTCTGTGAGACGTCAAGAAAATGGGACAAAGAGATGTGATGAAACCCCCTCGTTCACCCGGCCAACAGTTCAAAACTCAAACACTCATCGATTTCTTTCCTAAATGACGAAGAAAACCAGTAAATCTTTAATTTCCATGAGTCCGGGACCTGCTTATCATTGACCTTTGTGCTTGAAAAATTTTGATGATGTGTGTTTTGTTGTAGCTCTACAAGTAACACACCAAAATGTGCACAATTGCTGCTGACACCCTGGGTAAACAAACGTTTGAAGTGCTGCTGCAAACGCGTCTGTGGAAGACTACTAAAGTACAAGCTCTTGTTTAGTTGGCAGCCTTCTGAGCCAACTCCCTTAGATTTAGGCTACTCATCCATATCCTTTATACTTTTAAAAGAATTCTGCACTGAAAGTTGGCTTAAACTTTTGTTTTTGACCCGTTTCGGGGGGGGGGGGGCAGCTGACACCTGTGACAGGAATCCCGGATCCTCAGGAGCCTGAGACAGCCGGACCTGCAGCTTCCACCCAGACTGACCGCTTTTGTTGTTCACCCACCCGACTGACATTCCAGGAATGAGCAGAGGTGGATCTTTCATCCATCTCCCCACACACAAGGCCATCCAAAGGACACACAGCCCCACGTGTTTATACACACACATGCGCACGCACGCACACACACACACACACACGCTTAGAGGACGAGTCTAAAAATGCACACATTATCCAGGGCGATTAATAAATTACACTCATTCAGGCTTCCGTTCATTTTCCCTTCCTGAAAACCAGACCAGGCGTTCTCGCTTTCTGTTTCTTTGTGTTCCACCTGTTTTCACAATAAAGATGAGACACTCACCTAGGTGGTCACCATGGAAACTGTTGTCATGTGATGTTCTGCCGTGGGGCATGAGGTCATGATGAGCAGCAGGTGGCCAGATTTGACCAGTCTTGCGTACACTCACAATAGTGGCCTCAGACATGACCACATGGCCTCCCTGCTGCCGATGGTGACGCTTCTGGGATTGTGGGGTCGGAGGGCTGCTGCTGTCGAAGGAGTGCTGGGAATTCTGGGAGTTTTGGGAAGGCGATCGGCTTTTCTCTCTAAAGGGCCGGCGGAAGGCCGTGGTAGGGCTGGGTGACACGTGGCTGGACTGGCCTGAGGAGAAGTCCTCCTCGCTGGATGTCAGGTTCTCGTTGGAGCTGCAGTCTGGGGTGTAGCCACCACCTCCACCGACATCCTCAAAGCTCCCCGGTGAGTAGGAGCGGCGTGGCCAGGTCAGGAGGTGGTCATCGCCTCCCCCATGGTCTCTCATGGTGACTCCGCTGCCACCTCCACCACTGCCACCGCCTCTCCCATCTCCACCGCCACCTTCACCCATCATCACGCCACCAACATAGACGCTGGAGTATGCCTGGAAGTCTGAGGGCTGCCAAGGCGGTGGTGGAGGTTTGCTGCCGTTGGCCCTCCCTGAATGTCTCTGGTTGGGTTCTCCGTCTTCGTACTCTGCATCATAGCCGCAGGTGCTCTCTGTGGAGCGACCTCTATAGACCGGCCTGGCACGCAGCTCCCCTGCCACCGTTGCTAGGTTACCCGGGAGGGAATGCAGGGACCTCTTTCGCTCCATCTGCATGGCCTGGCTGCCCAGGGTGCTGATCTTGTCAGAGACGTCACGGTCGTTGACCCTCACCAGACCCCTGTCATGGTGGAATTCCATGTTGGTGTAGAAAGGTGGCGGTGGCAGTGGCTGTTGCTTCTCCTGGCCTTTAGCTACATCGCCCGCTGAGTGTGAGTTGGCGCGCTTGATCCTCTCAAAGTTGGACCTCAGAGCCGCCACGCCGAGTCCCATTCCCAGCTTGTCCTTGGGGTCAGAGGGCAGTTCTTTGTCCGGGGGAGGAAGAGTGGGCCTGCGAGGGGACACGGCGATGCCCCCTCTCTGCTTGGATGGCGAGAGGCCGTCTAGGTTGTCGCAGGACGTCGACTCAGCTTGCTGGGGGACCTCAAAGGCTGACTCCAGACCATCTCCGTGGGAGGCTGACTTCCTGGCTGGTGGTGGTCTTGGTTTGGACCTGCCGGTTCCATCTCCCAAAGGCTGGAAACGGCTCCTGTCCACACCAGCACCATACCCCCCGCCGCTGCCACATCCTCCTACTCCTACTCCTCCAGTCTCCTGCATGTGTGGCTGCTGAGACAGGGACTCTGCACCCTGAGGGGCTGCGGGGTCCACCCCCTCATTCAGCGGTGTTTTCCTGAAGCCCCACCGCTGCTTGTCGTAGCTCTTCCTCTCCTTGGCAAGCAGCGTCTGCAGATAGATCATGCGGAAGCGCTCCTTGTTCACCTCTTGCTCCAGGCGTCTGATGGACGCTTTACACTTTTCCAGTTCCTGCTCGATGCCCCCGACAGATCGCAGCTCCATCTTGGGGGGTTCCGACTCCGGAAATTGTGCCTTCCACGCCTCGATGAATCCCACCGGCTCCACCATATTGTGCCTGATGTATTTCTGCACCAACCCTGGTTCACACGCAGGGGGGATGATGCCGAGGGCGCACCGTTAGTCCCTCTCCGCTCCAAGTCTCGTTCTCACCAACAATGGGCACCTACACCTCGATACAGTTCTACAGACCTTTAGGTGACCCGCTCAAAAACTGCTGGCTCTTCTTCTTATAGGGCGCGCAGTGGCAACAATACATCTTATTCTGAACTAGACACAAGCGAGAAAAGAAAATGCCGTGTTGTTCCTCATACATCATTCCAAAAAATGTCACTTTTGGAGAAGAAATCTCAGCCTGGGTACGATGTCAGCATCTGGAAGGGGGTCTGGCTCCCATGGAGGCAGAGGAAAGTCTTCTAATCCCGCCTCGGGTCGGCTCACTGTCTGTGTGACCCGGTCCAGGCTCGGAGGTGAAAGCGAACCCGTTCATACGGCAACAATCTCAGGTGCTGCTGCTCCGGACCAGGCGTCTTTGTGCCAGCGAGGAGAACGAATCAGAAGCGACATCGAGAGTCGCTCAAAGACGCGATCGAGCGGTGAGATCCGGGTTACTGCTTCACTCCGTTAGCCCATTTTTTGACCTCCACGGCGCCGATGTGCTATTGTCATTTTGTGCTCTTTTCCAGATTTCTGCCGTGCGTCGGGCCGTGATGGTGCGGCTGTGTGCGCTCCCATCTCAGGTCAGTGAGACTGGAGGGCTGCGGGACTGGGCGGGGCCATAGTGACAGCCAGCCTGCTGGTTAAAGAGACAGAGCTGAGGCTACACGCTGGTTCAAATCTCTCTGTTCCATTATTTTATTATTGAAATGTCTTTAATGCAAGAGAAAATAAAGCTATTTTATAGATCTGTCATGCCTGGTCGGCTCTTGTCCTTGAACTCTTAGACTGTCTGTCTTAGACTTGACAACAACAAAAACAACACCAACACCACCATCAACAACAACAAAGCTTTCAGAGCGGACATATTCTTCCAACTGCCTCCAGATAAAAACCGTCTTACAGTTACTCACAGCGGTACCGGCTCGACCTGTTAGACAGGTGCTGTACAGCTTTAACACAACGCTGCCACCTATTGGAGAAATATTATAGCGCACCTAATTCAGTGTAGTGAGTCTGAGATGGGGGGGAGGGGGGGGGAGCAGCACAGTGGTGCAGTGGTCAGCACTGTGGCCTCACAGCAAGAAGGTTCCAGGTTCGAGTCCCGGCTCCAGCACAGGATCTTTCTGTGTGAGTCTCCATGTTCTCCCTGTTCCTGTGTGGGTTCTCTCTGGTACTCCAGCTTCCTCCCACAGTCCAAAGACATCAAGAGGGGACGAGGCTGATTGATACTCTAAATTGACTGTAGGTGTGACTGTGAGTGTGAATGGTTGTCTGTCTCTATGTGTTGGTCCTGTGATGGACTGGTGACCTGTCCAGGGTGAACCTGCCTCTCACCCGAAGGCTGCTGGGATAGACTCCAGCCCTTAACAGGATAAGCGGAAGAAAATGGATGGATGGAGTCTGAGATGGTGGGGTGGGAATTACGAAGTATAAATACTGCATTATAGTACTTGTATTTTTTTTCAGGTGTCTGTACTTGATGTAACGACTCCCTGTCCCATAAAAATGGAAGGGGAAACCGCTGTGTGTTGCCTCATGTCACACGAGTTAAACTCTTCCTCAGACGCTGCCTCATGAGCAGATTTAAAGGCATTAAATCACTGGTTTGCACCATAGAGTCGCTTCCTTCCCCTTTTATTGTTAGTCAGACTTTTGTCTATTCAGAGAACAAAACCTCCTGTTCATTAGCCTGGTAGTTTTAACTCCTATCCCAAGTTTCTACTCCTCACGTCTTGTTTCGTGTTTTTCAAAAAAGTTTGTTCCTTTGATTCTTAGTTCAGGAGCAACACCACAACACAGGAAGAGAAACAGACGAAGCCAGCCTGTATGACTCAGCCGCACTGCAGAGTTCTGTGCTTTAGATAAGAATAAATAGTTTTATTGAGAAGCTCGCACGCTGTATCAAATCTTAGTTGCATGCTGGACACTTTATTTTGAACATTGTTTTGTCATGTTCTATTTTCCTGTTATTTTCTTGAAGATGCACTGCTTCTACATTAGTGGTCATATATATAACTGTGTTCTATGTCATACTTCTGCTTCTCTCCATTTATCTGTGGAGAAACACTACCTTTTACTTTGTATTTTACATTCAAGAGCTTGGAACCTTTACAATTTTTTTTAGTGAATAGGTTGAGTCACTACTTCTATTTGTAGCGTTTATTTTCTTTTAACAAAACTATGAGTGAGTGAGTGTGTGTGTGTGTGTGTGTGAGTTTGACAGAGAGAGAGAGAGAGAGAGAGAGAGAGAGAGAGAGAGAGAGAGAGACCATCACAACTCTATTTTAGCACCACTGGCTCCCAGTTAAGTTTAAATACTATTTCACTACATTAAGTGGTTTTCTTTGCAACGTTAGGAACGAGGCATCAGACGAGACATTACGTGACACGTGTTTTACAATCAAGCCCCCCCCATCCCCAAAAAATGAAAGTACTAAAACATGCTAAAAGTAGCCCATTCAGGTCCCACTGATCAGGATATAAAAGACAAATGGCAATTAAAAAAACACCGGAATAAAGATGGTTTTATTAATAATTACTTTGAAGGCCGTCTCTGGATTTGTGCCACTGTTCATTTCAGACCTTGTAATTAACGGTTTTATTTACTTACTTCATCATCCTCACTTTTATTACTGTTGTATTCAATTTCATGTTTTTTCTCTCCTGCTGCTGCCTCCATTTCTCTCAGGATGCAGCGTAGTCTCCTTAAAACGTCTTTGAACCGTTTTTACCTTGTTTATTAAGTCTTATAATCACCTAATACCGCTAATGAGGAAAGAGCTGTTGAGTTTATTGCAGCTCAACCAGCGGTACATTTTGTTTCCAATCCTATAAAAAAAAGTTGCCGCGCAGAGGAAACTGAACTTCTATAAAATGTCACAGACACAGACGCAGGTCAAATACTAGTTTTTTTTTATTTACCTGAAACCACAACCTCTGTAATGCATGTACAATCATTAAATAATGATCGCCTTTTTACACATGGTTAATATATATTTCTCAACCAGGTTTCATGGGGGGGGGGGGGGGGGGGCTGCACAGGCCCTCCCTCACATTAGATCACAGTTTTACAGCAGTTGATAAAGATACATGATAATAATAATAATGATGCAGAGGCAATAAGAAGAGAACACTGTAGTATTGCAAGAATATCAGTAGAGAGTCCTTGTAAAGGAGAAATAAATCAAAGTTAATAGATCATTTCTTGGCCTAATGGTGGAAATTAAGTTTAAAAATTGAACTCAAGTAGCGCACAGTCAGGTTCAGTCATTTCTCCATGTCTAAAATTGTGCAAATTACTCAAACCATTACGATAAAAACAGTGATTTTAAATTATTTTTTTTTACCCCCATAGTCTACAATATATCCATCTTAAAACCGTCATGTTATTTGAGTATTATACATTAGAATCTATAAATACAAACTGCAAAGCCTACATACAGCCGGGACGCATGCATGATGTCTGTACACGGATGGAGAGCAGTCGACCCCTTTAGAAAGTCTCTCTAGCTACCATGGAAGTAGGAAACAAGTTGGTCATGCAGGAGGGGAATGTTGGTGGGGTGGGGGGTTGAACTTCCCTGCACACATAAATGGACTTGGGTCTTGTTGATTTAGCATTCACACACAGAGGTATCAGTGTGTTGTGTGTGTGTGTGTGTGTGTGTATGTGTGTGGTGCAAGCCCAGCCAAAACAGCTTTTCATGTAACCCTTGATGTATTTGGTCTGGAGTGTATCCGTGCTGGTCATGGAGGAGTCTGAATTTGTGTGTGCGCATGTGTGTAGGACATAGTGAGTGAACACACATGCACAAACACAAACGCTGGATTGGTGGCGGCTGCGGCGGCGGTGGGGTGACTCCAGCTTCTAATCCCACACTTAACATTTGCAAAGTTTATAAAAGCCAACCTAGAAGGGAGACAAAGGCTTCATTAGAACAGAAATTGATAAAACATTTAGTTTGTTTTTACATCATACTGTCAAATTCAGGTATTTATTTTGTGGTTATAAGCACACGTTGGCGGTGAAAGGAAGAGCACACAGTGACGCTCATGGCAGGTGCTCAAGGTTTCTATAACCTGTAATCACTGTTGTAGGCCCCTGAGGGAGATTTGGCATCTTCCTGCATATAACCTGGATGTTATTTCTCAGAATACGCCACAATTTAAAAAGGTACCAATTGTAAGAATTCGCCCTCTCCGCCTCATCTTGACGGCACTACTTGCTGGCTTCGTCGAAATGGGAACGTACGGAAGCTGAGAGGCCATCTTTGCAGTGACTTCAGTGCTGCCATCATGAATTCACAGCTTGAATTCCACATTAACTTGAGATGATGCTAGTTTAATTGTTAAGTTAATTTATCTCAAGAGGACTAAAGACTGTTTCCTCTAGTTCTCAGGAAAATGTTGATTTCTGTACATTTTCGCAGATTAATATTACGTTTAATATTTCAACTTGCACCTGTAGATGGTGTGTTTAAGTGAGGTTTGTTGATTTGGGGTTGACATATTTGTCAATACTGCACTCCGCTGTATCATTGCCTTTATTACTCAACTGTGTAATACACTCACATTCTGCTATTAACACCAATTTCCCCATGAAACACATCAATAGGTATCTCATCTTTCTGAAGTGAAGGGTAAGAGAATGGATGAGGAGGTGGCAGGATGGGGCAGTACCCTCATAAGCTTTTGGTAGCAGCTGATAGAATGGGAAGTGCAGTGACTCACTATCGCCCCCTGAGGTAGAAATTGGTGGCATTACAAGACAGCGCAGACCTTTGCTAGCAGACAAAGGAACTCTGCAAAGCAGCAAACAGCCCCTAAAAACGAACCTTTAGGCATGTGGTTTGATTTTTGTATTGTTTTGAATCTTGCAAACAGCACCTTTAATTGTGACGCATCCCCCAGGTTTGACTCTACTGTGGTGAAAAGTGTGAAAACAATCATGGATACTCACTCTAGCGACAGGGGAGCCAACGGAAGGCATTGAGGAAGAAAGCACACACAGCTGTTTAGGTGGAACACACAGTGTGAGCAAACCCAGGATTCTATTCCAAAAGCATGCTGGGGGGGGGGGGGGTTTCCATTCAGAATGATTAGTGCAAAAAACATGTATACACTCCAAGTATGATAGATGACACAACTAAAGCCTGTCAGATGAGCCGTGACCATCTTCTGTCCGCCACGTCGTGTCAAGAAAGCTGAAGCATTCATGTCTGAAATGATTTCTATTCAAGTATTGGATGCATACAGAAAAACACTGGATATGAATGTTACCTGCTGGCCTCCATTGGTGTTAAATAAAGACAGAAAACACTTTGATTCAAAGGGTTCATGTGTGTATTTTTCCTTTCAGTAAAAAAAAAAAAAAACCCAAAAAAACCAACAACAATTGGGGTGTTTATTTGCAATCCAAGTTCATTTGGAGTACTTTGTTTTATTAGTATTTTCTAGTAAGATTTTAATATTACTGTCCTTTGAATCAAACACCATGGAGATGGTAAATATACATCCCCCCGCCAAGTTCCGCCTCCAAAGCAACACAAATAAAGTTAATGTCAAAAAAAATCACACGCAAAATATGTCCTTAAAAGTTGTTTGATTTTGTTCTCTTTTTTTTCTGCACAAGCAAATAGGGGCACACCTCAGATGTTAAGCGTTAACAAGACTTGAGTGTAGAAAAGCATGTCGAGATGAGCGGGGTGGGGGTGGGGGGGGTGGGGTCTTTTTTTTTTTGTCATTATTGAGGTAGCTGTGCTCTGCCCAGTGCAGAAAAAACTGGCTTATTTCAAATCATTAACAGTTAAAACAAAACAAAAACCAAAACCATCCACGGAGTTAATTTATACTCTGACACGGGGGGCATAAACAATTAAATTAGAAATGAGAAAACACATACACTTCATGCTTGGTCACAGGACATGCAGATTTAGCTGAATTATCATTATTTGTTTTGTTGTCCAATTTTCTTTAATGTTTAATCACCCCCCCCTCCCCCAATCTTCTTCTGCCGCACGTTGCTTGTCCTCTGAAAAAAGTTTGGAGTTGATACTGAAGACACAGTGGTAAACATTAGAAAATAAATGGGTATGTCTAAGCCACGCTGGTCAAACCATTTACAAAGCCATAAAAAAAATTGCATAAAATAGTGTTCAATCTCTGTACAGACCAATGGGAGTCTTCAATTACTTTCATGAGGGGGGATGCTCAACAAAACAGTGTTGACTGTAGTGACATGAGACCAATGATTTTCCTTAAGTAATTTAAAAAGAGAAGCTTTTAAGACAATATTCACACAAAAAAAAGAAAAAATGGCAACAGTATAACTTTCTTTCAAACCAAGTCCACATCTATGGGAGTGACGTCTTCTCACACACATTTAAAGCCTCACCCCAACTCAAAATCTTTTCCATGTTAACATTATTTTTTTAATAGTATTTGTTATGCTTCAATCTATTGGTCCTTCTCATACACACACACACACACACACACACACACACGGAAGCCACACACAAGCACACTCACTAACTCTACAAACGTGCACGCACACTAGCTATGCACATGTAGGAAGGCAGAGAGGGAAGAGGGAGCGAAGAACAGGGAAGTGATGGTGGTGGTGGTGGGGGTGGGGGTGGGGGGGATGGGAAAAGTCGAGGTTGTGCTCAAGTCAGTCAGGACCAGAACATGTCGGCCATGTTAGTGTCGGTACTGTAGATCCAGAGGACCAAGGGGAGGGAAATGGCCACGAAGGGCCAGGAGATGCCCTCCATACATGCAGACAGGAAGCAGCCTTTGGAGCTGGCAGGCTTCTCCAGGTCTTTACCAGGCTCCAGGTAGTTCCTGGCTGCAAACTTGAGCAGCTCGTCCAGTAGGATTACTGGGAGCGAGATCTTGAGCACCATCAGCCACTGGGTCAGATTCAGAGGGGTGATCTGGAAGATGATCTGGAAGATAGGGGAGGGGGGGGGGAGAGAGAGAGAGAGAGAGAGAGAGAGAGAGAGAGAGAGAGAGAGAGAGAGAGAGAGAGAGAGAGAGAGACGCACGCAAAACTTAAATCACTGCTAACGCCACGGGGAAGATCGTTGCATCATCTCAATGTACGAGAATAAACTGCATCATGACAACAGTCGCTATAGTAACCTAAAGGACAGTTCTTACTGGAAGAGGCTCCACGTAGAGGATGAGGAAGTGGAGGGACATGGAGAGACAGATGGCTCCCAGCAGCCACACATTCTCCCAAGGAGGCATACGCAGCAGGGACTGGTTCTCTGACACGCTGATGATGCCCCCAAGACAAATGCACACATTTAGTCAAATCCATCCAGAGTAGAAAAAAACTTGCTTCGCACTCATTACACCAAACACAGCATCGATGAATGAAGCCTAACCATGTACAGACCATGTCTGTGAGTCATGTCTCTCGCGTGTGACCCCTCCCACACCAGCTTTGCTGGATACATACTGGTAAAGGGAAATAAATGCCTGTCTCTGTAGACAAGTGACCACAAATTTAACTTGGACTCAAACTTTGTCTCCTAGAACACAACAAAAACCTACCTGGTGTGTGAGAAGGACACAAGCTTTGGGAGTTTACTCTTTACTTCCTGCCTCATGTTCTGTCATCACCAACATTGTGTTTTCTTGGAGCCAAATTCATTATACAGTTATTCTCATTTGCATATTATTCCTTTTCATTCGATACAAGTACACATGTTGATGAGCTGCTGAGCACCACAGAAAATCATTATTTTACCATCACATCAGACCAGGAAATCTAACACAGCAGTGACATCAAACTGACCTGTTGAGGGCGTTGCACATCTCAATGGTGACCAGCACCGACAGGGCCATGGTCATAGGATAGGGAGACTCAAACACCTTACAGTCCAGACCCTGGTAGTCTGGATTCTCAAGACCGCACTGCAGGAAGTGGCTCTAAAAAAAAAATATACAAGGCAATTAACGTGGTCAGAGTGGTTTCAGTTAGGACATGGTATATATTTGAAAACACTTTAGCAGTTGCTAGCCATCAGTCACTGTTAGCTTCAAGCTAAATTTATGCGACTGGCTCTTTCTGCATTTAGGGGCGACAAAGAAGTGATGCAGGAAGGTAAATGTCTTCATTAACCAATCTATTTCTGAGTAGTTGAAACAACACTTTTAGGATGAAGTTTGACTTGAAGTTGCTGGAGTGACTAGACATGCTAGAGGTGGTCTGCCTGTAGTTCCTACCAGCTGGTAAAAGGTAATCCTGGGTCCATCTTCAGCAGCAACAAACCACCAAGCAGCAGCACCAACAGTAGCAGCACCAACATAACCTGCAGAAACAAGCCAGGAACATCACACACGGAAGCGCTAGAGGCACAACAACACATTCAACACCAATCTGGAAACATCTCTTACATCCAATGGCAAGATATCTGAAGAAGAGCCATCCTGAGATGAGGGGCTCGCGAGCATTGCGTGGAGGCTTGTTCATAATGTCCAGGTCTGGTGGGTTGAAGCCCAACGCGGTGGCAGGCAAACCATCGGTGACCAGGTTGACCCAGAGCAGCTGAACGGGGATGAGAGCTTCAGGGAAGCCCAGGGCTGCTGTCAGGAAGATGCTACACACACACACAAACACACACACACGATGAGAGCCAAAGAATATTCAGAGGGAAGGAAGAGCATGTTTGTGTAAATCAGCCAGCCTTACCAGACTACTTCGCCCACATTGGAGGAGATGAGGTATCTAATGAACTGTTTCATGTTGTTATAAATGGCTCGGCCTTCCTCCACCGCAGCCACAATGGTGGCAAAGTTGTCATCAGCCAGTACCATCTCAGAGGCCGTCTTAGCCACAGCTGTGCCTGAGCCCATGGCAATGCCAATTTCAGCCTTCTTTAGAGCAGGAGCATCATTTACTCCATCACCAGTCTAAGAGGTGGGCGAGAAAACAGCCAACACAGGAAATGAGGACTAACACTGACATGAACACTAACAAAAGACCAGAAATGGTTTTCTATAATAAAACGGATCATCCGTGGGGTGGAAACACATTTTCAAGAGAATTATGCTCAAAAGACAGTATTTTAGTAACTTCTTTCAGATGGCCAGATTTCCTGAAAATAACTTCTAGTTAAGTCCTCCAGGCTTCTCCTCTCACCATAGCAGTAATCTCATCGTAGGACTGCAGATATTCTACAATCTTGGATTTATGGGAGGGCTCAACTCGAGCGAAGCAGCGAGCTTTGACCACAGCTTCCCTTTGCGCAGCAGGTGACAGATCATCAAACTCACGGCCAGTATAAGCCATGCTGGACACGTCATCGTCCTCTCCAAAAATACCGATGCGCCTGCAGATAGCTACTGCCGTTCCTGGAGGGAAGCATGATATTTACAAGTTAGGACCTGCGGGAAAGAGAGTACTACACCTTGCAAATTTAGCAGGTCAATGAGTGAGGTGCACCACACTGGCCACGCAATACATCCTCCCTTAAAGCAGATTATAGTGGGGAAGAAATCATAAAGCGTGCCAGAGCAAACGACTCTACATACCCTTATTGTCTCCAGTGATCATAATTACTCTGATGCCTGCCAGACGGCAGAGCCTAATCGAGGCAGCCACCTCTGCTCTGGGAGGGTCCAGCATGCCCACGCAGCCCACAAATGTCAGATCAGTCTGGGTTGTAAAAACAGAATTATTTTCTTGTCGTCAACAATATTTCATTTCATTTCTATTGATCTGAACCACCAGCTGAAAAAAGCAAGAAAAGAAAGCATTTAATTTGTTTGAGCTTCCAGTGGTCACATGACTGACTTCCATCAGTCTCTCACCTCATACTCAATGAAGCGAGCCGAGTCCTCCAGCGCCAGCTCCTCCTTGTTCATGGGGTTGTCTCTGGTGGCCAGAGCAAGACAACGCAGGGTGTCCCTGCCAGTTCCATATTCACGGATCACTGACATTAGTTTGTCTTTGATGCCGGGGGTCAAGGGCACCTTGTTGCTGCCAACACGAATGTGAGTGCACCTGTCAATCACTCCCTCGGGGGCACCCTGAAATCAGAAGTGAAAACTTAGATGCAGACTGGCACGCAGAAGAGCAGAATGCAAAAGAGCTCAAATGAGTAGGGGTGGGGGGAAAAAACAAAGATTCACAGATGCATCACTTTTCTCTGTTGAATAACTGATACATGAATGCAGAAAGCATAACAACCAGTTAATTAAGATAATGTATTATTCTCAAGGGACTGCCACTTTATGTCCTCAGAAAACAAATCCAACAGTCAGTTGTCATCGACGTGTACACAAATGTCATCAAGACCATTGGTAGTCACAACCAATGTTAACATCTCGTTACTAAAATGCCTTTGACAAATAATGCTGAGCAAGCAGAACAATCGAGCCAGGGAAAACTGAATTGACTCGACTGTATTCATGTTATTGACCGAGGGAACACAAGATAGTACAGGATGACTGGATAATGCAAAACTTGGCACATAATGAGACACATCAATAATGAATTATTAATTGATGTCTGGCTCTCAACGGTGACTGAATCAGTCGTCTGAACCCATCAAATACTGTGAAAGTCAACCGACTTGGCAGAGCTCACACAGAATGCGTTGTTTTATGGGAGAGTCGCACGTTTTACTTCAGCGAACCACTCGAGACAATCGCCTTTGTCATTAGCTGCCCACGCCAAGACAAATGTTTTACTTTACCGAGGACAGGCTCCCTCCATGGAAATCATCGTGTGGGTAATTTACAGAGACTTAATCACATCTGCGACAGCAAAACAGCAGCAATAATAATATGTCTCACCTTTACAAACATCTTGCCAACAGAGGAACGGGCTTTGTTAGGGGTGCAGTACACAGACATGGACTTCCTGTCTCTGGAAAATTCCAGAGTGAACTCTTTCTTCATCAGCTGCTTGATCACCTAAATATGACAAACACACACGTGGTTAAAACTGTTTCACAAAGTTAGCCAGAGTGCTGTTTGGGTCGAGGGAGGTTCCATACAGAATTACAAGCGTTGGCTCTCTCAATCTTGGACAGGCCTTTCACGTCGGTATCGAACACATTCATCTTCTCCACCAGGCATGTGAGCGCCGTCTCGGTGGCCTCACCCACCTTCTCATACACACCCTTGGTCTGGACATAAAATCATACAACCGGTCAGTATTCATATGAAAAATTATCACACAGCATTTGCCATCACAGTTTGCCGGAAAGCAAGACTGCCTTCTGACCTCGTTATAGTCCAAAGAGGAATCATTACAGAGAGCACAGATAGAGGCCAGCTCCACCAGGGCGTCGTACTGGGAACATTTGACTTGCTTGCCATCATGGAACCTAAACGATACACAAGGTTAGCCAGAGCCCAGTAGCTGTGTCGAAGGCATTAAAAACAGGGTGAGAACATGTCAGCACCTACATGGTCTGGTCTAGCTTTTAAAGTGTGTTTAGCATTTTTATTTGATACTACTCAAGCTTAAAACACGGAATACTCACACTTCTCCATCTGGGGCGTATGTGGAGCCAGTAACAGTGAATTCCTTCAAGGAGCAGTGATCGCCCTCGGCTCGGTCAATGATAAACATCTAGAAAACATTGCAAAAGATCAACTGTTAGTGCCTCACACTCACAATACACCTATTCAACTACAGTACCCGCTCTGTCATAAATTTAAAGAGGACAATGCTGCACAGGAAGTAGCTGACAGCATCCAGCAGGTGGCAGCAGCACACCAGAATTCCCAGGACAGAAACCTTGGTATCATGAGTCAGATAGTGAGGTACAATATTGAAGTGCTGATCCCAAGCATACAATGAGCCCTCTGGTGGGAGGGTGGGGACGCCCATAAAAGTCATCTTACAGCAAAGCAGACAATATGTGAACACACCCTGGCAAAGTGATTCATTGTCAAGGTGGAGCTAGTTTGACCTTGAGACTGCTAGCAATGTCTGGGTTACTCACAATATACATCAGATTTTACATTTTGTTAAAAAGACTATCGACAGAAAGTAATTTAAACACAAAAGGCGAGCATATTTTCACTTTCCCCATCCAACTGTAAGAGGCTGCTCAATTTTCCAAATCAGCAACATATGGATTTCCATACCACAACTGTTTGGGGTAATACTCATTCAGTATTCATTCATATTACTTCTAAAGAACGTAGAATTTGCAGAGAATTGACAGCAACGTGAGAGAGATGAACGAGACATAAAATGTAAACAATTCAGTGCTGGAATAAAAGCCGTGGCATTCTAGAGTACCAGCGAAGACTGAAAAGAAACCAATGAGAAAACTGCACTCAGGGCAACAAATTCAAGTAGTGCTCTATTTGGAAAGGGGAGGCTGGGATGCTGCAGATGCGTCAGGCGCATGTTTCCCAACCCGACAGACACCATCAAACAGCCAGGAATAGCATCCTAATGGGCTCTAATATGAGGCGCTTCACAATTGTGCAGGATGAGCAAAGAAAAGAGAGAAAGACAGAATCTCTCAACACAAGGTCAGTTATGCAACTCTGGTTCTGCTGCAAGTGACTAACTACTGCATACTGATCAGCGCGCTGTCTGGCCAAGTTGGGGGGGGGGGGGGGGGCAACAGCGGAAGAAGATAAAGGACGGTGGAAAAGAAGGACAGAGAAGGATGGAGGAATTACCACACAGGTCTGAAAAGCTTGATGGGAGGTTGAGGAGGCAACATGCACATCCTACACATATACTTAAAACTAGATAAGAGGGTATTAGTACAACAACTGTTTCTTAAGAGTGGGGAAATACAGTAAAGGTCATTTTACATGGACTTTAATCCAAATACATTTATTTAAACACATTTAACACTGGTGAATATCAAATGTGTCTTAGTTAAGTCATTATTATGATTTATTTAAGTGCTGGAAATGAGACCAAAGCATTTTTGTTTTGGTTTATTATTGTCACCAAGGCAACCAAGCCACAGCGTTTCTCTGACCCGGTCCAAGTGGGTGGAGGGGTATGTGGAGTGGGGTGGAGGGTGGGGAGGACTGCCCAATTTTCTGTCACTTATCCAGACAGCAACCATAGTGTTGTCACATTAGGAAACATCACTGTAGGTTCTATCAGAAAAACCTGAATGTCTTCCTTTGCACAAACCCTAATTAATATCAACAGGATGGTTGAAAAGATTGGAACAGCTCTAGGAACAATTAGATAGCCATATATTACATGATCGACACGAAAAATGGATTTGATAAAAACTGAAGATTATAATCCTCATAAAGGGAGGCTATGTTACTGAGCAATTTCAGTATCTAAAAAACTTTCAGGGGAGAATGCAACACTCACTTGTGAGTGTTACTTCATCTCAGCCCGTGTATACCTGAACCCTCATTATCCCTTATTAGCCATTGCACGTCAGCAGTGCTCCATTAATCTCTAATGTCAGCAAAAGGCTGTCAGGCTAACTTTATTGCTCCGTGAAAAGTTTACACTTGAAAAGTTCTCAGATGTAAGGAAAGTAGCCAAGCCTCACTCGATCCATGTATGGTGATGGTTTTTCACATCCTATTTATTTTTGTTCTTTTCTTCCATTTGTCTTCTTTGAAATGATTAGCTGCCCTGCACTCAAGTCCATGTCACGATCAACTGTATTCCTGCCTCAGGAAACAGTAGACCACCAAACAGCCTCGATGACACCGTGTAGATTCACATTATATGTTTTATGTAACATAGCTTCTCTTATCTTACTGTAAAGGCACAAAATGAATACTAATGCCACTGTGATTCCATATTTGGCATCTACATTCCATGGACTCATCAAAGAGGGACATTGAGCACGTCATCAACTGCTCATTCATTATTCTTCGCTGGCAGGCATCTCACTGCTATTCTTTAGGAATGGAGTGATTTCAAGTTGCACACTGTCTTCATGCTGTTTTTACTTTGTTTGTCAACCTGACCTGAGCTGCAGTGACATGCATCCAACTAAAATAACTCCAGTTAGAATGGAAGTGTGGTCTTCATCACGAGTGATACGTTTTATAGAATAAATGATCATCTTGAAATCAAGTATTGTTAGAATAATTTGAACATAGTTCAAAATTAGAATAAGATTAATATAATGGAATCATTCGAATAACAAACTTAAAACATTCTTAAGTACACGATAAACATTGTGTTTTCTCCACAAGCTGCCCAGTGACATTAACAGTTACTATGAAACAAAAGTAAGAGATTAGAAAAACAATTGGAGGAAGAGATCTCCCCAACAATCTTCCAATAAAACATCAGATAGATTTTAACAATTTAACACAGGAAACAAGTTTTTTTTTAATCTTAACATGCCAAGTTTCAGTCTTATTACGTGGAAATGTCGATATTATTTCCATTCATCAGCGGTGATAAACTGCTTAATGTCAAATTCTATTTCTGAGCAGTGTCATTCATGCAAAGCCAGCAGGCCATGTTGGACCCCGGGGAACCCTCTTTCTACAGATATGAAATATCTTTTAAGTGCTGGTGTGTTGATATTAGAGGTGTGAATAAATATATGAAATCTACGACTTTTTACTTACCCTGCATACAGACATCTGATTGGTGGTCAGCGTGCCGGTCTTGTCAGAGCAGATGACCGATGTGCAGCCGAGGGTCTCCACCGAAGGTAAACTGCGGACAATGGCATTCTTCTTGGCCATGCGGCGTGTTCCTAACGCCAGGCAAGTAGTGATGACAGCGGGCAGACCTGGAGAGAAACACAACCACAGACTTAAAGCCAAGCTAATGAGGGGTTACACAGAATAATGGAGACAAACATTAGCAAACCACAGTTTTCCTTTCATATTATTTTACTCACATGACTGATATATTATCCTTGAATACTGAAATACAGAAGTATCAGTATTTCCTCTGTGGTCTGAATGATGAGGAGCAGCAGACCCCTTCAGAGACTCAAGGGGGTCAAGGTCTCCAGCTTACCTTCAGGAATGGCAGCCACCGCCAGAGCCACAGCGATCTTGAAGTAGTAGACAGCCCCCCGAATCCAGGAGCCTCCATGAACCGGGTCGTTGAAATGTCCGATATTGATGATCCACACAGCGATGCAGATCAGTGAAATAACCTTGAGGGGAACAATTGTGTGAATTTATACCTCATATCTTACGAAGACTAACTAACATAACATAACATAACTAACAAAGACAAATTTCACAGAAAAAAACCTAACAAGTTACTTTAGATAGCTGCTGTCCGAATTCATCCAGCTTCTGCTGCAGCGGTGTGCGCTCCTGCTCCGTTGAGGCCATCTCATCCCTGATTTTGCCGATCTCTGTGTTGCCTCCGGTGGCCACGACCACACCAACAGCTTTACCAGCTGCTATGTTAGTGCCCTGGAGAGGACAAGCAAAAAACACAAATTAATTATGTAGTAATTGGCTTCAGGGTGTTAGATGTGTCTGATCATCTTGACAGCACATCAATTTGGTTTCATGTGCCGTTATTGTATGCATTCTTCCACATGTGACACAGACATAGAATTTGATGTTTTCCTACAGCACTTTAAAATATAAAAATGGTTAACGAGGGACAGCTGGAGGAAAACAAAAGGACAAGAAATTTCTGCCATTACAGGCACAGCCAGTCACACTAAGGATGACTATTTTTTCGAAGTGTAAACCACAGGCAGTTTAAACTGGTCTTCTGAATGACTCACAGAGAAGAGCATGTTCTTCTTGTCCTGGTTGACAGCGCGTGGGTCAGGCACTGGGTCAGTGTGTTTGATCACAGACACAGACTCTCCTGCAGAAGACAAAACAATCAAAAAGAAAAAGAAAAAAATCAGAAGGAGCGATGCAATGAGAGCTTTCACACAGCGGAGCGAAGTGGTGATGCTTGGTTGACACTTTCGGCTGCTATGTGTGGAAAAGGCTCTGCAGCTGACTGAGCAGGCCTGACAATTACCAAACGCTGCACCGCCACTACATTTCAAGCCCCATATCTGATGATGCGCTTGCACTGTGTGTGTGTGTGTGTGTGTGTGTGTGTTTAATCAACTGTGCAAGGTCTGCACAGTTCTGATAGACTAAGGCAGGGAGCATTTGACAGGCAGTCTGGCCATGAATGGGGAAGACACGAGAGGAGAAAAATAGCTGAAACCCTAAAAATATCTCTCAGCATTTGCTACCAACTAAGGCAGTTGAGCAAGTCAAGAGATTTAAGGACTTGATTCACATAAACCTCTTCTCTCGTGCATTAAGCATCCCTCAATAGTCTCCCCTCCTGATATTTTCCATCTGTCTTGCTGTCCAATCATCCACCTGCAGATTCATCCATTTGCCTGTTCCCTTTCATCATTTCCACTTCTTTCTGGTTTTATTGGCCGAGCAGCCGTGACCACAGGGTATGATCAGGCTTCTCAGGGAGGTGGAGATTGTTTACAACTGCAGAAAAATGAGTCTACATGCAGCGGCTATACAGTGAAGTGCTTAATTCAGGTAAAAAAAAAAAAAAAAAAAAGTACATTGCTAAAGAGAGAAAACAGACGAGCTTTCACTAACAGAAGCTCTCCCAGACAAACAGCTCACGAGGAGTCAGAAATGCTGTTACCTGTAAGAATTGATTGGTCTACCCTCAGCGTGGTTGACTTGATGGAGGTCAGTCTGATGTCTGCAGGCACTTTATCGCCCACTGTGGGTGGAAACAACAAACAAAAGGAGACACGTAAGAACCATTTCAGAATTTAAAAGCATCTGAATGACACTGCCTACAGTAGAACACTGCATGCAATTGGATTACTTTAAAAGTATATAACACAACTGATAAATGAAGAAGATGAACTGAAGAGTACTTATAGAAAAAGGTTGGCACATACACACTTAGGTATTGGTTAAAAAATACAGCTTCCATGCTCCTTGGGAGAAGTAGACTAAATCAATTATGTACTTGAGAGCACATCATACTTTCAACTATTAATAATGCTTAATTCACAGGACATAAATAGATTGCCTTCTCATTCTTTCCAATAACAAGGCTTTAGCGATCCCTGTAAATCAAATGTAAATAAACATTGAATTCCAAAGTGTTTCCTCTGCAGAAAGTGGTTCGGTAACATTAAAGCAATGACATTTATTAGCTTTGACTCCTCCGCATTTATGGGCAGTTTGGGTCTGATGGGAAGATCTAATGTGCTGATAAAGAACCATTCAGCTCAGTAGTTTGTTTGGTGGACAGAAAAAAAGCCATTGCTTTCACGTGTTACAGCAGATCTAAAAGGGATAACGTGAGTTAACAATTAAATAATTACAATGGGGTGGGATTGGAAATACAAACATGCAATACATCATGTCTTGAAGAGAAGGTCAAACCATGATACAAATACAGGACCTTTAAGATCCCACTAATGCAAAATCTGTACTTTACAGTGCTGTTATGGTCACACAAACCCTGTCGCAGCCAGAACAGAATGATCTTTTAATTAAAGCATTATGGAAACTGCCACTATTTTGTACTAATGTGAAAAAATTTGTGACCCCAGAGCCTTGAGGGAAGCTCTTGCGGACAGTGGAAAGTGGTGACAGATGTAACCAACCCTTGGGCCTCTGAAGTGCCCTTCATAGTAGAGGGGAAGAGAAAAGGGAAGGAGGAGGAGGGCAGAAATGGGAAGGGGGATTAGAAGAGTCTTGCAAAACACACATCCAAAAATGGGAAAACTATTTTGATCAGTTGCAAACATGTGCTGCTGGATTTGAGAAAGAGGGGATGATTACAAAAAAAAACAACTTTTGGTTTTAAGCAAGGAAACCCGCTCTACGTCATCTGGATTGAAATAGAAACAGAGTGACGCACTCTTGTTCCGGTTCATTTATTCCCACCGTCCTCATGACTTTGTGTCATTTAAGCCATTACTCCCGAGGCTGCAGTGAAGCAATTCCAATGAATAAATAAAAAGCCAATAACACTATACCTTTATTTGAGTGTTACTGTAACATGTGGTAATAGGGAGTTCATGCAGAGTGATAATGCTCCCAGACTGTACCGGCTGCACTACCAAATTTGGTCCTCTGCTTGACTAGAGGCTGTCAAACCACTTCATCATCACCTGCCCGCCTTCAAACTAGATCTCCCTTAACAGACGAGGGACTGGGAAAAGATGACCAAAGATGAGGAAGGACAAAAAGTTCACTTCATGCTTGATTATTTAGCTACATTTACTTGGAACTCCCATATAAACAGAAAGAACTCTCCCTCATCTTGGATTGGTAAATACAGGACTAAAACAGAGAAGCTGATGGCCCGAGTGGTACAGTTTCACTGCACTAACTAGACGCACCAAAGAGTGCATAAGTCAATGTAGTGCCCCCTAAAATGACCTGTGTGTCAATCTGTGACACAGACAAGAGCACTCATAAACTATGGCTGGTTCATTGTCCAGTGCAGGATATGGAAATGAATCTGGATTGGTATGTGGATAGGCATCATTCCAAAGTCTGATCTGAGAACAACATCTGGATCAGCATCCAAAAACACAGCAGGCAGAGACTCTACAATGGTTAGCCTTCCAACTACAGAGACACTACCTACGTAGATGCGCTACATCTAAAAGTTGTACTTACAAAGGTAAATGTTAACATTTTTGGAGAACTTCGCTTGTGCAATGCAAAATAATGGTGGACAAATATGACACATATACAGTCATATCGCACAATACTGATACTAAGTAAATATTGGTTGATAATGAGAACTTGAGTATAAGACGCAACTATGAAAGTCTCTGACATGGCAGAACATGCTCTTTTAGCTGAACTTATTCTGGGAAACTGTGGACAGCCAAAAGGATGGGGGCCACTTCCCTCCCATGTGTACAAAGGGCTTTATCTGCCTTATCTGCTCCCAGAGTGAGGGACAAATGTCAGGCTATGTACACTTGAGTGAAACACTCCATTGGCTTGTAAAGTCATTTTGAGTTTCTCAAATCAGTTTTACATCATTTCCCAGATCAGCCTCCTTTTCTCCTTCTATCTCGACAATAATCCAAAACCCTACTCTGCAACTGAGTATCGGGAAAAATGAACTGCAGAAAATTGTTGCTCTAATATAGTATTTCAGACTGCGGTCAACTCACGATCACAACATAGACTAACACACTGTTACTCAGATAACAGTTATACAGCACCCAACTATGCATCATGGGGGGTCCAGTGAAACTTTTAGCGGTCCTACGAGGGTTATGTATATATAGTTGCTGTTTATTTTCTCGCCCTGTGAGTGACGCTTCCTTGTGTGCTAGCACGTAGGCTTACAGCTTACAGGGACCCTTCATGCGTTCCTCCAGCCCTCAAGGGGCTCTTCCACTCTCATGAATGGAAATATCACAAGACCAAACCTTAAAATACACCAACACACAACAGTGTGCATTCCATATACTTCAAATGTTCTTCAAACGGAGCAGTACCTTAAACAAATGAGCTGAGCGAAAAATAAAAAAGTGTGGAGAATGAAAGCGTGGAACAGACGGGCAGCAGGTGACGTGCACAGACAAATAACACTGCAGATGACAATAGGCAGACTGTCCTACACTCTTCACTCAAGAGAGCAAAAGAGGAAGGAGTGGCCATATGGAGCCCAAATTATTTATCTTGTTGTATCTGTACCATTTCAAAATGTTACATCCCGTCTTGCTGCCTCCTCCTCTGGAGCAGAACTTTAATGGTGGCCCCTGAATGACACTGCCCTCAGACAGTAACGGTCTTCGTGATTGCACTCTCCAATACTTCACTTGCTTATGTAGAAAGTACAACATGAAAATAGGTATGCAGTATAATGCAGTATAATATATACGTGGAGTAAATACTTCCATCATCCCATTAAAACAAATAATAGGCACAACTGCTAACACAGTGGATAAATAAGACTACAGAGGTTGTCACGGATATTAAATGTACCTCACTGAAGATAGAAGAGCACTAAGCTAGTCTTATTGATGCTCAAGTTGTGCATCTGCGGTGTGGCTCATTCATAGAGCACGGTAATTTTTGTACTTCACTAACCATAAAGTGGTGTTAATTTGTTGAGATTATCTTACCCAACAACTTGTGCAAGTCTCCTCATTTTTTTTTTATTGGCCACAGAGCTTATATTCTGCATAAATCAAAAACCCAACATAAAACCCTCACTGGCATTTGGGTCAAAGGGAGCCATGCCAACTTCCAGGTTAGCCTACAAAAATACCTCACCCATGTAGCACTATTGCAGGGCTGGTAAAGAACCATGCACTAGCTTTATCTAGGCAACTTGTACATCTACATAACATACATACCAGTGTGTAAATAAGCAGAAACAAAGAAGAAAAGGGGAAATGCTTTTTTATTATTAAAACCTGGGATTTTATGAGGGTCAAGGCGACTAAAGTATCTCATGGGTGATGGAGAATAACAAGGTAGCACAGAGATAAGACGACAGACGCCAAGGAACAAACAATCGTCACAGTCACCTCTGTAGAATGTTGCAAGTAAATACAACAAGAGGACTCACCGAGGATTCTAATGAAAACTTGCAATGCTCAAGAGACCAAACGATGCATGAATGATGACAGTGACTCATTAGAATGTGGGTGACATAAGCCAGAAACTGAAAAGTATAACCGAGGATAAACAAAAATGCTAGCACTTGAAGGATTATGTTTGGTCTGACAGGACTCTTCAGTCTGGCATTGCACTGTATAGTAGACCTTCACACAGCAATCCACTGCCTGGTTTGCTGGCTACATGGTCACATTTATTTATTTTCATATATATATACGTGTGTGTGTGTGTGTGTGTGTGTGTGTGTGTATATCCAGAAGGTTTGGGATGAGATGGACCGCAGAGTGAAGGCAAAAGGACCAACAAGAGCTCAGCATGGGAACTCTTTCAAGACTGTTGGAGAACCATTTCAGGTGACGACCTCATGAAGCTCATGCAGAGAAAGCCAAGGGTGAGCAAAGCAGTAATCAAAGCAAAGGGGATGCTATGTTGAAGAATCTAAAGTATAAAACAGGTGTTGAGTTGTTTCACACTTTTGTTTACTACATAATTCCATATGTGTTCATTCATAGTTTTGATGCATTCAGTGAGAATCTACAATGTAAATAGGCATGAAAATAAAGAAAAACTATTAATGAGAAGGTGAGTCCAAACTTTTGACTGGTAGTGTATGTAAACACACACCTCTATTTATCCATCCAAACACATATACACACACATACACACTGAAATCCAGGCAGCTGAAACAGCCACATACTTAATTATTATATTCAACATGTAATCTGTACATCATCCAAAAAAGCATTCAGGAGACTTGGGTAATGTTGGTCATTCTTATCTAACGTGCTCCAATTACAGCATGGGATCTAGCAGGTATAGAAAACACACTGACTCAAGTTGCATTAGTCCATGACTTATTTCCATATATTTCCATTTTGTCCCTGTTCTTCACATTTGTTTGTACTTAAACTGAAAGTACTTACATAATGTGGAATATTGGGTAGGATTAATAGAACTGGAAATTACAAAACAAAGTGACGTAGACAGCAACAAAATCTGATCACAGGTGGTAAGCCGGACAAATTTGGAGATTAGTGAGAGACAGGTGTTAACGGCAATGTGTCTCTCTGTCCCTCTTGCCATTTGATCACCAAAACAAAAAACCAAAACCAAAACAGACTTTAAATCAAGTGCAAATGATGTTTCACTGCAGCAACCTACAGTTTTGTAGCATCTACTGATTAAAAGAGGAAAATGTTTTCAACACCGCTTCATTTACGTTTGCACAGCTTTCTGTGTTCGTTTCACCGAGGGCGGGGTTACACTTGTTTGCAGCAGCCTACAGGAAGGGTTGCATTGGACGCAGTAAGCAAGGTCAAGTCAAAGACAAAGTTTTACTTTCAGTCAACAACTGGACATTCCATACTAATTGTGCAAAAGAAGCTTATGGTAACAAGAACAGGTACAACAGAAGTAATTGATGAAACCTGCTGTTCACATTTGAACAGCTTCACCTGTAGCAAATAGCTATAATTATGAAATTACAAAGTGAGAATTTCAGACAATATAAAAGAAAATCACAGCACTGTAGTTTTGGTGAAATATGAAATTGCTCTCTCTGTGCTGCAATAAAAAGCTTCTTTCTCCACAAGTGGTGGCAAAATCAAGGAATTATGGAGGTGCTGATCTTGGTTCTGTGTCACTGATGCTAGATGAATATTATGAGAATTAAGATCAATTCTAGCTAACTCATGTTCAATCATTTAAATAAAATACTTTATTACCTTATAGCACCGACAGATAAAACCCAGCCTGAACGAACACACACACACACACACACACACACAAAAAAAACCTTTTAGCTTCTGACAACATTATACACAAACACTAAAGAAATCTTTTTCCGTGCCACTGCTCCTCTGATCTTTACTTTGGAAAAAGAAATTAAGCCCTTTAAGGGAAGCTATTTAAACAAATGGAACAAATAAAAGAATGACCAGAAGTATAAAACAAGAAGATGCAAAAAAAAAACTGATCAGTAGGAAAACACTGAACAACCAAGGAGAAAGAAGAGTGAGCCAAAAGGCAACATGTGGCCATGTCCAACTTGAGGTTAGCCAAGAAAAGATGATGTTCTATTGCATAATGGTGTGTGTGTGTGAGTGAGAGAGACAGAAATTGTATAAAAAGTACATCCTACCACAATGTTATCCATTCATCTCTTACGGTCTCCACGGTAACACATATCCCACTGAACAGATTACATTTTGCAAGAGCTTGCATCTGATTTAAAAAGACACACCAGCTGTACACAGACATGCTGCGTGTCAGTAAGCGATCAGATGAAATACCTTGGAAATTGTGCTATATTAAAGCCAGCTAAGCTTACCCAAGGAGACAACAAAATCTATGGATGCTTACTCAATGATAGCGCTTTGGACAACATTTTTCTTTATGCAACATATTCTCGTACTAAACTTGTTAATATTTGCACACAAAAAAAAGTTCAAAGGTTCCAAAGAATGGTGAATTCAACTGTCTGAACAGATGTGACAAACAATTCTCTTGTCATTATAAATGACGAGCAAGCCAGAACATTGCAGGTGCTCTCTTAGGGCACGCCGTTAAGTTTTCATCTTACCTGCCACCTCCACAATGTCCCCAGGCACTATGTCCCTGGCTTTGATTCTCTGGACACTCTTCCTATCCTGGCGGTACACCTTCCCCATCTCTGGCTCATACTCCTTGAGGGCTTCAATAGCATTTTCTGCATTTCGTTCCTGAATGGTGGATAAATGATGGGTAAACAGCGAGCATTACACATGGAGATAATGAAAGGAAAGATGCAATAATGTATCTCTGACATAATATTATTAGACTTGTGGTACATTTATTCAAAAGAGACACAGGCGTACTTTAGCCTAATTATTACATAAGGTTCAAAGTTTAGGTTTGTGATGAATACACAATGATCCAGCAAATTCAGGTGCAGAATTACCTAATTGACACTGAACATGGTAGAAATTGAGAATGTCGTAGAATCTTTGTCTTTGTGTAAACAAACAAAAGACACAGGGATAGAACCTGCATACGTTTAGCATCATGAGATAGAACAACCACACCGTGCCTCCCGCAGTGTCTCTGAAATTCTCCCTTCTCTCCTCAGCTACACAGTTGCTTCCTAATCATTCTTCTCTCACGCCTTTGTATCAGCGCTGACTTTATCGTGTTTGACTGATAGCTCTTAGATTGGACAGTTTAACGGCAGCTCCCAGCTTGGCAGGCAGGCAGGCAAGCAACACTCAGTAAGACATGGCAAAACGAGACACACAACCCCGGACATTATGGTCTTTTGTATGGGATAGTGAAGGAAGGCGTGCAGCTGTTAAAACAGCGGCCACTAAACAGGACAATTTACATATCTAAAGTGTAAAAGAAAACATATGTTGCTTTGTGTTCAACACATAACATTATTTGTTTCTACAATTAACTGTGGTAGACGGTAGTAATGCACGAGTATCAATAGCTAATTCACTCCCTAAACAATAGCCTGATTAACCGCATTAAGTGATCAATCAGTCGGGGGTACAACAGCAACACAAGCTTCATCACTGAAATGAGGAGTTTGCTTCTCAAATCCAACTTTCTTCCATTCATGCAGTTGTCGAGCAAAACACATCCACCAATCGCTTAACTCTCCATTTACACAAGACTGTGGAGGCCTTTCAAAGAGAATTTAATTAACAAGATAATCCAGCTGAGCCCACAGCAAACTATCAAGTAAACTGCTCTTCTTGGGCCCTGTTCAGACCTGGCGGATACCATTGTAACTGAATGTCTTGAAGTAGAGGTGTGTGATATTGCTTCTACAAAATTTGGTAAAACTAAATAAACTTGGGTGAGTTAAATGGCCTGGAAAGCACAAAGTAGTACAACCAATCTGTACTGTTTTGATGTGTTTCTTCTCCACTAGTGAAGTACAGCAAGACATCTGGTCTTTGTAAATGTCAATGATGCAGGTGTTAATCTGCTTTACGAGACAAAAGTGACACCCAAATACAAGCGGCCTCTGAAGACAGGTAGTTCTTACACATTCACGGTTAGAGCAGCCTGACTGTGATTGGGTCAGAAGACACGTTAAGTCTGTGTCGGAACAGGACCTTCGAGTGATCCTTGAACCCTGGCCTCAGGGGAGAGATGATCTCAGTTGCAGATGTTATCAACAAACTATCATTCTGTCATTTTAGCGTTGCTCTTACATGAACTCAACAGGACACCAATACACCACAGCAACAAATAACATCAGATATCATGTACAGATGGAACTGATAAGGTCGCTTAAAAATGGTTTGATTCATTTGCTTGTCACAACTATCTTTAAAGCCAATAACCTCCATATTCATTGATGCAAAAACATAATTTAATGAAGCTATCTTGCTGTAAATCAAAACACCTATCTCATTGTTTCCATTATTCTTTCTCTACACTGTTGGAATGTTCCTCTTAATAGTATTACAATCAAAACTGCCAAGGACTGTTAGACCACATAGAAGGACAAAAGAATTTATCCACCTCTCCACTATGATCGACTCTACAGCAACGTGCTGTTTTGGGGTACATTCTGAATTTGAGTAGAGGAAGAGGGTGTCAATGAAAAGGGGTAATTGTTTTTTCTGTGTGTTCGAATGAGTGCCTTCATCCAGGACGGGTGCTGCCTTTGCTTCCTGCCTATAATTAAGGTGTACGATGCCAAATCAATACTGCCTCTCAAAGAAACTGACCCAATAAATCCTGAGGGAAGCCAGGACTTGTCACACACATAAACATAGAGGCATAAAAATATCTCATCACAAGCACTATTCTAAAAAGCTGCGTTTGTAATCTCCCTTAAAGACTAGATGTTGAACTGCTTAGTAAATTAAAAGATGAGAAGTCATGGATTGCATTAGCGGTCTCTTTCTGCAGGACTTTAATTGCCAATAGTAGTGTAACGTTTATCAAAATGAAGAAGAAGAAAAAAAGCCTCCTAGAACAAACTGCATTACTCCCCATCTTTTCAGCGTTTAAGCAAAACCACCTGCCATCATAATTTTTGAGGAGATTAAACAGACATCACGATACCTCTGATAGCAAAGTTATGACCTTAGCAAAGCTCACCTAATCCCCCACTGTTGAAAAGTTCCTTCCTTTTTCCTCTGTTTATAGTAAGTATTCTAAACAGTGCTTGAACTTAAATAGAGGTCAATAAAAGTGTGATGTACCTGGATAAGATACAATAGATACAAAACATGCTTTGGTTTTACTTTTTTCCCCACATACCTGCCAGACTCCTACAATGGCATTTGCTATGAGAATAAGTAGGATAACAAAAGGCTCCACGAAGGCTGTAACAGTTTCTTCTCCCTCCTCAAACCAGGCCAGCACCTACAAACAAGCAGAAACAAAAAAAAAGGACAGAGTTATTCATAAAATACACTTCAAATATCAATACTTGATTGTGAGACATTGTGAGCGGTGCAATCCTGACTTGGCCAACATTGGATGGTCCCACAATGATCAACCTACATATCAAATATATCCTGCGTGGATAACCACACCACGCAGGATATATTTAAACCTCTATGATCCTCAGGAGGGCAAGCAGTGACAGGTCCGACTAATTGTTCCTTTTCCCAGGAACCTGATATTCTAGACACTCAAGAACTGCACTACTACACACGATATGCCACTAAAATCCATCTAGGAATTGGATTCAATATAACTGTATTGATATAAACTCTACTTATTGGTCCGACTGTTTGGTTGCCTTGTCGATTCCTGATCAGTTGTTACGGTTGGACATATGACATCACCGTCCTACTAAGAGCAACTGTCAACTTTCTGTTGGAATTTCTCATCAACATCCCTCCCTCCCTCCATTTGATGATAACCTAGCATCACCCTCCCTTTTACATCCTCCATATGAAGTGACCAACATGTGGTAGAGAGTCAAATTGTCAATTTCAGGGTTTGAGATTAATTGCTCTCCAAGAATAGTTGAATTCAAACCATGACAACTATTTTCCTCAACAATTAAACCCTTTTATCCAAGGAAGAGCACAACGTAACTGTTAAGTGCAGTTCTGTGCGACGACACTAAATGAGGACCCGGCTTTTCTGATGGAGCCTTGTGTACCAGTTAGGAACTGGCATTTTCTCTGTGACTCACTAACTAGACCAAGATCATTTTCTTCCTTCATAAAATCAAGTCAGCTTCTGCCAGTATTGTAGAAACTGGGCCAAGTGTGTTAGAAAGTCATTTCAGCGAGGCTGGGAGGACAGGAACCACTTTCTCCTCCCTTAGATTCAGTGCCAGGAGTTAAGTATGTCAAGGCAAAAGCCAACAGCCCTCCATCCTCTACTACAACCTATTTAAACACAGATAATCAAACATCAAATTCAATTCAACATGGCCATCATGCTGTCACTAATGCTGTAACTGCCACTTCCTTAGTTCACTTAATAGAAGTATTGAAAACTAAAGCTGCAGCAATTCATTAATTACTGGACCACTGAACTCACCTGCAACTGCTTTGACAATGGTTTGATCAAAATAATTTGATACCAGCTTCTCAAATGTGAATATTTAGTGGGGTTTTTTTTCTCCAGTTTGCCATCTTTGCTTAAAATTCTTCTGCTACATTTCGAAAAAACTAAATATCTTCAGGTTGTGGACTGTTGGTCTGCTGGAAAAACAAGACATATGAGGATGCAATCTCAGGCTTTGGTAGACAGTGATTGACTTCTTTTTTTTAAACAATTTTTTAGATCAAAAAGCTTAATTGACGGATTAACTGATGATTATCATAACAGTTACCTGCAGCCCTACTAAAAAATACTTGTCAAATTGAAGTGTGGCTGCATGTGCCCGGGTGATTGAGGGTGCATGGTATGCTACTGCCAGTGATTTACAAGCTTAGCAACCATAGCTGGCTGTCATTGCAATGCCTTGGTGACTGATGATATTCTCAGGCCGAGGGCTGACGGCCAATCCTAGAGTAGAAACAGGGCCACAGGATAGTGAACCCAAGACTAGGTCACACATTAAACTCTCCTGGGGCTCGTCACTCACTGGTGTCAAGAACCCAAGCTGAGTTCTAAACATTGCGAGTGTGTAGCTGGCACATTAACACTTGGACAACATCATCATCCCAGAGACATGAGGACTTCTCAGGTGTCTGTTGCCTTGCAATCGTCAAATCCAAAGCACGCTGCTTATTTTAACAACATACCACATGATCTTCAAACATGTTAGCGAGATAAATCTCTGCTCCCTCATTAACACAGCCTTTTTTCTTTTTAAGAGGAGCTATTGACTACTGCTGTGTGAAACAATACAAGCTCAACGAAGCCACAAAGACTTGTGATTAGCTCCCACAGAAAAGGCATTTAAGTCCTGATATACTTGAATTACCTTAAGGCCGATTTATGAAAACACGTTCATCTGAATTATGTCACCAGACAACTTCCAGGCGCTTATCATCCCCACTTCGAACATGCATAGCCATGATGTGCACTGCACCAATCAAACTGAGAAGCACCACATATACTTAACAGGAAATGAAAGGGGCTAAAGATACTGGTAGAGACGAACACAATGTTCAACTGGAAAAATTCCAAGTGTTAAGTTCCCCTTGAATATGTGATCATGGTGGAAATAAGAGGGCTCTTGTATTTATAGTTACTGGTAATTAATCTATCCACTCTTCTTTTCGATCCAGCTCTTTACATTTGTTTTTTAATTTGTGCACAAAGAACAAACCCAAAAAAAACAGACAAACCGATTGATACACTGGAAATACAACTAAATCTCAAAATATTGCAAAAGATGTTGATGGAGATGGAAAGGTTGTTAAATCTTTAAAAGATAAATGTAAATGGACCAAAACTTTGTTATTAAGGCTTGTGATCATCATAGCTGTACATATCTACTATTAATTGTTCAAAATTTGAATTATTCGACTGTCTGCCAATCAGTTTTAATTCAAACCCACTGTCTAATTTCCTTCATTAGTGGGACTTTGAGGTTTGGCTGGCGCTCTTTTGGTTTCATCATCTCGCAGCAACGTCTTCTTCTACAGCAGTAGATGGGAGAATAGGTGCCACCTAGTGCTCATCTCAGTGAAGAAACTCCCTCATAATTCACATCGAAGTAGAGGATGGCAACAGTGTGTGAATTTGAATTTTTTCTGCACAATATCTGGAAATGTGGTTCAAACTTGCAATCTATTTTGAATGGAAACCTTTAAACAATGGCCATTGGGAGATGCGAGAGGAATGCAGCCCCTTGTACATGCATAACTCATTCAAAGGGTTTGACTTAAACAAATCTCAATAATGTAGTCAAAGTAAAGATGGTATCAGTTCATTTGGTTTTACCAACGCGCCAACTCCCTCTTTTCCATATTGGCTCAATGACCCTTGAGCAATTGGCCTGTACAAATAAAACATTCAAATGACACTTACAAAGGATATGCAGGCGGCGAGTAGAAGGATCCTCACGAGCAAATCTTCAAACTGTTCAACCACCAGTTCCCAAAGCGATTTACCTTAAAAATCACGTGACATTGAAAATAAATCACACCAAAAATGTCCCTTTAGTTGAGAAAAATAAGGGATTCCAAACAAATTTCAGTAATTTGTAACCAATTGTTTACTCACCCTCCTCAGCTGGCAGTTCTGGAGATCGTTTCAAACAGAAGGCAGAGAAATGAGATGGACACGAAATTGGGTCAACGTTCGTGAGCAATATACAATAATAGCATGCTGCTGCGGTGGAGGCAAAGTACACACATGGACGATAGTGTGACGTCAGCTAGTAGCGTCACAAAAGTGATGATTTCCAGTATTTCAACATTCAGACACCAGTGACGTCAACAACCTTCCTTTTTGTTCAGTCCGTCGTTACAAACCGGCAGCCATGGGCTCAACAATTACGTTACATGACACAGGGTACACTACTTTTAAAAAGAGCTCCTTACCGTTGGGTCCGTATCGTTCCCGTTGTTTCTTCACCTGCTCCAAACTCAAACCTGTGCTTTCGTTGACGTTAAAAAAGCTGTAAACTTCTTCGACCGTCTTCGTGTGTGCGTTGTCCATGGTGTTCGGCCAATGAGGACACCGCTTGGCTTCGCTGTGCTGGGTCCCAAACTCAACCTGTCACGGTTCTTTCCGGCTTTGGCGTCACCAAGGGCTTTAATATAAAACTACTTAAAAATAGAGAAACCCACGTCGTTGAGTGTAACAACCCTATTACCTAACGCAGAGGACCAAGCGGCGTGCAGGTGCCTGGCAAGACGTATTAGCGGCTCCTGAGCTAACGGATGGCTAATAGGCTAAAGCTAAGCTAACAAGCGGGCTCCTTCGGCTCTGCTTGGTTTCGCCGGCTGTGCTCTGGTGGCTTTCCCGAAAAACTCTAAACGAAAAATTCATATCAACATCACAGTATACAGTTTACGGTTTTAAATTTTCCCTCCTCATGTAAAAAAACGAAATATAGAATAACCAAATAGATGATTTACACATGTGGTTGAGTTGCAGTTCTGCCAGTGTATTATTGCGGAATCATCAGCGTCCTCTTCGGCACCAATCGCGTTAGTCCGCTGCAGCTCTCCTGTGCGTCGAATGCGGTGTTCAGTGTCCGCATGTGGAATCACCTCATTGGTCGGAGACACCGGAAGTCCTACTCGCTCTCACTCTCTCTCTCCACCGGTGCTTACGTATGTGAGTGTATGGTGTCATAACCGCGACGGAATTCTACATTACGTTGATCCTTTTATAAATTGTACACACTTTAGATACATTAAAAAATCTCATCTCCCAAAACAAATTTTGATACGTTTTTTTTAATGAAACTTGAAGTTACTGCAGAGATACTGCAGTCTCCATTTTGAGTACGCTACTGTGCAATGTAATGTAGTGCAAAATGTTGATTTAATACACTTTAAAAATCCACATCCACAAAGATAGTATTCGAATTTCACTTTTATACGTATTCATAAACGTAAAGATTTATAAATTTATTTATAAATGTTACAAAATAGTACATAAAATAATCCCAAATGTGTTATTATTTATTTATTTGTTTATTCCCTGTTGTTATCCCTGTTTGTAAATTCAGTGCCTTATTTTTCATATTACATTTTAGCTTATGAGCTCAGTGACTGGTGACTTGAGTTAATGGGCTGCATTTGACCTAAATTAATTATAAATTATTAGATTTTGCACCTCCTATTCACACAAAAGAACATGTTCTCTTATATCCCTAAAGAAACGCTACCAGCATGACAAAACTATACATATCCATATTATTATCTCCTGGCAGTGTTATAAGAGTTGTCAATGAAGAATCCCAAGACTGTCAGAGGAACAGTGTTAGAGACACAACCCAGCCAGCCTTATCATTTACTCTCAAGCATTTTATCAGAATGTCAGAAAGGGTTTATCTTTCAAAGTAGACCTATAAGTTGACTCTGAAATCACACCGGAACCAAATGACGTGTAGGTTTCTGTTTTTGTTTCACACAGCCGCATTACCTTGTTTGACAAGAAACTGATATTAAACTTATTTTAGTTGCTGCAGAGGCTCATTAATTGACTTTCATACTTAGCTTATGGGGAATTCGATGAATCATTTAAGCAGCTATAATCCCTGTGAGATGACTCCTATCTTCCTCAGCCTACAGTATCTGCTATCTGTTTGAGAAACAAGTTATTTTTAGAGTCTTTGATTAATGCATGCTGCCACTGTCAGACTCCTGTTCATTGACAAGGAAAGACTAAATCTGTGCTGCTACAGTGACAGCAGGGAGCAGCTGATACTGGGAAAGCCTAAGGGGGGGGGGGGGGGGACAACAACTTCATAACAGGATGAGATGACAATAAAGAAGCGCAATGAATAATATGCCTGCGTGGGTGAATGTTCACCTTACAATACTTTGAAGCGATAAAACTATTTCAAAAGGACTTTCGCCCTTAAGGAACATATACAATTTTCATGTTGTATATCATGGACTGTATCCAAACCAGAACTTTCCAGTTCCATTGAAATTGTTGCATAAATCGACTGCATAAACTATTTTTTGGTGACACGGGACTAACATCCTTAGGTATGCTTCATTAACTGGACGAGACTATAATACTGATAACAAAAATTTTACCTCTAAGATGTCTGGCAATTTTTCAGAACTGTTGCAGGTCTTAAAGTAGAGCTGCAGTGCCCTTTAGGTGATGACAGCAGCATGATCAAACCTCAGCAACGAAACCTTTGTGAATATTATCAACATGGATCAGTTTTTGAGAGCAAAGTTTTGTTCCATTAAATTTTCCATTAGTGCTGAACTAATTGCAGTGTCTAAAATAGGAGTGAGACGGGCAATTATCGCTGCTGTTCTAACTGAGAGTTGTGCGTGTGTTAAAATATTTGATGATCATTTAGGACTGTTGGAGCCTGGCTGTGTTTAATGTTTGTTTGTTTGTTTGTTTGCTTTTGCAAGGGCATTTAGTTTTTATTATTATTATTATAATTACTATTAGTATTTACAATATATTTTGTATCATTACTTTCCTTTTATGTTTTTGCTGCGACATTTTTATATCTATCATGCTGTTTTCTGTGAAAAAGGGAAAATGTTTGCTTTTTCTGAGAACTGCCTTGTCAATTAACTGTATGTAAATACCTTCTCATGCAATTAGTGAGTATGAAAAAAAATCTTGAAGTCCTCTCTTGCTGAAACGATTCAGTAAAATGTAGTATTGTTGACTGACGTCGAAACAGAGAAAATGTTCTTAAGTTATAGACAAACGCTTTATTTGCATCCACAACATTCATCATTTGCTCACTCGCAAATAAAGGCGCTTCATTGCATTTTCTTTTTTGAAAAATATGTGATGTTTGCTGTGTTCCATAACTTATATAATCAGCAGTGCGGTTTAACAGCTGTGGATTTCTCTGCTGACAATGAGGTTATTTTTTCAAATATATTAACTATTTATGTCATATGTGGAGGCAGTACAGAAACAAAACCTTGATCTAGTCTGATCAAGGTTGTTCTGCTGCTGAGTGTTACAGATGTGATTTGACACCTTCATTTGGTGGCTGCATCATTGTGTTTGAAGCCTGGAGAAATCCCTCTCTGCTGTTAGATTGGTGATGCTCATTTTCTCTGAGACGTCTCTGAGCGTGGACGATAATAACAGTGCTGGCTTTGTTGATGTGTGCTTCCAGGGGTGAGATTAAAGACGTAATTATCAAGTCACGTAAGGTTTTCTCTGAAAACAGAACAATGCCTGTTACCTTCTAAAAAAGAAAATTGATTATAATCTACAAAGTTGAGAGACTTTTTCATCATTTGATCCTCATAGGGCTTATTTGAGAAAAACATCAATTTACATATTTGTTAACTGAATAATATTCACACGTGCTTGTTATTTCTAGGTATAAGTGGTGTAAATAGCTGGCATGATCATTTCATTAAACATATTGAACCAGATTTTGTCATCCAGTTAGACATGACAAGCTGCATTTTGAGGACAAGGACCAACAGATCACGGTAGATCTTCACCTGCTGAATGAGAATTGGAATTGTGGTGACGTGGACTGTTTCACCACATCGTGCCTATGTTGTCAAAGGTTGCCTCTTGGCAACCAGAATCCCTTTCCCAGGGCTGAGTCAGACATAGACACCTCTATAGATATGCTAATTTGACTTTGTACACCCGTATGCATGACAACCACGCACTGTAATGAGGCAAGATAACATGGAGAGACTTATGTAGAATAGCATCCTGTCAGTGATTTATACAACAAACCTGACTTTTTCTTACAGTATGTATAGTGTTAATGCTACCAGTGAGTAGCGCAGTCATTTTTGATACATGCAGGCAGCCAAGATATTGGCAAATTCATTCTACCTCACTGAGACAGCTGAGAAATGTTTCACTAGAGCTGCCGTTGTAGTATACAGTAATCAATTTCCTTCAACAAAATTTACAAAGTCATACAAAGTTTCAAGTTATAACCTGAAATGAACAATTGATGCCATTAGATTTTTGACAATTTTTGACAGAAAGAGTCCAATATTTGTTTGCTTTTACTGCACTCTGGTGGACAAAAATATAACCAAAAATGGTCTTTTTCCTCTTACAATTTTGTAAATGGCTTTAATTCACTGTTAGTCTTCAAACATAAACACAGCAGATCTGTTTCTTCACTTGTATTTATTTATAATAATAAAAAATCAAACTGAACAATAAAGTGTGTGGAGATTTGGATTGATGGTGCATTTTCATTTAAATTATATAAAAAATACATTACACTTCAGCCTTTTTTAAACTAACTGGCATTTGATTATATTTTATTTTGTTATTCTCTATTTCACTTTTTTATTTTTAAATTAAACATCAGCGATAACAAAACAGTTAGGTAAATGTGTCAGTAGACCAAGTTAATGTTTCGGGTCATTAGTAAGGATTGGTTATTCAAATAAGACATATACCAACTGATAAATGAATACATAAGAAATAAATAATGGAGAAAAAGAAACATGCAAATACAATTCAGACCAAAAAGCGGGGGGCATGTAATTGTTTCTGTTTTTTTCAGACAACCGCTATGACGCAGAAAAGACGAGATTTGAAAAACCACGCGATATTTACTTTAGGGTCAGAGTCGACATTAGCCATATGTTAAGAGAGCTTGCCGGAGAGTTCGGTACATCTCCAGTTTGCGCATTACTTGTAATGTTTTCTGTGAAAAGTCATTCATTTTTTTGTTAAAATGCAGATGTTACGTAGTCGACAGAGTTAATATTTTCTCCACAGTCTTTTCATTTGTTTTTATCCTGATATTTCCTGTGCTGCTCCTCGTTAGCTTCGCGTTTAGCTGAGATGCTAGTTTGAATACTTGAGCGTCTGAAGTCTTTTCTACATTTCTGATTCGATATGTTAAAAAGCCGTTCGATACTAAGTGCCTTAGTAAGGAACAGCAGACTGACAGTAGGAAAGATCTGTAAGCCAACAGTACAAATGAGTTTGCATCTGTTCTCTTGCTAATATTCAACTTTTTTTTTTTTAGATTATGAAGCTTGCTGCAAAATATCCTTGTGTCATATAAAGGCTTACTAAACATTATGTAATGTTACTGGAGGCTCATGTAAGTGTAACAGGAAACATGTTCAATCATCCTCACAGGTGGCCCTCAGAAATACTCCTACACAATGAGTGAAAGATCCAATGAGGAGCAGACAGCCAAGAAAAGAGCCAACGAGGAGAACCAAGACTCCCCTGAGGCCACAAAGAGAGTTAAAACCGAGGGAGTTCACACTGAAGATGAAAGGAGGTATCCGAAAAAGAAAGTGGTCCTGCTCATAGCATACTCTGGAAAGGGATACTACGGCATGCAGGTAGGCTGTGATTCTAGCATTCCTATTTAGGTTCCAAGCTCTTACCACTAACTATACTCACCTGATGTTAATGTTTCCTGTGTTTTAGAGAAACATTGGAAACACTCAGTTCAGGACGATTGAGGAAGACCTTGTCACAGCTCTTGTTAAATCTGGCTGCATCCCTGAAAACCACAGCGACAACATGAAGAAGATGTCTTTTCAAAGATGTGCCAGAACAGATAAGGTAAGGGCTGGTAAAGGTCGTACATAAGTCATAATACTGGATTTATCTGCAGATCATTTGGAAGTGACAAGTAATCCAAAAATTTTGGTTGTTTCATCATCAGTAATGATGAGCAAAGAAAAAAAGGGAATGAAACGGGATCATCGGATGGAAATATGTAAGAAAACAACAACAAAAAAATCTCAAGATTAAAAACCTGAAACTATTTGGAAATAGAAAAAAAATCAATATCCAAGCCTAGAAAAATCTTTAGACCGGGTTTGCCTTTTCTTTCTTCTATATTGTCATGTTACCATCTCCCGAACTCTGCTGCCTAGCTATGAAGACTAGTCTAACCTGTATGCTGGTGTGTATTTGGGATCATTTAGGGCGTGTCTGCGGCAGGTCAGGTGGTGTCTCTAAAGCTGTGGCTGATCGAAGAAATCGTAAAGAAAATCAATGAGCATCTGCCACCGCAGATCAGAGTGCTGGGTGAGTCATTCAGTCAAATTCTTTTATATTTGATCCATTATTCAATAACTGTGTGTTAAAAACATAACGAGAGGACAAGGGGCATCTTGGTATTTGGTTATTCGTCTTTATCTTTGCGCCTGCAGGTCTTAAAAGGGTGACCGGTGGTTTCAACTCCAAAAACAGCTGTGACGCTCGTACCTACTCTTACATGCTTCCCTCAGTGGCCTTCTCTCATAAAGACTATGATACCACAGATATAGCGTCCTTTCGCCTGGATCCAGAGACGCTTCAAACGGTGAACCGTCTCTTTTCGCTCTATAAAGGCACCCATAATTTCCACAACTTCACCTCTCAGAAGAGTCACAATGACCCCAGCGCCCACCGCTACATCATTGAGATGTCCTGTGGCCAGCCTTTCATCCGCCGCAACACTGAGTTCTCAGTGATCACCATACGAGGGCAGAGCTTCATGCAGCACCAGATTCGCAAGATGATCGGTCTGGTGATAGCGGTTACTAAGGGATACGCCAAGGAAGATGTGATGGAGAGGAGCTGGGGACAAGAGAAGGTAGATGTGCCTAAAGTCCCAGGTCTCGGGTTGGTGCTGGAAAGGGTTCACTTTGACAGGTACAACAAACGCTTCGGAGGGGACGGGCTGCACGAGCGCCTGGAATGGGACGGCGAGGAGGAGGCCATCCAGGCCTTCAAGGAGGCGCACATCTACCCTACCATAGTTGAGACGGAGTGTCAGGAGGGTTCCATGGTCAGCTGGATGACCACACTCCACTGCCACTGCTTCGAAGGCACAGCCAACGAAAGACAAGCCCAGGAGGACCAGAAGCAGGTACCTGGGAGGTCGATATAATATCATTAAAATACTGACATTAAAAATCACATTTTTTATTTACTGTTGATAATTTTCTCTCTCAGGAAAATGCAGATGAAGGAGGTGACTCTGATTAGCCTGTTCAAAGAAGAGACTTGTGTTTTTCTTTAATTTCTCTTTCTTTTTTCTGAAGTTTGCCATTTTTGGGGTTTCTCCCAGTGCGAGTAAATTGTTTCTCATATCCAGATGTTACAATGCACATAACCAAATAATAAAATCCTCTTTTCATTATATCAGTGTCATATTGATTATTCACACACTAATTTCATTGTGGAAGTGTAGGAAAGGGGGAAAGTCACTGAAGCACACTGAGGGTTAATCACATTATTTAAGGTACAAACAAGAGGGACAAATGTTTAGATGTCGAGTCAGATTTCATACAAACCATTATCATTTTTTAATCTATGAAATTAAATCTAAGTTAAGTGCATCAATTTTTATTTTTGAGGCATGAACTCCAGTGGAACCCCTCGTAAGTGAAATATCCTGACTGGGGGAGGTCATCAGAACCTGCACTTGATTTGGTGTGTGTGACGTATGGGACATTCATACACTCATAGAAACAACAAAAGTAGTCATTAGCTTCTTTGGGCTAGACTCATGTTTTCTGCCTATTCAAATGCGTTCTAGAAATGACCTCTGGAGGGCAGCAGCAGACCTTCGCTGCGGTGAATCGGCGAACTTAATCGGAGAAGAAGAATGGGTCAACAGCGCATGCTCATAAACTATGGCGCCGGCCAAGAAACGCAACGTGAGCCTGGTGAAAACAACAGAACAAAGCGTTAAAACCGCTAAAATCGACCTGAACAGTAAAGTGGAAAAGATACTTGAGAGCAGAAAGCATGCTAATGACGTTTTTGATATCTTCGAGTTCGTTCAGGTAAATAAAGGCACCGTCATTCAGCTAACTAAAGCAAACGAGCTGTGCCTCTTCTAACTTCACCTTCATGTATCCCTCACGTATTTTCGCAGTCGGAGAAAGAGAAGGATGTTGTCAGTGCTGTCAGTGCGTGCAGCACTTTGTTCTGCACTCTATTGGAGAGAAAGGAGCTGTTTATAGGGAAACTGCCCGCTGAGGAGGAGACTTTGAGGGGTGAGTACATGTTACATCTCACCCTCGCAGCACTGATGTGCTTACTTTAAAAATGTACCCTGTCGCCATTAATTTAATAAACACAGATTACACCTCTCCCTGAGTAAGGAACCTTGCCTTCACGCTGTTTGTCATCCTCCCCGGTTCAGGTGAAACCAGTGCTGAGGAGAAGTATCACATGTTCATGCGACACCGGTACAACAACTGTGTTGAGATGCTGCTTGAAAACCTCAGCCATGAATGCTATGGAGCCCAGGTGAGCTGGCTGCAGACGTGAATGGAAAGAGGGTGTTGGAGCAGGTCCTGCAGTGTGGATGTGTTGTGTTTGGGAAATACAAGTGTATGCTGTGTGTGTGTACTTGTGATCATTTTGTGTTGCACAGATGAACAGAGAAGACTTGTTTGGAGTTTAGTATTTTCCTCCAAAAAACCTGGTTATTCTATAGGAACCAGCGATCAAACCAGGATCTTCTCAGTCACTCGATCACCTGCTCCACCTCCTGAGACACATGTGACTTGTGATAAACTATAACAAGTGAAACCATCATATTGTCGAAATAAAAATGTTATGACCCCAGTGAACATTTATTTTCTCAATGTTAAATTGTAATTATTTAAGATGTAACTACTAAAAGCATCAGAATAACTGTTGTTCATTTATCACCAACTCCTCTCTTTCTACTACGACTACATTTGAACCTACTAATACTTCTGCTTCTCCTGGGTTGCAGTTAGTCAGCAATGTGTTCACAAAACAGTGTGAAGTGGATTGTTTACATGCTGTCAAGTCAGGTGACTCGTAAGGAATCATGTGATAAGCTCTTTATTACTACGGCTCACCTTAAGTTCCACTGATGGTAATTAATGCGTATCTGCCATCTTTCTTGTGTTGTAATTTTGATCCTAGCAGCTATTAACCGTGACATAGAGAAAGTAAATGAAGTTGGCTGTTTTCAAAAGCAGCTGTCTGAATACAGGAGAGTGCCTTGTGCTGCCTGATGAAGTTCGCTGCAGGAGAAGGACAACACCCCCTGGAGGACTTGGACTGGAGCGAACACTACAACTTCCCCAGGAGACTCATCCAGGTAGGACCTCCGTGTCAGTGGAAGAAATAATATCATTTATCCGATCTGTTGTGGAACTAAAGACCTTCTGACATTTCTGGGTTACTTCTGATCAGGCAGTGGTGGAGAGACTGCTGTCCAAAACTACCGACAACTCCCTCCTGATCTCCAGGTACCAGGAGTTTCTGGAGAAGGAGGACGTTCGCTATTATGTCATGAGCTCCATCCGTGAGAACGTGGGCAGGGTCATGGACAAAAGCAAAGGGGTAGGAGGCTGTTACTGCCTGGTCATTGCTTTCATTGTCATCCCCTCCTACTTGATGGGCTGAATCATCATAATTTGTCTGGTTCGTCTCAGGCGGTGATGCCCGTCTATCAGAACAACGTTTTCACCCTCATGTCCAACATCAGTGTACCCAGTAAGGAGTCCGAGCTCTCGGACTTTCTGGTCAAACAGGAAGGTGAGACTTCCTTCATCATTTTGGCAGATCTTTTACACACGTAGTTAAATTTTCTGTCCCTAATAAAAAAGTTGTTTCCTCCCAGCTAAACACGAGGACTGGAAAGCTGCTAAACTGGGCGTAAGTAGAACCCGTTTAATAACGTCATCCCGTCAATGCTCCCATCGTTATTGTTTCTGAGCGAGACGGTCGTGTTCTCCTTCATCACAGGAACACAAGCGGGCCTTTGAGAGGATGTGGCTCGGGTTTCTCAAGTATAAGGTACCGTAAAATTGCACTAACATATGACCCCAGTCAGAGCTGTTCACAATTCTAGTCTTTAAAATGCATCTTGAGTGACCGCTTGTGATCCGAGCTCACTCCCCCCACTCTGAATGCACATGAAACCCCATTGTTTCATTTTGCAATGATTTCACCTGCGGTTTGTTTTGAGCGACGCACTCAGGTATACGACTCAAAATGTGCATAAAGGAAACACGGATTTAAGCTTGCCTTTAACTTTAGCTAGATTTTGATGGATTTCTTTGTTTTTTTTATCTGTGTTTACAGATATTTCAAAGCATGTATGGTAATAAAAGATGTCCTCGAAGGCAGGAAAAAGTCATGGAAATTTGTCAATAAAATGTCGAAAAAATTCCGTTTAAGGAAATATCTTGTTTTGGAAGAGCTGTGAGGTTATTTATTTATTTCAGTTAAAAGCTGAAGACGGAGCTGGGTCTGTTTCCTGGTGTGTTCCTGACAAACCAAACCAGCCAGAATATTTGATGCACTCCTAATGAATCTCTTAAAAATGATCAGGCTTAAGATGCAGCTCTCAGTCGCTTGACATTGCTGCTTAAACAGAGGACGTCAGCTGGTGAGGCGGCCCGTCAACGTGGCCCACATCGCCTCTGAAATTGGTCACAGTCATCAGATCTCAGTGTTCACACCTGTACTTGGAGTCATACGCCTGTGACCGCCTCATTCAGGACTCATCGTACCGCCAGGTCTGGCGCTGGTGTGCTGCCATGACTATGTCTCATTAATGTCTCCTCTCTCCTGTAGTTGCCAAGCAGTATGTATAAAAAGGTTTTGGTAATCCTCCACGACTCCATCTTACCCCACATGAGCAAACCCACACTGATGATCGACTTCTTGACTGCCGCCTATGGAGTTGGTGAGTTGGAGACGTGGTTCGGTTGCGACAGCAAACTGTTTGTCTTTTCAAATGAACCACGGAGGCATTTCCTACGTCTAGTCTCTGCGGTGTAAAACTGAAGGCGATGGTGTTCATGATGTTCTGTTTTTATTGACCAGGCGGGGCCATCAGCCTGTTGGCCCTCAATGGACTTTTTGTCCTCATACATCAACACAACCTGTAAGTATTATGTGCAACCTACACAACATTTTTATCATTGGATTCAAAAACAACAATATATGTAGAGAAAACATGAACGGAAAATTAGCCTGTCCTGAAGCTACTTGAAAGATCCCTTGTATATATATTATTTCCTAATTGCCACTCAGGGATAAATAAAGTTGTTTTTTTTAATCTGCTTTGTAGTTTAATGTTTTGTGTGTGTGTGTGTGTGTGTGTGTGTGTGTGTGTGTGTGTGTGTGTGTGTGTGTGTGTGTGTGTGTGTCAGAGATTACCCGGATTTCTACAAGAAGCTGTATAATCTTCTTGAGCCATCTATTTTCCATGTCAAGTACAGAGCACGGTTCTTCCACCTGGCTAACATCTTCCTCAGCTCCAGGTATGACCACTCCCAGTCTAGCCAGCCTCTCTCCACACAGTATCTAACATAGTTAAAACTAAAGTAATGCATTTATACGTGTGTGTGTGTGTGTGTGTGTGTGTGTGTGTGTGTCTCTCTCTCTCCTGCAGTCATTTACCTGTGTACCTTGTGGCAGCTTTTGCCAAACGTCTGGGTCGCCTGGCTCTCACTGCACCACCCACAGCTCTCCTCATCGTGCTTCCCTTCATCTACAACCTGATCCGCCGCCACCCATCCAGCCGAGTCCTCATCCACAAGCCCAGCACAGAAGATGGTTGGAGTTTCAAAGCAGTGGGCCGATATTCTGTTTCCTCTTTGGGAGTGTAAACATTTGTTTTTCTTCATAATGCCAGAGCCGTTAGAGGACCCGTATCTAATGGATGAAGATGATCCCGCTCATTGCCGTGCTGTGGAGAGCAGCCTGTGGGAAATCAAGGTGTGTTACACTGCCTTCTACTAAACTAGGACTTGTCTCAGTCAAATTTATTCCCCTTGTTGATCGCAAACCTGCTGCATAATCTAACTCTGCGGACACCGACACTGAGTTTAAGTTCACGTTCTCATGCTTCTCCGCAGACGCTGCAGAAGCATTTCCATCCAGATGTGGCCAAAGCTGCCATGCTGATCAACAGCCCCTTGAAACAAAAGGAGGATGACATCAGTGAGGTGCTGGAGATGACAACATATGAGGTGAACGTCTTAGCTTTCATGTGAACTTTTTGGATTGATCCAAAATTGGAACTGAAGCTTCCTTTAGGTTCTACGTGAAGCTGTTTTCAGGCCTGGTACACAGGTTTACTCCCCTGCATTAACCCGTGAAACTGGAGACGCACTGATGGGACATTCTGGGTTGCCACCAGTGTTAAAGACCAGGCCTGGCAGCTGCCCTCAACTGAGGTGCTCATCCTGACACTAAAACTCAACCACATCGCCCCACTGTCCAATTAAACAATTATTCATCTCGCAAGTGTTGCACACAATCCTGTTGATCAAAATATGTGGTCTTTCCATCACGGCATATAAAAGAGATGAAAAATTGTTTAAAAAATTGCTAATCCAATATGCCAAAGTGGTTAAAAACAATAGAAATCCATCTTAGACCATATTGGAGAAAAAAAGAAACATTGAATGATTTGGTTATTTGGTTATTGAATTTGCCTCTGGGATCAATAAAGTATCTATCAATCTGTCTCTCTATCTATCTGTCAAAAAGTGCTTCTATTACAGTGGCAACAAAAGATAGTATCCATGAAATCCATTTCCAAAGTCCCCCATGTTATTAATACAAAATATCTTTTACCAGCTGGATAACAACATGACTGTAGGATATTGATCAGATTATGGGCTTTACCTCTTGTTTTCTGCTAGGCTCGACATGTATCTAACTTAATCCTCATAGCAACGTGAGGAACAGCATTAATGCTTTATTCTGTCTCATTCCTAGGTGATGGAGAGAGACCTGAAGCAGAGCCAGCTCAAGAGCATCCCTCTAGAGTTTGAACCCGCCTCACAGTTGCTAAAAGTAGGACAAGATGTGATTGGACAGCACTTCTGCCTGGATTAGCGCCGTATTCACAGCGGGGTGGTAATGTCAGCGACCAGTTCATCTGTCCAGGTGCATCAGGACTGCTTTTCACATGGTACAAACCAGTTAGAACCAAATCACATTCATCATTAAGTCTGCCTGACTGTCGATGTCTTGAAAGTGAGTTTTATCCATCAGTAAAAACATTTTAACATTTTGCTCATGATGAATAAACCTCTTTTCTTCAATTAGTCATGCTTCTATTAGTTCAAGTCCCTTGAATTGCCAGTTTACTGTGTGGTTATGCATCACGACTGAAATGTCTTTTCATGATTAAAACCATATTTTTTATGCGTATGGTACGAAGGTGTTCTCTGAATGTATGTTCCCTCTATTTTCACTGTTCTACCTCTTTTTCTCTACTACATGTATAAAGTCCTGTAGAGCAGCCAATTTGCATTTTTGTGCATATAGTCAGTCTCCACCTGCCAAGAAGTACAAAAAAAACATCTCCCTGAATGTCAGGATGGGTGAATTAGACCTTAAATGGCACAGATAAACCAATTTGATGGCAGCCAATTTGTAATTTCATCGCAGGTGAAACACTCGTTGTAATAATGGCCGTGGTCCATCCTGGTGGGAGAGGACCGTAGTGTGTACTGGCTCAAAAAATGGAAATGGACCATATTTCGGTTCTCCAAATTAGGTCATACTTGTTTTTCCTCTGCTATTCAATAACAAAACAGATTACGGGGAAAGAGCCTTTATCCTGCTGTGTCAAAGAGAGTAGAAGCACAAGAAGAGGACGTTGTTGACAACAGCGCTGCCGCCATTTTGGTGTGAATACCTGAATGGAAACGGCGCAGAAGGAACGTCTGCAGAGTGACGGAAAAAATGGCCAAGAAGAATAAGAGGTTAAAAGTGGCATCAATTGTTTCTTGATGACTTTTGGAACATAATGTTTTTCGGTCCCAAGTGGTGCAGGACGCCCATGCCGCGATTTATCAACCAATGAGCTTTCACCTGTCGCTGTTACAGTCGTGTACATCCAGCCTTAGCTTGTAGCTTGCTGTTTGTTGCTACAGGTGTTCAGTGGCACTGCTTGTGTTTTATCTAACCTTTTAAAATCTAAAAAAAAATTAAAACTACACACATAGTATTATAGTTTAATGTTCTCAGGTGTCTGCTACATGCTAACACTTTGGCTAAAATAGGTTTAGGAGTCAAATTTGTCTGTAACGCCACCTTAAAGTATTTAATTCTTAGAAATCAAGTGGTATGAGCCTGCACTGCGGGCCTTAGCCTAAATACCTAAATATATAAAGGTAATATTTGGCCAACAAGTATCCTTTCATTTTCCTGATAAGGTGATTTTGCAATTCTCCTTCTCCATCTTCTCTTCATATTTCATCCTTATAAGTATGCCATATGGCCACCCAGCGGGCAGCCGTGTGTACAAGAACGCTGTGAGAGAAAATTCCGACTTGTGTTTCAAAAGAGCAAGTCATATCAGGGAGAAGCTGCTATCTCTGCTGAGATTTGCTATGCTATTGTTATGGAGGATTACAAGGAGAGAACATGCTGGCTCCTGAAGATGCTGAGATCCTGACGGTGGGATGCAGGAAAAACGGAGGCTCACAGTCAGGAGGATGAAAGGAAGTGAACAACCCCTTGGAAGGTAACAGTCTCTCTATGTTCATGAGAGTGTATTGCACTGTGTATTCAACATTTAAACTGTTGCAGTTTTTCACATACATGTAAATACTTCTACCTCTTGGACAATGTACAATCTGAAGCTTTACCTAGTTTTTCTTCAGTGGAGTCTTCAAAAAGTGCACAGAGCCAAATAAAATCATTCAGTTGTAAATAAAAAGGACGATTTTTCTTTTGTAATGGATCGGTGAATGATACAGCTATTACTTATATTCAATGTGTAATACTATGAAAACAAGGATTAGCTGTTTGATGTGAATCAAGCTGAGCAGAAAACATGTCACAGGAGTCGTGCGTGCAGCTGTGAATGAACTTTATAAGGGGAGATCACACACACTGAAATTAATCTTTGCAATAGCTTGATAGATGAATTAATTGGTATGAGACACCCCATTGAGGCTTGGAAAATAACTGCTCCCTGCTCTCACTTTGATAAATCTTCTAGAGATATGCCCTGGCAGCGTCTCTATAACTCCCATGGAGGACTTGGCAGGATGGGACAGTTCTGCATAAATCTACAGGACCCCTGAGCTTTTTTGTGTTGTTGCTGTTGTGTCTGTCCCGCTTCTCCACACTCCCCCTGCAAGCAAGCAGAAGCTGTCCGAGGTGAGTCAGCACAGACAAGCTGTTGGAGCATTTGGCGGCACATCTTAGAGAGTCAGGTGAAGAAACCTGTGGAAAAATTCCTGTTTTCTTCTATTGTGTTTAAAGATAACGTACCTAGATTACCACCTCATTTTTATATTTTGATGGGGGCTGGAAAAGTTATATTTTCAGTCTGTCCATGCATCTGTAGGCACCAATCTCATTAATGCAGTACCTCAGGAACACTTTGAACAATTTCAACAATTGCTAACCGTAATTACGACAAAATTTCACAAAAAATATCGAAAAGAATAAAACGATGACATTTTCTATTTAAAAGGTCAAAGGTCAACTTCCTGGGGGAAAAAAAAAAAAAGCATTTTCAGTGTCATCATTCCTCCATGTCCCTGAGATTGGTTGTTATTATCTGCCTTCTTTCCCAGTCTGGTTAATGCAAAATCTCAGGCAAGCGTTCAAATTTAACTTCTTTTTTTTTTTTTCAAATTTAGCACAAATGTCTGCTGGCACTTAAGGATGAACAGAAGATTTTGGAGGTTACACATGAAGGTTAAATTCCCAGTGGCACTCAAGCACAATGTGGCATTTCTAGGTTACTTATTTATGTTTTAAATGCTATTAGAGCCTTAACTGTATACAGTATCTTATCAGTTAATGCAAATTGCAACTGGACTGGTTGGGGAAGCCGTACCATTGAGGTGGTAACTAGTTACTATAACCACTTTGTTGTTGGTTCATTGCTTTTGTCACAAAGTTGAAAAAGTTACTTGAGAAGCAAAACAACAAAAAAAAGAACATGTATCTTTTCCTGCAGTTATTTTTTACACAAAATGGATTTTCAGGAGGTGAAAAAAAACTGCAACTGAAATATACTGTGGGAGTATTTAGATGAATCAAATCTCCTGAGATCCAAGCAACGTGAACCGTGTTGTTCTGTGTTCCAGCAGCTGTGCATAAGCTTTTCTTGGGAGTGTGTTTGCGTGCACGAGTTGTGTGCAAAGGTACGAAGCAGGACAACCTAGATTTGAATTTAGCATCAACTGATAATAGCACCATCACCACCACCACACACACACACACACACACACACACACACACACACACACACACCCTCCTCCTCCCTATATTGTGCTGCAGGGTTACAGTAATCCTCTCTTATGTAACTGAGTGGAGCTCAACCTCTCACCGAACACACTCACACACATCACCCAACACATGCATCTATCAATCACTCTACACTCCTACAAATACACACAGATGAACTGATGCAGAGGCAGCAAGGTTAAATTGGGGGTGTGTGACAGTGCAGTATATGGCTGATTTGGATGTCAGAGATTGAATATGTACCCAACTGACAGTTACAAGCAAGTTATGATCTTAATGAAAGAAGATGAAGGAATTTTACAGTAAGTGCCAAAGGCTCAGTAACGTGTGTGACTTGAATATGTAATCCTTGTTCTTTCATTGCAGCAATGTTTTTTTCTAAATGCAGTTACACATTGTTTGCACTAAAAATGGATTTGTTTCAGGTATTAATATCATAAAGCTCAACCTGTTTAGCTGTAATAACCACCTGCTGTTGCATGAAATGATGTTGCTCTTTGGTAGTGGTAAGCTTTTGTGCTGCTGGTTCAGATTGTTGTGTGTGTCAGAGAAAGAAATGAAGTTAAAAGCACAAACTAACAGAAAAAAAAAACATGTTAAAATGCAATGTAAAATTTGACAATGTCAAGGTTCTGCGTTCAGAAATTGAATTGAAGATACACGTTCCAATTATTAAACAGACACTGTACTCACTTGAAATATTTCATATCTGTTTGTTTTGCATTTTATTTTAAAAAGTAAAAGTGCTGCGAATTTTGACAAAAGAAAGTACACTCAAATATGGTTAGAGTTTAGTATTTGAACCTCTCGAACTGGTAGCATTATTAAGTACAGTGAGTAAGTAAGTTGTGTATTTGGGTGTAACAGACATTCCTAAACTTACTCCTAAATTTTCTCCAGTTTTTATTATGAAAGTTCCAATATCAACACAATATATTTAAACAGAAATATTATATAGTAATTTTGAAAGTAATTACAAATGTTTTAAAGATGTGTTTATTACGCATTATTATTGCATATTTTGTTTTTGTTTCAGTTGTGTAGGTGTGAGGACAGCTTTGCCAGCTTGTGTGTGTGTGTGTGTGTGTGTGTGTGTGTGTGTGTAGGTAATTTATAGTTGTGTGGGTTTTGCAGGTGATAATGCGGGATCACACGTCCAGCGTTAATGTGGAGGAGCTTCTGAGGCGGTCTCAGATGGAGTTGCAGTGGATCCAGAGACAGCTGGCCATGATAGCTGCCAGAAACACACACCATCACCACCTGCACACCAAGGGCAAGGTACTGTTGGCCTGCTGGGGCTCTACCCCTGACATTGCTGCTGCAGCTACAGCTCACGAAGGGGGAATTAGTCGGTATTGTTGGTACATTTGGCTCCACAAAAAACTCCTCTGTAACTAGACATGCAATTAAAATTAGGACTGATTGTTTTCAAAAATACCTAATTACTTCTTTGTTGTTTTAGCTGGTTGCTATGGCAATTGTGTTATTATAAAGAAAGATCAACATTGTGTTGTTATTCATGTTTTGATAGAAAAACATACTAGAGGTCTGGATGAGACAAAGTTGTTTTCCTTCGCCATTTTGGATTTTTGCACGTTCATATCCCATAAAATCTAGATTGACCGTTCATTCCCATTTAAATCACTTGTATTTGTGGTTGTTGAAATTTATTTGAATAAGAAAGAATGACCACAATATGTATAATTTCTCATCTTTCAAAAGAAAAAAACAGAACAACGCAATTGGGTACAAATATGAAAGATTGATGAATTGATACCGTGCATGTATTGTAACTGTCAGTATGTTAACCTCACAGTTTCTCAGTAACATTTAGAATGTTGCTCCTCAACAATATTCTTTCCAATAACCCTATCAGCTGAGTTCAAATTGACCTTTCCTGCTTTTGTCATTTGGAAAACCATGAAAAAGGTCAAAGCACCACAGTTAATGACCTCCCTTTAGAAAACAAGGAACATCTGCTCATCCAAATGTAAAAAAAAAACAAAACCCAAACCCTTCATTATAGGTTATTAGATTTCAGTTTTTGAGTAAGTTCTCATCCACCCTCATCTCTCACCTGTGTGAGTTTCTGTTGCTTTCTTACAACACAGAGATTGGGCTGTGTAGGGCCGTCAAATGCGATGTTCACCTTTGAACAAATCAAATGAATGTACAATTTGTTATAGAGAACTTTCAACTGTAGGGCAGTTAATTGCCTGCATCTAAACCCTTAAATGCTTTTGTTGTTTGCTTTTGGCACAAGTGAGAGTTACATTTGAATATTTTACTGCCGTTAGTCTCGCTTTGCCGTATTTCCTGCACTATCCTGTGCAAACAGAGTCCTGTAGCAATTTCAATATAGTGGTTTGTTTTCCAGCTCTGATGTGCATATACATGTCCTCCACTCTTAACATTTAACAAGGGAGGTAGTTTTATGTTTATGACCATAAATCCTCTCTTTGACCTCAAATGTGTCCAACAAATGTAAATGTCTGTTGCTGATTGTACACAAGTCATTGGAGCTTAGATATCAACTGGCACAGTTTCCCCCGATTTTAGAACTCTGAATTTAAAATATAGGGTAAACAAGTTAGTTTTATTTATTTATTCATCTAATGTCTGATAAGGCACAAAGGTCTTTTTTCATCTCAAAGTACAACCCCAGATCATTGTTTATTGTTTGCAAATATTTCGTGACAATCCTTCTACAAATATATCCAGAAGAGGACAGAATGCTTCTGTGTTTCAGTTTTACAGATCCAGGTTTATAGAGGGCGCAGGGCAGTTGACATTTTTAAAAGAGTCATCAGACATATTTCTGCCCAATTCCATCTGTTCCTGAACGCCAGTCTCTCAAGGCTCCGTGTCATGCCTGAAAACCAATTCTCACCGAGAGTAATGTGTCTACGGCAAGGATGGGAGCAGGCGGTGAGCAAGTGTTGCTAGGCAACAGAGTGGAACAGAGCGTACATTCTGCTTTCTCTTCTCACTCACGCACACTTAGTGTCTCTTTCCTTCTGTCCTCTCCTCCGTCCTGTCTCTCCTTCTCGGCGTTGCAGTCAAGAACGGCTAATGACAGAGTACATTCGAGTGCCTGCTGCTGATATAAACTCACTAAAACCACCATGCTGATTGAATTTGAGTCTTCTGGTCTGGGATTTATAAGAGGTGGAGGGAGCAAAAGGGACGCTTGTACAGAGGATCTGTCCAGGAAGTTGACAATCTGATTTGCTCCTGGAAAAAAAAAGACAAGCACTAATACCAAGAACATTTGTGAGAAGCCCTTTGGCTCAGTGAGACACAAAATAAGATATTTTATATACTGTGTATATATATGTGTGTGTGTGTGTGTGTTATAGATATGAACAGGAGCGATGCGGATCGCTGTCAGCTGCGACATCTCATCTAGTCTTTTTAGGAAGTAAGAAAAATACTGGAGGAAATACAAACATGCTCACCCACAGAATATTCATGCTTGTGATGTTTTTGGGCGTGCACATGTCTACATATGAGCTAGACAGAGAGTGAAATGGAGGGAGGGGGGATCTTTAAAGCAGAGGACGGTGGAGAGAGCGTTAACACATGCAGAGATGGCACCGAGGGAGTGTCTGTGTGTGAGAATGCCATGAAGCTGCTGACTTGTAGCCAGCTGTGGCTGCGTACAGACCCGGCAAGCTGTTAAAGCTGCAGATTGGAATCGCTCATTGCACACACAGACCTCCATCCACTGGCTTACATGTGTACACACACACACACACACACACACACACACACACACACACACACACACACACACATACACACACACGGACACACGGACGCGTCAACTCTGCCTTCACTGCCAGATTGTGATGTGACGGAAAGGGAAGAGAGTCATTTTGGGACAAAGGGGGCACTGCCTTAAAGGTAGGGACATTATCTGCATCAGCAAAACCATACTAGCATTGCTGCACCACTCCCCCCACCTCTTTAGATCCTGTTGATTTCTTTTAAATCTCAAAACACACAATTCATGCACTGGATGCTACTGTTGCTAATAGCAGGAGCAGGGATTGTGAGAAGGAAGGAATTATGTTAGGCTGCAGAAACAAAAATGTGTGATTCACATATGAGTTATGTGAGCAGCTCTGTTGATTAAAAAAATAATGGAATGTCTACGCTAATATCTGTTCATCCAACTGCACCAAGCAGCGAAGTTGCAGGTGTTTCACTCACACACCAGATGGCGATATCTATTTAGTCAAAGTAAGATTAACTCGGGGTACCCTGGTGGCTCAGTCAGCAGAGCACAGACACCTCTAACCACGATGCCCTTGGTTCAAATCCAGCCGGCTTCCCTTATAAATCCCGCTGTTCCCCTCCACTTTAAATCATCCAACAAAGGAGTGCTTAAGTGAGCCACTGAATGAATGCCTACGTAAAGTATATGTCTCGTGGCGAATAAAAATCAGTAGCTATTAATTACTGTAGAAGTGGAGGGCTGCAGCCAATGAAAAGTATGAAAAATGCTGCCATTACATAATTATATGCTGTAACATCTTAATAACTACCCGCATGATCTGCTTTGCTTTATAAACATGCCAACCCAGCTCATCAGTTTTAACCCGTAGATTCATTCACAGCATGAAATCTTTTCAACAGTGTAAAGTCAGCAATTTACAGAGGGAAGGTCCAGATATGTTTTTTTTCTTACTAGCGATTCACCGCAGTTCAACAGCTGATGTTGCTTTTTTTTTAATTTGTGATTTTCAGTATTTAATTTTCTCATTTCAGAGGGTTGTGTTGTATAAGAAACCGAAAAAAAATGTGTTTGTGTGTGTGTGTGTGTGTGAGAGAGAGAGAGAGAGAGAAAGAGAGAGACAGTGCTTTATGATTCAGCATCTTGCACCGAAATCCACAATCAAACATCAACCCAGGAGATTCACCCAGCATCTTGAAATGTGACCAGACTGTTAAACAAAATCAAGTTCATAAGTAGCTGCCCAGCTGTTCTTGTGGAAATTTTTTTTATCACGGCTGCAGAAATACTCAGAGTTGCTACTTAAGGCTTAATAACCATAGAGTTGAGAGGAGATGTTTCACACTGAGCTTGAAATCCACCTTCTATAAGAATTCAGTTTGCACATCGCTTTAATCAGTTTCATCTAAATCTTAATTTTAAGGTGAAGTAGTCGATATTTTCCTGTGACTAGTGATTTTAAAGCTTCAACTACACTATTCGTACTTCTTATGTATTACATATGGACAAAGACATGGGATCAATAAACTGCCTGGTGACACCAGAACCCAGCAACTCATGAAAACAAAATACGACAAGCAATTAGAAATTATTTTTATTTTTGTGAACTGGTCGAACTATGATAATTAGAAGAGGAGAGAGAAAAATGTTCCATTATACACACACAGAGTTCGATGCTGAAATTCTGAAGGTTGCTGCAGAGTCTCACCTGTGTTCTCCACTAATGGATGATGCCTGCACGCTCTCTGCTTATTCTAATTTTTGGCATCTCTTCCATCTGAGGGTCACTTACTGTGGTGAAGCTGTGCCAAGGTTGTGACCCTTGTTAGCCATTATCATGAAAATTGAAATAACAGGCCAGTTTGTGACAGCGTGCAGGTGAGTCGTCCAGAATGTTTCGCTGTACCTTTCACTGTGACCCTTTTAGACACCAACCCCCCAACACACGCGTTTTTGCACGTGCACACACTCACGTGCGTGCGCACACACACACACACACACACACACACACACACACACACACACGCACATACAGCAGGAGGTTGTCAGAGTGAACGAACACGTCATGTTGCCTAACTCTGGCGCAGCTGCTGTCAGGGCAGCTTTGGTGTATCCCTCCGTCAGTGTGATGTTTCCCCAGTGGATGGAACAGTCAGGGGCTCCCTCAGATGGGGCTGGTTGTAGTCATGCCCTCTGATGTCTGCATTCACCCGATTTGTCATCCTGACCGGATATGGGGATGAACTCATCATACCCCACGTAGACGAGCTGCTCATTAGAGCTGATGTGGAGGCTACACAGAGGAATGGCTTCCTCACTAGCGACTGCAGACTTTGCCCCAGTGTCAATCAGACCCTCTTATTCATTGTATTGTTTTTGTATTTTATATGGACTAACCTGTGGCCTTAATTAAAAAAAAAAAAAAAATTCAGTCTAAATTTCACTGCTTTATTTTATAGTCTGTATCTCAATAGTACATATATCTAGATGTAAGAATAAGTTTAAATTCTCACAGTGTATGTGCAATCGCTACAGTTACAGCAGTGGTCAGGAGGAATAATGCACAGCCTTGTGTGTATTATTACCCTGACACCAAAATTAACAACAAAACAAAAATTATATATTAAGGCCAGTAACAACTGGGCCACAAGCACATTATCTAGCCAATGTTCAATGTGCTAGCTAAAGTGAGCTAATGTTTTATATAGTGGCGTTACCGTGACTGATTGACTTAAAATGATACTTCAACCAAAAGTGTATTTTGTTTTACAAATACACATAAATAGTTGTTGTTTTTTTCAACCCTCCATCACTTCTTGGTGACCCCAGAATGCAGGAAGAGCCAGCTATGTACAATGAGCTTTAAGATAATGGCGCTGCATGGCATCAACAACAAACAGCAGCGAAACTGTTCAACAGTATCCATTTGTAAACTGTCCAGTTATATGCTCAGTAATGCACAACCACTAAAGCTAAAACAAACAAACTATGACCAGTCCGCCGTGATGCTAATGTGGACAAGTATGAGCGAGCTGGTTCAACTGACTATGCCAGCTGGTCACTCTGCACTGCCATGAATAAATATTCCGTATGATTTGCTTGAGAGTTTCTAAAAGATGTCTTTGTGGATATTTTTGTTGTTGTTTGTAGTTGGTGGCTATGGGGCGCCATTAGCTAAAAGCTAAGTGTTAATTGTTGGTTGTATAGACCTGTAAAAAAATGTTTTTCTAGTAAATAGTGGACTAAAACTGTTCTGTTATGCTTGGTTGGAGCTACTTTTGCATGTGTAGTATTCTGACCTTACTTGTAAATCACATCTTAAATGGATGGAGACTCTATATATGTATATGTCAATGCGCAGATGTCCATATGGCCTAATTTCTTGCTCTGAATAGCTTGAGTAAATGCGTTGTCTGTCTGTTGGCAGGACTAGCGCTGTATTAGCTGGCGAGTGTGTAGCTTGTCTGGTTGGCAGGTCTTCTGTGTTTAGCAGGTGGATCTGGCTGTCTGTCCATCTGCTTGGCAGGGCTCATCATGGTAGCTTTGGCAATCTGAGCAAACTGACAGGCCTGCAACTTTGTTTTTAGCATTTGTTTTATGAAAAATGGTAGTCTGAGTTGCAGTCAGGACATCTGGTTGTTGTTTATATGAGAAATCTTTTGTGTGGCCGACAAGATATCAAATGGTCTGCTAACATGTTAATTAGAATCATACAAACTGATGTTAGAACCATCTGTTGCTCTCAGGGGTTACTAGAGAAAAAAATTGCTCAGAGGGACATTTTAATTTCTTCCTTAATTTTGCTCCAAATGGAAAAGGGTAATTTTGAGTGAGAGCAGAGATAGAGGGGTGAAAAGAGAGCGGTTTTCTTTTGAGTGCGGCGATGATGCTTTATGATTGCGGTGATGTCGGAGTGGCTGACCTGGCTTCGTGGGCTTTGTTTTCAGCCGGCAAATGAGAAAACTACACTGCATTTGAGATTTCATGTTGTGGCAGAAAGAGTGGAGCATCAAATCCATATTTCACCTATGTTGTCTGACAGAAAACAATGTAATGTGTATCTTCATGTATGCCCATTTGGAAGGCGTCTAATTCAAGAAGGTGGAGATATTGTGTATTCCTCCTAAATCAGCTTCCCCTTAGCTCAGCCGCACTGCCACTCAGCTCCTCCACTATCTGCATCCTCTCTGGTGGCCTTAAAGCAACTGGAAAATGGGAAAAGTAGATTGGCAGCAAAGCAGCTCTTTTCAGAAACAGGTCAACTGCAAAGTCAGAAATGTGGCATTAAATTGTGCAAACTGATGTCTGGCATTAGCTAACTAAGAAATAAGAACTCAGCAGAAGCGTTCAGGCTGCCTAATACAGATATTCTGTACATTTCCATGGAGAATTCAGGCGTCAGAGGCTTCAGAACTGAAAATTGTGTTTCAAAGGCTATTTTGCCCCATCAAGAAAAAAAAAAAACACACACACACACACACACACACACACACACAGTTTGACAAATCCTGCTGAAGCTCAAAACCTGTTGCAGTCGCGGCTTCATTTTCAGGCTTGTTAATCCTTCTCCTTTGACTGACCTCGTGGGACGGAGCTAATGCCTGAGTACATCGCTGTAAGCACAGTAGCCCTAAGTCTGTCTCTCATAAATAATACGAACCGAGGGTTTGTTCCGCCATATTTATTATTTTAATATGGACAGGTCAGTCGGTCTGTTGTTCAGCCTGTCAGATGGACAACCAATTTTACAGACACAGACTGAGATGGTAAATACATCAGACTGTTCATGTAGCTGATAGGTTCCATGATTAGCGTTTAGGTTGCATAATATTGGATCATAATGTCTGTATCCAATATGGTGTATCATACAACTACTGAAGCCTATAGCCTACAGATACATACTGATGTGTGTAAATACCAGTTTCCAGTAACATTTTATTTACTCAAAAATGCACATAAACAAGCTGGATATGAAGGAGTAACAGTTTTCTTTATTTCAAAGGCCTTTGGAAAAGCCCACGGCTTCTTGTTGCTTCATCATCAACAAAAACGTGCAAAAATGAAGGAACTAATCTTGATGGGCGAGGCAGATATTATCTGCCATCAGGCCGAGACCGATACACAAGGCATTGGTGTGCATCACTAATCAATGTGTGAATCTGAAGCTAACAACCCTGATATTCCACGATTTGAGTTTAACACAAAACTGCATGTGCAAGGGGAAAGTCACCATCATGGAAAGTTACTTCCTCCTTTTTGGTGAAAGAAATTGTTTTAGTCTCTCAGAGCCGCCAGCATGGTTGTGTAGTATTCCTTGGGTAACATGGACCATGGATGAGCAACAGCTCATCAGTGCTTCTGTTGTCATTTTTTTTTATCAACTTCATAGGAGATTTGCCTGTTAGCATGGATATATAAATATACCTACAGTGGTTATATTCTACATGGTATAGAGCTAATGACAACAAACAAAATCTCTCATACGGGTAATTCTGTATTATATTTACACGTTTTGTCTTTCAGTCAAGGTATGAGGTTTCATCTCAACAAGGTCCAGGCCACTCTGCTCACAGTGCCAACCGATTTCAACTTCTAGAGGAGAGAAACCGAGCTCTGAGGCTTGAAGTAGCGACACTACGCCAAGAGAAACAGCAGTATAGGAAACTGGTAAACCCTAAGCACACTACATTTTGTTTCTTTGTCACACACACACACGCGCACACACACACTACGTGAAGACCTCACTGTCTTCCTCACACTCTCCGAGATGCAAATAGCAGAATATAATGTCAGTGCACAGGCAATGTGCTCATAAGTGTAGCTTTTTCTTCTGATATTAAAATTGTAATGGCAATTGTTGTTGCATGCCTATAGAGTCAGTGATTGCATGGCACGCTGTAGTCACTGCACCAGCTTTTCTTCTTCAAGGACATGGTTGTGCGACTAGCATGGTCAAATGCACAGATACTCCCTCTCTCTGCTTTGTCTTATTTATGCAGCTGTAAACATGTATAATGTAGCATAAAACAGACAAGACAGGGCATGTGCTTTACCTCGTGTATAGGAGTCTGGGTGTGTGTATCACTGTTTGTGCTATATGCTCATGCATGCATTTGTGAATTTAGTGAACTTGTCCTTTGGAGGCCTCTCCCAGGTGGTCTCAGATGGCAAGGCGTGTGAACCGTTGTCTTGGCAACACGCCCATTTGCAGGAGTGTGGACAGACTGGCAGAGGGGAACTGACAGAGCATAATGGCTGCTTCTGTTACAAGCCTCCGTGGCTTGAAATTAGGTTCAGTATAGTGGAGTGGGGCTTGCATCAGTCTGCATTTAACAGTTTATGGATGGTGTCTCATTTGGGCTGTGATTGAGAGCGCTGTCACCTACTCATCGACGTGGTGAAGGAGTGTATGGATCGAGTCATGCTTGCACAGACCACATGGCTAATTCGTCAGTCAGCAAGTCATGGATAACTGTAACATTACCAGCAATGTTTATTACCTCCTTGATAAGGCTCTATTATCCCCTCTATTTATGTTAGTTATTTGATCACATATCAGTAGTGTGAGATGTACTGTAGAGGTCTAATCCAAAATTAACTTGTGGTAAAGGAATATACACACATGGGCACATCAGCACTGGGTGCTGGGTCAAAGCAAGAGTTTGACTCTTTAGGAAAGAACTGCCGCAGCAAGCTGAAGACATTTCATTTATTTAAAAAGATCACACAACGTTTCAAATTCCTAATTGATCGACATTTGGAACCATGGTTCAGCAACATATATTTGAATTAACTCACGGTATTGCAGAATGGCATCTTTCCTGGCTTTTTGATGTAAGTGTACATTTTTGTGAGTGAAAGGGACATCATGGCTTGGATTAACTGTCCTCCATTGTGCCATACACGGTATCACCACTGGATGGTGCTAGAGAAACTTTCACATCACATATTCTTTTAAATTGACCAGATTTAGTTGTTTTTTTCTTTCTTTCTAATGGATAGCATGACTCCATTTGAAAGCAGTCTCTCATGGTAGCAAAATACGGATTAGGTGACTCACATCACTCCCAGCAGAGCCTCATACACCATTCAACATTTTCATTTGACTTTTAATATTGGACTCATGCCCATCAGGTGGTCATAAACACAACATTTAGTTCACTGATAACACGTTATCAATTTAAACTCCATTCTACAGTGTTCCACCCCACCATGTTTCCTGTTTTCCTTCGAGATATTAATCTAAAACCGAAGGGTCTCACAAAGCGGAGACTTGATTTTTATTTATTTTTTTTTACAAAGCAAATCAAATCTCGCAAGCAACAAGCTTTTCCTGTAAAGTCTCCTGAGTTTGTTGGTCAAGACATCGGGCATCAAATGTCATCACTGCTCCCAAAACTCCCTGCAGACAGGCCAACTCAAAGTTGTGCCAAACAAAGTTGTGCCAACTAATTATCTTTGGTTTAGATAATTTATCTTTTATAATTAGAAGGACTTGAGAGTAGAATTCCAAATAAGTTAATTGATTGGCAAAGAGTTTGCTATTTGGATTTGTAAACTCAAAATTGGAGGGTTTTACAAATATTAAAGATTTATTGCTCAAGTAAAGATAATTATTTGGCACAGCGGCTGGTGATTTCCTTGAAAATTTATAAATTTGTTTTGGCCTAAAAAATGAAGTCCAGTTAGTTCCTTTAAGTTATCGCTGCTTTTCATTTTTATATTATGCTGTCAATTAAAGAAATCAATATACCCTTCCACCCGTATAGGACTACTAGCTTTTCCTTTGAAAGGAAAAATAAGATTGTTATTTAGTAGTCCTGAGGAACAGACGCGTTATTATAATCAAAGGTAAATATATATTCCTCATTTATGTAAAAAAAATTGTATTTTAAAAACAACAAAGAGACGGCTTTTGCTGTTGAAGAAGTTGTGTTCCTGAGAGGAGCCTTTCTGTTGTAAAAGAAAGTACGAAAAGATGAGAGTTATTGTGTCGTATGTGAAAGAGGGTCCAGGGAGCCAGTTTATCATCTACGAAACAAAATATAGACCCCTTTTCCCAACCCCCTCTCATAAACCTTGTTTAAGACTTACTCATATGAAACTTTTATTTCCACACGACATGCCTCCATGGTGCAGTTTCAGTGAGCTTTCTTGTTGCTGTTTGGTATCTTTTGTCTTCATTTTAAGGATAAAGAATGATTGCTAATTCATTTCCAGAATCACTGCATTTTGATTCCTGTGTCTTTGCTTGTTCTTTGATTTCCTGAATTATTTTGTTATCTAAACGGTAAAAAAACAATACTGAGAAAGCTGACTGCTTTCTAGAAAGAAAAAAAAAAAAGCCTCTGACTGGTTGCTTAGGAACAATCAGTGATGGACAGTTGGGGAAAGGTACCCTAGGTGAGAGATGACCTTCTGTGTACTGTGTAGCTGCTGCTAAAAGGCCACAGCTGTCTCCCTGGATACCATCCCTATGGCAACGATTGTGTACTGCTAGCAGCTGGCCTACTGAGATGATAGTCCTCATGATGATGTAGGCTGTTCCCAGTGCGAAGAAAGAATAACGTCTGATCAATAATCACTAATAGCTGTGTTGTCTCTCTCCGTTGACCCAGTAATCTCTGTTTTAACTCCCTCTAATCACAGATGCTCAGACAAAACAGGGTTAATAACAGTTCACTGTAATGTAACACGATTTAGCTGCAACAATACTACCACCCACAGGATATTCAGAAAATTCACATTGTTTTGACTCACGAGGCTGTGTTAACAAATCATGTTAGACAGGCTGCGTTTTAGGCTGAGGATTCTTTTCTTTCCTTAATTTATTGCAGGCAGTTGTTTCAAGTTGTTTCTATTTAACTCGATTATTCTCCCCTCAGTCCTGCCAAGCTGTAGAATGCTAAAGGAAAGAACAATAATCTTTAGAAGAAATGTTATGAATGTCTTTTTTATTGTTAAGCTCAAAAAAGCCATATTGAACCTCTTGCTATATATAATGTGAACAAAGCTGTGAAACAAATGCCCTGTAAATGCATGGTGTCACTCGTCGCCCTATCAGTAAACCTCTCTCATTCTTTTTCAAAATATTTCTCTCAGTTTCCTTTTCACCCTTCATGTCTCTTCACTCAGTCTCCCATATATTATTCCAAGCCCTTTACCTCTCGTCACTGTCTATTTGTTCTCCCCTCCATCTCCATTTTTCTCCCCCCCCCCCCTCGTACTTCCTGTCCCAACCTCCTCCGCTCCCACACCCAGACAGAGAGGGGTCGACTGAGGCCGCGGTCTGGTCTGCCTGTGGAGCTTCATGCCTGCAATAACCTAAGCAGATCTGATGTATATCAGAGAGGGCCATGCCATCCGGAAATCAAATTTCCGACATTTTCTGGATGTTCATTCCAGATAGAAATTCTCAAATGAGTTATACTCTGTTCCTGGTAGGGAATGATCATACTTCAATACCAGCGTAATTTAAGTTTAGTCAAGTTATTACCCAGGAAACAAATAAAGCCACAGCCTTGCTCAGAAGCTGTTATTTTAAAAAAAAAGACTTCATCTGTGTTGGAAGGAGACTATTTCCATACAATTACATGCACACTGACTTTTGCCCTGATGAATTTGAACAAGCCAATGCTCAGGATGCATTTGTATTTAAAGATGTCAACATGGAGAATTTCTATAAAGCTTGCATCTCATAGCCTACACTCCAAAACTATTGAGGGCAACATACTGTCAGAGAGATATCATATCCACCTCCATAAGAAAAAAATAAACGCTAACTTCCTCATGAACTGGTAGGGGAGGCTTTCAGTTAGCTAGCTGAGTTCCATTCAAATCCTCATGGCCACATGCTTTGATTGGAGACTGGAAGAATCTGTTTGCAGATGAAAGTGGATGGAAATTGATTGTGGATAAAAGCAGCAAAAATAATGCCCTATAGGGTGCCAAAGATAATGGCCCTCTTCTATGCATGGCTGTAGAGCAGAAGCTGGGGAGGTGAGTGGGGCTACAGGCTAAGCTAAAAGTATAAACTACTGTTCCTTTCCGTCCCTCTCACAAACATACACTCTCTTTCCAAAGAGACAGATGAATTAAGAGATGAGTTTCATCTGACTGAAACATGGCTCAACTGCAGTGTTCCCAATCTTGGAGCTAGCTGCCCGCTAACTGCACCAAGCAGACACTGGCAACGGATGCTGGGAGATGGCAAATGCACAAAACTGCAATCTTAGAAGACACTCCGGCCCAAGCATCAGCTATATATCATAGTCCATTTGGTTTGAATTTGCATTCCTCAAAAATGAGGGAAAAAAATAAATGTTTTTGCTTCAGAAGGAAATGTGCTAAAAATATGACTATTCAAAAAAATAAAAAAAAAATAGGGCCCTCCTGGATTAAACACACGTTTCCTTAACTAGATTAAATCCTTCAGCACCCAGCAGTTGCATACCCACACTCATACTAACAAATGTCTCCACACGCACGAGCCCCCCACACATAAGCCGATGTCAATATGATATAATTAGTCATTGTGACAAGGCGGCGTAGGCAGTGTGATTGCAAGTGTGCTCTGTGTTGTAGTAAATGGCTACAAGCTGTAAAACTGTGAGGATTAACATTGGAACAGTAAGAAACAGAAATATTTAGCCACATGGAGGGATTCACTTGATGTATCACTGTCAGTAGTATAACACGCCCTCTTCACTGGAACAACTCTGGCATGTCATTGCAGGGTAAAGACAGGTAATTAATAACATAAGTTAATGGCCCTGTTCCATTTAGGTGTCCATACCGGCTCGCAGGAGTAGCTGGGATGTTCTAAACACAGCAGGAATCATTATTTTTATCAATATCGCCTGTGTTTACTCTGCAATGACGTGCCAAAATGGCTGCTTCTTTCTTTTTAAAATCAAAAGTCAGATCAGAAGAAAGTAAAGATAATTCGATAAGATAATAAAATGGCAAAAAAAAATAATTAAAGACTAAATCTAGGAAACTGCAATAAGGCAATGAAGATGGAAATTACAAAGAGCTTATAACAGTATTATTAATTTTGCATATACAGATGTATTGTCAGGAAAATGACCTACTGACAACTGCATAGATATCTGTGGTCTCTAGAGTTAAAATTGAAGGTTCTCAGATGATGGATCCTCATGCCTCTAGTGCCACCTCCAGGCCAGAGTTCCCAGTTCAGCCTATCACAGATTCCAGTCAAGAAACCTTACTTAATGATTTAACTGATCTCCAGACTTTTCCTCGTACCATTCATCAGACACCAGGCAGACAGGGACAGTAGTAGTTGTCATGATATATGCATACAAATGGAGCAAGCAGGCGTGATGGGCTGCTGGAACAGGAAGACGTGTATTGACAATCATGACAGCAATAGTGAAAGGTCAGGCACACGTCTCACTTTATTTTACTCCTCAGTGTAACTAATAGAAATATAAATGCAACTACCACTAAGTACAGGAAAGAACCCTGCGATATATATGCCCCTGTGAGGATTTAATGTTCACTTTTTTATTGAATCTCTTTAAAACAGATGTTTTATTAGGGTTGATATAATACCTGAATATAATTAGCTCTAAGGTAAAGCAAAGAATCTCTCTAAAGACCTCATTGGATCACACTTGTGTGACAATGTAAAAGCAACGAGTAATACACAAATACTGGGCCTCATTTAAGAAATGCTCTCATGCACAAATTAGTTCTCCCACTTTTTTTTAACCCTCAATTTAGCCTTACAGACAGGGAGAGAACTGATAGCTTTTGGAATCTTAAAACTTCCATACTTTAGCATATAAGGAAGCTTTGTGTGTAACAACACTTCATGAATCGGACCTGTTCTCCCTATATTTTCCCCCATTCTCCAATCTGACGCCCGGCCGTTGCACAGTGACTGATATGAAAACCTACCAGCTGAAGCTATATCCTCCTAATTAAAACCACAAACATCAGCTGTGTTTATGTAAGTAATAAAGCAAACGTGGCATCAATCAAGACTGTGTTCAATTAGTGTCATGGTTGGGGACTTGAATTAAGGAGCAGTGCCGGTCCCTCCAGCAGCTGCGGGAAGGTCCAGTCCTCCAATAAACCATTCTTATTTGTATCTCTGACTCCTAGATGTCTGTTATATATATAGCCACTAACACCTCACGTCTGAACAGCAGTTTACTGATGTAGCTGATGGTTGTAGCAGTGGAGCTGGCTGATTAATTCAACAGAGTGAATTTCCGCAGCTCGCTGCACAGGCGTGAGGGGGAGAGAGGGAGACATTGAGCAGAGGAAAAGAGAGAGAGAGAGAAAGCGGAAGAGTAAAGGAGAAAATGATGGAGGAAGGGTGTTAAGGAGGAGGGTCTTCGGGGGTGGGGAGAGAGTGCGAGGAAAGGGAGAGTGTGTGGAGGGGGCGGAGGAAAGAGGGAAAGAAGGAGAGAGAGAGAGAGATACACACAGGCCCCGGCGCTGGTACTGATGCTGCTGCTGCAGCCGTTTGACAATTCCCCACCCAGAGAGGAGGGAAGAAGGGAGGAGAACAGAGGAAGGAGGAAGAAGCAGTGAGCGGCAGCACCTCAGTCAAGATGCGCCCGTGTTAGCCAACACACACGGTAAATATCCATCCTTTTCTCCTCATTCTATGTCTTCTTTTCTTGCTGTGTTTCTCTGTTTCTGCATCATTGCTTCAAGTGTGTGTTTGATGGAGCTCTGTGGAGTCCTATATATAGTGCACCGGGGTTAGCCTAGCCATGCAGCTGGGGAAAACCTGCCTGTGCAGCTGCTGGAGGAGAAGAGACAGACAGCCACAGAAAGACAGAAATTCAGAGGATTTAACATTGTGTGTGTGTGTGTGTGTGTGTGTGTGTGTGTGTGTGTGTGTGTGTGTGTGTGTGTGTGTGTGTTGTGGCTTCTGTGTTTCTTGACTGAAGCAGAGCCACCTGTTTGGGGATGTGTGTGTATGTGTGTGTGTGTGTGTGTGTGTGTGTGTGTGTGTGTGTGTGTGTGTGTGTGTGTGAGTGAGAGTGTGTGAGAGTGTGAGAGAGAGAGAGAGAAGGGCTGGGGGTGGGGTTACGGTGTGGGGAGGTTTAATGTGGCAAGGAAAGGTTAGTATGTGCATGAGAGAGTAGTAGGACGCTTCTGCCTTTTGACCAAATGATGGTCATTTTCATTTATGCGTGCAGAGATCATTTGTAAAATAGCATATGGACACATGTTCACATGAGGGCTTAGACACACCGGGGGAAAGACAAACATGTGGTGCTTTGTCAAACAAATTGATTTAGTGTGTGCTTTGACATTATGTGGCTCTGGTAACTTGAGCTTTTCCTGGTTCCTGCCTGCTGAGGGGTTGCCAGGTGTTGATGAATATTAACCCACTGGTGCCTGACAGGCTCTTCATCGTGTGTTTTCCATCATGTGGGAAAATCTCTCGAAAATGTGTATCTGTGTATAGCATTGGGCATTATGTTCACACTCACAGTGGCCACTTTATTAGGCACGCTTGTAGTAAAGCTGATGCAGTGTCGTACATCACTGGTAATAGGCCCTATCTTTAGGATTTGCTGTTGTCGACTTGCTGTGAATTGTTTGTGTTATGCTGAAAGCTATTATATTCCTACGTAATATCAGAAAGTAAATATTCACCTCAAACATCTACAACACAATTTCCCTTGTTTGCACAAGCTAAACCCAACATTACTTGATCAGTAAGAAGCCATCCTCCATTGCTGAAGCCATGTTCTTTACTGCTTTTGCCTTATTTTAAATTAAAATTTGGCCTCTTGTCAGGCAGATGTTTTTCATAGTTGTACACCAGGTATTTTGAACCAAAAGCCTGTAAAACCTCAGGAGAGCTGAGAATTTTGTATCAGTGAATGTATTTGTTTTTGTTGTTTTTTAAAGTTTCGGTGCTGTGAAAGCAAGTAAAAGTTTGTGGGTGGCAGGGCTTCTCTGTTAAACATTTTAGGCCTTGACATGTCTTCAAATGTCATCAACTTTAATTCCAACATGGAACAAACACAATGCAGCCTGGTCATGTCATGAAACCACATGGTTACATCGTCTTCCTCCCAAATTAAGAAAACAAAAATGACAATAAGAACTCAAAAAGCAAATGCAGAGGAACAACATAATAAAAAGTTCTTGAAATAATAACAACAATGGCAAATAAACCCAGGGTATACACTGAAAGAAACAATTAACACAATGAATCAAGAAAGGTACAAAGCTAAAAAACTGTTGGGTTTTTTTACACAGGGTTTTTTACGGAATATGTGTACACCACCCAATTTGAGGGGACTGGTTTGTTGAGATCATTTTTTATTTCTTCCTTTTACATAAATATTTTACTTTCCCTCACTTATTATACTATCTATCTATACTACCATTATACTTATATTAATTATCTCTGTTTTACTTTTCCTGGTTTCACATATAAATTCCTTAATTTTTTTCCAGTTGGAAAATAAATGGACGTAACCAGACCGACAGTTCAGAACCAATAGAGAGAAGTGACGTGCTACTGAGGCAGAAACAGGTTTGAACCAGAGTTAATTTTCTTCCCGTCTGTAAAATGCAATTTTACAGTCAGAATGTTTGGAAGATATGTGGTGAAAAATGGGCCAATATTTACCTCAGTGACTCTGGGGCAAAGGAATTGGGCACAATCCATACTAGCAGGCCTCTCTTGAGAATGAGACCCCGTGATTTCTTTATAAATAAAAGTTAAATTAAAAATATATATAAAAAAAAAAAAATCCAGTTGTCTCATTAGACTGAGAAGACTCAGAACTGGCGGCTCGTCTATGAAAAGGGCGGGGCTGTGTTGATACCTGCCTGACCCCCATCGGTGGGCTTTTCTAGTTTCTGAATCATTTCTGTTGTTGCTTTGTGATAAGTGGACAAATATGGTGTTCTCTCATTCAGAAAAGCTACTTTAAAAGGATTTTTTTAAACTTTCTGCAAAGTTTTACATCACCATTTTTTTAACCTTATTTCCAAACTCTCCTACTCATTGCTCTGCCCCTGTACCCCCCCGGGGAGCATCATGGACAGCCACGTGCTTGTGTTATTGTCTGCTGTACCTTTTCACCTAATGATGAGGAGCTTGACCAGGGGGATGTAGTGAGTGGGAGGCTCATGCTGTTCCACAGCAGACTGTGTCTGTGTGGCTGCCCTATACTATAGACCCCTTTATCTAGTGCCTATGGTTTGAGGGGGCGGGGCCACGATGTTGTCACAGAATATTAAAACTATCTAAAATACAGATATTTATCTCTTCTGATACTTTCACAAGGTGACCTAAGAGAAAAAAAATACTATAATACCAGCAAATGTTAAGCAAACTGTGGGTATGTTGCAAATAGGAAATGTGTACTAGCTGTGTCTGCATCTTCTCCTTTGGAACAAATGTAATAGGTTCTTGTACACAGGCCTGCCAGAAGGTTGTGGTACAGGCAGCATTGCACATGGCTGCAACAGTTGAAGAAAATCAGCAGGAAAAAAATGACAAATCTTGGGGATTTTCCTTCTTTTTCTTCAGTTGTAATTCTTAAGTACCAGTCAGTTTAGGCCATTTTTGCCGTATGTCCTGGGGAGAAAGACAGAGTTTGGGAATATGATGACCATAAGATGATCATGGTGATGTGATGTGAATTTAAGATTTTCCACATCTGAGCTGATTTGAGAAAGCTGTTTTCCTCTCAGTGTTTTTGCACATTTCACCTTTTATTTGGTGGGAAAATCACAAAAACTACCTCGTGAGTTTAAAACCCTTTTCCCATTTCTCCATTTGTATCAAGCCTTCCTTATGCATCACTTCAAACTCAGCATCAAAATACGCTAATGGAAGCCTGACCGCACAAAAGTTACCTTGCTTTATAGCTAGATGATCTTAGAAATGTGAACTAATAACAGCTCTTGTCAACAAAAATATGATAATGCTAGCCCTTTGTTTGCATTGTGAATAAATGGGCCACTTCTTGCATATAGGACCTTTAACTTTGTCATAAAAGTCAGTGATTCATATATAACTTGTCCTGCAGACACCTTGGCATGATGAACATTCTGATTTGTTATGGAAAAGAAAACAAATGAAAAACCTCACCAGCATTTATCCTCTTTTGAATGTTTTCATGGTCATGAAATTTAAGCGTTTGGGCGTGACAAATGGGGATACTTGAACTTGTTCCTCTTGGCAAAAGCAAAAGCGATTGCTGCACTGCTTACTGGATGTGGGTGAGTTATATGTTTCATACGTGTGTTAGAGTAACAGTTCAGATGCCTGTGCTGTGCATATGCCTGAATACGCGGCTGTGTGGGTGGGTGAGAGGCCAAACGAGAAACATGGCAGAGAAACGAGAAAGAATGGCTGCACACACGGCTCCTGACGCTGATGTCTCCGTTTGCAGTATTTTTGCTTTGTATGAGCAGTGTCACTTTGTCATTTTACAAAGTCTCTCTTAATACTGCTGCTCCTCTACCAGTCCTCCCTGTTTCTTCTTCATCTCCACGCTGGTTGACTGTGCCAGCAGTTGGATGCCAGAAGGAGGCAAGATAGATAGATAGAGGAAATGAAACTTGTGTTTCCAGTCTCATGGCTGATTTCTTTGCTTCCCTCTTGAGATCATCAGCGAGTCTGGCAGCCAAAAGACGGACCCCTTGACAAATCAAAATGTTCCTGAGGATGCAATAATCCCTGAGCAGACTCATAGGGGTGTGGTGCCACATACATGAATTTATATGTGTGTACACAAATTGATACTGGTGGAGCTGAGTGAGCACGTTTGCTTCAGATTACACGCCATCATGCACACTACTCGCTGTAGTATTAACAGTCTGTACATCCATGCATGCTCACTCTCACTATGCATCTCTGCTGCACATCCATGTGCTCCACGTGAATATCCGATACACCAACTTTTCATTCATCTGCAGGGTATGAAGGCAAATAAGTAAGACGGCTTTTGTTTGCACTATTCGGCCTCACATTCAGGCAACTCGAAGGCATCGGACATGTTGAATGTGATAGTTCATTGCTACTTTTTTTTTTTAGCATCCCGACACTCCATACCTGAAAGAGCACAGTTTCTATAGCAACACTATCATCCCCTCGCCTCAACCCTACCTCACGCATGTATGTGTGCAACATGTGGAGCTACCAAGTGTGAGCGAATGCCTGAATATGAGCGAGAGCTGTATTGATTGCCAGCATACACGCCGTAAGTGTCGATGTCATTTAGCCGGCGGGGGGAGCAGAGAGAGAAACAATAAAGGAACATTTCCTCCTCACATTTCCTGGCAGCGTTTCAAGATACACAGAAGTTATATTAAAGGAAAGACGGAGCACTGCGGAGGGGGAGAGCAACGGGAGGAGAGGGTGGGGCAAAGATGGAAAGTGAAAGACGAGGAGTGTCGGCTGTGATTGAGGTCTAAATACAAACACGGTTTAATAAAAAACTAACATCAGCTCTGCTTAATAAGTCCCGTCATTCAGGTGATGTACTTGCCTCTTCAAATTATTTTCCATCTCATGAATTAGAGGGGTTTAGAGGCACTCATTACCCGAGCCATTTCACATCCGAGCACCAATGAGTTTGCTCTGGTAAATATTAGATAATATGTAATGTTTTATATAGGACAAATGCATTTTTTACATATTGAGTAGAGAGCAGATGGCTTTCTTCTTCATCTGCCATCTCATCATCTTACTGAGTATCAATTATGAGCAGGCGTCTGTTGGACGATGTCCCTAAAAGCCTCTATGACCCTGAAGTTATACGATCTTGTTTATAGTCTTGGCATAACATAGCAGCTCAAAGTGTCCTCCCACAAACTTGTCTTGGCCTATTTGGTTTTGTATCGCTACATAATCTCACCATGGCTCTGCCGAGCTAGATGAAGCCTTCAGCACAGAAACATGCTGATAGAAGGCCTGTTAATTCCACATCACTAATTGCCTCCCACTGTTGGCTGTAATTTCTAGGTTGTCTTCTCCTCTTTCTTTTCTCCTTTTTGTCCTTCTCTCGGCTCCTTTCTCTCGTTATCACACTTTTCCCTCGTAGTCTGTTCCTCTTGATTACGTTCTATTACCTGTCTTGTACTTCCGTCTTCTGTCCATCAGCCCTTTCATTATTCTTCCTTTTCGTTCCCCGGTGTTTTCTGTCTGGGAGGGCTTGAATGATTAAACATAGACTGGACTGAGCACCGAGGGCAATGATGGAAGGAGGGGAGGGGAGGGGAGGGGTACATAGTGTCAGACAGACCAGCCTGTTTCTCAGACAGATGACATGACAGGACTTGTTCTCCTGTAACTGTCACCTATTGCTCTGTGCCACTGAGTCTTGCTCACTTGAGTCATTTGCAGCTGTGCTGCAGTGTTACTGAAAGGTTTCTATCACTGAGTTTCAAGCATAAAGGGGATGCAGGATATATAAACGGATGTGTTGTTGTGCGCAGTGAAACTACATCTGGGAGAAGCTTTTTCTGTACCCAAACAGAAAACTAGGCTATTCTCTCTGAGTAGCAATTTTTCTTTTTTCAATTCGGGGGTCATGTGAGGAGAAAAGTACATGAGAAATTAAACTCATTTCATGCAAAGGCTAAATATATTCTCTAGTGTAATGTCAGTGTTTGTCTGTCCACGAGAGAACCACTCAGCAGCTTGTGTTCAGTCAGTCGTCCTCCATTGAGATGTCTGGCTAAACCAGTTATCATTCCGCTGTAATAGAGTTTGTATTTCTGTGAACCAGTAGAGACAGAGGGCAGCATTGCATCATACTCCGAAAACCACACCCACAGGAGGGGAAAACAATCAGCGCAACGATATGCAACCAAGAGCTGAAATGCTGAATGCCACAAAATAACGCTCTAAAGCTTAGATTTCACTATGTCATCAGATCATTATGGTTAGTAGCTCTTAAGCTAAATAAAGTGGGTTAATATAGCAATTTTGCATCTTAATAACAACAGGCTTCAGAATGTCAGTGTATTGAGTGTCAGACTGCCACAGTATCACAGTAATGTCCTGCCAGTGCTTCCCATCAACATATGTATCCACCAGTTTTCTGTCAGTCTCAGGTTTTGCAGTGCAGCAGCTTTTAAAAACTTATTTCTAGGTTTTTTTGTTTTTGTTTTTTAGAGTGTTGAAAGTTCAGTCCACCACACAGCAGCTTTTAGGCATTCTCCATTTCTTAGCTAGCACACAGACTTGACTTCAAGAGATCACCATGCAATAAAAAGTCAATGGAGAGCTTAATTGTGCTCTGTCTCAATCATAATTATGGCGTTAAGCCCAGGATTCGACCACTCTGCCGTTGAGAAATAACATTTAGGGCAAACTCGTACATCTTTAAAACGATTCACCAAAAGAACCATATGGCATGAATAAATATCTATTTAGTTTTTTAAGAAAAAAATGTGAAAATTGCTTCACAATAGACACATTTTACACTCACACAGGCAGGATAGTAGCAAACATCAATAAGATTGAACTAGGGCACTAAGCGTGTGCATACCATCACCGAGCTGACCTCAGCTAAACCCAGTATTGAAAAAAATGATATATTTTTTTGCAGTACAGTATATAAATGTTCCCTCCTAAAACTGAATAGGCCTCATAGTTGTACGATCCTGCAGACACACACAGACAAACAGCACTGAAAACATTACCTCCTTGGCAGCAGAAGGTAATAACAAAACTAATATCATCAACAGGGCAACCCTGAGAAAACAGAGGCAACATAGGTGTGTGTGATGCTCAGAGATAAACAGTTTGGGGGCACATGCTCCATCTCTCTTTATAAGCTGGGCTCTGGATTCATTTTCTAGTGCCGGAACTGAAGATTAAAATGATATAAGCATTCATAAACTGCACTAGCAGACAGTGGAAAGGGCCAAACACTGGAGTATTGTGATCCCTGTGCTTTGTGTTTGTGAGGAGATGGTTTGCAGCACTTAGAAGCAACTGCTGATGAGTTTAAAATGCATGTTTGCACTATTTACTCTGACAGAATCGGCTTGTTTTGTCCTTGTATGGCCCCTATACCTGATACCCATAGAGGTGCTTTTCCACATATAGTGTAATCTGCCATAGAAACCAGTGAAGAAAGGCTCTTGTGATTCTAACACACTGTACATTTTAGCAACTGTGCAATGGGGTCAGATGTAAATTATTTAGCACTTGAGCGGTATGTTTTGCTGCAGATTGGGGTCACGTGAGTGTGCATTGGTGGGTAGTGTCTATTCATACAGAAGGAGGTTTATGGATTTATATGCAGTCTTGTGCGTGTGTGTGTGTGTGTGTGTGTGTGCGCGCACTTGTGTATTCTGAGCATGAAGGTCCATCCAAGCATTATGTGAGCATGAAGGTCCATCCAAGCACATGTAATCCCTAACCAGCTCTTGGGCTCCTCATTAACATTACACTGATCTTCCTCAGAACTTACTTCCCAGCCCTCTGGTATTGGCTGTGTGGCTCCAGGGAACAATAGGTCCTGTTCACATCAAAAGTGTTATGTCATCAATGTGACTGGAAGCTTTGCTGCCCACGTCATGGCAGCCCTGTTTCACTCCAGCCGCTTGCTCCCGCAGTATGTACACACAGCACACACAGACTTCACTGTGCACACTCCTGTGCCCTAATATTCCTTGTGGGGCATGGTATTCTCAAGGGAGGCCGATATTTTCCCTGCAGGGTCCAAATACAGTACAGCTGCAACCTCCACGCATCACATGTAGAACACAGACTAAGTTGATATGCACACATGGGTTTTCTCTCTCTGTCTCTCCCCCTCTCTGTCTCTCTGTCTCTCCCTCTCTCTGTCTGTCTGTCTGTCTCTCTCTCTCTCTCTCTCTTGCCCTGTTCAGAGCTGTCTCAGATTGAATCTAGATCCCAGATTGCAGCTCACATCTGGCATCATGGTGTGAGTTAAATGAATACATTTCTTTTAACTGTAGGAAACAGTGACGTCTGCCGCTGCTACTGCTGCTGCCGACATTAAAGGCGTCTTAACTCTGTGATTTCGGGCTGTCCCAGATGAGCAATGACAATTAGACGCCTTCAGTCCATCTTTGATCGTCTTCAATCCACGACCGTCAAAAATAGATGTCTTGAATTGTAATATGAGACACGTCTGCTGATTTTGGTGGTAAAGCAAGACAATGTGATGTGACAGTTACTCCAGCAGAGTGTAACGTGATATGTGGAATGCTCTCATCATACATTCAGAGGCAGATTGCTATCAGTCAGAAATGTTGCCACGGACACAAGCTTCAAATTCCGTGAAGTCAGAGAGATTTACCAGGAAGATGAGCTCAATGAGTTTTGTGTGAGCTCATTCAGTAGGGCCTTGAATGTTCAGTTATACGGCAGCTTTAAATAACAATGATTAAAAAAGATCTTAAAAAAAAAAACAATCACATGGTCACAATGAGATGTGCACAAGCAGAAACTGTGGAGGAGATGAAGCTGAGCCGGGATGAGTAACAGGAGAAGCGACAGAGGAGTGAGGTAAATGAGGATGTGTGTTACGTGGTGGAGACGTTAATCTCTCCTGACGGCAGTGCCGGCCTCTCCCTGCCACTCCTCTGGCTTCTCTCCTCCATAAAACTCTGGATTGTCCCCTGCTCTACAAGAGGCAGAGCCAGTAGACTTCTCACACACACACACACACACACACGCACACACACACACACACACACAACAGGATGTAGAGAAACCAGGGCATTTAAGCAAAGCACAGCTGTTTTTTTTGTTGTGGTTTTTTTCATAATCTGGGAGAGAAAGGTGTGCAAAAAAATGTCATGTCCCAAAGGCGCCACAGATTTTAATATTCAAGTCAACCCCAAATCTTTGCTGTAGCTCACTACCTTTTGGGTTCATATAAAAATGTTCTCTGCAACTTTGACCTGTTTTGAGGTCTTGTGGGCTTGAGACATGTGACTGCATCTTTCATGTTCTTATCTCATTCAGGGGTGGTGCCTCAAATTATTAGAGTTTGATACATTGTGAGGACTCAGTTTTCAATCATTAGAGAGAGAGAGAGACAGACAGGCAGACAGACAGACAGAGTTTGTGTGTGTGCGTGTGTGTGTTTATTTCATGAAATAATGGTTGCCACATGAATGATTTTTAGGGATTTGGAATCTTGGGGATTTAGATGAGAGGTCTGGAACAGAGTGGGCACACAAAAGCTTAAAGCTAATATATGCTAGTTATACAACTCATTCATGCTTGCACACACACACACACACACACACACACACACACACACACACACACACACACACACACACACACAAACACAAACACTCACTCCAAGTCACGCTTCACTATATCGGCATTACCCATCGCCATCTGCGTCCACTGCCTCCAATTCGCCTCAAATGTCTTGAGGCTGTGACAAACTTACGTGTGTGTTCACATATAAATATAAATAAGTGCACGCACATGCACGCACTGCCATCAAACCTGGATTAGCTGCTCATTTATATTTTATGGATGAGGCACCTGTAGAGGCGTATTAGTGGCATAGGTCAGAGGAAGAGCATTATTGATGAATATCAAATGATTACATCATAGAAGCAGCTTCTGTCTTCACTGATTGACAGTATTAACTTATTCCTTATGCCAAGCATTAAAAAGAGGATTTTTCCAATTAAATCATGCATCAGGACAGGATAAATCCATGGTTTTTAATGTATGGCTACTAGATGGCAAATCAGGGGTTCAGGCGTCATACCATTGAAAATGATTGAACCAAAAAAACCCAAACTGGATGCACAAGAAAGGAACGAGTGTCTGGCTCAAGATCCTAGCAGGACTACAGTCCCTCATTTCTCTGATGAGACACCCTTCAGAGGACAAACATTTGATCTTTTTTGCTCCGGTGAACACCTTCCTAATGCTACACAAAAAAATCTGCACAATGTGGCTCAATTTCAAAACCCAGCCAAGGGGATGCCAAGTGCCAGTATGTACGAGAAACTTAAATTAGCGCCAACCTTGAGTGTATCTTCTTCTGAATGCATTATCTTGATAACTGGCTGATAATCTTGACTCATCTTGTCATTTTGCATTTTGTTCCTTTTATCCAACCATTTTCTTCCAGTTTTGGCTTTTAAGAGCAATTCTCCACCCAGTGATCCCTTGGTTTCTTTCCATTTGGTTCATGAAATGTGCCGTAGGTGGGCGATCCTTCACTGTCAGTGCTAGCGACTCAACTTCTAGTCTACATTTGCACTCGACCATATTTTAGAGGGCGATATGGCCACATTTACAGATATATAACTAATTCTGAAATGCAACAAATCTCGTTACAATGACAATTAGCCCAGACATGGATGTTAGAGCCGTTAGTGCCATAACTGAGCCATAAATGTCCCAGATTAGGCCCAGAAGTGCTGTCAGGGATTGTTTAAAATGAGATGAGTGATTAGAGATTAGAGATTATTGCTTCTGTGAGAGTCTCACAGAAAAACACATTTCAGATATCTGATATGTTAACAACTCATTCAAATAGTGAATGTTTTCTTCCTCTAAATATGGCTTGGAAAAACATGCAAAAAAGATTTTGCTATCAGAATATCGTTTCTTTCTCTGGTTCTCTACATCGAATCCTCAGAATCATCTGAAATTCCTGTGTATAAGACTACATACTGTAGTCATCCAACACATTCATCTCCTAACTTATATTACAATACCAGCCTCATGATTGTAATACAGCACTTCCAGGTATATTGTGTTATGTGATGCAGGACTGAAGAGTATTTTTATGCCGCTGTATCAGTGCCTATCTCCAGTACCTGGAGCCTCTCCCAGCTGACATTGGGTGAGAGGTGGGGTTCACCCTGGATGGGTCCCCAGTCCATTGCAGGGCCATCAGGAGGAATTAGGGGTTCAGGATCTGTCTCAAGGGTACTTGGACATGGTCACTGGGGAAGTGAGGATTGAACCAGCAACTCTTCGGTTGCTAGATGGCCACACTACCTCTGAGCATGCATGCCAGTCCTTTTTTTTTAATAAAATAATTTAATGAAGAAACCTTTTTAAATGGCCGTTTCATAATGTCGCAAAAAGGTTGCCCTGTAAACTGTTTGAATTTAAGCTATAAGCCCAGGCATTTTTATGTCCAGTTGTCCAGCGCAGTCAGTGGTTCAGTGGAGCTGTCCATGGTCCTGACTGCTCCAGACGTTAGACAGGACCTGACGTTGAAATGGTTATTAGTGGTGGGACACACAAGCTGTGGCTCCAACTCCATTTGCTCCCACTACACCCACCCAAGTGCAGTACAAACACACACACACACACGCACACACACACACGCACACACACACACACACACACGCACGCACGCACGCACGCACGCACGCACGCACGCACACACACACACACACACACTCTTTTTGGGTACTAAGATAGACTTGCAACCATTTCCTGGAGACTTACCCTAACTGCAACTCTATGACCCTAACTTTAACCACAGACGCACCCACACATGCTCACAAATACAAAAACGTACCCCACAAAATAGCACACAATGGCGTTGTTTTTTTTTATTATACTGCAGTATTTCACCATGGTTTTAATAGTACGATTCAGTTGGGTATAGAGTGCCCTTTGTTCAGTTTTTAACAGTCTGACTGTAAAAAAAAATTTACATCGGAGAAAAGAGGGATCATGATGCTTTATTTCTGGGTAAACAGTGTGTCCACAAAAATAAATCAGCCTCATATGATCTCACTAAAATGTCACACCCAATATTATCAATCACTAAGAAGAGATACACAAGAAACGTGGTGCATCCTCATGTGTCTGTGTCACCTCACCAGTGTTCCCACTGTCTTCTCAATCATTCCTAAGTGGAACAAAGTATTTCCACTGTGACATCTGATTAATGACACTCCTCCTGGGGTTCAGAGGTGAGCGCCAGCAATTCACGAGCATCTCATTCAGAGCGAGCAGCACACATCGAAGAAATATCTGCATGATTTCACACTCCATCTGTTCTTCATTACAACTGCAGCAGCTGCTTATTCTTAATCAAATATTGTATTCCAGACTGTTACATTTACACGAGGAGGCAAAATGTGTATTTCCAAATTAAGCTAATCTGAGATCCTATTTGCAACAGGCCACTTTTAAATGTGACAATTAATTCCCATTCGTCACAGTTTTACTCTCAAGTTCCACAATTGAAGCGAATTAATGTTTTCTTACATCACTATAAAATCCAGCTTGTCAAGATTTAATTCTTTGCTGCCAACTACGCCTACGATTCAGCAAACCTACATGTGCTCTGTAATGAAGAGAGGGAATTATTATACCATTCTGCTCATTCATATTTAACCCAAGATCAGTAGCCTATGACTTCATGTAGATTCATACAAATTATGGAAATCATTTTTGAGCAGTTGCAATGTAATTCTGCATCATTAGGTCAAATTAACCTAGTTGGAAGTTCTAGATATATAAATAAATAAGTTTAGATGACAGAAAACATGACACAGCTTTTTACAGAGTCTGTGACGCATGATAACCAGAAGCCCTGCCTAAATCTGATATGTCGTAATTCCATTATTTGTGGTACAACGGCGCAGCCCCCAGTGATTGCATTAAGAAATCTGGGTTACACAAATATGGTTTCATCATGGCCTGATCACAGTTTCCTTTCTTTAACAAGTTATGAAGGTTTTTGCAAATCAAGTGTTGCTCCCCGTTTTAAGAACAGAATTTAAAGTGATACTTACAGCAAAAAGTGCTGTGTCCCTCTGGAGTACTCACAGTTAGGCGTTTTGATCGCAGACATTTCCCCCTGCAGTACTTCATGGTATCAGAAAACACTAGCTATATATTGTTATCTTGGAGTTAACAGAGATTGACGACTAACAACAGCAAAACCGTCCAAAATATCTGCTTATGAACGCAGTATAATCCAAGGCGTCTTCGTCCACGAACAAGTGTGAACTCGATGTGCTGTTCAAGCTCATTTATGCGCACTCCTGCAAAAACAGAAGCACCCCACTTTGTGTGGTTTTAACTCAAGTAAATTTGTGTGTGTGTGTGCAGTCCTGAGCATAAAGAACGCATAGAATCCAACAAAGATAAATGCCATAATGAATGAGCATTGACAGCTGCATCGCAGCGTGTACCAGGACCTGCAGAAACAAACACAAACATTGATAGCGTAGCAAATTCTTCAAAACAGTTGAAATGATAGAGTTAAATTTATGACGATCATTGCGCAATAAGAATAAATTTGCAGTGTATTGCAATCGAAATCTGGATTTTTGGATGAGCCTATTGAAACCGTGATAAAATAAATTGCTTCATGACAAAATAAATTTATGTTAAAAGATATTTTAATTGGAAGAATTTTATTTAGAAATCCAACAACTGAGATGTTTGGCCTGTTTGTGATTTAAGCAATAAAAAAAAGCATCTGTCATATATATATGAGTGTGAACAGCCAGCAGCCCTACAATGGCTACACTATGTGGAACAAAGTGTTTAAGAATGTTGTAGGCCGCGCATTAGGAGGGACCCACATCCTCTTTTACACACTCATCTGCAGATGGATTCCATGATGGAGGAGTTCATCTCTCCAACAGGAACGCATATAGGAACGTCTGCTATTTTAAACATCAGGTCACTGTGTCATTTTCAACTCCCATGATTCACTGTGATACTGTGGTCGATATGTTGTATAGGGGTAGGACAGTAACAGTTCAGTTATACGTTACAATTCCAGCGCCAACAATACAAAAAAAATTTAACACAATTTCTTTTGGATATTCTCTCAAAAATGAAGGGCTGCAATGGTCAACTGATTAGTTAGTGGACTTACAGGACTGAATTCACCAACTTTTTGGATTCATCATTGCAGTCTTTTTTCAAGCAGCAAAACAAAACGAAAAAAAAAAAAAATCAAACATTTTCTGGCTCCAGACTTAAATATCAACATTTAGAACCCATCACATTGGGCTCTGGGGAAAGTATGTAACACATTTTTGTGTGTTTTCTTTTTTTGTTGTTTAGACAGTATGACTAATCGTGAAAATATACGGCATAATTTATGATAGAAGTAATTGTAGTAAAAGTTGCAGACTTATGAAATTGGCATTCATATGGATGGAAACTCGACTGTTTCTCGAGGAATGAATCAGGTCAACTGAATACAGTTATATATGTATGTGCTAGGCTGCTCAGTCACTTGGATGAGGGGCGAAACGCCTTCCAGACACATAACTTTCCAGTTGACCTGATACATTCCTTGAGATACCTATGACCTGGACCAAAGAGAATATGCACAGACAAACCCGACTGTTGTGACTAAAGTCCATGTAGTTGTGGGACATCACCGCCAAAGAAATAATCAACACAGTGATGAGGTTAGATAATTGCTGGACCTAAATTTTTGGGAAACCCTATGATTGTCAGGTTATTGATTTGTTCATTAAGAAAAACAATTTTGCACACATGTCGCACATATGGATCTGCAGTTGACTTTTTATGAACTCAGCGAGAGGCTGGCTGCGCTGAACGCAGCAGATTTAGGGCCAGAAGCTAAATTAGTGGGTTGGTGCTGGAGCAATCATCACTGTGGTGATGGAAGGGAAAGTCTCTGTGTGTGTGTGTGTGTGTGTGTGTGTGTGTGTGTGTGTGTGTGTGTGTGTGTGTGTGTGTGTGAGAGAGAGAGACAGAGACAGAGACAGAGACAGAGACAGAGATGGAGAGAAAAGACAGAAGAGGAAAGAAGAAGGAAGTTGTCAAAATGAATTAGTCATTTGCAGTTTTGAGGTCTCCCCCCCCCCCCCCCGGCCAGTCCACTCTCTCTCTCTCTGCACTCACATATGGATCTCAAATTTCACAACCACGCACACAGACTCACACATATAGGTACGCACGCACATGCCACACTACATCTCAAACCAGAGTCCACACAGATGTCCTTGGAGGACTTTTAATTCCCTGGTAAAGTGTTTATTTCCCTTAAGAACAGATGTAATTATCATACCCGTTTCATCTCGAAACCAGATTTTTCTGTTTATTTGTGCATATTGACGCTTTAAACAGGCATAGAAATGTATGTGTGTGTGTGTGTCTCCTTTGCTTTGCAGTACGGCGTTGTGTTTACAAGTTGCAATGAAGTGTTAATCAGAGTTGTGAATGTGTGATTCAATGAAGAAGAAGAGGCAGAAGAAGAGGCAGAGGTCCATAAAAGAATCATTCTGCTCGCTCCGTCTCCTCATCTTTGTCTGCTAACTTTCATCCATATAACTTCATCTTTACACCATCCTGCGACTGTCCACCTCAAGGCCATGTCCTGGGGTGTGAGCACGAGGACCATTGCAGCTGGCACCTCATGATGTGTCATATCTCCCTAATTAAATGCAGGGGAACAAGACCATTTGTGTCTGCTACTGAGGAGCGAGGTGTGGTTCGGCGCGCTGCACTCAAGTCTGCAGCGATGTGATGTGGAGACGACATTACACAATAAAGAGCAGCGAGTGAACCCGCACAGCACTCTATGTGTCTTCCTGTCCTTGTCGCTTCTTTCTCTGTGTCTCGGTTTGTTTGCGTCCTCCACTGACAGCCATGGCTGAGATGGATGAACCTGGCTGGCCCCTCACTCCCTCTCCTTCTCTCTTGGGTTCATTGAGTTCAGGAATTTGCGCTCTGACTTTCTTGGTGCAGAAGCTGGGAAACGTAGTTTATATTCTTGTTTATATTTCCTGCATATACTGTCGGGAAGAGGTTAGAAATTTACAGACATTATTCACTCAAACCTCATAGAATTTTCCGGAATCCGTAATTCTGTTTAATATATGGATAATGCCCCCTGGTGTTCACACAAAGAGATGTATTTTTCAGTGTTCAAACAGTCATGAAACCCTGGAAAGTCCTGGAAATTTGGGTTGCAAATGCCTGAATATTCAAGCATATTTAGGCTAGTTGAGTCCCCTTCTGGTCGATATTGAATGTTTTGTATCAAACTACATAGCTTGTCATTAGTTTTAGTTAAATGTACTTACTTGGTTAACTTTCCAAGAATTTCACGCTCTCATAGTTTTCCTGACAGGTGTGGAAAGTTCATGGAAGAATGTTTGTTAATTTCGCTTTATGAATCCATCTAACTGGCCTTGGATGAGAGGTTTATTTTGTCTGATTTTCACCACGTACTCATACCTACAGAGATAGATGCTGAGACAGCAATAGCCTGTTCCCTACTGTCTCTCTGAATCCATGGCAAAATGTACTTTTCAGAACTTGAGGTAAGACTTTGAAAAAGTACAAGTACTGATTTAACTTCTTTACTCACAGAATAAAAGGAAAAAAAACTCCAGTTTTTTTAAAAAATGTGTTAAAAGTAGTTAAGTAAAAAGTAGCCTTCTGATTTCTAAAGGCTTTTTTTTGTGCAAAGCTAACCTTCCATCATACTACCATGAGAGGCCCTTTTCACAGCAAATATACATGTAATTACAGGGTAAATGAAGGTGTAATTAAGGTTCCATTCAGGTTGGCCAGGGTCCTGGTGCTGTGCTGTTGGTGCACTGGAATGGTTGTGACACACTAGAAGCTCATTTTTAAAATGAAAATGTCACAGACAGAATTGTTTGCTAGTTAGATTATTTATCAGTAGCACAGAAATCTAAATTTCCTTGTAGTTTTCATGTCAACTTTTTCGTATTTGGAGGCTCCTCCTGCTGCAGAATTGTATTCGTTTAAAGGTCAATAAACCAAAAGGGATGAGAGAATCAGAGGTGGGAGCCAGTTTCCCCAGCATGAAGTGGTATTATGTGTCAGGATATGAGCGGTCACGGTGGAGCTCTGATAGGAGGAGAGCTTTGCCCTAGTTTGAGTCCTGCGTAATTATGTAATGCTTGAGTACCTGCAGCACCAGCGGCATGACGACTTCTGAATATGAATCTTGGCAGCGGAGAGTGCAGACAGAAACTACCTCTAACTTAATTTCATCTCCGTCACCGTCTGTATCCCATCCTTTCTACTCCTCAGCTGTTTATTTTAAATTTTTCTCACTCAAAGACTTACACATTTCCCAATCCTCCTCCCATGTTCTCCATCCCTCCTCCCCTTCCTTTTTATCATGCCACATACCAAACGGTGAGTGACAGTGTGCAGCTGTGGGTTTTATCATCAAGACAGCATCTTGGAGAAAAGCTTAGCCACACGCGCAAGCGCACACACACACACACACATGCATTCGCATTCAAACGGAGGGGATTGGCACTAACCTGAGTCTTTCATCTGTCGCTTATATAATAGTTTAAAGATAAGGTTACACTGTGTGGCTAGCAAACATGATGCAGGCATTAAAGGCTTTGTGACAAGGAAGATGCGTTGTCTTACCTTGAGAGGCGGTTGGTTTTGCAAGATTATGACATCTCAAGATCTCGAGAAAGACCGCGTTGTCAGACTTTAAGTTCTGTGTTTGTTTTCGAACCACAGTGGGTGGGACAACAGGTCTTTAGTTGTCCAAAAATGTCATGAGTGAAACTCAATGGTTTACGTAGTTACGAACCAGATAGTTCATAATTTAGAAAAGGAGACCCAGACCTGGCCAGAGCTAAGAAATGCTAGCCCCTAAGTGACACAGACCTTATTTCAAAATTGCTTGCTATTGTTAATTTTAATAAGATGCTTATTAATATTTTTTTTTTAATGTTTTTTCAGGGTTGCCAATCCCCTCAGTGTTTAGCATAGACGTTGCTGTAGCGTGAGTGACTTTAGAATTGGAAAGAATTTCTTCTTCTGGGGAGTAGCAAAGAACAGCTCTGAAGGCTTTTCTCTGGCAACCTTTTTTTTCTTCTCGTTGATCTGATTGGTTGAAGTTGATAGACAATAATAAACGGATTGTTTTCCATTCATCTGTCAAATATCAACCCTTTTTTAAACAGTTTCCATAGGTGACTTCTTATTTTCAGGTGGCTCTGTGAGACAAGCCATCAGTCATAATACGTCACAGCACAGTTTCTAAACCAACTGAAGTATTTTTTTTCTGTTTGTGTCCTTTAGAAAGCAAAGCTCCATGCCGCTTTGCAGGAGAAAAATCGCCTGAACCTTGAACTGGTCAGCCATCACCTGAAGGCATCAAAGTATGACCAGGTGGGCCCTGTGCAGTGTACAAAGATGTATGACAGGAGCACACACACGTTCACTGGTCAACTGGATGGAAATGAGTGTTAAAAGCTACTCTGCTCTGAGATGAGTGCTTAACTTCACATGCATCATCTCTTGTAATTGCGATCTATGAAACATCTCTACAGATCAAAACAGCTGCAGTTCTTATCATCATATGTTATACTGTATGCTGTCACATGTTGCTCCTTCACATACGTGTGGTATTACTTCATGTCATGTCTGGTGTTGTTAGAGTTTAATCTCCAATGTGATGTCAAAGGTTCATCTGGTACATGCATGCTGTTGCTCAGTCTCTAGTATACACACATGCATGCATGAACACACACTCACGCACACACACACACACACACACACACACACACACACACACACACACACTGGCCCAGACAAAGAGTGTAACCGTCTGTGATGGGCTGCGATTAGTTACTCTGGCACTAATAGTGACTTTCACAGAGGGGTCAGATTTGACACGTGTCCAGGGACTCAGCTTGGAGTACAAAAAGATGCCATCTGTGCGAGGTGGGCACTCAGATGAGAAGAAAGCAGGGCCCCATTCCCGCCAGACATACAGTATGAATGAGCATGTAAGGGGCAATCACAGCAAATACACAGGCAGAATGTATTGGACTGTGTACAGAGACAGACAGAGAGAGAGAGGATGAGGTATGAAGAGAGAAGTGGCAGAAGCTGGAAGAGAGAATGAAAATAGAGCGATAACAATACATTGTTTTGTCAGAGCTCAACTCATAGCTGTAAATTTAAGATGAACATGTGTTATAAATCTTTCCAAAACACTCCTTTATTATTGTGGAAGTAGTACATTTAAGGGACATTATACTTTTTAAATAGTCCCCCTGAAAAAATAATTATTCTTATGCAGCTGGTCCCCTGTGATCGAGTTCAAATTGGACTTGGGAGCATCTGAGTCCAGCTACAGAAATTCCTCTGTATGAATCAACTCATTTTCTTTGCGGCCATCGAGTTTTTTGCAGGTTGAGTACGCAATGTTATCTTTTGTAAGCTCATGTGTTTTGCTAATTAACGGGATGATTGGTGCACGGCTGAGGGACGGTTCCGCTCGATCCTGTGAGGCCACCTTTACAGGAACCGGCTTAGCTTAAGGCCTCTGACTGATGAAGAAACCAGATGCATAACGCTCATGTCAGCAGCTCTGTCTCATCTAGGCTAAATGGAAATGTGCTGATGAATTTCTCCTTTGACTGTGAACTCTCAATCAGCCCCCCAGCCAAAAATGAACGCTGCCTATATTCCTAAATGTAAAAAGTAGGTCTTCTGCAAGGACGGAAGTGAAATTAAAGCTCATTTTGCTGAGTTTTTTTTTTTTCCTCCTCTGCAGCAGCATGTGTGCTAATTTATTCATGGTCTTTTATGTCCATGTCTTTATTCTCATATAGGTGCGGTCAGACTATGCCCAGCTGAAACAGACCTTTGCTGTCGTGAGCCAGGAGAGAGACGTGGCCCTGCAGCAGAGGAGACATCTTCAAGGCAGAGTGGAGAACCTGGAAGAGGTTCTTAAGGTGGGTTTTCCTCCCATGAACCCCCAAACATTCCTGTCACATCAGGATTCCTTTCATGTTAGATGGCATTTCTTCACTTTTTCCCTCCATAAAAAGATTTGATGCTCTTGACAACTTAAATTCCCTGTCCTGCTTTCAAGTGTTGTGGAGGGTTTACTGGTTTGGCAAAGTGGAACCAGCTTACCAGTGTTGTGGTAGACCTTGTTGCAGGTTCCACAATGCTTAGCAGAGACGCTATCAAGTCTTTTCACGCAAGTCTCGAGTCAAGTCTCCAGTTTTTGGTATCAAGTCCAAGTCAACCCTTAAGTCCCTCACCTCCAACCCAACTTCCTCAAATGCAGTGTGTCTATGCTTCCACTTATGTCGTTCTCTCAGTTTAATCTTGGCCAGGCATGGCAGGAGGTAACATCATTCAGCTCGTCAGATAGTTCCTTTAATTTAATACCAAGTCTCAAGTCTCGTGTTTGTGCCACTTCGGGGCACCTCCAGTCCTCAACGATCCCTAGTTTTAACAACAAAACTCTTGGACTAGCATTTTTTTAGATACCCCCACAAAATAAATCTCTCCTCTCTACCAGCAATTTTCTCATACAAGAGATGCGATTGTCCCCTTTGTTGCTCATTATATTGGAATGCATGTATCGGAAGCTAAATTGATCTCAGAAATGGATTGAGTAAATGGAAGATCCTTTCTTCTTCTTGACTTGTGCTTTTTCAGTGGAGGCAACCACAAATTCAAACAAACTTTGTGAATGTTTGTGACTCAGCTCTTCATATATGTGATCAGACAAAATATTTGCAGTTGAAACATTTCCCATCTCCCACGTGTTTGTTTTCTAAGAGGACTTTTGGAAGGAAAGTGAGGTGGAGCGCGAGGTGAAGTGTCACTGGTTTCATGGAGAGGCTTTTTCACAGAGTTGCAGTCAGCCAATATTCATCAGAAGCAGACTCACTGCGCCGTGAGAGCCACTCTCATTACAAATTCCAGCCTCCCTGCATCTTCTATTGATTGCCTGTTTGTCAGGTTATTTGAGACGGCCGTCTACCAAAAAACAGACTTGCTCCAAAATATAGCAAAGAAAGCCTTGTCGCTTTTTCATTTTGCATTGATTATGAAGACAAATTTTGAGATGTTTTGAGTGGAGCAAGCACAACACTAATGAAAGAAAAAAAATCCCAAACTGTTGATTTCTTTTCAAAAGGCTCTCTAGCCACAGACAGTGAGATGCAACTGGGACAGTTAGGGTTTTATACAATAATGCAACAAAAGGTTTATTGTCACATATTGTATGGGTGGATCGAGACATCAGTCAGCATGATTTCATCTTATCCTTGGTGTTTCTGTCACACCAGGAAGTAAACAGAGCAATCGAGACGATTGGAAAACAGCTCTTAAACACAACAAACTGTTGCAGCTGTTACTGAAGAGCCATCTAACCAGGCGGCTCCATTTTTGTCAAGTGTTTCTCTCTCAACTGTCTACTGGTCATTCCAACCGACTGACTCCATGTCAGTCAAACACTGGCTCGCCCCTTCAGTTGCTGAAACAAAAGAGGACTGTTTCCAAAAAAAAAACATTATTGTTTAGGGGAGCAAATGTGAAAAGTGTAAATACTGTCAGAAGGCTAGACTAGTTGCATCTCCACGTCCTAGTTAGCACTGAGAGCACTAAACACCACCTAAGAAAAAAAACACCACTTATATCTATATCCTGCTAATGACCTAGAACACTCTTTAGGATCCAGGATCTGCGAATTTGGTCCAGAACCCCTCCAAAAGTAGTCAGTCATTCCTTAACTTTACAAAGGAATTTCATCAAAATTCATCCATTACTTTTTTGAGATATCCTGTGCACACACTTTAGGGGTGCATTCCGGGTCCAAGGTAATGTAACGAGTTGAATGGGTTCTTCCTCGGCCCGTGCTGCACAACTCCAGCGTGTTAATCTGATCACCAGCTCCCAAGCAAGTCTTTGGTTGGTGCCTACCATTGAAGTTGTTATGTCACCACCCACAACTTAAGAAGTTAAAATGGGGACCTGCACGGAAAAACATGCATTGATGTCAATTTCAAGTCATGGACTTTGTGACTAAAACATGACTCGTGTCTCCTGCTATGCACACATTTGAGCTTTAAGTAGTCCTTATAGAATAGCGCACACCACAAACAGCCCCCTTTCCTCTCTCTCTGCTTGCCTTGATGGTTTAGTGATAGAAAAGCTCGGCAGTACTCTCAAGGCGAGGACTGTTGCTAAAAAAAGCATCGGAAGCTGAATCGGTGAACAAAACACCTGGCCCTGCCCAGGACTGTTTTTGAACGAGCCCTCCCTGAATATCCAAGGGTTAAAAAGAATAGAGTTTTCTCTCAGGCTCTAGTGACAGCCCTTCAGCCAGCCCAGTCCTCTGCAGCTTAGAGCTTCTCCATGATTATGCAAAGCAGTGGCTGCTTGCTCAGGACACCTCAAAGCCACTACGGGAGGTAAAGAGGCTTTTCTTTTCTTTTTTTTTTTTCCAAGGCAGAGAGAACACAGAGAGAAAAATGATGAATGTCAGAAGCTTTCTAAGCTGTCTTTTCTTCTTAAGCTGGCAGAAACATCTTATGGCCTTAACTCTTTTTCTGCTAGATGTGGCAGCTGGTCTAGAGTCTGTGGTTAGATACTGTATAGTCATGACTCGGCTAATTTGGGTAAGGCTAGATTTGGGCTCAGCGTGGATGACCAAGCGTTACATTTGTATCTGAGTCAGTTTGGAGCATAGAGTAGGCTGGATCTGTGATTTATTACTCATGTGTAGCCACTTATTCTGCATTACACCAAAATGATGTGACTTAAAAAAAAAAAAAGGTCTGAGCATTTGTTAAAGCAATACTTCATCCAAAAAGTGCATCTTGCCTTTCAAGTCCTCCCAAATAGTTGTCTCAGCTGCACCATAGAGTACAATGGACTTCTTCTTTACCCAGCGCTAAAGAATGCTAAGAAAACCACTTTGATTGAGCTAAAAACAAACCAACTATAATAGGGTTTGTTAAATGGCGTATAAGAGTTTGTTGGGTTTTGATTACTAAGCATTACTGAGGCTTGATAAAGAAGCTCTTGATTATACTGGATGATGTGCTTGAGAGCCAGGAAACACAAACACAGAAACAACATTTTTTTCTATCTTGGGTACCCTGGAAGCCAAATGTGGTTCTTCACTTCTAACTGAAGTGATACTTCACCCAAATAGTATTTTCTTTGCCTTGTAATTATTCACAAATAGTGTCCCTTACTCCTGTGTGATTCCAGAATGAGCTAGCCATGTATATGTAGCTTGTGCTCATGGCTGATGGCTAACAACAGCTACAGCAACAAAACAATGGCAAAACAGAACAAAATTGTCTGTTTGAAACTCTCAGGTACATCACCTGATATTATCAATATCTTCTTTTTCTACATATACGCTAAGTCATCCACAATTGGATGTTTTTGGACAGTCATACTCTTGTTAGCTGTCAGTCGCCGCTAGGTTTAAGCTAAATATATGTAGCTAGCGCTTTCTGCATTCTGGAGTCACAAAGAAGGGATGCAAAGTGGTCAAAATGTCTTTGTGACCTCGGGGCACGTATTTCTGTCCACTTAAAAATCAAAATACACCTTTTGGGTGAAGTATCACTTTGAGTTGGATTTCAAGATTATTGCCCGTTTTTGTGAAAAATATGTTTTTTTACTTTAAGTGTGATATTTGACTTAAAGTTTATGCAACTTATAAAGTTATTCATTTGGCTTCGTTTTGACCATCTTGTTCAATGAAAATATGTGTATTTTTCCCAGCATCATAATGCAGTTGCTTGCAGCTAATTGCCATTCAGTTGGATTGGGTTCAGGTCTTCAAAGGATCGAAATGATAGCCAGACCACTGTAGAATACACCTTCCTTTCAGAGCTATATTCTAGTTAAGAGGTCCCTACGGGAGCACGTACCTATGCCAGAGCCACTGCTGCCAAAACCATTGTTGAAAAAAATCTTTTTTTTTTGTACTATGGTGAATTGATCTGCCTCACAATATAATGAGTTCTTCCTTGGTCCATGCTACACCCCTCCACCCGGTTTGGTGAAAGTCAGCCCCATTGTTTTTACTTAATCCTACTAACAGACGGAGAAACTACCCTCACCGATCACAATACCTCTTTGGCGGACATAACAATCCTGCAGACCTCTAGCCATATAAGGCAAGACTGCACTAATTTGCTTGCGATACTGTCAAAAGTAACATCCACATGTCTTTTGTCTTTTTCTCCACAGCATATGCATGAACCGAGAGGGCTGAAGCAGCAGCTGCAGCTAGAGCATGAGCACGCCTTGTTGGCCCTTCACACCAAGCAGACGGAGATCAATCAACTGCAAAAGGTATGAACATGTGATTAAAAAAAAATTCAGCATTTAACAGTTATTTTTCAGACATTTCTCATAGAACCTTCCTGGTTTTTATTGATTTTTTGATGGGAACAACGTTTCCATGCCAATACTCAAAGTTCAGTTATGGACTTGCTGCTTATGCTGAAAGGCTGGCTATTATATCAGAACATAAAAAGACAGAAATCAGCAGATTCCATTAGAAATGCAGTTTCAACACCTTTTGTACTGTTTGATAGTAAGATCAAGAGCTGGATGCTGAAAATGTCATCTTATCTAGTTTGTTGATAAATTTATACACCTCAGAAACACCCTTCAGTCTACAGACAGTTACCCTTGTTGTTTTTTTCCAATGTTGTCATCTGTGACATCTTTTAAGATTGGGATACTTACTCTGCCGAGAAAGTACAGTAGTTTTAAACTTCAAATATCACAAGAGATGCTTCAACGGAGGTTGTTCACATGTCTGGGATGTTAAATCATCTGCCAAGCCTGGCCTGGATATGGATGCTGAATCTGTTTGTGTGTTTTAAAAGAATGTTGATTATACACTCAGATATCCCAATGAAGCTTTACATTTTATCTTCTGGTGGCTGTTACTGAAAGCCCAAAAAGCCCTTTCAAAATTGTATTTAATGACTGAACTATAAGTGTTCTTGATCAGACAGCTCAGGCTTTGATATGGTTATAAAAGAGCGGAAGAGTGACTCATTTGTCCCCACATATTGTTCTGTTGTTGCATTGGTTCAAAGATAGCTGTTAAGAGGCAAACACACAAATAAACAGAGGGATTTTTAGTATTCAAACCTCAGCTTTCTCTTCTGCTGCTAGCGCTACAATATGTCGACACCACTGTTATTGGTCATTAGAGCAGTGCCATCAGAGGCAGCCACCAGTGCTGTGATCAACCAGTGAGCTCTGCTAGGGTATGGGGGTTGACAGCATGTCAGGCGCGTGCTGTCTTTTCTAGCTCATGAACCGTGATCACAGTGTCAGCTGTCACTGTGTGTTTCTCTGTGTTCCTCTGGCAGGCTCGGGTTCAAGCTGACCAAGACCATGAGCAAGCGGTACACCTGTTAGAGGTACACGAACACAAGCAAACACAGACAGCAGGGCTTTTAATGTACAGCAAGTGTAGTACGAGGCAAATATGGGAACAAATTATATTCCTGACTGACTGCCTGAGCAATTTATTGGCCTGCAATAACTAATTTATCGGCTATTTGGGGGGCAGTAGAAACATAAAAACAAACTTATCACTGATATTTCATATGTTTAGCAGAAAAATCCTGTGTAAAGTTATTAGGGATGGGCACAGTTAATTGAGATGTGGTGTAATCACATTATGTTGGAGCAGTGGCATATCTTTCCATCAGGGTTGATGTTTAATGAGCTGTAGAGGACTGAAGGGACGAAAATACCCCGATCCCTCCTGGCTGCTGTTGCTAATGTAAATGTGAAGAAGTGCAGGCAAAGTTTGATGCGGGACTACACATGTCGAACAAATGACCCAGTTCATTGTAAACACAGCAAAACGGTATACAAGTGCAACACGAAAAAAACCCAAACGACGTACCGCTTGAACAACGCACACCCACCCCACCCATCGATGCTCCTGATCTGAACCTAGCATCACCTCAGTATTAGCAAAGAGGAGCTGCAGTGCTAAACAGGCAGAGAAAATGCAAATTTATTGAGACAGATATGCTGTTCGTAAATATTGTTGAGAGCAAAGGTGTATGAGATCTATGGCATTTAGCATATAGCATTCCATCACGATTCACCATTACCAGACTCCTTGAGACTCACTGTGAATAATGGAGTAAGGAGCAGTTAAAAAAGGTGAGAAGGTGGCGCTAACCACAGACAGCTGGAGAGTTTTGACAGCTGAGAGCTACCTCACCGCCACCTGGGACTACACAACACAATATATATGATAGAATATAGAGCAGAAACCTCCAGCTAGAGTAATCTGACTTTGAAGTATCACAAACTGGATGTTAACATACTTTAGCTTGTAGCAGGTAGCATTTATTTTTAGACCAATAATAAAACTTTAAAAACATTTCCAGCTCAACTCCAGCTTGTTTTGCAGGGCTCATTGTGTCTTCTCAACTATCTTTGCCCTCTTTTTCTTTCTCACATTTGATCATGCAAGTTTTTCTGTTTTAAGAAGAATCCTTGCATCATGATTGAATTTTGTGTGTGTGTGTGTGTGTGTGTGTGTGTGTGAGTTCCCTTATTCAGTGGAATTAAAAAAAACTGTTTAAATCTCTCAGTATAACTCTCTGACATTTTGTGAAAATTTGAAAATCCTTCAGTGTGCATCAGAGCATTACAATCCCCAAAACAAAGTTAGTATGCGAGACTAGCAGTACTTTGCTTAGAGCAGCTGTCAATCATGAAATCACACCCTCTTTTTATATCATGGAATAACACGTTAAACCAAATCCATCCATCCATTCTCTTCTGCTTATCCTGTTAAGGGTCGTGGGGGGGGGGGGGGGGCTGGAGCCTATCCCAGCAGTCCTCGGGCGAGAGGCGGGGTTCACTCTGGACAGGTCACCAGTCCATCACAGGACCAACACATAGAGACAGACAACCATTCACACTCACAGTCACACCTACGGTCAATTTAGAGTATCAATCAGCCTCGTCCCCTCTTGATGTCTTTGGACTGTGGGAGGAAGCTGGAGTACCAGAGAGAACCCACACAGGAACAGGGAGAACATGGAGACTCACACAGAAAGATCCTGTGCTGGAGCCGGGACTCGAACCTGGAACCTTCTTGCTGTGAGACCACAGTGCTGACCACTGCACCACTGTGCAGCCTAAAAACAAATTTATAAGAGAAAATAACAAACATCAGACTGATATGATGACCTGTAACGACAGTGTTTGATGAGTACTTTTAGTGTGGCCAATTGGGGTGGGACATGTACTGGGTAGGACCCATACAGGAACCAGCCACTAGGAGGCAATCACAATCTGTTGCTGTCCCTTTTGCAGACTTGTCATTATTTATAATATCTGAAACAGGTGGCATTAAATTTGAGCGCTATGAAGTCACCCCAATGCCATCTGGTATTTTCTTAAAATATAGTAACAAATTAGGTAGCTATTTTGACAACAGCATCATAATTACATCTAAAAAATTAACAATAGTACTGGTATATTTAAAACAAAAGATTCCTTGGCTTTTGTGTTTGTTTCATTCTGACCTATTCCTGAAGGTGTCTAAGCGTTTTTCGTAAAATATCACCCCAACATTCTGCTCCCAGGCCGACCTTCAGTGCTTCTACATGTGCGTGTAATCAAATTACTGACCTGCTGTGTTTCATCATCGTCTTTAGCATACTGGTCGCTGGCTCATCTCCTGGAAATTATTTTCTCATTTCAGTCTAAATCCTTTTGTCATGACAATGGGGTGTTAGACTTGTATGAGTGCAGTTCAAGTCAGGTCATGTTATTATCCATCCCAGGCACTTTAATACGATTTTACTGAGCAAGTAGCCTCAGAAAAACATTACGAGTTCAGAAAGAGGAATGGAAACTCTGCTGGCAAAGAGTTATTTCTCTTCATTCAAATGCACTCATACACACACACACACACACACACACACACGTACACGCGCACACACACTTACACACACAATGCACACTTCACCACTAACAACAACAAAAACCCAAGTCTGTCAGTGAGAACACTGCTGGTTCAGTCTCCAGCTTGGTTTGACATCTGCTTAGACACAACTAGCTATGTCTGCAGGTGGGAGGCCAGATTGGGGTGCCTGTTTGAGTCGCCCCCCTATGCTGTGTACCTACGGCGAATCCCCTCGCCGACACGTCATAGCGAGAATGGTAAAAAAACAAAACAAAACAAAGACATTTAAAAAAAAACAATTGTCACCCATTGTTTTGCCCCCCCCAACCCCACCCCTTTCTGAATACAAAAGTATTCATCAGTGTTATGTGTTTTTTCCTTTAATTTTTCTTCTTTCTTTACTTTTTGTTTCCCCCCTTTTTTGTCTGAGCAGAATAATACGGACAGAATGTTTCAGGTATTTATTTTCCTCTGTGATTTGTTTCATCTCCTCTCCTTTGCTGTATTTCTTTCTCCAAACTCACCCTACATCCCTCATGCCTCTCTGATAGCATGTCTATGATGTGATGTGTTTAATGTCTATAGGTCATTCTAAGCCTCTTATCGTTCTGCTCTGTTCAGGGTTTGTTATCAAATCATGTTACATATCAGCGGCGATGCAGCCGACTCCACACGTTTATATGCTTTGATTAGACTGCTGTAGTTTCAGTACAATATGCTGCTATAAGCTCGACAGTGACTCTTCAGGGATTCTTTAATAATTGCTGCTGTGTTCGATCAGAATTAGCAGATAAAAGAACTGCTGCTCTTCAAAGGGCTTGTATCAGTAAAGTTACATGTGATCCAAGTACATCTTACTTATTGTAGTATGTTTCCTCCCTTTTGCTTCGCCCTCTATTTCCTGCTCTTGGCCATTGACGACCTCTCTGTACTTTCTGTTCTCTATCAAAGGTCAAGATTTGTGACCTGGAGCAGAAATGCAGGTCACAGAGTGAACACTTTCACCAGCCATCCAGAGAGCTGCTGAATTTCTGTTTACAATCAGATCCAGTGGAAATCCTTCAAATTAATCCCAACTCCAAAGCTGAGATCCTGTTTTCACCAGAGAGGAAAATCCCACAAGTAGTCATTGGATTTGAGACCCAGCCAGAGATAGGTAAGTCAGTCGTGTCAGCTCACACCCAATTAATTTTTAGTTTTGAAGACAAGCTGAAAGGTTCTGAGTTTCTAACTGTTGTATCCTCTCCAAAGCTCACATGCCATTTATTTACTACATTGTTTCCTCAAGATGACAAAGAAGAGAAAACAGGGCCGATATGGTTGAGATATAAAACAAAAATCTAATCATACTAATGACGTGCCAATAATTGTATGCATCCCTGCTAATAGCATTGTAAGGAGTTTGATTGGATCGCTGAGAAGGGGGCGTATCCAGGCTTGGATGGTACACCTTGGTGGGATAGCATTGTTCCTCAGGGAGAGAGATGAAGCCCATCTTGTGCTCCATATAGCTGCTGAAGCAGTTTGCTGTAAAATACCTTGATCACACAACCTGCAGCTGTCACAAATCCAACTTTCCTCAGAATTAATAAATTCAACGCAAATAAGTCCATCACCTGGTATAATGGGAATAAAAAGGGTATCGTGAACTGCTACAGGCACACCGTTGTGTCTCACTGTTTCTGCTAGCTGGCTAAGAATGACTCTCAGGTCACAGACATAAATCTGATAGCAGAAGACTGTCAGGATACTGGATGAAATTGATTGGTACATGCTGATGGAAGCACACATCATATTTTGCTTTATGAAGAAAAAGAAATTGGATTTTGATTGATTTTTTTTGAGAGCCTGATTTGGGGTGGTTTTTTTTGTTGTTGTTGTTTTTTTACATATTGAAGTGATGAACAATGTGACAAGAAATCTCAACTAAAAGGTTTAAAAAGGTATTTCAAATTTCGGCTGGACCTTTTCTATTTCTCGTTATCAATTTGATTATAAAAAGCCATTTGAATTATGGTTGTTGATGGTTTATTAATGATGATTTTATATTTTTAATTCAGCAGAAGAAACTGGTCCTGAGATTGTGAGGGTTAGATGACTGGGTTATTATCTATTTATTTAAAAAATACATGCAATCTAAACACTCTGGAGAAAATCATGCTCCGAATTACATGCAATCAAAAAGTCTATGAACAGAATAAAATGAGGATAATCAAATCCTCAGACAGCTCACATAACAGCTGGATCAGCTCGCTCATGACCGGGGATGAACACCATTAATGCTTATTCATGATCGATGTCGACTCCTAATTGATTACAGGCCTGACGTATGATGTGAATGTGCTTTAACACATTAGTATTCTAACAACACGTAGCACATCCTGCAGAGCCAGCAGACACGGACGTATCAGCGATGTAGATTTATACAGTCTGGCACAGCCCTAAGGTCTTTGAAGTTCTGGAAACCCTGTTTTATCTTTGGCTTTACTTGAAACAGAGGGGGACGCGATGGTTTAGTGGGAAGGCATAATGTTATTCAGACATGAGCCACAAGAACCCAGTGATACACTGAATCCATATTGTTGATTAATTCAGCGAGGAATTCAACCATTTCCCACTGTAGTTTTGTGTTTCCTTCTGTTTTTTTTAAACCCCTAGGACGTCGATGGTATTCAAGCACAAATGCACTGCAGACACATGTTGACAGGGTGGAGTAGCCTTTGCCATGAGCAGTGTTTGCTGCACACTCGCTTGAACAGGAGATCAATAGCTGTGCAATGAGAGGCAAATGGTTGCAGAAAGAATGACAGTTGCTCTTTAATTGTTATGGAAATCAATTTCTCCCAGGCAATGATAGCACGGCAAGCACACCACTGCTGATCTCCCAGTTCTTACCCTGCCCGTCGCAGACTGGAGACAGAGAGAGACCAGAACTGCTTTCTGTCAAATCCAGCACCGTGAAAACGGCCCGCCCCAGCAGCCCTCGACAGCCGACCCCATCAGAGGTGACAACCACTCCCCACACGTCATCACATTAGAGGTCATACGGTTGATCACATCATCAGGAGAGTTATAAGTATTTGCTGCTGTCACTCTGTAGATGGAGGATGAGGCAAGCCCATCACCCAGGTCCAAGCCTCGCTACACAGGCCAGGTCCGCCTTTGCACTGCCCGATACAGGTGAGGAAGCGTAGCCTCAGGAGCCCAGCTTCTGCATTTGGCATGAATGAAGGAAGCTGCATAGTGTATATCAAAAATGGATCTTTCTTCCCGTAGTTATAATCCTTACGATGGACCAAACGAACATCCTGAAGCAGAGCTTCCCCTTGTGGCTGGAAAGTATTTGTACGTGTATGGCAACATGGATGATGATGGCTTCTACGAAGGTGAGACATAAACAATAATTGGCCTTGAGGCTGAGATGACATGGATATAGCATGACCCTGAGAGCAACAGTATTTGACCTTAAAATAAAAGTAAATAAATGTGATGATACATTGGCTTGTAACCCAGAGACAGCGCTGCTTTTATTCAAACTCATACTTTAACATCTGTTCTTGCACAAAGGTTTCAATGTCTGAAATGCACAAGCGACTCGTCATCTTCCTCTAAACACAAATAAATGTTATTTCTGCCCAAAACTCACATGATATTTTTCAACAGTGATTTAAAGGCACTCTGGCTGCCCAATCATCTCATCCCTCATATGAAATCATCACACCACTCTTCTGTCTGTTTCCCTTCAAATTAACCTTTCCTCCTTTTAGAAAATATGCAGAACCCTTGCAGCTCAGAAAGCATCAGTGTAGAAGAATGAATCTGTGTTTGATCTGATTGATTCATATATCCGGATTAACTCAAGGGCTGAATTATAGGGTTTCACTTTTCCTAGTTTTTGATATCGCCGTCGTTCAGCTCCAAAGTATTTAGAACACAAGCCACAGTCCAAAACATTTTAAACATTCAAGAACCTGCGCCAGCTTGGTAGAGGAAGTGCCTGCCATCCTAGACCAAATGCTAAGAATGTGTTTGATCACATTCTATTGGTGTTGTTTCGTACTCTGAAGCAAACGTTGTCTAGATATGCAGCCTTGTATATGTACAATGAAATGTCTTACCCATCCTTCTACGTGACAATACAAAATGAGTCTTGTCAGTTTAGTTGAATGACAGTTTCAGCATCTCTCAACCTAAAGATATCATTTTCCTGTTAATTTTCATCTCTTCCTTTGTTATGCCAGTCTGTTACCATGACTTGCTGAACTGCTCCCACCCTCTTGGATATCAGAAGTTTTTTTGGAATAATTTACTTGTGTTTTTGGTGCAGTTTATTGTGTCATCATTGACGTTTATTTGTCAAATGCTGCTATTAACACTGACTAATATGTTGGTTGTCAGTGATTTTTAATTGAAATCAGGATTCAGGTGATTACATTCGTCTACCCCTGTTAACCGCAACTCTGTTCACCCAAAAAAAAAAATCCTTGACATTTTTTACAAGTGACTGGAGTGACTTTCTGTCTAATCTCTTTTTGAATAATAATGATGGATCCTTCGTCAGACCCGTCGCAACCTTAATCCTACAAGCTAGCAATTCTGCAGGCAGCAGACGCACTAGTACCCAGCTGTGGTGACTCATTAGCTGTGGGCGGTGAGATTGCATGGCTTTGAGGAGAATTCATGTGTTTACCATGAAGGAGGGAGACTCAGGCTTCAGACCAAGCTGTTGTCAAGATGGGACCTTGGTCCCTCTTAGCTTGATGACTAATCCAGCTGGGCTAAGCTTAATCAGCACACACACACACACACACACACACACACACACACACACACACACACACACACACACACACACACACACACATATGCAGACACACAGATGGCTTTAAGGGCCTCTGTAGAGAAAGGGATTTAGGGGCAAGATGATAGGTTTTTTTTTTCAAAACAAACTTTTCCCTTTGAGAAAAAAATACAGTGAACATCTACAATTTTTTGCTCAAGGGGGTTCCTTGAAATGTTTAAAGCAGTCAACGGAAGTTCAAGTTCCTGAAATGTTGAAAAAGAGGTGTTGGGGTTTACTGGAGAGAGTTTCCACTGTAGCATCCTGGTACCAGTGGCAAATATTAGATCTTCACGAATAGCACATTCTGTATGTTTATATATCTCCCACCTCTCATTCTGTGACTCATTCAGCCCACAAGGAAAATAACTCTCATGGGTGATTATGGAGAATTTCCTCCTTTCTTTGTTTTGTAAGGATCCATTAGTGATGGCTAATTTTAACACTTGCAGTAAGCATCACAGTGGGACGGCATCCTACGGAGACAGGTGCTGTAGGGGAGTAGATTCAGGTGGAAAACCTTTTGTTCATAGATCTGATGAATCAGGCTCTCTTCGTCCTTTTGTGTCCCAGGGGAGCTGCTGGATGGCCAGCGAGGACTTGTCCCCTCCAATTTTGTGGAGTTTGTCCAGGACAAGGAAAAACTGGCAATTCAGGCTGGAGAGGGAGGAGAAGACCTGGGCTCACTAGACCACAACCCTCTAGCCGTGATGGCAGTAGATGGAGGTGCTGCCCAGGATGGCCTCCTGGGCTCATCCAACGCCTTGGTTCCCTGTAGCAATGGGACAGTAGGGCCCCTGGACCCTGAGGACCTGGCTGAAGATGTTGTGCCTTATCCTCGAAAGATCACCTTGATCAAGCAGCTGGCACGGAGCGTCATTGTGGCCTGGGAGCCTCCGCTAGTGCCTTTGGGCTGGGGGAACATCTCTGGCTACAATGTGTTAGTAGACGGCGAGCTTCGTGCCAGTATACAGTATGGTGGCCGCACCAAATGTTTGCTAGAGAAGCTGGACCTGGACGGCTGCGTTCACCGCGTGTCGGTGCAGTGTGTCACTGACAGGGGCTTGTCAGATGAGCTGCGCTGCACTTTGCTGGTGGGAGCTAACGTAGTGGTGGCACCGTGTGGTTTACGAGTGGATGACATCCAGCGAGACACAGCCGAGCTTTCATGGCTGCCTAGCAACAGTAACTATGGTCACACTGTGTTCTTGGATGGAGTAGAGCACGCAGTGATAAAACCAGGAAGGTATAGACTACGCTTCTTCAACCTAAAGCCACTGACGGTGTACAAAGTGACGGTGGTTGCACAGCCGCACCAGGTACCATGGCAACTACCGCTGGAGCAGAGAGAGAGGAAAGAGTCGGGCGTGGAGTTCTGCACTCAGGCGGCAGGTCAGTACAGCTCATACTGTACATCTCATACCTATAGATACAATATTAATAATATATGTGTGGCTTCATAGCAGAGGATGGATTTGTCAATATTATTATCAGTGTTTAGAAATGCTTGTACTTAAAACTACAGACTGCTTCTACTCTGTATATTTCTGTCTATTGTCATAAAATCTTTTATGTATCTACTGTAATCAGCTTTGAGGTCATAGTACTGTGCAGTAGAGGAGTATAGTCCAGCTTTGCCTTACTCTGCCATTGTTGTGTATTGTATCTTGTCTAGGTCCAACACCATATTGCAGAACAGGTCAGAATGAAACATCAGTCCTGCAATGGGTTTCCCCCATTATTTTCACCACTAAATGATCTTCCTCTATTTGGGCACAAAATTTTTGTAAAACAGATGTAGTCATGAGCATAAGAATGATCGTCACATATTGTTCACTGTGAGCAATCACCTCAAGGATCTGGACAAAATGGCATTTTGTTATGTTGCTCCGATTGAAACATGGTGTTTTTTGTTTGTTTTTTTTTGTTTTTTTAAATCTGCATATATCAGTATCCATTTGTCTACTCAAATTGAAACACTCTTAATTTGTAACCTTATGCAATTTTGCCCAAGTCTTTCTTCATCACTAATTAGTGCACAATCAAACACCTCAGGCTATGATCAGTTATAATTCTGGTGAGTCATTTCCTCAGCCTATAGTGTAGCCAGGAATAACCAACGCTATATAAAGCAGTGCCCCTCCACTGCTCACTGAAATGACCATTTTGTATCAGTGTGCATTTGTTCTGCTTGAATGCAGTTGTGCATGTTTTATCCAGTGATCCAGGAGAGTGGAAGACAAAAAGGGGCTGTTAGTTAGTCTGTCTGGATTGTGTCCTGCATGCAAAAACAACACTTTTTTTCCCCTCTTGGGTGCACTAGAGGCCCCTATTGTTTCATTTTGTCTTAAAATCATCTCCTTAAAGTGATACTTCACACAAAATGTGTTTTTGCCTGTCGGTTACTCTCATATAAATGTCTTTAGTTCATTACCTCTTTATGATTGCAGAATGTAGAAACAATGCCATGTATATTTAGCTTGAGCTAATTGCTAACTAATGGTGACTGATGGCTACCAACAGCCTTAACAGCAAAACAACAGCAAAACTTCCCTTAAATGTATGTTTACACACTCTAAAGCACATCACCCACTACAATCCCCATCTACTTTATCCACTTGTATGCTTGGTGATCCATAAACGGACATTTTTGAGCAGTTTTGCTGCTGTAGTCGTCGTTAGCTACTCTTAACTCCTAGCTAGATATACGCGACTGGCTCCGTCTGCATTCTGGAGTGACAAAGAAGCAAGGCAGGAGGGAACAAATGTCTTTGTGGACTCAAGGCAATTATTTGTTCATACTTAAAAGTCAGAACACCCATTTTGTGTTAGGTATTGGTTTAAGAGTAGTATGAGGTTATGTTACATGGAAGAATATACAAAGAAATGCAATGTAAGTGTGTTAAATTAGCACTATCACTTCTAGTGTCATCATGCCTATACGTTATAAACACAGTGCACATCTTGTCAACATCTACCTCACAAGTATATACCCATAAATAGTATCTCTACAGAATATTTGAATTTAAACATGCAGTACAAATTATAAATGTTCACTGCTCCCTGATTCCCACCACCACTTCACCCCTCCCTCTTCGATGTGCGGGCATTTCTCTGCATGGTTGTGTGTGCCTGCATTAGATGGATGCTTCACTCCCTTTCCTTTGTCAGTGATATTACAACAATAAATTATTAGACTGTGCTGTTTAGTCTTACACCTGTTTTCTTACCACCCAGGTCCTCCCCTTCCTCCCCAAGATGTACAGGTGCTCTGCGGGCAGGGTCCAGGGGTCCTTCAGGTCCGCTGGAAGCCTCCTATCCTCTCTCCCACAGGCACATCCAATGGAGCAAATGTCATTGGCTACGCGGTGTGCACTAAAGGGCAGAGGGTGAGTAAACAACTGTGTGAGTGAATCATTATTTTATCTCACTCTAGCAAGGAGTCTCTCCACGGATAAAGCTGTCATGATAATCATAATAAGAAGGAAATCAAGTGCTTGTGCAGCATCAAGCGGAGTAGAGTTTATAGAGAATGCACAGCTGATCCATATTTAAAGGTCTATTAACTCTGTATGAATGGTTTGATCATACACCACAGATGGGATGCCTCTGTCATTATGTTATCAGAGTCCTCAGTGCACACATCAGTGCCACCTATTTGTGATTCAGTAGTGGTGCAAGTCTCTGCGTGTGGGGATTGTGAATGCCTTGGAAAGGTTTCTCACACCCTCTGGTGACTGTAAAAGTAAATCAACACACTATTTGAAAAAGTAAATCAACACTGAACCACACAGGGCAGAAAACGCCCTCCATGCTGCTGTCTGTAGACTGAATCTTACCATTCACCAGCTGCAGAGCCAAATACCATCAACCCTTCCACTGTCTTGATTGTGGAAATATAAATGACAACTCCTGTCTGTCTGTCGGGGTTTATCTCACCCAAGTCTGATAGGTTTCAGTGTTGGAGTGAGAGAAGTAATGGTGGAATAAACCTTTAAATGATTTGAACAGAAATTACAAACAGGGTAATGTACTCCCTTGATGGCACTTGTTTGGCAGTCATCCAGTTCTGTCATGAAGGTTCTAGAAAGGCAGGTTTATAGCTCGGGTTCTGAACCAGCAGCCTACAGGTCTGCAGACACATAGTAATGGAATTTGTAGCAGATCTTAACAAGTTAATTCTTCATATTTGACACTCCAAATCAAAAGGGGGCAGCATTAAACATGAAAATGGATGTACTCTCCCGTTATAAGAAACAAGGAAATGCTAATTTATGGTAATATGTGCAGCCAAAATGAGTTTCTTCTGTAATTCCTCCGCCGCTTCCTCACAAAGCTACGTCATGGAACCCACCACAGCTTGTGGATCATTCTAATTTCCCTGCTGCGTCTGGATGAAATGCTTTGGAAAGTGATTCCATGAGTAAAAATGCAGCTCCCATGCGCCTACAGTGCCTATCTAGAGAGACATCAGAGTAGAGAGTTAAATCTTTGAAGCTACAGCGTCTCACTGTCGCTTCTGGAGGAACAACATGGTACTACAAGTCAAGATATACAACCTCTAGCTTATTGAGGACAAATCCATCCCCTCACAAACTGTACCTTTAATCTTTTTTATTTTGACTTTTTAAATCTAGATAGCTGAGGTGCTGTTCCCAATGGCAGACTATGTTACCATAGAGCTGACGAGGATTCAGTGCCTGGAGGCCCGGGAAGTCATTGTCAGGACGCTGTCTGCACAGGGAGAATCCCAAGACTCCCAAGTCGCCGTCATTCCAAATAACCTGCTCGTGCCTCTACCTCCACTTCCCCTGCCACCGCCAATGCACCCACATGCAGGCCCTCACCCACCTCACCCTCATGCTCAACCTCACCTTCAATCTCCTCATGTCCCTCATGCCACACCCCAGCTCCCTGCTCCCCCCCAAGCACACGGACAACCCCTACCGCCCCATCCCCACCCTCCACACCCACAACCCCATCCCAGACTTCCTCACCCAGGCGGACCCCAGCAACCCCAGGTTAGACCCCCACATCCTCACCCCCAGGCCCTACATCTCCAGCCTCATCAAGGTCCCAGGCCCCAGCACCAACTGCCTCTGCTACCCCACCCTCAACCCCACCCTATACCTCAGAGACCAGTAAGTGCCAGAGACCTGGATGCCAAAGAGCAGGCGGCCCACCACGGGGCAGCTATTCCTCCTGGCCAGCCGGGCTGGGACCCAACACGTTCCCCCTCCGCTCAGCCCCCTTTACCCATGCAGGGCCATACTCTTGAAGCCCCTCCCTCTGCCAATCCACGTTCGCCCTCCCCCCAGAGAATTCTTCCACAGCCCAGGGGCACACTCATCCCAGACACTGTGGCCAAAGCCATCGCCCGGGAAGCAGCGCAGAGGGTGGCAGCGGAGAGCGGCAAGGTCTGACGTGAAGAACACTGTAAAGATTGTATTCAGGCTGACATGGAAACCCGGCATCATCCCTCTGTCTGTGTCACTGGTTTTCAGGGAGACAGGAGGCATGCCAGGTATGGAGAGCAGTGTCAAACATTTCACCAGCATCACTCTGATGAGGAAGAGGAAGATGAGGAAGGGTTTGCACGCAGCCGCCGGAGAGGACCGTCAGTTGATGAGTTCCTCAGAGGCTCTGAACTGGGGAGGCCGGTAAGAACAAGTTGAAGGGTGATAAAGCTTCTTAACAACATCAGTCTGAATGTCTCCAGTGCAGAAAAAAACTTCTTACACATTTGGGGTGTGTGTGTGTATGTGTGTGTCCATGCATGTCTGGCTGGTTGCATGTACACACTACTGTTATGTGTGTATGTGTGTGTGTTTGTGCGCGCGTATGTGTGTGTTCATGTGCGTATGTTTGTTCATCCATGTATGTTTGATGTGTGCATGTACGTATGTGGACTTAAACAACTGCGTCTGTGTGTTTGTGTGTGTGACTGCCAAAAGCCTCACTATAGTCACAATGAAGATTATCACAGCGAAAGCAGCCGGGGCTCTGACCTGTCTGACATCATGGAAGAGGATGAGGAGGAGCTGTACTCTGAGATGCAGCTGGAAGAGGGACGCCGACGCAACTCGCACAACACACCCAAGGTGCAGTTCTTTGCGCTTATTATAAACCCAAGAGTCTTTAGAGCCCAAATTTATGATTATGTAGTGAACTGCACAGGCACAGATACTTCAGCTGAGACTGCTGCCTTGACTTGTATTTGCTTTGTGTTGTCAGTTTAATTCAAATAGAAAGAAAATGAGGGGAAAAAAAAATTGGTTTGAATGTTTTGGCTCGATTCTGAGGAAAACGTGGATCAAAATGGATTTAACCCCATGGTCCCACTCATGGACTCAAACACAGAAGACTCTCAGTAACAGAAATCCAGAACTGCTCCAGCTCAAAGCCCATTGCACAAATGTATGAACGGCTTTTACAACTTCCCCACTCCATAGAGCTCAACAGTGAGGTGCTAGAAGTGGAAACCCCAGTCATATTCTCCACAGAGGAGTTTGTTATTATGTTGAGTGAGCATGTTGTGAAGTGGTGCTCTCTAGAAATCTCAAGTCTTTAGGATATTAGGATATCAAGCTTGCGTTCTCAGTGTGAATTACTACATTCCCCACGATTCTAGGGTGTATCAGCGTCGTCTTGGATTACTAATGTTTACTGGATTCATCACTGTTGGCCTTTTGTTGTTCCTGCGATTGTTTGAGAAGAACCTTGCTGCAGAAACATGACTTCCCTTTCCGATGAGTAACATTGAATATTTTTAGCTAATATATGCATTGATGTGTAGATATGTAGTTGGTTGGTCATGAAATTTTGTGTTATTAAATGTTGGGTCAGGCCTGCTATATGGGGTGAGACGTTTTTAAACTCTTAGGATAATGACATACAAAGTCTTGCACTTGTCCTCTTTCCCTTGCTTTTCTGTTATTTCTATCATTTTATGGTCATGATTTTTCTTTATTCTTTACAAGATTTATTTAAATGTCACTGGAAAAAATTCATGGGAAATTAACTCCGGAACGTGCTGAGCTCTGCACAACTATAAACACCCACGAGCTTTAGGTTTGTGCTTCTTTGAGTCAGTATGTGTGAACTGGGCGTGAACCAGCACCATAGAGGCTGGGTTCATTTCCCTACAGCGAGATCTACCGGGTTAGAGAGTTGTGGCACCACGGAGAGAAACAGACTGTATGTATTGGCAACATGGCTGAAGCAGGGAGGAAGAAAATGTGTCTGAATGTTTCAGCACCTTGGAGAGAGACTCAGGGTGCGAACAGTTAAGCAGCATGAAAGAAGACAACCCGCTGTGTTGTAACATAGAGCGGGCTTATTTATTTCACACGTTATTAGTATTGCTTAATTTTGGAGCAGTAGCATTTCTTGTGGGCTTGTGTGTGTGTGTTTGAGTGTGTGTCTATGTGTCTGTGTTTCAGTGTGCCTGCCTGCGAGTGCTGCATGAGTTTGTTTACATACAATTTGTATGTTGATGTACGTTTTTCTTTCACATACAGTTGGCGAGTATGCTTTATTGTCTGTGAGCAGAATGTGAATATTTAATGTATGTGAATTTTTTGTTTGTTTGTGTGTGTGTGTATGTTTATTTGCATTTCAGACAAACACTCCTGCTGGAGGCCGTCATGACCGGGAGACTGGGAGAAGAATCCATCATGGCGGCTCGCAGCCTCAGAGACGACCTCTAATGGTCCCTTCCATTGGTCAGTATGGGACAGGCAGCTTGAGAGAAAGCAAACGAAGGAAGGACGTTTTGTTTCTTAAAGGTTCTTTATATGACATTGGGAACCTAATTATAGCAGCAGACAACAATTTTCTATATGAAGATATGGTGGAGTTTGGCCCCCTCTGGTGTCAAATGAGATAATTGGAGCAGTCCAAATCTGTTTTTAAACTATGAGCTCAGATTCATAATCCACACACCGAGTGAATGGATTTGAAATCTGTGCCCAGGGTGTTGCTATCTGTGCCCCCAGTTTTGACATCTGTGGTCACAGATCTGCTAATTACACAGAAAACTACGATTTGAAATGTCTGATAGAAAACACAATAACAAATTAATTCTACACTTAGACTGACGTAAATCAGAATTATTTGGCGGGTGCGGTCACCATCCTTGTCTGAAGAAAGTAGTCCTTATATTGGACGTGTATGAACATTGTCGCTGACAGCAAATCCAAACGCGCACTTTTCAAAAATGTGGGCACAGATTACAATGACCTCTGCACAGCCAGCAAAGCTCCATGCATACTTTACAAATCCAGGTGTACTGATAATGAAGTGCAATAAACAGAGCACAGGGACTTATGCCTCTCTTTCATTTTTGTGGGGCAACAGCAAGGGAGCTACGTAGTGGACTCATGGTTCGCAGAGAATGAGATCACTCTCCCTGTATGTTGTCATGTGAGGTTATTGTTCTTACTATTGACAATTGGCCTGGAATATCCCCAAACATTCACATAAAACCTTCAAATGTTAGCTTCGCAAAGCACATTGTACTGGATGTTTCAGGGGCTAATCTTAGCATGCTAATAATCACATTAGATGGATTCTGGCTAATTAACAGAAAAAACAAAACAAACTTAGTTCCAGTTAGTGTTGTGTTTTACTTGACGATGCACTTAAGAGTTTAACTTACATTTTTTTTGCACATTTTTGCTGTTGTTAGCTTCAAGCTGCATTTATGTGGCTGGCTCTTTCTACACTCCTCAGTCACAGAGAGTGAGGTGGGAGGGGTGCTCAAGACACCTATTTTTGAGTACTTAAAAGACAAAGTACGCTGTTTGGCATACAGTAAGTATCACTTTAAGTTTTTGTAGGAAGATGAAAAACTTAGATGGCAAGAGGAAAAAAAAAAAAAAAAGCATCCACCACTGAAAACTCTCTTCAGATCTCTTCTGACATGCTGATAGCTGTTATATATAGAACCTTTAATCCTGGTCTTGTCTGTGGCGTAGCACAGAAGTGTTGCTGTGTTAAACCTGTCATGAGCGTCTCCTGATCATATCTGTCTATTAGCCATGATCATACCCAAGAACATATGTGAGCAAAAAAGAAAATGCTTTACCTTCATGCTTCCGTGTCAGTCCATGACAGTTTTGGCAATAAGGTTTGCATGTGTATTTGTCATTACATTTGTCTTAATACATAATAAGAAGCTGAATGTGGTTGCATTGATCTTTAGGTAACCTATCGGATGGGGTACGTTGAGCTATGCGTTGTAACCCTCCCCACCCTCTGATTGGTGTTTCCTGTAGAGGTAACCTCTGAGAATAACAGTGAGGGAAATCTCTCCCCCGTCACCGAGGATGTTTACTATGGCAGAGTAGCTCGGCACAGGACGTGGTCATCCCGCAGGCACAGGGGCGGCACCAGGTCTCCCCATGGTATGTGCTGCTGCCTGCGGTCCTGTTCTCACCACAACAGCACGGCAACAACAACCAAAAAAAAAAAAAAAAGCCACAAGCAACCGGCAACTGGCGAGAAGTAGCTGTTGACCACTTGCAACTGCCTGTTTCCCTGTCTTAAATAAGAATAGTTGCTTCCAGTTGAACAGCATGACTGCACTGCACTGACACCGTGGACCCACTGGACAGCCGTACTGTACCTGCCTGGGCTCCAGGATGATCCTATCCACAGATGCAGATGATAAATGATTGACTGCTCGGAGAATGCTTCACTCACTGCACTGAAATCCAGATGCCTGCTAAAACCCTCCCCCTTTGTTACACAACCACACCTACAACACGTACGGACACATTTGTGCATGGCATTTTAAGTTTCTTTGGACATTTGATGAATCTGACGGAAAACATCTACTAGGAATCGATGAATATAACATCTTTTTTTTTAAAATGTATCGCTAACTGGTGCATTTTCTCTCAAATGTGTTTCCTCAACAACTCTGCAGTCCTCTTGCGGCTACAAGGGTTTTGAAAGTACTGATTTTATACATAGATTTTCATGAAGCGGTGTATGTTTAGTCGCACCTTCATCTTTTGTGTACCATGCATGCCAGAGTTGTGTGTGTTTCCCTGATGTTGTGTCACGTCGTCCATGTCCCACATTCTGTCTCCGCCATGGTGTGTCTTGCTCTGCATACTCCTCTCACAGCACAACGGAAAGATTTAAGAGAAATACACACAGTGTGTTTGTGAATGTCAGTGCCCCAGTAAAAGATTTAAAGAGGTGATTGATCACTGATGACTTCCTGCATGCAGACGAGCATAAAATATAGCAATAATAGGAAATCAGATCATTCAGATGCAGAATTTCCTCTCACTGATGTTTTTTTTGGAGCATGGCTGAGATGCATCACTGTATCCACAAGCAGACCTGCTTACATTTGAATTGGTTTATATGTATTTGTATGTCCACAAATGATTTTTAAGATTTATTTCAGATTTTTCGTTCCCAGTTCTGAAATCTCTGGTTTACTGTGTCACATGATACGAGGTGATGTGATTCTTTCTTCTTTTTTTGTGTGTGTGTGTGTTTAAGATGGCTACAGGGATCGCCGTTCTCCCACCTACTACGATGAGTCAGAGCCAGAGGAGTCCTTCCGGATATTTGTGGCCCTCTTTGACTACGACCCTCTGTCCATGTCCCCCAACCCAGATGCCGCTGATGAGGAGCTGCCCTTTAAAGAGGGCCAAATTATAAGGGTGTGTGTTCACCTTAACTTTCAGATAATCAAGTATCAACTCTCTTATGATCCTCCAACTGGCCTGTAGTAAAAGTCTTCTTTTGGAAAAAATTTAATTTCTTTATGTCCAATACAGGGCTATAATGGAAGGTACACGCAGTTTATGTATTTTAAAATTAATGAAATAACATTTACTCACCTCTTTATGACTCTTTACACACTTTTCATAGTAATTATAGTAGAAATATGAGGGTTTTCCCATCCCATCATTGATTTTTTTTAGTGAATCTTCAAAATAAAATCAGAGCACATCGCTGTTTTGGGAGCAGTGGTGCCAGGTCCTGCTTCCCCTGAGCTCGCTCTGAGCTTTTACCCTCCAGTGACATCATCTGTACTTAATCTCAGATCTGAATACGTAAATGTTGAAGACTGACCATTGCTTTGTAAAATGTTGATCGTACAAAAAAAACAAGGCATTCAGGCGCACCTCAGAAGAGAGCTCCACTGGAATGGCCATGAATTTTATTGTTTTTTTTCGCATTTAGCTTTGTTAAATATATAAACATTTTATATATATATATATATATATATATATATATATTTTTTTTTTTTATGGATACAAAACGCACACAAGGACTGTCCAGCTTACCTGTGGCTGAAGACCATGTTGGAAGATCATCCGATGCACTTTGATATTAAGTCAAAAATCCTTTATTGAAACAGGGAGAAACACCCAACTGTCATTTCCAGAGGTGTTTGTTTTACATTCTTGAATACTTTCATTTGAACTGGAGCTCTAAACGTTGACTCTCTTGTGAACCAGGTGTACGGTGACAAAGACACTGATGGGTTTTACAGAGGAGAAGTGAGAGGCAGGATGGGGCTGATCCCATGTAACATGGTGTCAGAGATACGAGCCGAGGACGAGGAGACCATGGACCAACTCATCAAACAGGGCTTCCTGCCGCTCAGCACTCCTGTTGACAGAATAGGTGAGACACACAGGCTTACTCAAGCTCATAAACAAGTAAAATATAGTTTTGATTTGACAAAAATGCATTTTTGTGAACTTATTTATTCTCATTGTGTGAGTTTGCATGTGCTGGAATGGTATGTAGACGTCTTCTTGTGTTGTGGAGAAAAGATGATAAATTAACTGGCATTAAGATTAAATGTTAGAATACTGCAAAAATACCCAATTTTGTCGCTTCCAGAGCAGAACAGGAGAGGACTCCGTCGAGATCAGGCCTCCAGGAGGATGGTTGCGCTGTATGACTACGACCCCCGAGAGAGCTCGCCCAATGTTGATGTTGAGGTAACGAGCAGGACGCACTGATGAACGCATGCAGACAACAATACAGATAATAAATTCAATAATAAATTTGACAGACTGACATAAACGTTATAAACTTAAGAACGACTGAGCAGGAGCTGTCTTAAGTTATATTTCTCTCTAACGCACCTCTCACACACTCTGCTGTGCAGAAATCTTTTTCAAATCACAGTGAAATATAAAAATTGCAAGAGCAGCCAACATAAAGAATAACCAACTTAATACAAGTGTAAGTCTTAAAGGAAGTAAGCGAATCTTTATTGACCGTACAGAACCAAAACCAAAGGAGAGCCTCCATATTTCAGAATTGATGAACCTAACGAAACAAAAAGGGAAAAAGGTTATTCTGCATCTTCTTTTTGAACTCTGCATTGACTGACTAATCAATAGGATGAGGCAGAATGTTCTTTTCATCCCACACATCTGTTACACCTGTCTTCTGGTAGGCTGAGCTGACCTTCTGTGCCGGTGACATCATTGCTGTGTTTGGCGATATTGATGAAGACGGGTTTTACTACGTGAGTTCTGCATATCCATGTTTCGAATAATTTCTGAGTTATTTTATACCTTTTAGATGAGCCAGGTTAACTGTTTCTTTCTTTCTGTCTTTCTTGTGGTCCTGAATTGCTTGATTTGTGATTTAAAAAAAAAACTGTAGAAATTACAAAACGTGTGAGCTCCTCTCCTCTGCTCTTCTCTCCTAGGGTGAGATCAATGGCCACCGCGGTCTGGTTCCCTCTAATTTCCTGGAAGAAGTGCCTGATGACGTGGAGGTGTATCTGACTGATACCCCGTCCCACTACCCCCAGGAAGAGCCTGCCAGCCGGCCCCCTGTCAACTCTGCTGCCACTGTCTCAGAGGGCAAACGGGTACATCATCATCGCCGCTCTCAGCGCTAGACCCTGTGTTCATCCATCCTCCGTCCTCGCTCTCTCTCTCTCTCTCTCTCTCTCTCTCCCCCCCCCGTTTTCTTGCTTCCTCCACTTTGCCGTCTGTGTGCTGTTCATTGTGTGTGTTTGTCCATGTGGTGACCGTGGTGACTTTATACAAACTAACAACCCTCCCCCCTCCTCACCTTGTGGAAAAGGGGGACAAAAATCCAGTGTAACACCTTTCTGAGTCTCAGAGAAAGGAAGAAGCAAAGCCTGGACAAAGGGAGGATAAACTGTGGGGGGGGCTTTGCTGCGGGGGATTTATGCATGTAGCACTGGTTAAGGAGGACTTGAAAAAGGCTCGACTCATTCCTGACACAAGATAATTTGGTACCTCTTTGCACTGAAACACAAAAATCTAATTGTGGTTATTGTGTATAATGATAATAGTAATGACAAGTGCTTTATTAACACGTGAGAATTGCTACCCAGTGACACTGAAATACATGAATTGAGATCTTTAAAGAAAAGAGAAAAGCATGCCTTTTTCAAAATTGATACCTTTTCTAACTTTCTTGGCTCGACTGCTGTATTTGCTTAAAGAGGCTTTGTTTCTTTATGTATATTGCACACACATCAAATCTATTTTTCAGCTGTGTTGAACAGTGGATATGCCATGTTTGCTCTGAGCTCGAGAGACAAAACTAACTGCAGCACTGAGACATCCATACTGTATTGTTACAATGGAACAATAAAAAGACAAAAATTGGATATTAAAAACATTCTTTTGGCGCTCTGTGTTCATGTGTGTTGGTGTTGTTGTTGTTGTTGTTGTTTGTTGTGGCCGTTTTCAGTTTTCATAGTGGTGTGGGTTTTTTCCGACGGTGATCTTTGACGCTGCCACGTCTGATTTCTTTTTTTTTGTTTTTCCTCACCCGCTTGGCAAAACAAAACAAAACAAACAGAAGAAGATTGTTCATTTCACACCATAAATGGCTCTGTCTGCCTTGTACAGTAAGTCAGCAACTTGAGATACCAAACTGGAGGTTCTAATGCACACAGCTTTGGTCACAGCAAAAGCTTCTGAGGCCACATGGTGAGACACTTAAAGTTTTAAGGCTTATAAATACATTTATTTATTTATATTCATGAATAAAGTTTTTCTGTTGCTTTGCTTCAGTGGGACAGATCACATCAGTAAAAGCTCTCAGTTCTACAGGTGCACTTTTTTCACGTTTACTGAACAAAATCTAAAAAAAGTTCATGTCCTTTGATATTATTTGCGTGACGTGGAGGGAATAACATCAACAAGATGTTCACTTTAAATCAGAAACACCACAAATACTATCACCTAACCGTGTGTCCAGCTAACGCATTAGACGAAAAGCCTGGTATCTACAGTTGCGTCCATGGGTGTCGTACTTGATATGATTGTACTTCATGTTCCCTCATGGCCTACTGATGGTGGACGTCTCCGGCTGTGTGGTGTGCTTCTTCCTCAATGTTTCTTCTGCATATGTACAATGCTTTGTTTGTGTGTGTGTGTGTGTGTGTGTGTGTGTGTGTGTGTGTGTGTAAATATAATTAAACTTAAGAGCTAGTACGCACAAACTCAGCCAAATGTAATGTTAAAAAAATGCAGTTTTTGGCGGCGGCCACCGGATCTGAGTTCTTCCTTGAACAATGATTCAACCCTCCACCAAATTTGATGAAATTTAGCTTTCTTCTTTTTTTTTATTTATTTATTTTTTTGCATAAAACAGACAAACTCCACTGGAAACATCACCTCCTCAACTGAGACAATAACAGGCATTACCAACTACAACATGGTAGAAACACTTCAGTTTATTCTCAGAAGTCTTCACGTGGAAAAAATTAGTATGTAGCATTTCATCAGGTAGTAATAAAATGCTGCTTTGCATAAACATGCTTCTGCATTCAAGGATAAAATGTGAACTGGAAACAGTTCTGAGTTTAGCTGTTCTCTTCACAGCTCTGTTTATCTTACACTTAGCTGCACTAATTGAATTGATTATAAAACCTGTTTGAAGAGCGCTTGTTTTTGCCAAGGCTGCACAACTTTCTTCCAGTAAGCTCTTCTTTTATTCTTGGAAAGTGTTTAATCTGCATAAGGATGCAAATTATACTTGACACTTGTGGGCTTCAGCATTCGGCGATGTGAAGAAAGCTGGTCTACTATCAACACTTTGTAGAAGATAAAAAGTGAGCCGCTTCATGCTAATGTGAGATTCCATGCCAACTAAACATCCAAACAAATTACACTAATACACTAGAGGGCACTGGAGAGTGCAAACCTCAGCCAAACCCAGTGTGAAAAAATTACAGGTTTTTGTTGTTTTGGGTTTTTTTTGCCGTGTTTAAAGGATCATCCACAAAATTGTAGCGAGTTTTCCTTGGCCCATGCTACATCCCTCCACAAAGTTTGATGAATATCCGCTTCATAATTTTGACATAATCCTGCTGATAAGAAAACAAAAGGAATAACTTTCTTGCTGGACATAATTAGAAACAATTTGCACCACTTTACAGGAGATTCATCTGTCAAAGTAGCTGCAGCTGCATAGGAGCTGCCATTCAGACGTAGACACGTGCTCAGGCTTTCCTAGGTTTGTTGTGGCAGCGAGGCGAGGCCTAGCATGCTGTGTGAAAGCTTTGCTTTCGTTTATAATACGCTGCCCCATGCCTCCACACCTCCCCACGCCTCTCTCCCCAGGTCACCACAGAAACCACCAACATGGTCGAGGACAGCGCCACACCCGCACGAGCTCCGTCCCCGATCGTTCGTCCTCTCCTCCCGGGAACCATGAGACCCCTCAGTCCGACAAGGGGCCCCACTCTTCCTCTGGACCCCCGGGATCCTCAAGATCTGGCCAACAAGAAGAAGAAAGGACTACTTTCCAAGGGGAAGAAATTACTGAAGAGACTCTCCCCTGCAAAATAAAAAGAAGCAGCATTCATGTACAATAGGCGCTGGGCTCTGTAAATTGCATCCATACAATCACCAACACGTGACAGAGGAGGTGTGAGGACTGCATGAGCCGATATCAATATTCAAATCTACAGTTATGTACAGTGCAGTGCCAGAATCACAAGAGAAGTCACCTGCAGACACAAAAACATATTACTGTGATGTATTTTAAATCAAGCAATGATTAAAGAAGAACTAGGATTTTCATGACATTTTACTCTTCCTCCATCATTCGATACTTCAAGTGATACTTCACCTTTTAAGTGTATTTTACCTTTCAAGGAATGACAAATGGGTGTCTTGAGCACACAAACATATATTTTTCCTTCCTGTATTTACTTTTTTGCGACTCCATATTGTAGAAGGAGCCAGCCACGTTTATTGAAGCATGGCCACGTGCTCAGTAGCCCACAAATACTTAGCCATTTGAGCTAAATACAAAATGTAACTCTCCAGTTCAGCGCTTGCTCACGGTAGCCACGGTAGCCACAGTAGCCACGGTAGCGCTGAGCACAACCAGCTAGGACATTCAGTTGACTTGGGTTCGTTTGTTTGAGCTCAAATCACAGTGGATTTTTGGACTGGATGATGCTCCAGCGACACTTTATGGACAGTTTTGCTTGTTTTTGATGTGGCTGTTGTTAGCATCAGTAGCTGTTAGCTTCATCCTGCCCTCTGCACTCTGGAGTCACAAAGAAGTGATGCAAGAGGGAAAAGCTTTTTTGTGATCTCAAAACGCCAACTTGTGAGCACTTAAAAGCAAAAATACCCTTATTTTTAAGTTAAGTATCGCTTTAACTGGTACATTAATTTCAAGCAGGGTAGCTGTGAAAACAAAGCATCTGGTAACAGGCTTTTCTCAGCCGATTTTTTTTTTTAGCGGAGATGTGATGTCACAACTGAAATCTCACACTGTTATTGAGGCATTCTCTGAAGTAATGCTGGCTGCTAACACAAAAGGCTTTATTCCGTGCAATATCATACAGAGGAGGTAGCATCGGTGCGGTTCAGCAGCGAGGGGTGTTTCTGTGATAAAAGGAATAAAGAAAGAACTGGCAACAGGGCATTAATGCAACCAGAGCATCAGACGGCGAGCTCACTTGTTTCAGTGGCCTTGAAAACAACACGGCATTCCTCGTTTGATCACAAGGTTGATTTAACACCAGGGTTTTTGTTCGTAAATCCAATCAGAGCAGAAATGTTTGTTGTCCGCTGTCACACTGTCATGAAAGGCCTAGTTAAAGTTTTGTGTCTGTCTTCCTATTGCACAAAGATGGGGTGTTGTGTCTGACGGTGGGTAAGAAATACCTGTTCGGTGTGCTTGTGTGCGTGTTCGAGGCAGCATGTGATGCATTCATGTTTTGCACCTTTCTTCTTCACTGTTTTTTGTTTGTTTGTTGTTGTTTTCTGAAGGAGAGGCCATGTAATTATCGGTCTTGTGATCTAGTGATGTGCCGCTACTTCCATCGCACTGATTGGTTGTCTCATCACCTTTATACGGAGGGCCGCTTTGTTCTCTGGTACCGTGGTTTCTACTTAAAGTCTACTTTTACCACAGTACATTTACCGTGTGCTTTAAATGTACTGTAAACAAGGACTACATCATGTGGCACAGCGTAACTACTGTACTCTTAGATATCATACTGGGTCTTTACTGAAACAGTTTCTAAATCACTCAGTTTTTCCCATTCTAAGTTTAATTAAGTAATTTTTTAAATGTGATTAGTTCAAATGAGTGACTATCAATTCCTCTGGAACCACGAGTTCAATTGGAACTTAAAAAAAAAATGCAGTAGCGGAAACAACCAGGTCAACTGGATAAGCTGACAAATAAATTATAGAATTAGAAATCCAACAGCAACAAAAAAAAACAAACAATTAAAAAAAAAATTCTGTCCAGCCAAGGAGTGGCCATAGAGAGAGAAAAATAAAAAGTTGGGGTCTTAAGATGGAAGTTGTTGCCCTAATTAACGAATCTGTGGCCATGACATTCAACTTGCTCCTACTATTTGATTATGGTATATAGATAATTCTTGTTCCAACAATTTGATCAATCAGTTCTGAGGTGTTCCTTTATCAATACACTGTGGCCACAAAATAACTTTCTTTTTCTTGGATTCAAAGTTTGTGAATGAGTCGTAGCTGGTGGCCAATAAATATGCTTTTCCATATCTCTTGGGTTTGAGAAATAATTACCAAGTGATTATTTTCTCATTCCTGCTATTTAGAAATATTCCATGTTTCCATTCCAGTACCTGCTAAGCGCCCATCCTGCTAAACTGTACCCACGCGCCTCAGCCCGCCTCGTGTTTGACGGCAGTTTTTTGTCTGCAGTTTGACATTTATTGTACTATATTATATAAATCGTGGGGTTTTCATTTTGGAAGAAGAAGATGAATTTCTAACTGGAAACGCCCAGGTGCCCCACTGAGGTTTTGTGCGCCGTGGCGGTGACTTGAGCTGAAGGAGTCAGCGGGATAATTGGCTTCAACGTTTGACCACAGATTTCTCTGTTATCTTCTTCATGTTTATTCTATCATGTTTGTTGTCCTTTTTCTGTCAATTTGCACTGGAAAGATGAATAAGATTATGGGGTGAACTGTATATTTGACATAAAAGAAACAGGGTTCCACTCCTTGCTATTTAATATTATTATTATTGCTGATTAAATTAAACCAATGACAGGAGCGTGTTTGCCAAAATGGAACATAAGAAAAATTCATCTGGCAAACAGATTTACATGGAATTTATTTGTTCCAAAGCTGTAACTTTATAATTTAGGAAATAATTTGGTATCCTAACACCAAATCATTCATTTGTGAATGAGTGTCGTGTCTCGAAACGCTGTAGCTCTTTTGTACTTTGATCCATTTGTAGATAATTTATAAATGTTTCTACTTGATTTTACGACAGCCTTTTTTTTAGTGCACTGAGATTTCCTCTCCCTGTAAAAAACAAGCATAAAAAAGACGATTGCAAGCATTCTCCATAGTGTCCTTTGAAATCAGATGTATCAGTCCACCGTATGTGCTATCTTTGTGAATCAAAGTTGACAAAAAACAAACAAAAAAACAAAAAAGAGAAATTATTGGACAGTATTTATGGTGATTAATGATGTGTGGGTGTGCATGTGAAAAAAAACAAACAACTTTTATAACCAAATTAAATTTGATATTTTCAGAAAACTGATTGTTTACATTCATTTGTGCATGTTATCTGTGTTGGGTTGTGCAGATATAATGCTTATGATGATGTTTATGTGGGTGGGGACTCCCCGTAGCTAACAAGTTAGCTACCTGAGTTAGCTTAACCTGAGGGAACGCGGGCTGGAGCTGGTCATGTTCATGTACCGTAGCCCAGAATGGACAAAACAAACACTTTCTCATTTTTGTATTTCCATTTTGAAGTAACGGCTCAAATTTAGCAATGCAAATACACCAACGAAGAAGAAAGAAGGGGGGGAGTTGCCGGTGCTATTATGTATCGTGAGAAGTTTGAGAACCCGTATTTTGACAAATGAAGCATCATGGCAATAATTTATGAGGTGATAACGATATACAACATTAAACATCTGCGTGACCTGGAAACGCTGATGGGGGAGGGGCATTTTCAGAATTGCCTGCTTCTTCCAGGCAGGAAATTCATTGTTCAGCCCACGAAACCTCCTCCTACATGCTCATAAATGGGAGAAAACTTGGTTGCAATCTACAAATTCACTGCTAGATGTCACTAAATCCAACACACAGGTACATGAAGAGAATATGGGAGACGTAGACTTGTTTCGTCTGGCTACCGCAGGAAATATTACACTTTTTCCGACTCAGGAAACACACCAAAGAGTTTAGCAAACAATGCTGAAATCTCAAGAGCAGCTTCACCTCTGTCTTCTTTGAATCACAGTTCTTTGGCATCATCATGACAAGAGCTGATGACTTCATTCACTGGGTCTGCTGGCGGAGGCGGTAACTAAATTACGGATCATATTTTCATTTCTTAACTGAGCCGACGGATCCTGCGAGTTATCTTTCATTATCACAGTCTGACTCAAGAAAAAAAAAAAAATTCTGTTGTATGTGAAAGTATAGCTTTCAACTTCACCATGACAAAAATGGAGCTGCACATTGTAATCAACTGCATGTTTGTGCAGAGGAATCCGCTTCAGCAAAGGCCGTGATGCCTTATTACCACTAAATACTTCCCTTCTGAGAAAGATAAGTCATGACAAACGCACTAAAAATGTCAAGAGTTGGCAGTAAAATAAACATCACAATAAAAGTTATTTCTTAGCATTTTATTCAACAAGGGATGATTTATTACATGACTGAGTTCACGACCCCACGGATCATTTAATAAACCAAATTTCAGACACACAATTGATTTTCTCTTTACAAGGTCAATGTCAATGCAACAAAGACAACAGCAACGAGATCTGAATCCGAACACAATGCCCGAGGTGTTTGCTGAACCCTGGTGGCTCGCTCTCAGCTGCACAGTTTCAGTGAGGAGAATTAAACTGGTATTTGCAGTGGAGTATTAATATTTGGTTACGTAATGTATGCAAAAATATCTTTATGCTTTTTAGCTCAGAAGCAGTGTTTGTGACGGAGCCTCACGTTTGAGATGAAGGCAACAATCAAAGAAACATTAGATGAACTGGCCCTTTAAATGTGAGTTAAAGCTACAGCTCACCCCAAATTGTGGATTCACACTCAGCCATGTACTGTAAGTTGTGAAGTATTTCTGAAGTATTGTGCGTACAAAGAAGACTACAATTACAAAGGGACGACGCGTGTAAATCTGTCTCCATTAACTTCCAGTAATAAATATGTAGCTAAAATTTTCTGACTTCTAGTTTTACTCCAAAGAGAAAACTAACTCTTCATGGATTGAAAACATCTGACAGTGAGTGTTTGATGGGCAAATCATGACCATCTGCTGCATACAACTCTTCTTACATGGCAAAATAAAGTTTCATTCAATAATGTAATAATGCATCAGCGAGAATGGCATGAAAGGAGTTTTCTTAGGTTATATCTTTTAAAACAATATTGCTCTCAGTTTTGTGTATTTTGGATTTTTGCAGATTTTATGAGTCTCAAAGACAAGTAGAGGTTTTTTTTTTTCACTGAAGGAGCTCTCCATTGACAGGGGCATGAAACTGCTTTTGATATTCTTTCAAATTAAATGCATAACAGATGATGATATATTTATTCAAGTTGCTTTCTGCTTCTCAAGTCACTCAGGCGTCTGCTGCTGTTACCCTGCCTTCCATAGGAGGGCAGCAGTGACCTTCAGTCGGGCAGCTTGAGGACTGTGAGGGAGCTCGTGCAGTAGGAGAGGTCTCCATGATGTATTCAGGTGTCTCATTAAAACGTGCAGGGTAATAATATTCATCCTTTTTAGATGTTGAACCAAACAGGACAAAGATTGAGGAGGATGTGAAAAAGCTACAGGCTGCAGCACAGATTCTGTTCTCCACGAGTGAGAAAGAGTAAGTAAATCAGTGCATCTTTGCTTTGTTGCTGCTTTCACCACATTTCCCCTCCTCTCTTCCTCCTCTCGTTCTCCTCTCCTGCCCTTACTCTCCTCCCTCTCCTCTGTATTGAGCTGTAAGACCCTGACGTCCCCAGAGGGCCGATGGATGTTTAAAATTCTTGCCAGTTGTAACCTCTCTATCACTCACATGCTTGCCACGCCACAAGAGGGGGGCATAAGGAGAAATCCATCTTCTACTGGCCTTTCTGAATATTTCATAAAACCTCAGAGTGCTAGTTAAACACTCATCCTCCGCTGGAGCCTGCCGTGCCCCCATATCACAGCAGGGATCTCCCAGGTAAAATATTCTAATTTGACTTCGATATGCCTGAGAGACCTTTTGTCACCCGGCAAGTTGGAGATTTCTTTTGAAGTCTCTGAGCTCCAACACTTTTTTAAAGCTTGACTAATTTCACACAGTAAGTGTGTGTGTGTGTGTGTGTGTGTGTGTGTGTATGTGTGTGTGTGTGTGTATGTGTGTGTGTGTGTGTATGTGTGTGCGTAAGAAGGGTTTGGGGGCAATGCTGTGCACATGTCTGACTCTGGGGTGCTTAATTGGTGGAGCTGATGTTTGTTATTATGAGGTCTTCCACAGCCATAAAGATCTGACTTGCTTTGCATATTTTAATGGCTGTTTGCTTTATATATATATATTATTTATTATTTATTTATTATTTCATATATATTTTTAAAAACACACACACACACGTTAATGTTTCACACGCCATTTTGTTTACTGGATGTTACTGTGTCACTTTGATCCAGATGTTTCAAGTATATTTGCTCCCCATTTTATAATATTTCATGCCAGTCTGGGATTTTTATAACTCGTATTTATAACTTGATCAAAGTGCTTGTAACACAGTTATTTAATTAACATACGTTGAGTCCTCCAGCACGGGATCTTTCTGAGTGGAGTCTCCATGTTCTCCCTGTTCCTGTGTGGGTTCTCTCTGGTACTCCAGCTTCCTCCCACAGTCCAAAGACATCAAGAGGGGACGAGCCTGATTGATTCTCTAAATTGACTGTAGGTGTGACTGTGAGTGTGAATGGTTGTCTGTCTCTATGTGTTGGTCCTGTGATGGACTGGTGACCTGTCCAGGGTGAACCCTGCCTCTCGCCTGAAGGCTGCTGGGATAGGCTCCAGCACCCCCACCCCCCCACAACACTTAACAGGATAAGAGGTAGAAAATGGATGGATGAATGGAATAAGATAAGCTAAATATAACCCTAGTTATAAAGTTTATAGAAATATTAAAACAATACGTTGTCAGTTCTATAATATCCATCTACAAACTTCAAATCACCAGTTTCACAGGCTCACTTGGTCAAGCTAACATTGGGCTGTGGTGAGACGATTGATACAAAAGTTCCTGAAGCAAAACACTCCTGAAAGAAAACAAACAGAAAATAGATTATTGAAACTCACCCCAAATATTCAATTTTAGCATTGATTTCTTTTTGTCTTTATTTGGTCAGGAACACTTACTGTAGGTTCCCTGTCATTAATTGTCTTCTTTTTGCCAAACAAATCTGAACTTATTTGATCCATCGCCCCCCGAGGGTCAGCAGCCTCCAGGCACTTTACCAGCTCTTCTACATAATAATCCAGGCTTCTACATCTTAGCATATAGAAGATGACAGTTATGAACTTCACTCCACCTGTGAGGAGACATTCTGGCCTGCGGCTGTGTATGCTAACTTTCATTTAATTCCGTTTTCAGTTCAGGTCAGAAAAAAAAACCCCCCTCTCCACTCTTCCACTGGTGTGTGCATCCATCCGCTCCAACGTTAATGTATTTCCCAACAGGGGGTTGGAGGCAACCCTCTCACATGTCCATCATGCGCTCTGAGACAGCCCATTGGTGGGAGGATTCACCACCTGGCTCATAACTCTTCTGTGGCATCCCGCAGGCCTGGAGAAGTGATGTTTGTGGCGGACACGCTGCAGAGGAGCAGCCATTGGTCATCGAAGCGAGAGCGTGAGCTGACGTCAGCTGGACGACATTCATCTCAGGATGCCCCGTGGCTGGCCGGAGAGCAAAGTGTTATTACACGGGTGTGGAGCCAGCCCAGTTCTCCCGGGGGGCCGAGTACAGGAGCCCCCATTTATCAGGATACGGTCTACCATCACCCGAGCATCCTTGCGATAACACTGAGCTTCATGATTGTTTTTATTGGTATTGACTTTATGATTCTTAATCAAATCACAGATATATATGACATGATGTCCTTAAAATATCTATCAGTCACATGTGTTCGTTGTGTTTTTGTTCTGGTGGAGTCTCTGTTAGCTGTTGAGTCTGATCTCACTCTCGCCACTGGAGTATTCAATTTCACCTTCGTATGAGTATTGATATCCATCCATCCATCCGTCCATCCATCCATCCATCCGTCCATCCATCCATCCGTCCATCATCAGGGCCTTGTAGTTGTGGAATTTGTGTTTTGGACTCTCTAATTCGTAGTATTGAATGTTCAGTTGTGTGTTTCTAGTTAGTTCCTCTTTTATTTTTAAATATACTTATGTTTATTCCTCTGTTACTTCCTGTCTTTGTTTGTTTGTCTTTAAAGTGACCCAGCTGCATCTGCTCACTTCGTTAGTCTTCATCAGTTGTCTTCCCCCACCTGTTTCTTTTTGTGTTGATTGTGTTTCAGTTCAGTTCCTCGTGTCCGTCTTCCTCTCGTCTATCCACTTATCTAGTTTGTTTAGTTTGCTTTGTCCAGTTTGTATTGTTTGTCAGGGAAAGGAAAACAATCAAATAATGCGATGTAAACACAAACAGTTCCCAAATCCCATTCACTCTTCCCCTTTAAAGCCAGAAATCAATTTGCAAAGAGCATAATATAAAAAATAAAAACCAAAACAAAAGAAGAAGTGGGCTCAAAAGATTTCCTTTCTCTCTTCACCACAACCTGATGCCGCACCGCGAAGCCCTGGGGACCCCAGAGGGCTGACAGCCCCCTGCAGTTTTCTAATTTGCCTGGAAAATCTAATAAAATTGGAGTTTTGCCGTCTCTGCCTTATGCTTGACACCAGCAGGACCACCCCTGTGTCATCTCTACTGCCTCTGACTAGCAGCAGCAGGTTTCATATAGACAGCAGAGATCTGGAGACGCTCCCAGAGTTAATAGTGGTTGGCCTCTGCCACTGTCAGCTTTAATCATCAAATGCAGCCAGAAACACAAACAGCCCACTAATACAAGGCACGTTAATAGTGCAGCACTGTAAACACGCAACGGTGAAATCAGGTTCCTCCACCGAGATCGACGCTCCAATTGTTCGTCAAAGTTTTATTGGCATTTAGAGACTCTGGACCGTTCCTCCAAGGCACATATTTATTTTAATCAGCCTCCGCTGTCAAAGGAAGAACTGTTTATTCACCAATGATGCCTGCATGCATAATGCCGCCTGCCACCTTGGCTCTTGGCACCTCGCAATAAAACAGGCCCTGAAGCAGTGGGCACAGAGGCTTTAGTTGGCAGACAGGCTGTGTCAGTAAAGCAGATTTGTTTTAGAGAGCAGGTATTTAGGAGGATGTCTGAGAGGAGAGAAGTGGAGACAAGTCCGACTCATCAGCCCACTCGGTGTCCTCTGCAGTAAATCAGTGACAACGCTGTGTCCAATGTCTTCATGTGGAACTCGTGGACGGATGCCACCATGTCTGATACCCCCCCGGCACACACAGCTCACCGTGGTTGAGGGCCACGATGCCGAGCTATTTAAGTTTGAGCGCTGGAGCTCATTATGATGAACCTATAGAACTGTCGGTCAAGGCAGATGAGACGAGAGATACAAAAACCCAGAGTATGAAGAGATAAATGGGTCCAGCAGACCTTCAGCAGACCCATGATGGAGACACATGAAGGAAAATCTAGAATTATCAGCCAACAGCGTCATACTTAATGATAATAGAAGTGAAGTGTTTTTCCTCCCTTTTTCCTGGTAAAACCAACTCACTCAGGTACAGAAGTAAGACAAAAGTATTGTGTTCAGTTGAAGGGGAACCTAAAAAAAACACAAATATAACAGGAAAAAATAATAAAATTGAATATATAGAGGCCGGCGCGGTGCTGCAGTGGTCAGCGCTGTAGCCTCACAGCAAGAAGGTCCGAGCCCCGGCTCCATCACAGGATCTTTCTGTGTGAGTCTCCATGTTCTCCCTGTTCCTGTGTGGGTTCTCTCTGGTACTCCAGCTTCCTCCCACAGTCCAAAGACATCAAGAGAGGACGAGGCTGATTGATACTCTAAATTGACCGTAGGTGTGACTGTGAGTGTGAATGGTTGTCTGTCTCTATGTGTTGGTCCTGTGATGGACTGGTGACCTGTGCTCCAGCACTGTATATGAAGTTACCAATTTGCATCCCTTAGGACAAAAACTGAAACAATTTTCACTTAAATAATTATCAAAATACTTTGTACCTCTACTTCTACTCCTTCCAATGAAAGAACAGAACATGCTCGTCACTTTAAAGGGAAAAAAAATCTATGTTAAAGGTGTGATAACCACACTACTTTACCGTTTTTGTTCTCAGAACCGGACACCTTATTAGATTTATTTTACAGAATTCATTTGTAAGTCTTGTTTTTGTCTGTTTTTATTTGTGTGTTTTTCATGATCAATACTCAAAGAGAAAGAAGAGAATCAATATTTTTTTTTTACTTTGTACTTTTCAGAACATTTTGGAGCCACTTTCACTTGAGTAAAAAGCTTAAATTGCTTTTTCTTCTTTCATAACAGTATCCTTTACACATCAGTGGCTGCACTTCTATTTGGTGGTGTTTACTGCTGCAACCTCTGGATAAAGTACAGATACCTGAAAAAAACACGTAAATACAGTAACAATATGAACATTGTTACTCCCTGTCACTGCTAAAAGTGAACTGAAGTAATTTCATGTTCAAAATTTGATGGAAAATCTTTGTTAGAACCAACAAAACAGGGAAAAAACAAAGCTCTTACCTTTTCCATTGCTCAGAGAGGTATTATAGTAATGACAATAATAATAATAATAATGACCGTTATGATGTCTCCCTCTATATGAATTCAACCTTTAGCCTCCTGTTCTTCTCATAATGTGTTAAATCAACATTAAACTGACTGGAGGGGAAACCACTGATCCCTTTGACCTCATGTGCATTTAATTTGCCTGCAGCTCTTCCTCCACCGGCGATTACCCACGTAGCTCCAGTTAATCTGACAGACGGCACATGTCCACTGATTCCTGTCATGGGAATAACTGAGCCTGTTGCTGTCCTACTGTGCCAGCTAGAGCCGTGCCACCGGAGGCGAAACACCCCTCTCGTCATTTACAGAGCCAAACATCCCACGTGCAACAAGACCAGGCGTGGATGAGAGAGTAAAGTCAGGGTGGGAGAGGGTCTCTACTTGGACATGTGATGATTGGTTTCCAGCGTTTTCTCTCATCCGAGTGCAGACAGACACTAAAGCCCACCTGGAGCGAGCAAATTCACTGACACGATGCTCAACTTTGCCCTGATGGTTGCACTTGCTCTTCTTGCAACTCTCACACAAGGTAAGATGAATCATTTTTTCTCTAATGATGGAAAGTTTTATATATAACCTAAAGCAGCTCAATATAAATGAAGAGAGGTCCATTAAAAGACAAGCTATAGATGATAAAATGATGACGTAGGGATTATGAAATCCCTATGTGCCTAAGAAATGATTTTGGAGGCTTTTCTGGTGACAATCTCATACCCTCTGTTCATTTTAGTCGTCCTTCCCTTCAAATGAAATCTGGATGCTACATCTGTGGGATTAAAGAGGCCCGAGGTTGCATAGCTGCTTCTCTGCTTGTTTTAAGATAACCTGCGTTTGGGGACTATGCAGTCACAGCAAGCCAACTGTCTCTCTGTGATACCAAGAATTCCTCTCTCGCAGATTGCCTGACTTTGTATCTGTGCAAGATACATGTGTGTGTGTGTGTGTGTGTGTGTGTGTGTGTGTGTGTGTGTGTGTGGGAGAGCTGTTCAGGACTCAGTTGTGCTATTAAGGCGTTTCTAAGTGATGGAGATCAGCCTCTGATATCTCCTCTGCTACAGATGCATGAATACAGCAGCTGTCTCATTGTCGCATGTGTGTGTGTGTGCGCGCGTGTGTGCGTGCGTGTGTGAGGTTAAACCTTCAATTAACCATTTTTATTTTTTGATATGTCATTTTTCTTGCAACGTCGCAGGTTAAAGGACACGAGAGGGTGAAATTTGAAATAAACAAATACTATGTTGTCATCCAGGTCAGAGCCTGAGGACAATTCAGTAAAAGTAAAAAAAAAAAAGAAAAAAGAAATTACTTTTTTTATCTGTTTGATTTTGCTCGACATGTTTTTTATCACCACTTGAAATCATATAAAATGCAATAAAACCAAAAACAGAGGGGTGAATTCATTATATTCCTGCTCGATTCCTGTTGTAGTGATCAAAGACTCTGGTGAAATACAGGTAACGATGGTAGAGAGGGTAAGATTGAAATATGCTGTGATAGATACGTCAAATCAAAGAACAGACTCTTCCATAAGGGGCGGTGAAGTATTATATATATAGAAATACATCAAAATAAATTCATATTTTTCAAGTAAAAATATTAATTATATATAACAGGGCCAGGTGGCATCCATTTTTTCAATGGTCAAAAGTGGTTATCATATACTGTCGTGTAACGTGTGTGAGCACACCCTCTCTGCACGTCAAATAATCCATGAGGTTTTTAAGCCTTAATTTAAAGGTTGGAGTTAGTTTTTCCCGCCACATAAGCGATATAAACCTTCACAACCAGAGAAGCGAAGGCGATCACATTTTCATTTTGCCGACACGTTTGTCAGTCGTGTTCGTCTCTCAGATTCTTTCTCCATCATTAATGGTCAGACATCGGCTAGACTTGAGCTCATTTGTTTTGTTTTGTCTTTATTCTGTTATTTATTTTCACCCACAGCATGAAGGCATGTAATTAGACAGGGTTTATGTGAGGATATGCTTTATTATGATGGATTTACCACCCTCAGCCAGTACAGCCTGCTCTATTATGTGTGGGGCGCTCTTTAAATAATCAACAGATGTCCTATTTTGTTCAATGAGAATAAAAATAACAAAAAAATTGTCTCTCTTGTGTTTCCTGGAGAGGAACGCTGATGATGAAATGAACAGAGATCACACGCGTCTGTCATAGAATTATTCTCCAACCTCTCGTTAAATCCAAACTGCTCTCACTTACAATTTACACAGACCGAATTACCAAAACCCTGTTGAAGGGTTTAATACACATATGTGGGGCTGAAAAGTTGATTTTTTTTCAGAAGGTGTGATTTATTGTTGTTATGATTGGTAATTTATTATTTCTAGGTTTGCAAGAGAATTTGATATCACAAGTTGTTTATAGATGATGATTAAAATTGTAAGGAGGGGGCAGGACAAGATGAGCTTTTGCTTCCTTCCGCCCCTTCTTGAATTAGCTGTTCGTACCTGGACATGGACGAGGTGATGTACTTGTGTGCAGAGACTTTTTTTTAAAGAATTGTATTGTATTATTATATGTTTGATTGTTGGAGATACATAAAGATCAAATCAAAATCAAAATCAAATCAAATAATAATTCATGATGATTAGGATTATTAATTGTCATTTGAAAAATTGCACCAAGGATGTTGAGCTCCCATTTCGTTGTGTGCTCCATCGTCGTCTTCCGCTTATTCCTTACTAGTAAGGGTCGCGGGGGGGCTGGAGCCTATCCCAGCATCTAGGGGCGAGAGGCGGGGTTCACCCTGGACAGGTCACCAGTCCATCGCAGGACCAACACATAGAGACAGACAACCATTCACACTCACAGTCACACCTACAGTCAATTTAGAGTATCAATCAGCCTCGTCCTCTCTTGATGTCTTTGGACTGTGGGAGGAAGCTGGAGTACCAGAGAGAACCCACACAGGAACAGGGAGAACATGGAGACTCACACAGAAAGATCCTGTGATGGAGCCGGGGCTCGAACCCGGAACCTTCTTGCTGTGAGGAGACAGTGCTGACCACTGCACCACCGTGCAGCTCGTTGTATGCTGTACAATCAAAATAAAGGCTTTTGATCGATTGACTTGATTTGATGGTGATGATGGTTACAAGCCAATAGTCGTCGAAGAGTCTGACCTAGATCATCACAAAAAAAATCAAATTATCTGATGATTGGCTTGAGGCCTAAACTGACCGAGGGCGCCCCAGTGAACAGATTTTAAAACGTCTGCTCAGAGATAAACAACGCAGCATTTATAACAGACCCTCATCGGTCAATGGTAGCATCACTGTTATTCAAACAGTCAGTCAAAAAAGTCGGGTTCTGATTGAGATGAGACGGGGTAAGATAATATAATATAATATAAAATAAGATAAGATAAATTAAGATAACACGAGGTGAGATTAATAAAATTTGTTAAAATAAAAGAAAACGAAGTGAGATTAAATGAGATAAGATAAGAAAAGATAAGATAAGATAATACCAGGTGAGATGAGAAGAGGTAAGATAAGATGAATGAGATCAGTTAAGATAGATACTACTCAGTGAGTCTTACTAATTCTTTACTGATCCATAAGACGAAGAAATCTAAAGTGTTACGGCAGCCAAAGGATAACCCAAAACTAACAGAAAGTAATAAATGGCAAATGAGAACATGCAACATAAAAGCAATACAGAAGTGAAGAAATACTAAAAATTATATAAAAAACATTAAAAATTTGATAGGTGACTGGATGTTTTTGGATTTCTAACTTCTATTTGGCCTTAAAAGTTGAAAAAAAACAAACAAACCCTCGAATAAATGATGCAAACCAGCACCAGAACTAGCATCAACGTGATCCATATTCATGAGACATATTTTGAAAATCAGAAACAGACGAGATTTGTAAAACTCTTGGAGGGAAAGGGATTCATCTTCACCCTTGTTTGGCTTTAGTTTTGTGATTCGAACGAGGTAGAAGCGGTCTAAATAACACCATTTTGGAGCACTTCAACCTGGAGGGTGGCAACTTACCAAGTGTCTTTGGCAGAAGGAGGTGGGAGCTGTCACATGCAGCCTCCTGGTGGGACAAGCAGGAAGTTGCAGGAGTCTTTGTACCACTCTGATGCTGCATTTTCTATTCCCTTTATCACATCACACGCTGGAGAAGTAGGGGAGCACAGAAGGGTTGCTTCTACTTTCTGAGGAAGGACTAAACTACAACATAGTGCAGCTACAGTAGTGACCATATGACATTTCTATGGACATTCTCGCTCTAGAAGGCCAACCCCCCCCCCCCCCCCACACACACACACACACACTCAGCTCATTTAATTTCCTGTCTCAAATTCTCTTAGATGTATGTGACCTCCATATTTCCTGTCTCTCACTTTTCTGCTTCTCTTTGCCTTTCTTTGCTCTCTCAGCGAGAGGAAATGTCACCTCAGCCTTTGCTTTGTTTCTTCCGATCCCTTTTTCAAACCCTTCAGTTCTTCTGCCTTCCTCCTCTTTAAGTTCTGCATTACAAGAATTGACCACAGATATAAACAAAAAGTACTCAAATTTTGGGGTCATACTTACATAAAATAAAATATCCAATCATCACCTGGAAAACAATCAAAGAAGTCTCCTTTGTAATGACACCTGCTGCAGTTTAATACTCCAGCAAGTAGGTCGACCCGTAGCAACGCCTTAGCAACCCAGACACGATCTAGTCCCTGTCTGTCAGCCTGATTAACTTATCCCATGTTTTTCTAGAGACTGTTTAATTTCCCAGTTTGAGATTCAAATGAAGACAAACTAGTTGACTTTGGTTGTGTGGAACAAAACCAAGGAGAATGATTAATTTCTATGTGTGTGATTCATCCAAGTGTCAGAATTTAGGAGCGTTTGTTTTGTTCATTGAGCTGCGATCAACAGCGGGATCATAAATAGTGATGAGGGCGTTCTTCTTTGGATCAAGGCTGCTGTTATGCTGATGTGAGCAAGATTTGACACCTGAAATTAAACGGTGAGTCTTCAATATTTCTTAGACTAACCTCTTTGTACATTTCCTCCCCTAGTTGCTGAGAGCCAGCCTGTAGTTGAAGACACTGGGATGCCCTCCAACCCCTCTCCTGTTTATCCCACGGTCAACTTTCAAGTCCTCAATGTGGGCCATGTATTTTTGAGGCAGCAAAGTCTGGAACCACCCGGGAACTCCAGCCTGAAGGCTCAGACCCAGACGTTCCTCATCACTGATCCAGGCGCTGGACTCCTTCAGCCAGCTGTCAACGCTTCATATGGCCCCCTCACTGTGGATGCTCCCATTCCACCAGACATGCTAATGAATGAGCGTAGGATCCTGCCGGTCATTTTAGTCCGCCAGGTTCGTTCCTCATCCCCTGCTGTCAAGATCCTCTTCCACATGCCTGCAGAAAGCAGCGGAGCCAAGACAAAAGACGGAACTCACTGTGTGACGGCTTACGCTTTCTGGGAGACGAGGGAGGTTCGTGGGGCGTGCTTGGTGAGTCCAGGTGGATTCTGTGTGGCGCAGCTGAAGCCAGAATCAGCCTGGTTCAGCTCAGCCAGCAGGTCGGGGAGCTCAAGTAGAGAAGCTGGAAGAGCCGAAGGAATTAAAGGGCTTCAAGGGAACCTTGTGGAGGTGTACTTCCAGAGTCGAAGGGATCAGATGGGTCAGTGTACGCCGCAGGATAGTCTGCAACGAGTAGGAGTGGGAAGAGGAGGGGGTCGCGAGGGTTCAGGGACGCCCATGAGGAGGATAGGAAGTGTCTATCTGCTCAGAACTCCACCAGGTAACCCCACCTTCTTTCGGCTGAGGCTGGGAGGTGCTGTTGTGGTCCAGACCTCATCCAAGCCCCTGAAGACGAAAGACGTGGCAACCTTCTACGTCTTCCTGGCTAGTACATCCACCCTGGAGAGTTTCACACTCAGGTAAGGGAGCTTAAGTAAAATTTACATCATCCAACAGGTGCACAATAAAGACAAAAAATGTTGAATCCAGTCAATATAAATCATTTCAGCACCGAGGCCTAATAATATAATAATAATATCCCATGTTAGAAAAAGTCTTATTTCAAAGTTTCTTAATGTGAGAGTTGACCAGGAGTTTTTGAGAGGAGAATTAAAATGTTTGAATGTGAAGGAAGTCAATTCTCAAAGCAATCAAGTGCTTCTGTATTCATGTCGAAATTCTTGACTTCCGCCATAATTTTAAATCCTTCTGGCATTCCAAACATGCCAGTATTGTTTCCTAGAGGTTGGAGCCGTTGTAAACGCATTTAGGCAACTATTTTGTATGCAGCGTTGAAGCCTGGTGCCCGCGTCTGACCTTTCAGTTGGAATCAACGTGTTACATTGAGTCAAAATGCCATGTAAGAGAGCCAAGCAGCATCTTATATTTGAATTAAGCAAAAGGGCAATGAGCTTTAAATCATGGAAGACTATTTCTAACAGTAAAATAAATGAAAAAAATAACTGAAATCAAATCAAATCAAATCAAATCAAATGAAGCAAAATAATTTAATATTCCAGTGGTAAGTCCGAATTTTGAGATAAGATGTCCAAATTATGGTGTGAACAGTCAGTATTATGAGATAAGAATCATAAAATTATGGTATGAAAAGTCATAGGTTTGTGATAAAAAGTTGTAATTATGTGAGAACTGTCAAAAAGAAGAACTCATCAAACTGATGACATTAAAATGTTACAATTATAAGATACAAAAGTCCTAATTACCAAAGTCATGATTGTGGTATAAAAGTAATAATTATGAGATAAACATCATCATAAAGAGCGTGAAAAGTCATAATTTTAAGACAAAATGCATAACACCATGATATAAAAGGTCACAATTATTATCCAAACGTCAAAATGATCCCCACGGGGATATTTTCATCATCACTGCAATTTATCATAAATTTTTGTCTTCATGTTTTTCTTTTTACGGCAGAAATTTGCTTCCATACAAAGTCTTATTGCCAGAAAATATATCATTTATTCAGCGACGCCGCTGGGTTGGCAGAAGGTGATTTGGGATGAGCTGAAGTGTCACTGAAACATGTGATGCAGAAAAGAAAGCAAGTTAATTCATCACGATGTACGATACATTTGAGCATCTTCGGGAAAGATAAGCTCCATGCATTTAAATGGTTACTTAAGGCTGTGGAATACTGATGGTGCTCGCCATTGAGGCCACTCAGTAAAATGCTTGAGCAGCAGCAGGACTTGTGTTGCCTGCCACTTTCACTGGCTTCATAAATTACTGACATGTTATATCCTGTCTACTTCAACTTCTCAGTTAGTGAGTGGGGGAGTTATGGAGAGCACTCTTCCATAAGCAGGGAAATAATTGGCAAATGATTCACTGGTTTTCATATCTCAACATCCCACTAACATTTGAGCAAGGTTCCCCGGGTATTTGACTTCATAAATAATGCATCTATTTCATGGAGCAGGAAAAACAAATAACCACCAGCATCTTCCTGACTCCTTTGGGAGAGTGGGGGTGGGGTGATGGGGAGGGGGGAGTTAATATAAACTCAGCCCTGTCATGCTGAAACACACGCTTCAATCTGATGTGAAACTTTTCCACATGCTGGTTCCTGATACACATCGCTGAGCGGAGTCAAATCATTTTTATCAGAACGCTTCAGATCAGTAGCGAGTGTTAGAATACGCCAGAGAGCTTCACATTTCCAGTCTTTGCTCAGCTTAATGGTTTTTGTTCGAAATGCAAGACAAATTTCTTCCTCCATAATCCCGTGATTTAGTGATATCATGCTCCAAACATACTGACATAATCTGCAGCCGGATGCAGGCAAAATGCAGAGAAACGTTAAGATATGTGTATTAATCCATAGGACACATAGTGGCTGTATCAATGCTCATCACAGATATCAGGCTGACTGAAAACACACACACACACACACACACACACACACACACACACACAGACCCAGTGACCTGAATGCAGCTCCGCTCCATTGCTGAAATTACGTGAATACGATTTGGTAGAGAGAGAGAGAGAGAGAGAGAGAGAGAGAGAGAGAGAGAGAGAGAGAGTGAGACAGACAGACAGACAGACACACACACACACACACACACACACACACACACACACACACACATACACAGGCTGACCTCCTCACATCTGCTCTTGTTTTGGACTATTTTGGAGGGATTTATCGCCTCTTCACCTGAAATTCAAACTCAGATTTACTGACTGTGTTGCTGAGGTTCTGTGTGACCTGCTGCCACGTCCGGAATGAGATTGGACGACAGGCTCAGTCCAAGTTAGGGCGATGCTCCGAGGAGCTTGGCAGAGTGAATGATTCCTCCTGGGAGAAATCCCTGCTCTACTTCGCTCTTTGGCCCAAGATTGAGTCCACTCCAGGAGGGTTAGGCTAGATAATCTGTGGCCTTGATTGAAAATGAATCAAGAGGTTAACCCTTTTGGGTAGAGATGATTTGTGCTGACTGTCAGGATTAACTACATCTCTGTGTGTGAGAGTTGAATGTGTGTGTGTGTGTGTCTTTTTTTAAGAGCTATCATACCCACTTGTTAAGCATGCAAGCAGCCTGTAAACACAACATTCATTATTAAAAATATCTATTTTCAAATTTGTCCTCAAGTGGAATACCAAACGCTTCATTTGATTGAATTGTTGAATGTTTGCTTTGCATGCACATTAGAAGAAATCCTCCTCCTCATCGTCATCAGACGACATACAGTATGAGAGAGACAATTCTAAATACCACATCTGTGTGGATTCATCCAGGCCAACTGGGTTTATACCTCTCGCTCTCATCCCAGTGGCTTCTTCAGTTCTGACGTTAAAACACCACAACAGCCCGTTTACAGACCCAAACTCCCCTTTCTTTAGCCTGAATAATCCAACAAGGCACCAGCACGGTTGGAGCTCTCGTGCCTGGAACAGTTTTAAACTGGAGAGGAAACCTGAGAGCACATGCAGGCGCTGTCGAACAGATCTCCACCAAGTTTTAGCAATTTGCTCTACCCCTCTCTTTCAAACTGACAGGGCTCTTTTTTACAAAATGGCAGAGAAGCAAAACTAAGATTTAGACTGAGTCTGGTAAAACAGTGGTGAAAAGTTGCTTGGTGTACAGGTCAATACCCATCCTCATCCCCACCTGCAGTCATGAACTTTGCTTAATGGAGAGAAGTGGCCGATGTTACTGTTCCCTGCAGGGGGGCTCATGTCTGCCTGTGGGGGAGAAATCCAGGATGATCCGTGAATCAAGAGACTGCTCTGACTCCAGCAGGCAGCTAGAAAATGGTGGTGGAGGTTTATTTCTCATATGTTCAATGAGTAGAAAAAAAATGTAGAAAAATAAACACTCAACACATTCGAAACATATTGACTTGGAAAAGAAGTCAAGAGCTGTCGCTTCTGATCACACAACCTCTTAAATGAAAGAAAGAACCTGAGAAAATAGCACTTTCCCCCCCTAATACTTTCCTACTCAGGTTGTACACCCCTGAGCATGATGGAGTGTGTGGCTGTTTGTAGCGTGAAAGGGAGGCGAAACCTGATGATATCTGGATTTTGCATGAAAGAGCAGACTGATGCTGGACTGTGGAGCAAATATCACTTCCTGTAACCACTAGGTGGTGCTATGACTATGACCTAAATTCAACTTGTTGTCTCAGGTTGGGACTCTCATACCTGTGAAGTTTGCAAAAGATTTGATCATGCGGTGTCCAGTTGGAATAGTTTTCTGTTCTGTGGTTAAATGGCAAATAAGCCGCCTTGTCACGATTACGGCATTTAACGAAACTCACAGTCTTTATGGTAACACAACACCAGGTTCTTGATGCCGCCGTTTCTACTTCCACCAGGTGGCAATGTGACTAATCTGCACCAGAAACATAATGTATTCAAATGTAATGCACATGAGTTTGAGAAAATCTCTCTTGTGTTTTTGTTTTTTTTTTTTAAATGAAAATGAAATGACCTCCATGTAAATAGGAGTGGCTCAGCTGTGACATTCGATATGTTTTACATGGTATTTACAGCGCGATCTGTTCGATACAGTCTTTTCGATGACGATGTAACGTGAAGGCTACTATACATCGATCCACTGACACCACTTGATTGTTTGCATACTGCATTCGGCCTGCGCTGACCTTGACCCTGATGCTGATTGATCCGTCTGGTTGCTGCTGTGTACTTTCCTGTTTACTACTCATGAAGACATGCATCTGAACCCTTATGATGAATATGAAAACAGTAAGTGTTTTTGCTGCGAGGTAAATAGAGATTGTTTTCTGTGTTGCACTATTACCGAACAACAAACCCAAGAATTAAATCTACAAATGTCTGTGTATTCTCTTAAGTAAAGGGATTATGATCTAAATCTGTTTTTACAGAAAGTTGGAAAAGCTGCTCCCAAAAATCAGTAGTTTCTGTCGATACATTTTCATTATATCTTCCTGTTCCCATCATTGTTGTTGTTTTTTTGGGAAATTATCCTTCATTACCGTCTTAGATGATATTTCCAGCATGTCACCAAAGTTGAGTGACAATCGCTGTTTGAAAACCCTAAAGCAAGATCCTTTTGAGGTTCTGGAAATTATTCTCAGGATGAACACAGGGATGAAAATCTGCAGCAGTTGAGTGGTACTCGTGTTCTGAATCTCCTCTCTATGAATCCTTGCCACCAGGAAATTGGCCTGTTCTGGAAACAAACTGGGCTCCCACCCTGTAGCGGGGTGTCTGTGTTAGCACAGATTAGCAAATCTTTGCATTTTAAATGTGGATCAGCAGCATTTCATATCCCTCAAATCACTTTTCAGCTCTATGATCCGTCCCAGTGGTACGTGTTGAAGCGAATGGACAGAAGGACCCAACTGTGCTAGTTTAGCTTGGACCTCACAACAGTCAGTTTATATTACTTATGATAAGCACGCCTTGTGTCATGTGTGTCGTGTGTGTGTGTGTGTGTGTCATGTGTGTGTGTGTGTGTGTGTGTATGTGTGTGTGTGTGTGTGTGTGTGTGTGTGTGTGTGTGTGTGTGTGTCAGACATCTGATTAAGCGATTCCCAGTAGTCCTGGGGCTAATGGGAATTAAACGCGCTTGCTAATTGTCAGTCTGCTGTGAGGCAGCGACTCATCTCGGTCTGTTGCTGACTCACCTCATTAGCCAAAACTTGATCGGCTAAACATGCAATGAATAAATAAATAAATAAATAAAAATGTATGGGGAGCAACATGCAAATACAGTGACAGTATTCACACACACACACACACACACACACACACACACACACAACACCAGCTTGTGTTAATGAGAGCCTTGTATCTGTGTGTAGAGTGACAGTGAAGACGGGCCTGTTGTTCAGCGCGGTGCGGCCCAGTGACTCGGCGCTGTGGGACGTGGAGGTGGAGCCAGGCAGAGGGGGGTCTCCCAGCGTCGTCTCTGTCACCTGCCAGAGGAAGGTCGCTGTCACAGCAAAGAGGTCAGTCCCCATGCAAAGATTCCCGTCCTGTCCCTTGAACCTGTACTCTGACATCATTTTGTGGGGTCCTGCATCAGGACTGAATCGAGGGCTTTGTGCATTTTTAGGATTATACATTTAAAATGCCCAGCTAATTGTGTTGTTGCCCACGTCTGGGGGCTTCCACATTTGTGCACCAGATGTGGTGACAGTTTAGTTGAAATCTTACCTACTGCAACTCAGCACCACAATATATGGTGCTGTAAATCTTTCACCTCCACAATCTCATCATTATGATATCGACAGAAAGAAAGGATATAGAGAAAAGGGAGGATAGACAAAACAAGGATGCATCCCCCTTCTAACATTTAAACAGCAGCTAGCTTGCTGAAGTGCTTCCAGACATATTTGCTATGTGGTTGGATATTCATTTTGCACCACAGTCCCATTCGTGTATCCTGATGCTGGAGGCACACACCAGCAACCACCTCTGCCCAGCAACCTCCCGCCCACACAGGCACACCACCCACCCACCACTGGCCGTCCGACCCACTTATCCGTAATCATCCATAATCACGGCTACGTTATCCAGGCTTAAGCGCTTGCACGTTCAGAGGAGGAGATTAGGAGGGAGAGATATTCCAAGTTGTGTCCCATGTACTGAGCTCCCATCAGGACAAACACACACACACACACACACACACACACACACACACACACACACACATACATACACATATACTCTCCCACCACTGTGCTTTGAAGTGATACGTCGGAGGGTTTAAAGTCCCCCCTAATAGATGGATTTCCAGGAAATAGGGGCATTAACCCCTTCTATGTTTCCCTGTCTGTCTCTCACGCACACTCTCGCTGTATTCTCAGTGTGAATAATTTCAGCGAATCTGCCTGAGTCCATTTGATTCAAGCGAATACAAGACCAGGAGCAGGGATTTTAATCAGAACTAGTTGTGAATGAATGAATCTGGAATGCAAATTGTAATTTTGGGTAGTTTTAAACCCCAGACAATACATTATCTTTGCACAAGTACTCCGTGTGTTGTAGATTTTGAGCAGAAAGCTCGGTACTGGTCTGATAAAATCAAAAACCTCAAGGCTGGTTTGATAATATCTGCCTTAGTTTACGTGTTTTCATGATTCCTCAGCAGAAATGCTCTATACGGCCTCAATAGTTTGTCGGGTCTATTTCACTACGTTGCCGCTGAAATTACCTGGCAAATGTTTTTCTTCATGAATCTTCCACCTGGTATCTCTGCTCGTATAGAGTCCGACCCCGGAGGTGGGAGGCAGACATTCCTCACCTGAATTGTTTTCAGGAGCCAAACTAAAAAAGTCAGATGGATACATTTTTTCCCTCGGCATCATATACAGATGCTCGGCTCTGGGATTGTTTTGCTTCTTTTTTTCATGTGCCTTTCCATCAGTCAGCATGATCACCTCATAATGCCCTCTTTCAGTGCTTTTATGATACAGTGCTCTTTGCTGCATGTTGATTAGTCCTTGACCCCCCCCCCCCTTTTTTATACCAGAGGTTTCTACTCATGTTTTTAAAGCGTATGTATTTGTTTTTGCCTTTGTTGCTGGCGAGTGTACAATGTCTGACCTTTTCAAATGAGTTCCAGCTATGTAGAGGCTTGTTATTTGGCTTTCAACCTGTTCTTATAAAAAAAAAGAAGTGAAATGCCCAACTCTTCTTAATATTGCATTACATGGCAACGACACAGCATCTGTTCCAATATGGAGCTTTTGTTGCCAGTAACATGGAAGCAATGGAAAGTCCTTTCACGCCAGACACAGGAAATTTCAAGTTAAAAAAACATTTTTACACCTCAGCACCTCAATGTGGGGTGAAAGGAAAATGCCAACTTCATGTTTATTTCAATTGTTGTCCATCCTCCCCAGCGCCAGAGAAGACGATAGACCCCCTTTCCTCCTCTGTGCTGGATTTGGGAGCTGAGAGCCACAGAGACCTGCTGACTGCTAGTTAGCTTAGCACAATGAATGGTTGTGGTTGGGCAAGTTAGCATACATGGCAAAAGTCATTAAATATACTGTTTGGCAAACCTAACTGCATTAATATAAAAAGATCTAGATTTGTGTTTGACACCTACATATATACAGTAACTTAATGATTATTTCATATCAAGATTATCACCAAAAATTTGTCACAGTTATCAATTTTACCACCTTTACCATGAAACCAGTAACCGTTACATCTCTAGAGACAATTGTGTTATGAAACAATTTAACATTACAGGACACTGTTACTTTGAGAGTCAGACGCTGTACGTAGTTGTAACTACTTTCTTTACAGAAGCACTGGGTGTATTGATTTCATTTTCATGGGGGAAAAGACAAACTGTTTGCTGACAACTAGAGACAAGAGCCCCTGCTGCTACTAATCATGGCCGACTCTGTAGGAGAGGATGAGGATGATTACCTCTGGACAAGCCAAGATCCTGAACCTGATCTATTTGAGTAGAATTCATCGCGCTAAGCTAACTAGCAGTCAGCCAGTTCTGGGTTTCACCTCCCTAATGCAGCTCAGACGACAGAGGAGTTATCTATCTATCTTGTCTCGCTCTAGGGGGAGGATGGCAAATATATCCCCAAAAGTTTCTTTCACAGGTCATGGTCATTTCACATATTCTCACCCTGTTTGCTTTATGTAGAGTTTCGCTTCACTTTACAAGTGGCCCTACTCTGTTCCATTCCCGCTGCATTTTCCCTTTGATCTATTCCTGCTGGCAAGTACGCGGACACACACACTCACACACGTGCGCGCGCGCACACACACACACACACACACACACACACACACACTCCACCATCACACAACATCACATGCAAGTTTTAACTTTGACCATCCTCTGGCCAGAATCATTCGCCGAGGTCGCTGCCAGCTCGCATAATTCCCCTTCCATGTTTGCACCTTCTTCTAAGGAGTGTATTGTGGGCATAAACTTTAAACAAAGTTTGTTTTGCACGCATTTCAGGAGCAGTCTTCACTGTTTATCCTTCATTTCCATGACAATGACTGTATTTTCAGCATGTCTGAGGGTGATAATGATGATGATGATGACTAAGGAAATACATAAATGAAATTTAAAAAAAAAATGGGTGTGTATTTTACTTACTGAAATTTGGACCTGGTGATGTTGCTGGAGGAAGAGTCATGAACACAGTTGCTGTAATCTGCCGTGTGAAGAAAGCTGAATGTTCGTGTTGCCATCAGTTTAGCAGAAACATGTTTTGATAAAGGATCATCAGCATAAAGTTCATTACATTTTTCAAACTGATATATTTTCAATACTTAATTTTCTTCATATTTACCTCATTTACATAAGGAACCCCACACAAATCCACCCAACATTCACTGTCTAAGAAAAGTCAAACCCAAATTTCACTGCAATCCATCAAAAAGCTGTCAAAATGTTTCACTGAAACGCAAAAACGTTGGCACAGGGAAGAAGTCCTGAGATCAGCAAGGTCACTAAGACTCATCCTCCATCAATGTCTGTTCCCATCACTGTCTGTACAACATTTCATTCATCAGTTCATCTTGTATTTGCTGAGATGTTGCTTTTACAGGCAGAATATTCAGCAGCACCTCTAGTAATTCAGCTGATTTATTGAGAGTGACAAGAACTAATTCCCACAGTATCAGTCTTTTACAGTGATGTTAGTGAAGATGTTAGCATCCTCACGGTCACCAACGTGACTGTCCAAGAGTTCTTTATCATGCTCAAACCTGAATTGTTGGAGGGCAGAGACTAATGAACAAGTAGCTTTATTGCTACACAATTAAACGCTTGACTGATATCCCATTTCATTCAGTGCAATTATTGGTTTTCCAACAACATATTGTATGGAGCCACAGTTTTTTTTTTCCATTTATAAGTTTGATTGAACACGAAGCTCTTGGTCCAAAATAATGCAACCAGGCTCTGTGCTTCAGTAGAGTGAGTTGAACAAAATATTTCATAATATTTCTTTGTGAGACTTGACACACAAACCAAGCACGCTGTATGATGCCGCTTTATCACCAAACAGGGGTCTTCTGGAAGTTTTACAACTGGACTTTGTGCCGAAAGACGTCACAGAGCAGGTTGAGAGTCAGACGATCTCTTGGCGACTGGAGTTGCCGGGGAACATCAAGGATGCGGGTGTAATGAAGATCTACACCACTCAGAGAGACTACGTGGGGCTGGCACCTCTGGTCATGGTAAGGCACAACCGATCCTGTTACATCCCCCATGTGGGCGGCCCTGAAGGTCACTGTGATCGCACAAAAAAACCCCAAAAACCCAACATATTTGTCCATAACTCAAGAATTCACGTAGTGACTTCGACCCAATTTTACACAAATATCTAATAGCACAAAATGATGAAGTGATGACATTTTATATCCTGAAGGTCAACTTTAGTCTGCAGAAACATTCGCTGGCAATTATTCAGCGGCATCTCAGTAAAACCTTGATGGAATAATAAATTGCAAGAAAGAAGCGGACGTATTTTAAAAAAAATTATAAACATGTAAATTGCAACTGGACTGGTTGACAGAGGCAAAGAATGACAAGAATGTATCCATGATCATTTTAGTCTGCGGCGTTGTTACTTGACGGATATGTATTCAGTTCTTTGCTATGTGTGCGACTGTGGGCTTGGTTAGCATGATCTCTCGCTTCTATTAAAAGCATTTACAGAACAACTTCACCTCAAATTCTTTTACATTATCACCTCTTACACACAAGCCTGCGGCGGCGGCGGCAGCGCAACCACACCAGGCCTGCGAGGAACAACAGAAGGTCTTGCTGAAGGACAATTGGACAGAAGGACAACTGGCTCTACCTCCTGAGTCACAGCTGCTCCCATACTAGCGCAATCAGTCTTGATCAAGTTGGCAGATGACAGTTTAATACAATAAACTCGCTGATGTCCTTGAACAAGATGGGAATTCATAATATAATGAATATGTGGGTTGTTTTGCAGTTTTATATTTACTCCCCTTCTGCAGTGCATAGTGGTCTTTAAAAACTTTTTCGGAACAACCACCAGAAATTAAAAGGTAGATCCATGATGGACAGTCGGCTATTTGGTGGTGCAAATGTGAACATCCATTGCATCCATTTTCTGCCGCTTATCCTGTAAAGGGTTGCGGGGGCTGGAGCCTATCCCAGCAGCTTTCAGGCGAGAGGCGGGGTTCACCCTGGACAGGTCACCAGTCCATCACAGGACCAACACATAGAGACAGACAACCATTCACACTCACAGTCACACCTACGGTCAATTTAGAGAATCAATCAGCCTCGTCCCCTCTTGATGTCTTTGGACTGTGGGAGGAAGCTGGAGTACCAGAGAGAACCCACACAGGAACAGGGAGAACATGGAGACTCACACAGAAAGATCCTGTGATGGAGCCAGGGCTCGGACCCTGGAACCTTCTTGCTGTGAGGAGGCAGTGCTGACCATTGCACCAGCAAATGTGAATAGAAATGACAACAAATTTTGGGGGTGAAAAATCAATGCTCTGAAACACGGAGGGCCAAGGTCCTGCAGACTGCTGCTGTCACACGGAGACATAAATAATCCAATCGAATAGGAACATCTTTGATTAGTTGGTAATTATCTGCAGTTAAATAAGTGGTGGGATGAAATAACTCTCTGCTTCCTCCGCGTCCAAAGACGAGTTCTTTATTTTAAAGAACAACAAGAAGAAAGCAGGAGGGGAATTAATTGGTTTGCTTTACACGTCAATAGATTTCACTAGAATGTGTTCAGTTATGACCATGATTGTTGAAAGAAAGTGAAGGAAATGCATTGTGGGTAGGTTGTTACCTGTTGATTTTCTGTATTCTTTTTTTCCCCTCTCGCCATATAAGTGTAGAATTTTCCTTGCATATCACCATATAAAAGATTCGCAGTGGGAATGAATGAATGAAAACACACTGCAGAGGATAAAAGGAAATGCTTTCCATGAAAAAAAAAAGAAGACAGAAACAAATAAGAGCTGAAACACTTGAGCTGAACTTGATCACAGCAAGTCAGATTACTGTCTAGCCTGCAGGAACATGAAGATCTCTCAGCATGGCGCTACCGACACCACACGGTGCTGATATTGCTTTCTGATTTTGTGCTACCCCAGATCCAATGGCTTATGTTTGGGTCAGTATCACAGTCTGAACTAGAGCATGTCCTTTTGAAATTGCGGTCAGCAGCTGTCAAGCCGACAGTTCAGATTGTGAAGCTGCCAGGGAACATCTGCCAAGCGCCGCCTGATGCTTTAGTTTTACAAGCATCAGGAGGAGAAAAAAAAACCCCACTGATCACCCCATAGCTTCTTACACGCCCACTACCAAGTACCTTTAATAGATTAAAAAGACGTTATCAGAGATCTTATGAACTGGAAAGCAGTTGTAAATCTGTGCTGAAGGAGGAGCTAAAGTATAAAAATAAAGCCACATCAGGCTTGATGACAACTTAAAGGATGTTAAAAGAGATAAGCTGCTGTTAAGCATTGCGATAGATGTCAAGTACAAGGTGGGAAAATGGGATGGAAGATTAGAAAAGGAATCAGGGACCTTAGTTTGAACTATCTAGCCTTTGAGATGGCCAAAATTGTAAGGTACTGGCAAACCTCCGGTGACAATGCGGCCTGGATTGAGGTGGAGAAAGAGATATGCTCGCCTTTCCAGCCCATAAAGGTGCTGTCTCAAAAAAGGTCGAACATCACGAATCCAACACTTTTGCACTCAAAGGTTTTATGGACCAGAGCGCATATAATGTTAAAAGTTACGCACACCCTACAGACATACTATTCTCTGTGGTATAACCTTGATGTCTCTACTGGAGGGAAATCAGTCTATTGGGAACAATGGCACTCAAAATGTTTAAACATGACTGGTGACCTTTCCAACCAGCTAAAGATGATTTGGCAGAGGGACCTTGGTGGGGAGATTGAAGATGAAAGATAGGCATTAATTGTGGCTGACTGTGGAAAATATGTTGGAGAAGCAAGAGGTAAACTTACGCAAGACAATGTTTTGCATAGATACGATTATACACCATCTCGACTGTACGCAATTAAACTTTTGAGTGATGATTTGTGTTGGAAATGCAAAAAAGAAACTGGAACTTCCTTCCGCTGTATGTGGGATTGTGTTTTGATCAGGCCTTTCTGGACTCAGATCTTGAACATTTTGAGTAATTGGTTCAGATCAGAAGTCTTCTTGAACCCGTAGATTTGCTTGCTGAGGGACAGATCCCGGCTGCCCACCGCGACCAAGAATGATTCCTCTGTTGTCTCGGTGGGTACGTCGACGGCACGCAGAGTGATCTTGAGACACTGGAAGGCACCAGAGGCTCCACCGGTGAGGGAGCGGATATATGCAATGACTGAGACGGCATCATATGAATGTACCTATGCTTGTTAGGCTGAGTGGAGAGAAGGAGGGAGGGCTGACCCCTTGGGGTACGTTTCGGGATTTCATGAAGGTCCATTGATATTTTGGTTTTCCTTTTCTATGTTTTGTTGAAGACAAGGATGCTTATACTTGGATGGGTGGGGTTATTGCTTCTTGTATCAAGTGTCTGTCTGTCACTTGTATTCTATCTGTTCATGTGTGGAGTAACTTGTTGAGATTGTCTTTTGCTAAGACTGTAAAAGTTCAATAAAAACTTGAGTTCGAGAGAGAGAGAGAGAGAGAGAGAGAGAGAGACAGAGAGAGAGTTGATCCCTGAATAGCACAAGTACAGGACTTCTATCCAGGTGTGTTTATGAGACACACTCACACAAACACACCCACGCTGATAGAATTTCTAGGTTGCTTTTTTCTGCAGATTTATCCAGTTTGTCTGAGATTGTTGCATCAGTGTGATTAAACTAAATCAAGTTTGACAGCTTGTGAGTGTTTTAATCCTTTTTAGTCTTGGTAACACCCACCCCCTGACTGTCATCCTCGCTCCCGTACAAACGGTGTTGATTGTATTGTCTTATGTGTTCGTGTGGCGGGATATTTAGACACATTTCACAAGGATTCTAAATGCAGCAAGGATGTAGCAAATCTGCCAAAAACCTGCCTCTTTAAAATGCTACACCGGGTCTCGTCTGGTGCAGCATAAGTAAACTTGTAACTGCTTGTTTATGTGTGGCAGTTTCAATGTCTACTGCAAGATAATGGTTCCGTTCCTGGATGTGTGCGGGCAGGTAGCAGCTCCTCTTACAGGAGGTGATGGAAGCCTTAATAATGCATTGATGACTCTACATTATTACTTTGAATGAGTCCTCTTTATCTTCTTGCTGTGCTGTGAGGACGTTGCTGATTAGAGGTTTGACAAGCATTTTATGTAAGTGCAATATACGCTCAAGTTAAAAGCAGCCCCTTCATCTTATTAAATGTTTGCTGCATTTCCCTAAGTTTCAGCTGAGCTGCTACTGACTACATGGACAAGAAATAAATCATTATTATGCCTAAATTATCTGCTATAACCTTCATCACAGCTTTACGCATCTTTCCTCTTCTACGTTGGTTTAATATCCTTGAAACCCCTGTCATCTTGCTAAGACACTAGTTAGCAACCATTTTTTCCAAGACAAATAAAAGCATTGAATATTTTCTGTCATTTTTTATGCCATTAAACCAAACATACATTGTTGCAAGCATGTGATTTTCCCGTGGGGACGCTCCGTGAAGTTTTGTTCTTGTTTGTGATGATTGTTATTATGGATTTTTATAAAGGATGATGACAGTAAACTTTGAACTATGAAAGTATCCATAACCAGATGATTGCATTCGAGATGAGGGAACCAAAAGTTCAACTCACTGCTTTTAATCTGCAGGTCAAAACCACCTGGGTTAGAAACTATACTAATCCACATGCACTAACCTGCTCCACATCTGTCCTTCCTCTTATACAGAATACTGACATCCTGAACACTGCAATGCTGACTGGTAAAATTGTGTCGGTGCCTGTGAAAACTCTGGCTGTGGAGGCCAACGGCTCCGTCACTGATGTTACAAGTTACACCAGCTGTAGATCTACAGAGGAGGAAATACTACAGGTAAATCGCAGATTAGATTAGATTTTACTGTCATTTTACAGTATGATGACATGCAGTTTGGCTCATCAGCAGAAGGGCCAAAATGCATCAAAGTGCGGTGAAATGTACTTAACTGTGAAGGGTATGTTTGAATATGTTTTGATGAATGCAGCATAAGAGTGAAATGACTACACCTACATACAGCATGTGCAGCAGCTACAGTAGGCAGGTGAAAGTGTTACAGTGTGGGTGTAAGAGGGAGGTGAGCTACATTCTCTATAAAATATGTCCAGTATATACAGGAGAGGGTGTGTTCAGTCCACGGGGGAGAAACATTCACTCATTGTGAGGGGGCGGAGGGCTTATCACACTGGCGCAGATTTTGGGGAACAGCTGAGGAGAAAAAGCTGTTCCTGAGAGCAGCACGACGTAACACCTCCCAGGGGGGACAGAATAAAGAGTCTTTAACCGGGGTGAGCGGTTTGCCAAACCATACTGGGGTATAGATGGTAAAATTTGATTGTTCAACTGTGAAATCTTACCAAAATCTGCGGAGTAAGATTGTCCTTCTTGACCTTGTTCTCATACATGTGGATACAGGTGGTGCATGGGGCACTATGCTGCCAGCTTCCTTCAAGTTCATTAAGAAGATAAAAAATAACAAGGTTTTTATTGGATACATCGATAGTAAATAGAACAATGTACAGGTATGCAGTTGTAGATGAAGTTAAACAAAAGGAGAGGACCCAGCACCAAGCCCTGTGGGATGCCCGTGCCTCAGGGTGAGGGTTTGAAGGTTAGAAAGTCCAGTGTCCAGCTGCTGAGGGAGGCATTGTTTACCAGGTCGCTGAACAATTTGGTCAAGATGACAAGCTGAGGTCAACAAACAAACAGCATTGACATAAACAGGTGTAATAATCGCTATGCATTTTGCACATTCATTTAAAAATGGAAATACACTCACTTAACAATTTATTGGAACACCTCTATAAAACAAATGCCATGCGATGTGATGCTTCTGCAATAAACCCCCAATTCATGAGGATTCATCAATTCATGATTACAACTGTTTGAGAGAGGAGTGAATTTATTTAAATACTATTGTACTGTACGGAATTATACTGTTTGATCACTGTGTATACAACCACTACACAATGAATTATCATTATATAATCCACTGAAGTAATTTTTTCATATGATAAAATAAATTTAAAAAATAAACATATGAAAAACATCTGTTTTTGAAAAAATAATTTTAGTGTTTGATACTGACATTGTCCATCAACAGGTCCCACTGCTGGATGTGTATGTGTTCTACTGTCGAGGGTAAAAGCAACTGCCACCATAAGGCATTAGAGTCTGAGCTCATCATCCCACCACTCAATCCATAAGCACTGTGGTTTGACCTTTGTGTAATGGATCCATGTTAGTAGGACATGATGAGCAGGGAGGGAGAGGGAGAGAAAGAGAGTCAGAGAAGAAAAAAAGGACTCATGTTGCTTTACATCTGATACCATGCCAGGTGCTGGCACTGTGAGAGTGAGTCAATGTGTTTAAGTGTAAAAGCTTAAGAGAGTGAGAATGAGGCAGAGAGAGGGTGGCAGTAATGATTTTCTGTATCAGCAGAGGAATATCATCCAGTTATTATAGTATTCTGAATGCTCTCATATGCTTTTTGAGGTTGCTACCCCCCATACAGCAACGCCACTGACAAAATGTTTACAACACTATTAGAATGTGTTGTTTTGCAAATAGCAATCCATCACTTTATTTGTGTATTTATTAGTTTTATAACTTGCAAGACTACAACGTGGAAGTGTCTCATTAAAATATGTAGGCAGATGCTTTGTCAAGTTAACTTGACATTTGCTCTGGGCAGAAACTGTGAATGCCACTCTGCCCTGAGATCTACACCTTCATTAACCACGCAAGATCAACATGCAATTAGACAAAATCATTATAATGCTGTTCATCTCCTTTAATTTAAGCTTTATTAATCATAGTGTGATGACTCTGACTGAGTGTGGTGCTGATCCTGCTGCTGTGTGCCTGAAGCTGTCAGCACAACATTGGCCATGACCACAAATAACAGAAAGACATGAACTCTCTCTCCCTCCCTCTCTGACACACACATACATCATTACTGGCTAAGGCAACAACACGCTAGGTGAATTCCTGTACTACCTGGTACTAGCTGAAGGGGGGGGGGGGGGGGTCATACCAAGGCAATGTATAATCATAACTCATGTCTGAGTTTTTAGTACCTGCCCTGTCACTCAGCGTGTCAGTGTCTTGTAAAACAGCCTTTTACTGCATCGGCGACATAATTTTTCCCAATTTTATCATTTAATGATGTACAATTAGCTCTTTCATGGGAAACACGTCGTAGAATGTGAAGTGACTCATTATTTGGCTTGAAAAGCCACATTTAAGTTGTACGCGCGACGACTGGACGATTGGTACACCCCATGCTTTGCTGAGCTGATTAGAGGGGAGGGAGCCAACTTAAACCCAGACATGTTTAATTTAAAGAGGTTATTCATTACTAGCAAGGTATTGCAATCACAACACGAGAGGCTGTTGGCGCTCTTCAATTTAACAGCATAACCAAAGTAGAGCTCTAAGAGGGAGAGAAATAGTGAACTAGCAAATGAAATAAAAGAGAGTAATCTTAATCAGGAAAACCTAAATAATAAATTGAAACCACAGCTCTGAGTTACTCCCAGTCCCTTTTACTTGTTAAGCACTAATAATACACAAGAAGAAACATTTTCTGACAAGCTTGTCAGACATTTAAGTCCCAAGTCAGGAAGTTGGATGAGTGTTAATACCTGGAACAAGAGAAACTTGAGACAGGCATAAAAAGGAACACTGCAAAGGGTTAAATTGGCAAGGAGAGGACGGCGGTCACCACAGTATGAAACATAAATGAATAAAAAGGCTGGTGCTGTAGATACAATTACTAAAACACAGTTGAATGATTTTCACAATGGTTAGCTGGAAGTATATGGTTCTTTTTTTGCTCCTACTGTACACATCTTTATTTTGCTCTACTTGAAACAAGCTTCATGCCGACAGACAGAGAGTAAAGTGCGAAATCTCTGCAGGGGAACATTGACAGTCTTGTATTGTTGTGATGGCTGGAACACACAGCAGAGCTGCACACATCTGCTGTTTAGTTCCATCCTCCAACCAGCGTTTCATGTCACATGTTCTGTATCCTGGTCTACACATTGAAAATAAAGTTGCAGAGGACTTCAGAGACTTTTGGTGTGAATAATCTGACACGATGTTGAGAAAAGCTCTTTACAGACCGGCTTCCACAGCATTTCCACTGGAGTTCAAGTCGACTTACCTTGAAAGTCATTCCTCCCTCGTTCTTTTTTCTCCCCTCTCTAACCTCCCTCTCTCTAGTGCTACACCCTATTCTCCAGTCTGCTGCTCTCCAATTACCTTTGTGGAGCCACTGGTTTGTTAAGATAAGTGCAGCAGCACTGGAGATAGGCCCCCAATCTTAAATAAAACACACCAACTGCTGTGTCTCACCTCATTGCTCTTAATGGTGGCAACTGCAATGTTCCCACCTACTGTAGTACGGCACTAAAGGAGCAGCCACAAGGCATAAGCTCATTTATATTCACTAACAGTTTCATAGAGAGCAGGGATGTGAATTTACATGACATCAACAGGAACATGGTGCAAGGCTCCGGTCAGACAGCTTGAGAGCTACAAGATGTTCCCGTCTCTGTGTGTTTAGCTTTTTATATCGCCGCCTGCTTCCTTGTTTCCACAAAATGTTCTTATGCTTCGGGAAAGAAATTAAGCTAATTTCAACTGTGAGAAATAATCACTGTTATGACAAGCTTTTGAATTAAACTTAAGAGACATTTATAAAATTATAGACTGGCAGAAAAAAGGGCGATTTTCTGTCTAATTTTCTGGGCTCTATTCAAACCCAAGGAAATTGACCTCTCTTTCTTTCTTTCTCTCTCTCTCTTTTTCTTCTGGGTTGTGTTCAGGTGTCAGAGAGATGCGATTACGTGTACGTAAATGGAACGGAGACAAGAGGGAAAAGCGGGGTGACGCTTAACTTTACTTATGGTTTCCTGAGTGCTCAGCTGGAGATGAATGTGTGGACGCCCCGTCTGCCATTGTTCATCGATGTGGCCGACCCGGAGCTCAGCCAGATTAAAGGCTGGAGGGTCCCCGTTACTACTAGCAACAAAAGGTAAAGTATAAAGTGTCACATCGCAATACATTATCAGCTTGGTGAAAAAAAGATATCTAAACTGCTTCTGGAAACACAGCGCAGGTACAGTTCATAATGTGGCCACTGGAGAGATTGCCTCTAAACTTTTACTGAGTTTTCAGGAGTCATTTCAGATTCCTGTTACTTTCTTTCTGCTGCAGGACTTTAGTGCAAGCACTAACTTTATTATCTGAATGAAATTTGAGTTTACATATGGTTGAGAGTGAAATATATAACAAGGCAACCTTGATGCAGCATTCCTTTTCTGTTGACAGCATCATTAACGGTAAGGTTTTTAAATTATCATTTTGGCACGTGCTGTCACATCCGCAGCTATTGAGCAAGTGGTGTTCTTCAGGCTGAAACAAGTTTGTCAAGGTTAGAAAGTTTGGTGAAACAGATTTTAAATTAATGAACAGAACTTGGACAAAAGTTGGGGATGAGAATAATCTTGCACAAAGCTCATTCTTCTCTTTAAAGTCCAGTTTTTGTCTTTAAGGAACGATGGCAGCACTGGTTTTAGACAATGCAGATCCCTTTTTGATTTTACAACGCAAAAATTAAGTTTTAAAGTGTGCTGTTTAATATTATGCTTGTTAAATTGACTATCTGAGGGAATGCTGAAACGATAGATGTAACAAATAATTTGAAAGCTGTCAGAAGCTGGCCTCAGTATCCTGTGTGTTGTTCCGTACTATAACTACTAGTCTGAAGTAGTTTGACTGAAACATTGAGTGTTTTTTTATACTTTTCCTGCCAGATTGATTCAAAGTTAACTAATTGTTTGAATATTAAACCAATATGCAATTGTTACTTTTTGGGAACAAAGACGACAAAGTAATTCCGACGGATCATTTCTGTAATAAACCAATACCTTTTTTTGGGTCCGTCAATTTCGAAAGGAGTGTAATTCATGACTCCCCCGCAAGTTATGTGACTTGTGTCTATACTCCAGTAAAAAAAAAGATTCTTTTGAGATTTAAAAGACTTCTTGAAATATTTGCGGCTGGTTAAATGTGTTTACGTAGCGTTTTCATATGGCAGTTAGTCACTTTGTAGATATTCACCATCAGAAAGTTTCAAAGGAGATGTAGGCTGAGATTTGCCTGCGAAAAAAAAAAAAAAAGAATCAGTTCAAAGTGACCAAGACATTTTGACTCACTTTTATGTTAATTCTAAATTCCGTAGCCATTGTAAAGTAGTTCTAATAGCTGTCGAAGCATGTCGTTCTATCATAAAACCAGCACATGTATGTTTGGTGCATTGGTTGTCAGGATGGTTCAGAGGAAACACAGTTGCCCTGGAGATAAAGGTTAGTGGAATTTCACTCAATGCAGTACAGTAAAGTCATTATGTTGCACTCAGCACCGATGATGATGGTCTGATGGCCTGTTAGTTCTCTCCGGGGTAAAAACTCTACGGGGCTTTCATTTCCCAAAAATATTCAATACCCAGCTGGAGACACAACCAGGTCAGAAATGTGAAATTGTGTGGTGTGATCGTAATGGGTACTTTCAGCTGCAGATGGAAAAAAAAAAAAAAAGCTCCTGGATTTTCTATGTTATTAAGCAAAAAAAATCAACATAAAGTTTCACTCTCCTGGAAATATCTGCATCAAATATTGTACAAAGTGCAATTAAACAAGTTCAATAACTCAAAATTGAATCGAATCCAACCCTCAAATCAGATAATCAAATCACATCCAATCAAATCGAGCAAGGCTGAGGGTGACATCATGTGTCATCATGGTTGCTTCATAGCACAACGACAGCTTTGACTTGCATTTTATGTTTGAAAAATCGTAAATCCTAAACAAAAACTAGATGAATACGACCCTAAGCGCTGCTCATTACATTCACACAGCTAACCTCATGATCCTGCAGATATGCTGGCTGAAGAACCTCCTGACATTCTAATTTGGTGTGAAAAACTTGTGTCCACTGCGTCTCGCCTCTGGAAAGATGAACACGTGTTCAGAAGGAACCTTGCAGAGTTTGTAATGAGCTGGTTCCCAATAGCCACATATTTAAACTGAAGAATGGTCAGGATTGATAAGTATGGAAGGGACAAATATTACAGAAAAATGTGTTCGTTGATCAAAACTAATGTTTGTGAACTTAACTGGATGTGACTTTTGTTTGGTCAGTGTTTTGTTTTAATACTATCATTGGTATATCTGAGAGTAATAGCAGGCCTTTGAGTTATTGGGAAAATCTAAACAAACTTTTGAAGGTGAAAAATCATAGAAGTGTTCATTGGAGATGTTCTCGCCAAACCAAATGTCTCATCAACTTTTATTTGCTGCAGATCCTTTTTTTCCAGCAATCATCCCATGTTAATCCCACTGAGATACTAACTTCTGGGTTCGCCACCAAAACCATCATCCCTGCGGCCCTCTGTTGAATCCGTACGCTTACATCTGCACCGGTGTGATCAGGTTTTGGAGTGAATCTGTTTGGGTGTTTATGCGGTAGATGGAAAATCAAAAACGATTCTAGTGACTTCTGTAATGATGACCGCCGTACTGACTCCATTAAGACTGTTTGGCATTACTGTAGCTTTCATCTGCTGAGGCCGGACAGCGTTCACTCAGACACTCGGTCAGTACTGAGATGTGTGTCATAGACAGCAGGGATGTGTAAAACATCTGTCGACTGGATCTTTAAACATGAATAAGCATGTTTACGGGTGTTGGTGTTGGTGTTGAGAATGAAAACTGAATATGCATTGAAACACACTGACCTCCGTGACAAACAGCTTAAGGAAAGAGTCAAAGCTATTTTGCTGTGTGCTGCTGAGTCACATTGCTTTATTTGAAGCAGCATCTCCATCACATATCAAGCTTTGGCCTCAGGCTACAGCATAATGATGTTTATTTGGACTGCAGCTCTTGACGGGAGATTCCTGCCTGCAGTGAGAAAGCATATCCATCAACCCTCTGGCACACCTGTGGCGGGATGTGTGGCAGACCAGCTGTGCTTATGATGATTATATGATCATCACTGAGAGGCTTGAGAATGGTTCGCAGCTTAACCTCTGTCACCTACAAATGCGCCAGTCAGCCGTGGGATCCTGGTTAATTTAACTTAAAGCCATTTAGAGGGAAAGGTCACTGAGCACGGTGGTGTGTCTCGACAGCGGCGGCGGCGGCAGCACAATCATACTTCTGGTCCACAACATAGCAGGAAACCCTATTTTATATCACAGATTAACTGCATGACATTTTACATTTTTTTTTTACCCTTCAGTGAAAAATATCTACAACTGCTGAGGTATGTGTGTGTGTTTGTGTGTGTGTGTGTGTGTGTGTGTGTGTGTGTGTGTGTGTCAGGCCAACATGGAACAGTGAGGAAGAGGAAGAGATGAGGAAGGGCAGGGGTTGTATGCTGCAGTATCAACACTCCACGCTGAGGGTACTCACACCCTTCGTAGCCCAGGCTGATTATGAGGCCCTTCCCGACTTGTTACCTGGAGCCAAACCTGATGAGTACTTCCTGAGTCCTGATTGGCAGGTAAAACATTCAACTGTTTGCTTGCGCCAAAGCTAAAGTTTCTGTGGAACATAATTTTTAGAAATAGTCCAATACTGCACTTCCCTATGCTGATACCTGATCTCAGCTGGTACTGAGTATTAATCTGACACCACAGTGTTCATGTGATAATTGGCATAAAACAGTCACATAATTTGTCACTTCTATCTTTTTTACTTAGAGGGCTTTCAGGGAGCACTTGGCTTCATCAAGACAACCTCATTTAAACCCAGTGTAAAATCAAATTTTTCACAACACTAAACAGACCTGCCCCCAAAATATAATGGGTTCTTCTTTGGCCCATGCTGCCCCCCTCCACAACGTTCAGTTAAAATTAGCATCATCGTTTTTCAGTAGCCCTTCAGACAGGCAGACAAACTGCACCAAGGCTGTGTTTGTTTTGTGAACTTCCTCCTTCGTTGCATATTGAATAGCATTGTCTCTTTTGATTGACAGGTGGATGTTACCAGACTTGTACGTCACTCTCTAAGGGTGGCAGACCCTGAGGTTGCTCGGGTGCAAGATGGAGTGGTGCTGCAGGGACGGGCCGTGGGTGCTACTACCGTACAGGTGAGCCATCATGTCTGCATAAGTGTTTGCTTTTTTTAGTTTGTATTTGTAGTTTGAATGAGTTTGTACTTGTTTCAGGTTCTGTCCCCTCTGACGTCATCGGTCCTGGCTGAGACGAGCATCAGGGTGGTGGACGATAAAGTCAGTGTGACGGAACTCGGGGTGCAGTTGGTCTCTGGGCTGTCTCTGTTCCTGCAGCTCATGCCGGGCAGCAACAGCGCAGTCGTTGCCATGGCAACCACTCGAGATATGATCACACAGCTCAAACAGGTAACCCGCCACAAAGCATAAAAAGTTTATGGCACGGAACATCTGTTTCTGAATGTTGTTTGTTGGGTACACAGCTGTGAAGGACTGTCCGGCAGAATGCAAAAACAATAAGCAAGACATAAACAATAACATTTTAAATGTCTTATTTTAAATTAAAAGGTCAGTGGTAGTTTTGAAAACTGGTGAAAGTGAGGTAGTTTTTTATGAAAAATTAGCAGATGGAAGAATAGGGAAGATGGCTTCAGATAATGTGCTTAAATTTGTTCTTTGATTCAGAAAACCTTAAGGTCGCTCTCCATTTCTCTTTGGAAACATTGATCCACTCTCACATGAGTGACTGTCAGATTTACTTAAGAGCACAAACACAAATATTGAGTTTATATTTGATTAAGTACCAAAGGTGAAAGTCCTCAAAGTGTTCTCCTTACTGTATTATGCAAGTAAGCTTTTTTCCCTCTGAGACAGCTGCAGCTGTTGCATTCATGCATTTTCCAAAGTCTTAAAAGATCAATTTTTCTTATTTCTTAATTGCACAGGCATTTAACAAACAAGCCCTTGACATTGATCAAAGGCTACCACTGCCAGTTCCCCGCCTTTTATCACAAACACCAGCCGCAAAACACTCATGGTTCGTCTAAAGGCGTTCAGAGAGCGCAGACCTCTGCCAAGTTTCATGTTAAAATATGCAGCTTTGCTATGTAAATTAATCTCATGAAATTCAGTGGTTCCTCCTTGGCCCATGCTCCACCTCTCCAGCAAGTTTCATGAAGATTTGGTCAGGTAGTTTATGCTCAATCCTGCTGTCAGAGTGCAATCGGCGCAGATACATAACCACCATGATGGAGGTAGTAACATCACCATCATCTCTGATCACAATCTTGCATTGCTAATATAACATAATACAACTGACCGGTCTTGTTTTTAATTTGCGGGTGTGCAAATTCAAAATTGTACATCTTTAGTACAGATTTGAATGTTAACTTTTAACCCTGGAAGTGAGACTAATTCCCTACACTGCTTGGCAGATTCCAACTTTCACTTGTCTCTTAATATTCATAATAAATATTCTAAGTCATATCATGTATCACCCTGTGCTTGGGGAGGACATTGTAAGGAATGCAGTATTGTATGAACAAGAGAATACATACCTCTGCCCTTCCTCACCTTTTGTGTTGAGAGGTTGTTGCCACCAAATACATTTTCTCTAGGAAATCAGAATATCTATAGGGAAAATGTGGTATTAATTATGTGTTATTATGTGTTTTATTGTGAAAAACATCTATGATGTTCCTTGTCAGTGTCTCTTGCAGCAAGTACAAAAGCCCACATTTCAAGGACCATAAGCTAAAAGCAGATAGAAGAAACATCTCATGCTACAATTACTATTGATTTAGGTTTTATCCAGAGGAATCAAGGACATGCGTCCGAAGGAGTATCACTGAAAACAGTTTTATTGTAACGTTCTATGATGAAATAATGTTTTATTAACTGGGATGTAAATTTGCAACAATGTTGTCCAGCAGTGACCTCAGGGATACAATAACATTCGCATTTTCACTTTGCCTCTCAGAGAGTGAACCCGTTGTTGTGCTGTTTTCACAGCCCCTACTATCATCGGCCGTTACCACACTGTGAGAGACAGCGGAAGAGGCAGACAGGGTGCCCAGCTGATCATTTTAAAAGCTCACTCACACATTTAGCCATGGCAGCTTGCCCATTTTCAACCAGCTCCCTACACAGGCACGGGGCAGCAATTAGACAGTCCATAGCAGTTGGAAAGACAGCTCACTTAACCTACAGTACACACAGTGTCACTGCAGCTGCTCTGGCCCTGTCAATAACAAACTATTAGAGTCATGCCAGCGCAAACAGCCAGCCAATTGTGTCTATGATGAAAAGCTGTTCTGCTCAAGGCGATTCATAATGTGCTCACTCACTAAATATAGGTTACGTCTGCGGCAACCCAGTGGTTCATATTGGCAACAGGAAATAGGTCATAGTCTGTTAATGTGATTGGATTGGCTAATTCTGCTCTTAACGTGACCCTGTCGCTGTGTATTTTGTTCCAGTTACTTCAATCATATTCTCTTTATCCATTTTGGCTAGATTATACTTTACACAATGCTTCATAGAACTATAATCTATGATACAATAGCACTCCACTGAGTGTAATCATAAAAAGATTACAACAGGCAATTTAGCAAGATGAAAAATCACTGGGATACGTCTCAGTGAAAGCAGGGGAGGTATTTATTTTCTACATGTGTTGTGAACTTTCCTACATATTTTTTGTCTTCTTACAGGAAGCAGTGGTCAGCTGCTGGGTGCACTTCAGCGACGGTGCCGTTGTCCCACTGGAAGTCTTCGATCGCAGCATCTACTCTTTAACCGTCTCTACCCCAGACGAAGGCGTGGCCACAGTACGGCGCACTCCACAGTCCACATATGTTGTAGTGCAAGGTGAAGGCGAAGGCCAGGGGGCGCTGGTAAGAGTGGAGCTGAGGATCTGTGAGGAATGCCAGAAGTCCAAGAGGAAGAGCAAGTTAGCAGTTGGCACGGGGCTCCTCAGGATCAGCGTCCAGGGAGCAGCAGGAGGAGGAGGGAGCGGTGGGGTCAGGAGTGAAGGGAACAGAGATTACAATGGGGGTCCATCAGGAGTGGTAGGAGAGGTCAAAACAACCGTGACATCACAGCGTGATCTGACAGATGTGGATAAATGGTTGCTCAGAAGGACAGTAAAGGACCAACGAGGGTCCACACTGACAGAGAAGACAACCGCATTTCTAACGAGAACGGTGCGGCCACATGTCGCGTGGATCGGTAGAACCCCTGCTCCTTCCACAAGTACCTCATATCCTGCCAATCCAAGTGCCACCACGACTATGAACAACCCCAGACCTGATGCAAAAGCTGGTGTAGCTAGTAAAGGAGAAGGGCAGAAGAGAAGCTATGGAAGCATGCTGGACAACCCTGACTCCCCTCCTAACAAAGGCCCTCCCAAAGCAGATCTGACACCCAAGAAAGAACCCCCTAAATCTAAAACCCCTAAGGTCATTGAGAGTGATCTTATTCGAACATTCAAAGCCATGTCGGACTTGGAAATAGGCATGTATGCTTTGGTGGGGGTGTTATGTATAGCTGTTTTGGGTTTTTTGCTCAATTGCGCTTCATATAAGATCTGTTTCCGGAATCACAAGACTCCTATACAGGCAGGCCCGGCACCCACCCGGGAGCCGAAGGCTCATAAACACGACTGGGTGTGGCTGGGGAGCAACAGTCACAGCACTTCAGCCCCACCTCAAGTGTCAACACTGAAACGGGAGTCCCACCACCCGCTGGAACCTCGTCATTCTATTGACTCAATGGGCCACCGCAGCATGGAGACCACCCTGCCCACTGTGAGCGTCCCGGCTCTCCCTGAAAGAACTGCCACCCTGGGCCGCAGCAGGACCAGCTCCCAGCAACATCTGCACACGAGAGTAATGGACCCCATGGCAAACCGTTCGGCCACCTTGCTGGCAAGGCCGCACCGCAGCGAGCCGCTTCATTCCCCTACCAGTAAAAGAAACCAGGTCCAGTTCACCACCTTTACCACACTGGACATCAAACACTTGGCAGCACTGAAGAAGAACGGTGTGGACTTTAACTGGACCAACCAGCAGACGCAGCAACAGCAGGGCCCTGCTGAGCAACACACGCCGTTACCGGACATGCCGTGGCCTGTTGTCAAACCTCTAGGAGAACCCCAGTGAGCTTCTTGGGTGAGTGCGAGAGCGAGAGATAAGACCAAAATGTATATATCTTGTCCTGGTACCCTGATATAGAATATTCAAAAGAAATGAAGCTGGTTTTCACTTTTCAATAAAAGATAAATCAGCCCAAAGGGTCATTTACTGAGATTACATGAAAGCTATTTTATTGTAAAAATTCATGCTCAATGCCGACTTGTAAATACCAACATGAAGGATACCATGTTCACGTCTCTGCGATTGATAAATGCAAGACTCTTGTACGTAACAAATGTACTCTATAGAGCGGGCTTTGTAAATACAAATATTTATACTAATTTCTACATTTCTAACTCAGACTCATTTTCTTCTTTTACTTTATTGCAAATCCCATAGGAAGATATTACTAGGTGTCAGGGTAAATGCAGTATGTGAAGGATTATTTCTTGTATTTCAGTGCTTTTCCAGCTTTTTGTACTTTTTTTTGTCATTGCCAGGATTCCTCCTGAGAGTACCTGGAGAGTTTGTGCAATTTGTCAGAGAATATGCTACATTTATCAAGTTATTTTCAGCAGTCTGTCACAGCAGTCCAAATATTTATGTAAATCAAATGCACACTATGCAAATAACAGTCTTTGCAGGGTTTGAAGTGGACATTGTTTCTGAATTTTTTTTAATAAACTTACCTTAGGCTTTTCGTCTTCTCCTGGCGGCCTGGTTATACAATTTGTTGAAATGTCTCATCGTGGTCTCTTGACAGAGGACTATACATATTCAACAGTAAAAAATTTTCATGTGTGAATGAAAAATGATGATGCCTTTTTCTTTTTAACATCCTCCTTAAACCAAAATGTAATGTGTATTTCCTCTGAGCTCCTACCAATAAAGAACAAATGGATACATTTGTCATCGATGGAAATCGGCTTCATTCAATCATTGTTTTTAAAGCCTTTAAACTCCAAAGTGTCATTCACAGGGAAAGCATGGTGAATGGTTTGGATTATAGGCTGAAGCTCAGCTATGAATCAGTAGGATTTAATTATGTTTAATCACTATTGAATGTGATTTAAGGCTGATGTCATAATTCAGCGGCATGTCAGATTTAAAGCATCGTACTTGATGTGCCTGCCAATACTGGGATCCACTGCTGCTGCTGCTGCTGCTGCTATGCTCCCACTCTTAGACGAAGAGGAAAAGGTGATCCTCTTCTTGTGTATTTTGTACTGTCAAGGTAGACTGACATGTCTATGCACAACTGACGCAAAAGCAAACCCTGAAGGAGGTCTAAGTTCCGTTGTTAAATAAAAAAAACTCAAACATGATTAGTTTTGTGTCTCTTCAGTTGAAGAAATCCTACACAAACTGCTCAAAGAAAGAAAATACACAAAACAAAGGAGGCGGATTCTTACAATCGTGAGAGCAAAGCGGACGCAACAAAAGCATCAAGCTAACTTGTCAGGTTTTATTACTAGAAACTTGTTACCCATAATTCTAAATTCTATTGGCTTCATTCCTGATTGATTGGTGGGGTACACTGTTACCATGGAAATATAAACTCATCACTGTCAGCCTTTTTGAGTTTCACTTGGTCCTGCGATCATTTGGGAGGAACCTGGCTGCAGAAACACAACAAATCTACATTGGAAATATTTGCTGTTCCTTAGAGCGTGAGTGGTTCCTGAACTCTGTCTGATATTTATGTTCCTGGTCTTGTAGATTGGCCTTTTTCTCCTTTGTCCTGTTGTCTTTTGTACCAAAATCAAATATTTTAGATAGATAGAACTTTATTGATCCCACAACGGAGAAATTTGTGTGTTACCACAGCTCAATCACGATTCATCTGCTCGCCGGGGTCAAATCTCTCAGGATACTCAGAAAAGTCTGTGGAGGAACTGACCACTGTTGAGCTCCATAGGTTCAATAAAACAACTGCAGAGGAGAAGGCCAAACACCCGATTCAACGCATCTGAGACACATCAGGGCGGAGCTAACAAAGAGGAAGAGATGACACAAAAACACAGGAGTTTCAAAATAAAACAGGCGATAACACAGACTTCAATGGCTGTCCAAAACTGAAAAATCAACCAGGACTTTTGTATAGAAATTTGCATTTATCTACTATTTCTTTTTAAGTCCTCTGTCCTGACCACATTTCAGCTTTACATTCCAGCAGCAATGATGCATAAACAGCGTCACCAGCTTAAAGAAACCCAGATAATCTGATGCACCTCTGAAATTGGCAGCTGTTGATATGACAGCATGCATCGTCACTCCCCGCTGCTCAACAGGAGCGGCTGGATTTAGACTGTTGATAAAAGCAATTTCAGCAACATTTTTCCACCAAAATTCTCTACCTACAGGCCAAGCATTTTTTTTGGGGGGGGGGGGGGAGGTTTGCGTATAAAATCTCTCCCCTCTTTCCAGTGAATTTATCTGTCCAGCGGCGGTAGGGAAAGTAAACAAACTCCCCTTGGAGATAAGCAGAGATTCAAAGCTGTCTCTAGAATGTGCATCCTGGCTTGACCTGCTGTATCAGTCAAGTCGCAGAATTCAGAGTTGTAAAGTCCAGACACAGTCATAATTAAGATTTAAAAGTTTGTATGACAACAATGCTGTAACAAAATAATATCTCATACTTCTTATTGAAAGCTTTTGTGATACACACTAACACCATCTGTGCTTTCTTGGTGAAGAACTGGATTTTGTCCCAGCTGCAGGTTAGCTGAGTTGTTGGAATATGCTGAATTACATACATTGGAAATGCACAGTTTACGGCATGTAAGTAAAGCCATGGGAGTTTGTTTTGTAAACAGCAAAACACGAGTCTTTCGGTATCATTACAGCAAGATCTCTAATCTGGAGCATCAGCTTCCCTATTGACAGATTTAAAGGATTGGGGTCATTGTGTTGGAGGATTAGTGTGCATTAGTGGACCCTCTCCATTGCACACTCCTGATAATGTAGGCCAGAAACGACAAGGTCACTTATCTCACACCGCATGCTTTCCCACAGGTCGGGTCACATGATCACAGCTGGAGGAAGGTGTTTGTGGAAACTGCAAATGGAAATCCGTGCAGCTGCTGAATGATGCGTTTAAGCAATGCAACTCTGATCATTAAAAGGGACAAAAAAATAAATAAAACAAAAGACAGATGACAAAGAAAGACAAGAGGTGACAGACACGCGACTCCTGAGAACAAGAGAGAGATGAGAGGTAACTCTGGCAACACATGGTGGGATGCTGGTTTTGTGTGTGTGTGTGTGTGTGTGGGGGGGGGGGGGGGGGGGCACCAGACTGTGTGGCAGCTCATTAAGACAAGAGCACCTCCTGCTTCCGTGCCGCACTTGTCGCTGTCAGCAGAGTGTTGGCGTTTGGCGTGCATCATATGATAATGTCACCGGTTTTACAAAGAAGGGGACAAAAAGTAGAAGACAGGTTCTTTGTGTTAATGAGACGGATTGAAGAAAACAGCTTTGTCAGGGTAGAAAAAAGAAACTCCAACAGAGGAAAATTCCAAAAGTTGACAAGTGGTTCATGCTAGTTTTATACTGCATTGAGGAGACATACAATAACTTTCTGCTCAAGTTCACTGTGTTCAGGGAAAAGCCTTAAGTTTACGAAATAAAAAACCTGACGCTCTTTCTCAGAATTTAGATTATCAATCAGTGCTTATTGTACTGATTATTGCTGCAATTTACCTGGTGCAGAGGAAATCCCAAAAAGGATACAATGGTGCTTAATTTAGGCCGACAGAGAGGAAACACTGCTGATTGTGGTTTCATGAGGAACAATGCAGATTTCATGCTGGACGTGGAACAGCAGAGCAGCCTCTGGGATGAAACATTCAGTCTTTGTCGATTTGTAGAAGGCATGTGATTATGTGTCCTGTAGGGGGAGTTTAGCGCCATTTAGTCTGAATGTAACTGCACAGAGAGCTGTGTCCCTATTCTCAGACACATTCCCCGTGGGTGTTGAGGCAGTTTCTCATGTGAATGCCTGGGGGTCTGCCAGGGGAAGCTGGGTGCATGGAGCCGAGCCTCGATCAGTTGCTTCCACCGTGAGTGTGATAAGTGCAACACATCTCAAAGAGACCTGGCAACTTTACACCAAAGAAGGGCCTCAGAACCAAAGCGCCTGAGAACCGACCCACCTGGACTCACAGGTCTGTCTTGAAATGCTGTGCTAGGAGAGACTGAGGCGGTTCTCTGAGGTTTTTCTGTTGGATGTTAGTAAACATAACATGGTAGACCAGACCCATAATTCACTGAGTCACCAATGATTGTTTTCAGAGTTTGAATCCTAGTAAACCTGGTATTGAGGTAAAGCATACAAATTTTGGAGCAGTCTTAAAACTATTGATACCACCAGCCACCAACTCTTCATGCCGGTAGATTAAACTTTAACCAAACCCCACTGGGAGTAGAGCAACCATGTCTTGAAGCTCAGTTAGCAGTTGTAGGCATTTTTCCTGACGGTGGAGGAGCCCATGCAAGGCGCCAACCTACTCATCAGGAGCAATCAGGGGTTCAGTATCTTGCTCAAGGACACTTAAACGCTGTCACCAGAGAAAGTGAGGATCGAACCAGCGACCCTTTGGCTGCTAGACAGCCACTCCACCACTCCATATCTGTATAGTTGATAAAGTTTCAACAACTGCTGGTATCGCCTTATCCGACTCAAACATGAGCAAACCACTTGAAACGAAAGCTTTTCCCTCTACGTCACTGAGCTGAACCCCTCCTGCTGGAGGCTGACTGGTCCGGCCCAAAATTTGCAACACCGAATCTTCAAGTTTCGGCGTAACATGTAAATGGCTTCAAAACTAACAACTTGCATTACCAGCGACATCCATTTTAACATTTTAAGAAACTTTGTAGTTCGTATCCCTAAAGAGGACAAGGAGAGGTGAACATCAACAACAATTTAAAATGTCCAGTGAGCTATGACCCGCACCGGTTCACCAGGTCATTGTGAGCAGCTGCTTACACACCCACCGTATTGCCCTCCTGACTGGAGTGGGATGACGATCCTCTATGTCAATGTGTAATTTTCCAGCTATTACACTTTTAATGTTTAAACGATCTTCATGCAGGCCAGGGTGCAGCGCTTCAGAGCTACTCTTCCTGCTGTTTTAATAACACTTTTTAAAGGAGAGTCATTTTCTAAATCACAAACTTCAAATTAGTTTCACTTGTGAAGTCATTTCCCAGCTGTGAAGGGCACGCCTACGGTGACCAGGAGTTTTGTCTTTCTAGCAGAACAGCCACAGAAGTCAAGTCTTCGCTCAGTGTCTTTGACCTCCAAGCACCTCCATTTATAAATACAAATCTAATTCCTACAGTTGTTGCACAAACAGGTTGGAAGAGCCCTTTTACGCCTTTTCATGAGCAAAATATTCTAGCTGATTGCTGTTTGGCACTTTGGATTTATACATTGCAAAATTGCAAACTACAAATAAAAGCAGTGCTTCCTCGAAGGAAAAATGAAATGATGGGACCGCGGAGAGTCGGCCGTAGCACGACGACATTAAAGGTGTTTGAAATGGAAGAGTCGTATTCATCTTTGAGATGGAGGAAAACTAGCTTTTGCAGTTATTTTTCCACTTCACTTCAGATCTGAATCAGTGTGCGTGCTTTTGTGTGTGTGTGTGTGTGTGTGCTTGTACACATCTATGACTGAATTTTCATGTGCGCTGGTTTAGAAAGGAGGGATTGCAGACAGAAGCAGCTGTCATATGCAGCAGAAATAAGGGAAACATATGACAGGTTGCAAGGTTGGGACGGGGGAGTTTTTCCGAGCTCATACAGATGTTGCAACTGTTTCATCTTGTTTAACTGACAAACATTTTGAAGCAACACTAAGCATTGGTGACCCATCGGTCCATTTGCTTCAGATCTGCACTTCTCCATCATGTAATCCCTGACAACCACTATTCAAAGAAGCAAAGGAAGCAATAATTCTTTACCTCATGCTCCTCATTTCATATGCAAGGTTCATCGCAGCCTTCAACAAACACCGCCTGTGTTGCTGTTCTCTCTCTCTCTCTCTCTCGCTCTCTCTCTCTCTCTCCCCCTGCTCCTTCCCTCACACCTGCCACTCTCACTGTACCCTCTTGATATTTGTTTCCCTCAAGTTTTTATGCTGACTCTGCAGTTTCTTTATCCCTCTGTCTCTGTCAGTGTCACACAAGGTGAAAGCCGCAGGAACTGTGATTCACACTGAATTGAATCGTTAATGTTGCCTCCATCGCAGCTCATATATTGAGTTTTGAATTTATTTCAAGCTGCTAGACGTTAGAGGATAAAAGTGGGATTTTTTAATAAATGACTAAAACCTGTGGGTTTTCTAATTTTGATTTGGGGGGCAGGTTTATTGTTGCAGACAGGCTGCAAATCACAATTAACTCGCTTATTGATCTCTTATGATAAGTGTTTGCTTTTCGTTGGTATTGATTTTTACTCCATCATTGGAATTAAGATAATCCAACGCATTCAAAACAGAACAATGACGAAGAGAAGGAAAGGCACAGCACCATTTCAGCAATTACACGAGTTACGAATGATCATTCGCGGCATGGTCCATTCGTTGGCGTTCACTGCAATTGTACAACATTGATTTGTGAAGACAGGCTTGTGACTGGTTCTATAGTTATTATCAGAGATGCGGGAATTTTGGTGGGAAGCAAAGGTGAGCTGCAAAATCCACTTTTGGCTTCATTAGGTTCATTATGTCTTCCCTGGGGTGTCAGGATTTTTATGCAGATATGTTGATTATATCCAACCTGTTACAGACCCGGTGCCATTGGAAATCTACAGATTTCTTTTCAATTTCTGAAGAGAGTTTGATTAAATCTTAGAAAATAAAACTAAAAGAATGGTCTTTTCAAAACAGACGCACAAAAACAGATTATTTTAACATCCAACTATCCACTAGTTGCTCAAATAGGAATTGAGTTACTGAAATTGAGAGTGAGCTTCACTTTGCTTTGTATTGTCCATATTACCGAGATGTGACTTTACCATTATTTAACAAAGCTGAAGTACGAGGGATTCAGAGGTGTTAGCTTGGGTGTTTGATTTGATTTTGCTCTTTATCTGCAGACTTTATAGAACAAGCATGTACGACAAGAAGGACGATACTACAGAGATGGTTCTCCGTCTCCGCATCGTAGCTTTGTCATCGACTCAGGCGTGTGGATTTTTACTGGCTATACTTGCGCTTTCAGTGTGTAACGTTCTATATGAGGTACAGGATCGTGCTGTGACTTGATGATGTGTTCGTTAGGGTACTGGAAGCCACACGTGAAATGCTTTTGTTGTGTCAGTGTCATTTCAGTTCCCACTTTGCGTGACAGGGAAATCAAATCATTCATTCATTCATTCATTGAACTCAAATATCTGGACATCTGGCTTGATAATCAAAGTATAATTAAACACTGTTAAAAAATGTGGTTCCTTCCTCAGAGGAAGAGTGCAGGAAGAGTTGAGTTCACTGAACTTTACTTTCAATTTTGGATCATTTACTGACAAACTGCCCCTCCTGCTCTCTGATTCTGGCAGCAGCCAGCTCAGAGCTGTGTAGCTGGTGCCATATGTTTTTAAACTATCTATCTATCAATCAATCTATCTATCTCTCTTGACTTAGTTTTGTATGTCTATTTTATTCTGCTTTGTTTAATGTGTTTTGACTCCCCCCCCCCAACGTCATGCATAAACTCTGAACCCTGTCAAATTGAAATTGAAAAAGTAATTCAAAATACATATAAATGTTGCATCATTTTCTCCTTTTGATAAGAAAAGAAAATCTAAAGTTCCAGAAAAAAAATTGTCAAAATACGCACCAGGACTCTAAAAGAGTAAAGACAGAAAACAAGTTCGATGATAAAACTGAATAAATCTCAGTGTCGCCATTCAGTATCATCAGATTTTACAAACTGCAGTCACATAATGGCCACTTCTCTGTTCTGCAGTTAATTCCTTTATCCAAATGTACTTTTCCATTCTTGTTTCCCACATCATGGAAATCACAGGAGGCCTGAATTCACAAAGCTGGTTTGTAGTTTTGCTGCTACACAACCCCCCCCCCCACACACACACACACATTCAGCTGGAGGCCACTATGTTAATCGTGCCGCTGTGCTAAACTTGTCTTATTCAGGCCAAGAAGAAGAAGAGGAAGAAGAGAGGTGATTCTATTTAGATAATTCTAATTCCGTTGTGTTTACTGCAGCAGTCTGGATTCATTTTTCTGTTGCTTTGAGGTTGCCACTCCAGCTCCGTCAGGGCAAAGGCTGCTTGAGTCAACCACACCACTTCATGCTAATTATTTGCTGTAGGGAGAGTAAAAAACAAAACAAAACAAAAAAAACCTTAAGTGACAACTTCATTTGCAGTATTTTCTTGGCAGATTTACCAGTGCACCTGTTTTGACACACACCGTTTGAATTTCTCACTCTGACACACATGGTTTTGCATGAATATGCTGATGATGCAACAACCTCGGTGACCAGGAGAATATTAAACCAATAACACAAGATGAGGAGGAAGTGTGTCACCGTTACATCGTGTTCTTGCCAGGTCTGTGTGGATGCAGCATTTGTTACTGTCTGTTGACCCACTGACTAGACCATTCACATACATGTCAGACCCATAAGCAGGCCAACATCTGAACTGTATCAGCATCTTTAAATAAAAATGCTCCTATGCTGACTTTCCTTATCTAGCAGTTAACTTTTCAGTCATCATGGATGATTAAATAAAGCAGAGAAAAGTCAGTGCAGTATTTCTTGAGGAGAGTTCTAAAAAAAAGAGATTTACTCCAAGCACCTGTAATTTGAGCGTGTGCATGTTGTTACACACTGACATGCTGCATTTGCTAAGGACATGTTTCCACTGGCTCACTTTGGCCCGGATGGGGTTGGTTTGGCCTTGTTTCCACTGGCCCCAACACGGTATTAACCATTACCATTTTGGTCCCTGCTCTGCTGGGGTTCCCAGCAAGCCGAGCAGGGACCAAAATGTGACGTATATACATACAGAAGCGGGGTGCCGATTGGGTAAGTTGCCGGCTTACGTCATCTACTTCGTATCACCTTGGCCTCGGCGGAGTACTGGTCGGTTGCTTGGTGAAGTCTTTTATACTTTTCTTGGCTGTTCTGTTTCGCCGCTTGAAGCCTTGCCCGACTGTTGTCTCTTACTTTTAGTTTAAGCAAAAACCAGGGACTGAGCAACAGGCATCACGCTGCCTCCATGACCTCCATTGTTGTTGTTGCGTCGCACACAAATTACGCCAGGGAACTCTCAGCTGGGGACTCCACCCACGCTGATGTGGTACCTTGTGCTAGTGGAATCACAACTTTACCGAGCCGTACCGGCCCGACCCCACCTGACCTGAGCCTTATAGATCCTGCAAATAATTAAGCAAGTGAACCATGAGGTGATGCAATGTTAAACACTTGCTAACTGTTACTCTTAAATTACAAAAGTATGTTCTTGTTGCCAGCCATGACTGATTATAAAAAAAGAAAATTTTATATTACTTTAGTAGGAATAATGATGAGGAAATACATAGAAAACCAAAGTAAAATGGCAACTTCTCAAGAAAGAGGTGTGGGAACACGGAGGCATGGGAGCATTAACTCGGTGACAAGGACTTACCTGATGAATCAGGTGATTGCATTCGAAAAATGCAGGAAATATGCCAAATATACGAAGTAAAGCAAGAAGGGAAGTCAATTTCAAAATAAAAGAAACAAACATCCAACCAACATATTCAGGCATGGGAACAAACAGACTCCCTGAGGGGAAGTTAATACAAAGATCAAAACACCAAATTCCAAACTGAAAAGCTCATAATCAAAACAAGTCTAAAACGGAGAGTTGAGAACTAAAAATAAACAGACCAAAGGGACTGTGATAAAGTCATGTGCTGTCGTTTTTGACCGTGGTAGAAGAGAGATCCTGGGAAGCCATCACAAGATTCGCACACTGACCGGGACACCGGGGAAGAAGGCTGCCCATGTTCACCATCCTGGCAGGTTTACATGGTTGCAACTGCGGACTTGTTTCAAACGGTGATGATCTGTAAGATGTGATTCATTATTTATTACTTCTTACTTTTTTTAAAAAGTAGTAGTATTAACTTCTTTTTTTTTCTCCCTGATTGATTATATTACAGATGTAGCCACTTAAATCTTCCCCTCCCAGCTGATAGACAGCCTATTTAGGGATCTTCTGAGTCCATCCCACATTCACTATGTCATTGTGGGGGGGTCTCACTCCAGCCAAAGACCCAGCCTGGTCATGGACTGGGCCATGGTTTTCCTGGAATGAATTACAGAATCAATGAGTCAACGTCTTTGGAAAAATTCCTCAACACACGAATCTCTAAAACAGTTGAGGTAGATGAAAAGCACACCTCGGTCAGCCAGACCTCAGGTAGACACTCGCTCATCTCCGGTGAGTTAAAAACAATTAAGCTGGTTTACAAAAAAGAAAAATGATATATTTGAATGTACCAATTCATGTAAAATTAATCATTTGTACTGTCGCTGCTAATCAATCACCGCTAATGATGTAAGTAGTGTGTTTCTTTTAAATCAACACGTACAACACAAAGTTCACGCGCTCCGACACGAAAAAACAACAATCTTCTACTTTATCACAAACGACTTTAACTGTGCTCAACCTGTCATTATCTTGTTGTCAATAGTAACACATTCTATTTATAGTCACGTTCTTACAGATTTATGAGTTAGACACAAAAGTTAAAGAGAGCCTCTTTCTCAACTGCATCCTGTTAGTTGAAAGCCGACTGACACGATGAAGACATCATGCTAGTCGCTGGGTTTTCATACATTTATTTATGTCATTCGCTTTGTTTATTACAGAACAGTTCAATTCTATGGTGCTGGGAAAACAAAATGTGTGGAGGAAAAAAAAATCTTCAGAAGAATAGTTTATTTGGAAGCCCTTACCTCACCACTCCTCCCATGTTCACCTCGGGCTCCCATCTGGCAGTGTCTGCATCAAGCGAAGAGATAGGTGCACCTTCCAGGACGGCTTTTAAAGGCAGCGTCATTTTCAGGCATGAGACTTTGATTGTCTGTATTACGACGTCTCTGAAAGCGTGTGGGATGGGTTTTTGCCGATCAAACAGAAACGTGCGGGGGTGCACCCAGCAGGTGGTTGCCTCGTGCATCTGTCTGATGTCTTGACACCCACAGGACGTCTGTGAGCTGGATGTGACAATATCAAACGCTGCTGCCCTGGATTCAGTGGCGGTGAGATGTAATTACATTGTGTTGCATGAGAAATAAAACGAGAGAGACAGAAGAGGAGCAGGGGGAGTACAAGGAAGGAGGTAGAGAGAAAATGGAAGGTTATTACCTTTGCAGAGACAACTCACTAGCAGAGATGGGGGGCTTTGATGGTGTGCCCAGTGTGTATCTTTTTGGTGTCAAATTGGGGATCTAAGGATCATTTATTCATGAGACTCCAGTACATCTCTACCAGCTTGGCTACAGTTTGTGTAGTTTGCCATAGGCCTGTACGCTACTTAAATTCTTCCTGAGTAATTTCTTTTATCCGATAGTATTTCAGCTTTAGTGGCAGCAAAGAAAGAAATTGTTCCTTTGCTCTCTCTCTCTCTCTCTCTCTCTCTCTCTCTCTCTCTCTCTCACCATCTCTCGTTGCTCGTCCAGTACAGGCTGAATCATTGAAAACGAGAACATGGTCCGGTAACGATGTGGAACCCAGTTATGTGGTTCATCATTCACAAGTCACACTTTGGAGCACCACAGAGAAGAAGGAAACCAAACTGGCTGGACGTCTGCTTGCTGTTGACGTTCATATAGCTCCTTTTCCACCCCATTGAAATTGTATATTTATAGGCTATTAGTCAATTTAGATTGGTAGCAATACGCTCTATGCGACCTTTTAAGACCAGAAGCCTGAAACACACTGGAGATGCCGTACACCCTTGCAGCACAAACAGAATCCTTCTTATGGAGATCCTCTCATTACAAAGTGTTGGATATTTTTTGAAAATAGACCTGATGCAGAAACAAACAAATACAAAAACAGACAAACGTTATGGCGTTCATTTTTAGCATGACGGAAGCATTCAGTGTGGCTGCTCCAATTGGTCATCGTGATTATTGACAACACCGACCATTGCTCCATTCAGGTTACGCGAGGCAGGTCATCTTTCCTATTGGTGGCAAAGTTTTCATTCCATGTTTCTGTCTGCAACAGAGACTTAGAAATAACTTTAAGTGGTTCCGACGATTCTACCAACTTCCTTATTTTTTCTTTTTCAATCCTAGAAGCAGGAGAAGGAAATCAGTTCTGTAATGACTTGAAGTTCTCCATCCATTCATTTTCTATACCACTTATCCGTTAAGGGTCGCAGGGGGGCTGGAGTCTGTCCTGGCTGACATTGGGTGAGAGCCACCAGTCCGTAGCAGGGCCATCAGGAGCAATTAGGGGCTCAGTATCTTGCTCAAGGACACTTACTTGAAGTTCTGGGGTTTTTTTTTAATCAAAAGTGCATAAATATACTTGGCAGATTTGATTTTAAATCATTCAGTAATAAGAATTTCATCTACTATCCAGTAAAGATGAGGTTGGTTTCTACCAACTTTTGTGAACAAACAAACATTTTTCAACTTTCCTGCTCTATAATGCAGGTATATAGAAATGCCACGAAGAGAAATGTTACTTTTTGGACTGTCTTAATCTGCCCGTCCATCCCAGCACTGAAGAGCCAAATCCCTCTACTCCATTTGCACACATGCAGCCAGCAATGAACCCCCACCATGCCTCACATTTGCAGATGCTTCATAGTGCACTCCGCTGATCCGAAGAACAGAGATGGAAAATTCTAATTTGGACTCATCAGTCCAGAGCACCTGCGACCATTTCTCTGCAACCCAGTTCTTGTGTTATCGTGCACAGGTGATCCGCTTGACTTCACCTCCACATCAGAGTAATGGCTTTTTGAGTGAAAGTCTTCCAGGAGCAGACCTCTTCTGGCCAGCAAGGGCTATTCCAGGGTCCTGCTGGTTTCTGACAGTTCTGAGCTGATGGCCGTTAGACACTAGTAATTTCAAAGAGAGGTCAGCTTCATGTGGCTTTCCTTCGCTGCACTCAGCAGTTTTCTCAGCCAACCTCCGTCCATGAGAATCTCAACCTTATATGTTTCTCTAGCACAGATGCAGGATGACCTCTGATGACCTTTAACCAGGATGATGTGGCATCTTGAGTTTTAGGGGAAGTTGACAAATCTTCAATTAACTTTTCACTCATTTTTACTCTCCCAGTTCCAGCTGTCCCCCCCCCCCCCCACTGACTGCTAATCTTCAGTTCAACAAGTACACATTAGATATTAATTATGTACAGCTTTGGTTCCTGGCTGTAAGACTCAAATGAGGACTTAAAATCCTGCGCAAATGTGTGTGTATGAATGAGACTCGTGTGTGTTGTATCAGCAGCTGTTTGGTGCAACCGTTTCATTGTGCATTGAGCTTCATGGATCTTTTTCAGTTCATCTGAAAAACAATATGTTATTCTGTAATTTTTTTTTCACTATTTGTAAAAGACGTTGATGAAAATTGAAAATCACCAAAAGGTTTTGCATTCCTAAAATGTTCAGTTTTTCTTGGGAAGAATTTAAGCAAATGAGTAACACCTTTATCGCTGTTGACGTGTCCGACATTAAACTTTAAGGTTGTGAATGGTTTATGAAGAAAAAAGCAAAGAAATGCAGCGTTTCATGCCTCATTTTAAGCATCAGCAGCAGCTTTATCGCCAGTTTGAAGCTGGTGCGTGTGCCATTTTTCACACCAAGCTCCCTCTTCCCTTAACTAGCACATAGACTTGCACTCTGTCTGCATTGACGGTATGTTGTGAGCTGTGGTCTCCTGTTATTTTGGGACACCAGAAAGCATTTGTGCCATGGACTGAGAAGAGGCTGGTCAGTGCAGTTGTGTGTGACGTGCTATTTAAAGGATACATCAATCAGACAAGCCGGTGCGCCGCATTGCAAAGCATTGCTATCGAGGCCTGAAAACGTAGAGGCGCTGGCCGTCTCCTCCTCCCAGACCTGCTTCACCCCTGATGGCTTCGTTGGCCTGCTGTTCCCAGAATTAGTGATGTTCGATACCACCAATTTCATTTCCGATCCGATACTGAGAAAAATTCATGCTGGTATCGGCGATACCGATCCGATACCGATACTTTGTGCAATTACACCTAATGTGTCTGGTAAATCTGGAAAAAAAAGTAGTGTATTTCAAATCATAGCCTCACAAAAATACAAGAAATCCAAGTCATTTCTTATATATATTTCAAACTTGAGGCAGCAGCCTTCTTCTTATACAAGCCAACAGAAAAACAGAGGACACAGCCATATAAAATATATGAAAATAGTCTCAAGTTCAAGAAGAAAAGAAAATATGTAAAATAATAAACCCTATTATTAATCCAAGATGAACTCATGCAACTATTTTTTGAAGTGTGTATTTATTTTGTTACTTTTCATAACCATATTAATTTGAACAACTTCAACAGCAACAGTGCTTAGCACTGCTTAAGTTCCATATTTTTAATTGTTACCTGGATAGTGCCTGCCTGCAGCACAGAAGGACTCGGCCAGAGACGTCTGTCTTGCCCTTCCAGCAGCAGCACCTGAAGCTGCGCTCTCCTCTTCTGTCCGATTTACAGCATATGCCTCATACTCTGTGTTGTGGGATAACCTCAGGTGTTTAACGAGGTTTGTTGTGTTGCCACAACTTCTTACTGTTTTCACACATATATCGCACACTGCCTCTTGGCTGTTTGTGGAGCTAAAGTAGCTCCACATAGCACTCCGCATACGCTCCGCCATTGCGAGTGAGTGAGTGACTGAGCGAGAGCGAGCAGCGCGTGAGCTGTGCTTCCGCATTACGCTCTTACCCAGGCGGAAGAAAAAGTAGTTCCCACCAACTATGTCATTTATCCAAGATCTCGATAGTTTAAATATTTTCCACTTTGTTCTTGTTAATAATATACATAATCTCAAATGACTGAAGTATCAAAAGGATCGATATTTTGATTTGAGAATCGATTTTAGAACCTAGAGATCTGGTATTGGAAGTATCGATATTTCAGTATCGATCCGCACATCACTACCCGGAATAAACACCAGACGTGCTCCTTCACCTGGCTCAGGAGGAGGTCCGTTTCTCATATGAGAAGTGTTCTCTCCTCTCCTGAGTTGAAATGCGTGCGCCACTGAAATAGCAAAACACCCAGCGCTGGCACACCATGGGCTTTAAAGGCAATGATAGAAGGCACCCTGATTGGTTTGAGTGATGTCACACCTGAAACACAATTATGAGTAATTAGGTGTCTAATGACTGCCTTTTTGCACTGTGCATCTGTAATCTGGTTACACGCCCTCTAAATACCAAAATGAAGCTGAACACACCCCGAACGCTCAGAGCGCGCATAGCGCAATCTGCCAACCACCTGCTGCCATATATTACTTAAAAAGGAGCCCTTAAAATTTGCAGATTAAATGCACAGAGGAGCGCAGCATGGGTCTCATCTGAGAAAAGAGAAACAGGTGCTCACTGGAGAGGACTGAAGGAATCATGACAAAGACTGTTTTGGGGAAATTTGGGATATTTTTCATGAAAGACATGAAGATGAGCAGTCGACTTTGTTGATCACATATTTATTCAAATGCACCGCACCCAGGATATCCACGTCTCTCCTTCTATTCCGTGTCACGAAAATCTGTCAGGATTCATCATGAATTACGAGAAGTACGAGCAGCTTCCCTCTGTGACTGACATCATAACTCAAACTGTAAATGAAGTCACATTGAAATCAAACCTGAGGAGCTGATCAATAGATTCGAAACAGTACAGGCTGTTTTTAACGGCAGTGTTGCATGAACAATATGAGCAACGATCCTCAAACCTCCCCCTCAGTGAGTGATGGAGAGTCCAGAAATAGATAAATTAAGAACCATTTAAGCGCAAGCATGATTTTTGACACTTTAGGGATAACATAAGGTTTTATACTACCTTAAAAATTCCCATGTCTCACTTGGACAAGTGGGTGGGATTTTTCCACTTTCAAATTTGTCAACATAAATTTTCCTGACGGGAGTGAGTGAGTTATCAAATGTCAAGAAAAAAATGAAGTCACCCTGCTTAATTTTAATCTATATGTAAATGAACGAAAACAAAAACTGTGTACCATATTAGCAAATATTCTGGCGCATTGTATGATAATTCTGGGCATTAACAGAGAACTCCGAACATCGAAGCCGGGTTCTGGTTCTGCGCTGGTGACGTACGAGAAGGACTGAAGGATTTTTAAAGAGGGACCTTTATCTCTCTTTTCATCACTCCATAAATCAGGAGGTACTGTCAGCAGCTACACAGGCGTATTCTTGCTTCACGTTTTTCAAGATAAATGTCCCACAAATCAACCTATTAATGACAGATTGACAAACCCCTCAGTAAAACCTTCAGATTCTAGATAAGAATACAACTATACATGTTTTTATTGTCTTGACTCTGAAGAAGAGATTTCTGGCTCAAAGGATGAGAAGTAAAATAACTCCCTCTGAGCAAACTTGAAAACATCTTATTTTCCCCGTTCGGACTTCAAGTAAATCAACATGTAAACCGAGGTGAGATTCAGCTTCATGTTTTTACTGGGCAGGCTAATAACAATTCCTCCAAGGACTCTCAAGATTTCCTTGCTAACAGCCGGTTTAACATGTAGTACAACATAAAACACCGACAGAGATCATTCATGTTTGCTGCTAACAGGAACAAAATCGTGATTCTGCAGCAGCTTATTCCACTGTTGCAAAATTATCAACAGTTTCGAATTTAGATTCATTCATATGGAAGTTTGCACGTGTGATGCTATGACATGTAACTCGTGTTGTAGGCATTTTAAAAACTTTGTTCATATTTTCCATAAAGTAAGCTTTTACTTGAACTCCACTTTTTTTCAGCAGAAACAGTGCAATTTTAGTGAAGGAATATTATTATTTTTGCACAATTAAAGGCATATTAAGTAGAAAGAACAATACCTACACTTAAATACTACAGCCACCTCTAAGTATTAATGTACATCATCATGGTGATGCTGAAAAATAAAGTTTGTCTACAGCTCAGTTATTAGATTTGAAACCGAAGACAAAAAAACCCCACCCGTGGTTTCTTTAATGACAGTCTTAAACGACGCGTGCTTGTGTGTGTGTGAGTTGTGATGCCACCGTGATACATTCACATCTACTTCTATATGTATTCATAACTACATATTTATCATCTGTATAAAGGCAGGTAGTAGAAAGTGCAGGGGTGTCCCCTGATACTCAGCAGGGTGACTGAAGCCATCCCAGTATGACAACTTTGCTACAGAAATGCAAGTGAGTCTTCTGTCATCCTTCACAGCCTCCAAATGTCCTGCTGAGATCTCGTCCGCCTCTATGAAGGTTTGCAGTAGCACCAGCCAAGTGGAGGAGTCCCGGCGAGGAAAAACAGACATGTACTGCACACACAAACACACAGAAGAAGAAGAAAGGAATTAAGGAGTAGAAGCAAACACTCTAGGAACAAAATAAATTCTAAATTGAGCTTTTTGCTGTGATGTTGTTCAGTCTGAAGTGTTTCTTATTTGTGTGTGTTTGTGTATGAAATTTCATCCCACTAAAACAGTCCCGTGTACTATTATCTCTCCTCAGAAGCCAGCAGCAGGTTCTCTTTATCCCTTAACACCACCTTGTAATGACAGCACCTGACTTGTGCGGCTGTGGCATCTGGATAGATGAAGGGATGAGGTGAAGTGGAAAAAAAAGGAGGGAATTTGCTCCAGTAATTGGTCTATTTTGTCCCCACATGCTATTTTCCTTCTCTCTGGTGACTAAAGGAGGAATGTGTTGCACTGGCAGACAGATGGTTCGAAGCAGATTTGTATTAGAGCCTGCAGGGAGACGGAGGGAGGTAGTGGGAAATGAATGAAAAGAAGTGGGAGGGCACTGTGAGAGGAATAGAAAGAAGCAGTGGTCCCAGAATGAGTACTGAAGTGCAGGGGAAGGGGACATCCAGCTGTGGGTGATGTAATACAGTTGGCTGGTGAAATTTTTCACGTTTTTATACAATCAGAGTGTGGTTAAAAATGCATTCCCTATTCTCATCGGGGTACTTTGAAAGATTTTTTTTTTTTCTCCGCCACTTTTTGAAAGTAGTCTGCCAAAGAGCGATGAACATTTCAGCGCTCTGCTGAATATGTGCTTTCTCTCAGGACAGGCGGAGGCTCCTGTTGATACCTACGCTGGTGAGAACAGTGCAACAACTGTTTTTCCACAGGTGCAGGAATGATGCTGGAGCAGGGGTCCTGTCTGGGAGACGCCACTTGGTTTATCTGCAACTATTGGCAAGTTTAACTGCAGTCAAAATGGATCTTTTTTGTGAAAACGTGTAAATGTATTTGTGTATTTTACCTGGTGTAGCAATCAGCGAGCTCCGTGTCCCGGGGAGGAGCTGGGGACCCATGGGGCGGAGCGTGACCTCCGTGTACTGCCCTCCTTTTGCTGCTGCAGTCTCCACAATATGGCTAATCAACATGAACTCCATGGATTGTGCATTAAGAATACTAATGCTGCAACTCTGCTGCGCTAATTTCATTTGACTGCTCACCTGTGCGACATTAACTGTGTCGTCTCTCATTCAGGTTGATGCCTGACGGGGTTCTCGACCTCTTAACAGGCAGTACACAGCAGTAACAGGGATGAGAATACAAAACGTTCTTACTAAAGGACTGAAGAATGTCTCATTCATTCAGTAGGAGATTTACCACCTCACTCTGCCTGTCAGCACCTCTCAGGCTGAGGGGAGCTGTCTGACAAAGCTGGAAATGGAGTATAAATTGTGTACAACAAGGATTTCATTTTATGTTTAGTGGGAGCTGACACATCACTTAATGGGCCTAAGATTTTTTTCACTACATGTTGATCGGATTTGTTATTTCTAACAAGTAACGGGGGATGTCGTTTTTTTTTCAATAGCACCAATTCATAATTATGTCACAGCATTTTTTTCAAAACAGGTAACCAGAAGTTCTCCTAAGAGCGAACGACAGTGGCAATGAAATCTCCCTTTAAATAACGCTATCACTTAGTACTACAACCACTACTTCCACTACTACTGCTACTGCCAGTATGATAGGCAGGTGTTGAGCCGGATCATGGAACCATAGGAGGAGAAAGGAGAAGAGAAAACCACTTTGGTGTTTATCACCCAGTGGGTAACTTTGGCCAAGATTAAGCCTACAGGGCTGCACTGCCACGTGTAGAAAGAGAGGAGAAGAAGGCTCATCCTCCAAAGAGAGCTAAATTCTGCAGCGTGGGAGCTGTGTACACATGGCCATGCTGCAGCTTAGGTGATTGTAATAGAAACTCAGCCAGAATATCTGCTACTGCGCCTGCTGTATGTCAGAGTCAGAAGAGGCAACAGCAGCGCATCCTGGCAGTAGAAATGACTGTGCCGCTTCATAAAGTCACACCAGCATGCTAAAATCCTTACAGCTAAAAGACAAGACTGGATCCTAGATGTAATGTAGATATTTTTAGCTTGGTAGACTAAGTGCCTCGATTTTGCCTCATTCATTCATTCATTCATTCATTCATTCAAAATCACACTGTTAGTTTATTAAAGGTGGGAACCTTCTCATCAAGAGCTATTGGAGATTCAGTGTCTTGCTCCAGGACACACTGAGCATCGCTGTGGGGCTGTGGGAAGAAACCCTGAAGCTACTTTTCTGCTTGTCACTAAAAAAGTCACTAAAATCTTTCTTTTGTCTCTGATTAGAAACTTTAATCTGTATTCAATCCTGGGTCACATAATCCTTCAGTAGATGCTCTGATAAGCATCAGAACACAAACCCTTGGTGAATACAGTAGTTCAGAGGCAATGGCACCTTGTTGCCTATGCAATCTCTGTAACTTTTGGTTGCATCAACATCCTTCGGTCTGTATTGAGTTTGAAAAACAAAATATAACCCCTGAAGAACCATTACTGCCCTCCATGCTGCTTTTGAAGGCCTACTGTTGGTTTACAATGTTTCGCTGTGCATTTGTGATGTTGAAGCAGGAAAAAAAAAAAAGAAAATTTAAAGGAAAGTCCCCCACTCGCAGATGAAAAGTAGTCTCCACTAACCGGTACGCTGGCATGTGCTGTGGAAGAAAGCTTTAAACTTCAAAGACGACAACTCCACCCACAGAGCCATAAATCTAGTTTAGCATGTTAGCATGCTGCCATTTATGCTTAACGTAACATGCAATATGGTTTATGCCTTTTCAACCTGTTAAAATTTCACATGATGAATGAAAACCTGCTGATGGTTCCCTGAGTGGTGGAGTGATTAAAACGACCTTAAAGCAATGTGTACATGGAGGTCATCAGGGCACTGAAAGCTGCAGCGTTTTTATTCTGTAGCACTTTAGTACCCTCGAGCACAACGCCATCAACATACGGTTTTAGCTGGAAGGGCAGTAATTGCTTGAGAAACTGGGACTCTGACCTTTTCCAGCATTAAAAAGCAAACCTCCATCAGTAATCTCAAGATAAGGTGTTAAGTGTTACCAAGTTGAAAACGAGCGGTGTCCAACAGCTATGACTTCCCAATTAAGAGGTCTTGATTCACTCTCAAGTGACGCTGCCCAGTGTTTTGGCCTCCAGAGTCACTTAATTGTACTTTGACTGGTCATTAAAGGGAACTGGATTGGAACTACTTCTTGCTGAAGTACACTTAAGGGTAGTGACGGCCTAACTTTACACTTTAATGACCAAACGACCAGCACGTGATCTGTATAGTGAAGCAGAAAGACTATTTTGTATATTTGATGTATTGTGGGATGTCGTGGTTTTTTTATTTTATATTACCACCTCTACAATAACCTGTGTAAACATAAAGAGTGCTGTGATTGTAAATGCTTTCAGGAAACTCCCATCTCTCTATAATGTCATTCTGTCTGGCTGAAGCGTTCTTCCATTATCATCATGTGATAGCATCAAAATAGTCGACAACAGCGTTGACGTCAGTAAAATGTCAGATTATTGTCCTGATAGAATGAAGGTAAATCAGGGAAAAGAGGCATGATGGGATGAAGAGGGAAGAAAGCTATTATTTTTTTCTTTTTATTTTGCAAAAACTATGCATTAATCACTTCCCCAAACTTGAACCCAAAACTTTATACTTATTGCCATAGCAACGGTGTCCACAGACTATCACCTCCGGTAAGAAGTGACATTTTACTGTATTTGAAAACCTAGGAAGTAGAGCAAACGTCAGCGAGACCTGACATATGAATACATGAGAGTGTTGCTAACAGCTTTTGTCATTATTCAGCCTCACATACGATCACATATTTCATCAAAAAACAAATGACATGATCACACACATCAGCTCAGACACAATTAGGGCTGGTGTCCCACTCGACTGTCTGATTGATTTATGCTCTCGTTTGTCTAAAATCTCATTGGTCAACAGTTTCTCTGTTAATTTTAAAAGGAATAAAGTGCTTTCCAGGGTGAATCAATTTCAACAACACACACACACACACACACTCACACAAACGCACACAAGCACGGGTCAGACAACTGTCAGAGCATCAGAGTGTATGCGCGAGTAGAGCAAACCTACACTTTCACATAAAAAAAGGCTGAAGGCATTTAGGCATCAAAGCACGTGTTCAATAAGCTCACGCAGGAACGTGATAGTTCCACCTGTCTCCTGTTAGGTTTGCACCAACGCAGCCTGATTGTTAATAGCAAAGAGTCGTATCCTAAAAACACCTGAGGGGACCAAACCCGGCGAGCGGAGAAGACAAAACAGAACCAGCCCGTGCTGCGGGTGCATCCCTGGAAGACCCACCTGCAGAGCCGTGTGTGTGCTGATGAGTGAGTAAGTAAAAGAGTGAGTGAGTGAATGATTGCCGATTGAAATTCAGTTCTTCACTGCACTGATGAATAATGGAATCCAACGTGACCATTTGCCTCCCCTCCTCCTCTCACCTGTTCACTTTACATGCAGCCTTCATCACCGTTTCTAGTCAACCATATCATAAGGATACTTTTACCGCCAAGGGAGAGACCTGGTAGGTGAAACTCATTATAAGCACTGTAAAACACAACAAAACCATAATGATCACAAACTGATGATGAAGCTGCTGATGAGCTTGGTGGCCAGGCTATGATTATGAGTAATGGACTGGCTTAATGCTTTATAAATTATAGTCTATGGGGTGCAGAGCTGGAGATGCGCGATAGATGTAAGTTACTTTATAGTTCGGTGATGGAGATGATTGGCAGTCAGGTCAACCGAGGACCTGAACCTTCCCGTTCGTGTGCGTGTGTTTCAGAGAGAGAGAGAGAGAGTGTCAGCTGATGACCTCACCCGCCGGGAGCCATGATATTTTCAAGTAAGCTCACTCCAACCTGCCCGACCATGTGTTATGAGTATACCTGCACAGCAGTGTTACACACTCTGAAAGCACGGATCACTCAAAACAACATTATTTCTTCTTAAGAGGATTTTCTCCTTTAAAGTGACAAACACGCACACGCACACACACATGCACACACACTAACCAGGGGAAAGAAATAAGGAAAATTAGTAGAAAGAAAGGGAAGTTTGCTGTAATCTCCTGCAGTCCCTCCTCATCATGTCCCTGGTTAACAGGCCGACGGGTCATCAGGCACAACCTCCGCTCCCAGCCAGCTGCTCAACTGGTTCATCGATCATCCACAATGTTTGATTGACATTCCCTCGCAGGCATGCTTTCTCACCAGACAGGGGAGGGTGCGTGTGGTGAAGGTGATATGGGGGTTTCGATGACCGGATCATCACAACACCAGATTCTTTCCCTGCTGCTAAGCTTAAAATCAGTTGTAGGTAGGATGAAGCCTTTTCTTATCTTTAGTTTTTTCCCCTAAATGTTTCTCTTCGATATTCCTCTCAACGTCTGTTTGTGTGTCCTCATCCAGACTGTTGTTTGGGTCTTGATTAGAGTTCATTTGAAAAACTGGTATATTGAATTTGATTCAAGTACCTTCATTCAATGTAATTTACTCATCGACAAAAAAAGAAGTCATTTCCCAGACAAAAGTTAATGGAAATCCAGAGGAGCTCCAGACTTCACATCAGTCCCGGGTGAACTCATGTTATGTGTGCATGCGTGAGCATGTAGCATTGGGTGTGACTTCATGGTTCAAGGTGCTGAGTATTAAGTTCTTAAGTTCATTAATTCTTAAATGGAAAGGTGATTCGTTTCTGATTTGTTGTTGTGGCTGTGTTTCTGTACCATATCATTCTGTACTAACTGGTCTGACTTGAGTAGGAACTCGACTGTAACGATGTCAGTCTTCAAAAGTAGCGAGTTTGGTACCAACTCAACTGAATCCCCTCCCCTTCATCTTCTGAATCCATCCCTCACCTTTGCTCCCAAGGTTTGTTCGGACTCTCTCATCCCTCGTGGGCCTCTGGTTGAGTTGCTCCTCCAGCACAGAACCTTCCACAAGATCCTGATGCGCTCCATCTCCTCCTTGTCCAAATGGAGGATTTCCATAAAATGAAACATCAGCTAGTTTAGTGAACGTAAGCGGTCAGGAAGCATCATTAGATTTGCTAAGTAGAAGAAGCTCTTGTCAGCAACATGGTCTCTTTAGCAGTGCAACTCAAAGATATATCAAGAATAAAGCGTGTTTAAATTTATCTGATACTTGCTGAAGTTTTAACAATGCGGTGTTGAAAAATTAAACAAGACTCGCCAGTATTTCATGTTGAATTTTAGTCAGCAAAGTAACAAATATCCAAAGCTGTGAAATAAATTTACCACAGTTAAAAGGAAAAACCATATTTCTTCCTGAATTGTGGTGGAGGGGAAATGTCAAGTAGCATAAAATTGAAACACAAGTAAAGTACAAAATTGCACTTCAGTACTTGAGGAAATATTTCACTCCAATCCACCGCTGCTCCCTCGCTCCAGGGAGAGTAGTCTTGGAGCAAAACACTAAATCTCTAAATTCTCATTAATGTGAAATCACCCTGGCTGTGTCAAGATTATTCGGGGATTAAATGAATAGATTAACTCTCCAGACACAGTTATAGTTCTGCAAAAACACGTTAATTTCTTTTGTATTTTCACCATTTGATTGCTTATTTGGTCCAACCACCAGACAAAGTTTAATATGATGTGAAGTAGAGAAAAATATTGGCCATTTTATGCTAAAATGGAAATATTTAGAGAGATAAATTAGGGAAATTTGTCTTGGATACACACATGCACACACAATACCTCCGACACAACATCAGCTTGTCTTTGTACAAGAAGAGATGTTGAAATGAGCCTCTACCAAACACATATGCAACAATAATGATCACTCTTACCAACTGTTCAGACAGGGGAAAACGCCTCTTGCTATTTATTCAGTTTTTCTCTCTGTTTTCTTCTGAGCCAGGCTCATTTCGTACCTCCTCCCCCAGGCTCGGCCTCTCATCTGTCCTCCATCCTGCTCATCCAATCAGTCCTCGCCTTCTGTCCTTCTACCAGGGCGCTCTGGTCTCCTAGCCAGAGCAGGTTTAGATGCCCTCCTGCAGAACGCTTCTGCCAGGACCTGCTCCAGTCCCAGTCCCACCCTTCATGGAGGCTGAGTCCAAAACCTTCAATCTGATAAATTGTGTTTTTGCATATTCATGTATTCACGTTCTTGCATTTCTACCACCCCCTCACGCGAACTTGTGTATTTCCTTTATGTCTTGATACGTGAGAACCAAAGTAAACTAGACTATCAACTAATATAATGCACCGGTCAAAGAGTACATGAATACATATCATATATTCTGTAATACATACATGTATTTTGATTACAGAGGGTAACGCACTCCCAAAACCTCACTGTGGTATAGAACTCCTCGCCGTGCCTGCGGGTCAGTGCTTATGTAATAGTCGTGTGTTTCTGATTGGCTGTGTGATGTTGATGGAGCTGTACTACTGTATTACTGCAGAGCAAACCTTAATCAGCTGAGCAGTGTGTGTGTGTGTGTGTGTGTGTGTGTGTGTAGCCTCCTCCCAGGGCAATCGTTAAAAAAAAAAAGCCCCTTCAGAATTATTTCTACATTCAACACTTTTAATTGAGTTGCCATGTGTTCCAGGAAGTGGACTGAGGCTCGGTGCCGGTCATCAGTATCTACTAAGGAAGCTCTCAGAGGTTTGTGAGGCTTTCGCAGCAAAGGCTAAATGTCTTGCTGGGATCTGGACTGCCTACTGTAGGAGGGTTAATTAAATCACAAATCTATTTACTCTTTGCCCTCAATTACCAAGTTAATGCTGAGTCACTGCGGACGTCTGCTAGCACTCGGCCAGAAAGTTCCAAGACATATTTGACTGCAAACACCCCCCCCCCACACACACACACACACACACACACACAAAATATTAAAAAGTATATTTGTTTGAGTTCTGTTCAAAGTACCTCATTAAACTTGTTCTGCAAAGAATTAGACAAAATTCAAGAAATACACACTGAGCTGGAGTAGAATAACTTAATACTTGTGACATTATCTGTTCCTGCAGGAAGATAATTCCTCTTGGCAGGAAATACGTTTGGAGCCTCGAATACGTCTAAACACAGAAAGGATCAAAACTTGGAACAGGTGATTATTTGCTTATTGAATCTCATGATTTGTTTTTATCTCTTTTGTTATCAAAGTATCATATTGCAGGGGGAAAATGTCAAAATTCCAGAGACAAATTGTGAATCTGTAGTGCAAAATGAAATATCCATTCATCCATTTTCTACCGCTTATCCTGTAAAGGGTCGCGGGGGGTGGAGCCTATCTAAGCGTCTTTTGGGTTCATCCTGGACAGGTAAAATGACATATACCAGTAAAAAGATTTGAAAACGCAGCCAGATTATTTTAGTAGAGTAAATAATCCAGTATTATATTCTAAGAAATCTTCTTCTTTGGGCTTCTGACAAGTCTCCACATCTCAAGTCTACTTCTTGTATCACCGTGTCTTGTAATAAGTTTAGAGGGATTCTTTAAACTAGAAAATATAAATCTAAAATAAAGTTTTGGAAAAATAGAGAATGGGATTTTTTTGGGGGGACATATTCAATTGTATGTCAGTATACCGGAATAAACTGCAGTTAGAGAGGTCTAAATGTGTTGCCGTGAACTTGGATGCAGATTTCTTTACTTGGATATCGAACCTGAGATGTTGATGGAAGAGTTCAAGTTTCAGAGAGGTTAAAAAAATTAAAATGTAAAACCCAAAAAAAAGCGCATATAATATTGCCGGGAGCCTTGTAGCTGTACAGTTAGCGTAGCTCGCTGAGGGAAGGGTAGAAAGCGCTTGAAATGGTTTGTCGAGGCAGCAAATGAAGGTTTGAATAGGAGAGTGGGCTCAAAGAAAGGAAGCGTGCACAAGGTTGACACAATTCACATCATGGAGCTGCCAATGCATCTAACACATTACATCTCATCTTAGCACAGCAAACACTCACGCACAAACCTACACAGACATGTCTTGCACATACACTCAAGCTTTCCATTGAGCTCTTAAGAAATGGTACTTAAAAGGGGAAGAAAGGGAGAAGTGTGAGCAGGACGGGTGAGGGTGCGGGTGGAGGGTGCTTGATTGATCGGAGACAATGAAAAAACACCTCTCCTTCCCAATGTACTGGTAATCTCCCTTGTCAGCTTTTAGAGACACTCTATAATTTGATAAATCGCTGGGCTGAGATGAAGTGAAACTCGACTTGACATTGTGGGGGCTCCTACAATGACCATCTGCTCCCTCTTTCATCGCACATTAAACACAGAAGCTCTCTCTTTCTCGGCTTTGTGTTAAGAGACATTCTCACAATTTGTGCTGAAAGGAAAAGAGTAGGATAAAAAAGCAAGAGGCTGACACCAGAGAGCGATAAAAACGACCTGTAAATGCAAGCGCAGTAGTAAAGACAGTCGGAAAAACAAATGCAGCCCCCCCCCCCCAAAAAATTCAATAAATACATATAAAGATGCTGGTGACTGACATGTTTTGTTTGTTTCATCACGGAGGAAATATTTGTTTGCAAGTGAAGCGTCTTGTCATGAACGAAGTTTAAACATTTGCTCTCCACAACAGTGTTAATTCCAAAACTGCAAAATGAGTGTTTTCCTGTTGGCACTGTATGTTTTTTAGATCCTTTAGTTGGAAAGAACAGGCCAATATTTGCCTAACACACACACACACACACACACACACACACACACACACACACTCACACACACAGGTGTACACACGCGCGCGCGCACACACACACGGCCACCTACTTAGCTTACCACGCACACATGCACAAACAATAGCAGACACAAAGGAACACTGTATGATATTTGGAATAAGAAGCTTTGTGCTGTTATAGTCTGAGTACCTGCAGGCAATTCGATTTATTTTAACCTTAATTTATCCCTGGAACGGCTGACAAAAAAGGCTCTGCACGGGGTGTGTTTATTGTGGTAAAATAAATAGCAGATGCAGTGGCATTTGTACTCACACAAATGGGAAATGTGGGATATTTCCCACTTTATGAGGAAGCTGTCGTTTGGTCGCTCAGCTGCTGTTTTCTATGAGTGAAACATCCTGGTCCGTGCTGACAAAGTCAGGTCTGCTTCTTTACCTGGCTGATAACGGATTTATTCCTGCTGAATATTCCACGACGTTTTTTAACATTAGACAGACAAGTCAAGGGGGCGTGTTTGAGTAGCTTCTGCATAACGGCTCTGTCTGTTTGGGTTCTTTTTTTTTAGCAGTTGTGTGTGACTGAGTTCTGATGAAGATGATGGGGGGGGGGGGGGTAATTGATGCTCGGCGTGAGCTGACTGGAGCCCTGTGACCTGTGACACCAAGCTACGAGTTACTACGCCGACTTGAATCTATCATATCAACGTATTCATCCGTACAAATGAAGATTAAAGAGATCTTTTCAAGAGGGATCCAGCATCCTTACACGTGTCTGAATCTGCAGCGTAAAGGTTTAACATTCCCTGCTGGGATCACATATCAACAGATCTCAGGTCAGCTTTTCCCAAATGTAATCACGTACGTGTGTTATTGACAGTGTTCTTCAGTGTGATGTGATGTGAGAGTTGCATCTCAGTGAGACTTTTATTTTATCAGTGGTGATTGACCAACTTTAGTTGACCTGTTATTGAAACAGTTATTTGAGGTTTTTTGTTTTTTTTAATGAAAGCGAAGTTGTGAACGGTAAATGTAAGCAGGTGTAGCTCAGACGCTGGAACACAACCCCTCCCTGGTTGAGCAGCTCCCACAGGTCGATTCCAGCACTGAAGCAGAACCTCACTCAGGAATGTTTTAGGAGCTAATTCTATCTTTAAGGCACTAAAAATACAAATACTAATCCTCTGTAAACACTAGAGGGTAGTCACACAACGCAGAACCCTGTTTAGGCCACCTCAGCCAAAGTCCATGAAAAAAATTTAAAGTTAAAAAAAAGATCTGAGCAAAACATGATAGCTGAAGAGTAAACTTGTTATCTGTAGCTACTACTAGTTAGCTAGTTCGTATTTGTTCTCCATGAAGACAAATTTTCACAAAAATTCCACCAAATTTGATTAAAAATGTGATTTATCCCATCAAACATGATTAATTTCACATTTTCCATTTAATTAGATACAAACTGCGGCACGGTGGTGCAGTGGTCAGCACTGTGGCCTCACAGCAAGAAGATTCCAGGTTCAAGTCCCGGCTCCATCACAGGATCTTTCTGTGTGGAGTCTCCATGTTCTCCCTGTTCCTGTGTGGGTTCTCTCTGGTACTCCAGCTTCCTCCCACAGTCCAAAGACATCAAGAGAGGACGAGGCTGATTGATACTCTAAATTGACTGTAGGTGTGACTGTGAGTGTGAATGGTTGTCTGTCTCTATGTGTTGGTCCTGTGATGGACTGGTGACCTGTCCAGGGTGAACCCCGCCTCTCACCTGAAGGCTGCTGGGTTGGCTGCAGCCCCCTGCGACCCTTAACAGGAGAAGTGGTAGAAAATGGATGGATGGATGGATGGATGGATGGATACAAGCTATAGAGAAAAGCGTGTCATCAGCGGAGAACAACTGCAGTGAAAACACTCACGCTAACTGCTCGTGACATTAGCTAGGTTGGTGGCTAACTAGGGACCTAATTTAGCAGCATGTTCTCACGATACTTAACAACACTTTTGTTTGTCTTTTACATGAACTTTCTTTCTCTCAACACAAAAAAAATATAAATAAAAACTCTTTCCAAAAGCTTCTAGCCTGGTCTGTCAGTGTGACATTGTGCTGCAGAACAAAGAAAGCAGTGAGCAAGCCATTATTATCACTTCAGGGACCCGGAATACACATTCCCCCTAGGACGCTGGAAAACAGACCTAAAAACAAAAATATCATCAGAGATAAAATAAGCAAAAATAAATTCGAGGGGAGACTCGAGCAGTGTTTAGAAGAAGGGGTTGTATCAGCGGCTGTAAGCCCATCTCAGCTTGGAGCTCAATAGGACCCTCGCCACGGGGATTTACAGTCATCAACAACACGCGCTGCTGCTAAAAATGTCATCATCTGTTTCCCTTCATTAACTCGTCGTTTTTCGGGCTGCTGCGTCGAGCCTGTTATCGTGACATGCTGCTAGGCCAGATCCATCTTGACACAGCTGAGCGGGACAAAAGAAACAACAATAACAAAAAAACAACAACAAAAAAAGAATAGATTTTCACTTCTTAAACCACTTTTTCATCTTTTCACAGAGCCGTGTTTCAATGTCAGCAGAATAAAGAGAACAATACCACAGTCGGACTGCTTTAATTGTACCGGTCGAACCCATAAATCACATACACTCACACACTCACACACACAAGCACACACAAGCACACACAAACAAAACCAAAAAGAGTAAAACAATATTAACTCAGAGGTCTCGTAAACCTTCAAACCTCCCGCGGTCCCAGATTGCTTACAAAGTAAATTTGACTTGAAGTATAGAAGAAAACAGCTTCATTTGGATTTGCACAGCAGCGCGAACACACACTCAGTCGATGTTTAAATTAAAAAAGGATTTGTCCTGCGTGATTCAAAAAAGAAAAAGGAAGAAACTGGCATTTCTGAAATAACACAGATCTGCTGAATTCTGTGCTCTCAAAGAAGTAGAAAGCAGTAGAAAGATGCAGATATTATATTTGACTACGACTAGGCTGTACTTGTCCTGTACACAGCTTTCACAGCACAGACAGATGACCTGAGCATAAAACTGCACCACTTTGTTAATTTTGCACATTGTATGACTGATAGTTGCTGTCCAAGTTAAAGTTGATAAGCTTATTATTTTATATTCATCTGTATTTTACTCGTACGAGAACTATTTCAGCTCATTATTTATGAACCTTTTGGGTGGATAACACTGGTTCCTGCCTGTTGCGGTTTTGACAGGGAGACAGAGAGTTAACACACAGAAGAGTGACGCGCTGCAGAATCCTGAGGTTGCTCGTCGCTGCAGTCCGAGAGACTTTAGCCCGGATCGAACCCGTGGATGTTCCTTTCTGTAGCGTATTGTAATTATACGACCAGTTGAAAATCAGCAGACATTCATTTCGATCTCTTGCGGTTTGAAAGTTTTTGGTTGTTTTTTTTTTTTGGTTAAAAGTCATTTATATTTTGCTTAGTAAGTTTTTAAATATGATGTCTAGTCACCAACTAACCAGTTCATTAGGTAAGCTAATGGGCAGGAAGTACACAATCATAGCGTTTCTCAGATTGAAATCCAAAATGCTTCACTTTCAACTTCTGAACCTGCCACGACTATGAAGGAGGTTTACATTTGAAGTCATAATTTCAACTGTGATTCATTTAGAGGCAAAAAAATGAGGAGGGATGACAGATTTTTTTAAAACTATCATTTAATGTGACCTTCTTCATAAAACAGGAGTTACCAAAACATCTCTTTTCTCAATAGTTAGGATTTTTTAAAAGCAGCTCATGAAATTCTAAATTTGATATCGTTTTTAACCCAAACAATCTCCTACCACTTATGTGTCATTAATGTCAACAGGTGGAATTCTACAGTCGAAGGATGTGAAGCACTTTCAGGGAACAGTTCTTGTGTACCATCAAACCTCGAGCCAATATAGAAATGCAATTTACTCTTTATTTCTTTTTTTGTGAGTGAACCCACTGGAATCCACTCAAGGACCTTCGGGGTGAGCCAGACCTCACTGATGTGTCTCTCACACCATCAGGATGTATGTTGTGACATTTTCTCAGTTTTTTCAGCGGTGAAAGAGAGTTTGGGGTGATGGGTTGATCGGTCTTACATCTGATATCAGCGATTTCATCCGTGACATTCTGCCAAAACTGCATATCGGAGGAGAAAACGTAGGAAATAGAAAGAGAGAAAAGGTGCAGAAGCCTGCTGCAACTGCACAGGTTGGTCCTGGTGACTGGGGTCCAGTCCGTTAGAGAACCTGACCCGGTGTCAGCATGTGGAGGACAAGAAGAAGACTGTGTGCTGACTGGGGTCCAGTTTAATGAAAATGCCCGTGGAAGCGTTTGGAAGATTTTTTTAGAAAACAAAAGACTGGGGATGTTTTTGATCAAGCTTGAAGCTTTGATTTAATGACAAGCTGGACAGGAAATGGAAGACTTGGTGGTAGCAGGGGGTTGTTGGGGGGTACAAAGGGCAAATGCTGACTCTGCTGCAGGCAACAAGCTGCAGTGGCTGATCTGGAGACGAGAAGCGTTTGTTCTGTCTTCAGTGTAACAGGAAGACAGAGGGAGACGGCAGCAGGGCCAGAGGCTCGCAGGTATCAGTTGACAGACACAGACGGAACTGATGTGGGTCACTCACCCTCTCAAACTCTCACGACCAGAGTGTAAAAAGAACGGAATAAAAAGTGCCGTGCTGTGAAATGTTGGTCAAAGAAGAACTACAACAACCAAAATGCACTGGGGTCAACACCTTCTGTCCCTGAAATCCAGGCTTTGGCCAGTTCGCTCCGTGTACAGCTTCAACCACTTTGATTTTTATGACATGTAAAACAACATGATCTCACTGGATTGCGTACAAACTACACGCCATTTTCAAGGACGTTTTGTGTGCCATGCCTGTGATTTTGTTATTTTCAGTGAGTCAGTTACAGGCACATAGGCTTCTGCAGTGAGGACGAGGCGTTTCCTGTGCAGGCACCGCACCGTCATGTCATTCGTATCTTACTAGGGGAAATGGCACAGAAAGTTAAAAACGTGCACTCATCGCACGCCAACTGACTTAAGAGGTGGGGAACTTGGGGGTCGAATGATGTCCCTGGAACTAAATGCAGATGCTGGCTCTTGCAGGTCTAAACAAAGGCAGTTCCACCAAGGGGTCCTAAAGTTCCTGCGAAAGTTCCAGTGGTTCAAGAAAGGTGCTTTAGTTTATCCAAAATGGCAATCTTGGGAGTTCCTCCATGCTGCGACGTTAGGTCATGGTAATTTTAAGTCTAAATACGACTTGTAATTCATAAAGGATACCACCAGAAGCCTGCAGTGTTAGGGAGAATATCTCAGGTGGAAATGTTTGTCACATCCTTTTGTTGTTTGAGCATCACACCTTCACTTCCAGACGTACACAACGTTAATTTGTACATTTGGTGAGATGCACTGACTTCATGGCAACAATAACGCTCTCTGAGGTCAAATATGGATCAATAAATGAAGACGACACTGTGCCGCACCTTATTGATCAACTGTTGGCAGCCCTTTGGATGTGTAGGTGCTTTGGTTTACTTTAATTATGTTAGAAAAGTCATATGTAGTTTAAAAGGGTGAGACAAATAACACAGGAAATGCCACATTAACATGTAATGAGACTGAACTAAGTAATCTCTAATTAGTTTGCCCTTTAAAAAGGGGAGCATGTCTGTGATCCGCTGACTAATTGTCTAAGAAGGTTACCAGAATTTCACGGATCTGCTGCACTCGTCCAGGTAGCTTTGACAGCAGACGACTGATATTCACTGGCTGTCTCTGTGCAGACGAGGACATTCATCAGGCTTGACTGGATTCCTGATATTATTACTCTTACTTTTTAACCGTAATCATTGTTTCGTTGAAGTCTGCATTGGTCTGCGTGACCTAAATGTTCTCATCTACTGATGTCTGTGAAGGTTTCAGGACCCTCGATGTGCAGGAAACGCAAGGAAAGCTCCCAAAATACCCACGCTCCAGTACCGGGGCTCTTGATCTCGCACCATCACCCAGCTGGTGGTGTATGAAGTTGGTTCACCAAGAAGTAGAAGGAGACGCTGCATCTCACACCAGTCACCTGTCCTCCCCACCCCTGCTCCTCTTCTACCCCTGTGCTCACACATCTGCCTTTTCTGCCCATTCAGTTAAAATGTTTCTTCGTGCGCAGGCTTCCGTTTGTTCACAGTTTTACTACAAACGGTAGTAGTACGAAGCTGACTGACCCCACAACCCTGCAGTGCAGTCAACAAGCAACCTTTACTACTTGATTTATTTATCTAACACAATCTTTGTCCTTGTGCACAGGAATTATTATTCTGCTGTAACATCAAAGTCTTGTAGTTTTGATTTGTATCAGAATGAAAACCCATGAAAACAGATGTTTGTTCTGTTTTTCTTCTTAAATCAAATTACAGTTCATGTGAAGAACAATAACACATGAAATATCACTATTCATTGCGCGAATGTTTCACATGAGTTTAGATGACTTTATACTGCACCTGTACCAAACTATAAAGCAATTAATTACCTAGAGGGCATGGATTGCCTAGAACTCAGCTAAACCCGATGCAAAAAAAAGAATAAATCAATGAATAAATAAAAATGTTTTTATATGTAAATGTATCTATCCCGGGCTCATTCTCTGCTACACCCCTCAGCTAAGTTTGATGAAAATTAAGAATAATTGTGCTAATAGGGGAGCAAATGCCACCAAAAATGCATCCTCCACGGCAGAGGGAACCTTACCGATGAATACTAACCATTCTCACACAGCAACAGGGAGAGAAACCACACCAGTGTTTGCGCGTGCCGGAGTTCTCCCTCGTTCCATGAAAACAAAAGTCTATGCGTGAAAAGAGACGGCAGATGCAAGATATCACACACAGCCGCCTGTCGTAGACGAGCCGCCTTCAGTCTAGAAGATCATTTGAAAAGAGAGACGGACAGAGGAAAGACGACAGATTTCACAGTTGGTGATAATTTGTTTATTCACTGTCATGACTTTTTTTTTTGGGATCCAAAATGTCATACACATGAATTGTTGTTGTGTTGAGTTCACTGATCTCCACCTAAATTGGGCCACACAAACTGTAAACTGGAAGGATTTTTTTTTTTAAATTTTTTTGTTTTTGTTTTATTAATGGAACAATATAAATGAAAGGTCAATTTTTTAGGCCTATGTGATTGTCTAGTGATACTCTTAATGGTTGATTTTTTTTGTGTGTGTTATTGTTAAAAGAATGCAACTGAATTAAATGTGGTAACATAAATAAGAAGGTCAAAAAAAGGTCAACTAAAGGGGGCTAACAAAACACATCATATTGAACCCAAAAACTCATTACAATGTAAAAATGTAGTAATGCTGATGTGACATGTCTCCAGAGGTATTTTATCTACACACTTTCATTCCAGACACATGCCTCCTCTTTACTAACATCATGCATGGACCTGGTTTCTGGAGACCAAAACAAAACAAAACAAAAAAATGGCTTTTTACAAAATGGTATACACACAGTGTTTCCAAATCAAACTCTGCATTTATATAGGTACATTACAAAACTGCTCTCACCTTCTTGTCTCCTAGAATCTATAATTTGCGGTACAGAGCATACTGCAACTCTTAAAAAAAAAGAAAAAAAAAGCAACAAAGCCCAAACAGTACAACAAATACAACATTAAATATGATGATATAAAAACGACAACAAAAACCAATAACTAAACATGACGCATAGAATATGAAACTCAATTAAGGACAAAGAATATACATTTAAGTTAAGCAACGATATCCAGTTCACATTTCCTCCAATATGCTGTGATGTCTTGGCAAATAAATTCTTGCAGTCCTTCAATCCTTTCAGTCATGAAAACAACAATCCCGGTTGTTATAGTGAGGTAACAACAGCCAGTTTCTTTTCCTTCCTTACCTTTCCTCCTTCGATCCCTCCTTTTTCTGAAGGCATTCAGGTGAGTTTCTCTTAAGTTCCCAGAAACACCAGCTACCTCCTACGCAATGTTCTTAATTGCGTTCTCATTCAACTTTTCCATGTAGTTCCTAAGATCCTTTGAGTCCCCGAGCTCAATGTCCGGACATACCCACTTTATCTCGCTGGTCTGCACTAGCGCTAATGGACTGAGAACAGGACATCCATTACTGGACTTGACATTGGAGAAGGTAGTGAACTTCACCCTCTTTCTCTTGGTGGTGGGTGAATTAAGCGACTCATTCCTGTGATCCCTCCCACTCGAGCTACATCCACCCATATTACCACACTGGACGGCTCCATTTAATAGCTGACTGCCTTCCTCCAGGGTTCCGCCCAGCTCGTCCTGCTGCTGCTGCTGCAGACACAATCCCTCCTCCTGACCCAGCCAGACCCAGTCGTGAGCGTGGGGCATTGTCTCAGGAGCCTCCAAGGACAGCTGCTTGCTACGGTACTTATATGCATAAGAGATGCAGTTAATGAGGAAAACCAGGATGGCCAGGCAGAAGACTCCCAGCAGGGCGTACATACCGATCTCCAGGTCTGTCAAACCTCTTCGCGATGGCAAATCTTCGTCAGTGCTGCGGCTACGAGGTAGATCGCCTTGATCTGGATATTCAGAGAATTCACTAGGGACCCTTGCCCCGCTGTCCGCAGACAGACGACCCCCATTGGTCCTCACTGAGACATGGCCTCTTATGGTAGTGGCTCCACGGTTGATTAACCCAGTTTCCATGTCAGAGATAGAGCCACCATAATAAGGAGGATCGGGCCGTGTTCTCCGGTCTCCTGGTTGTCGATACTGGTCCTCCGGCTGATTAAACCTTACCTGTATGTTTGCCATCCCAGTGGCTAAGGCAGAGCGCCGTTTCCCCTTCTGACACACCTCTGATGGGTTCATTTCAACACGCACAAGCAAACCTTGACCTTCGCCCTTAGCAACAATGATGGGCCATTGCCAGGATGCACTACGCTGCACCACCACCACCTTTTCATCCAATGAGGTGGCCGAGAGTGTAAAATGGGAGGGGTTGTAGTTTTCAAGAGGAGTCATGGAGCCATCGCTGAACTGGAGCCAAGCACTGATGAGGGACTCCTGAGACACAGACACAGATATTTGTACCAGTACAACACAAGTAACCTAGTATGCAAACAATCCCGAAAATAACTTGGAAAACAATAATCTACAGATAATTCACAAGATAGCTGGTGGAGCCTTAAATTACAGTTGAAACAAGACAATTGGATGGTGTGTATATGAGACATTTCTCACAAAAGGCGAGTGTTATTTTCCCTCCAAGGGACGAGTCAGTTGCCTTCTTCCATTTAAAAGTATAATTACAAGAATAGTGGAGCAGCTCCGCGGTTGTACATGCAAATTACAGAGATGAATTCACCACATCAAAACTGAATTAATTACAAAAAGAAGCACACAAAGAATATCATAGACCTCATTGTAACCCTGATCAAACCCTGGACGTGTAAAAACGAACACTCGCACAGTGGTAACATCAAATATACGTGTTTCCCTCCTCTGACAGCACTAAACAATGACTAATAATGCTGAGATGTAGAGGCAAGCGTTTTCCACCTGTTTGAGCGATTCAATGACTTCTTGTGTTGTTGCAGTAGCGACGATGGCGTTGTTGCTCCCTGGGCTGAGGTGCAGGGACAGCGATAGTCCTGATACCAGCTGGACACCCAACTCTGTCACACTCACTCTATCATCCACCACCCTGATGCTCCTCTCAGCCAGAACCGATGATGTCAGAGGAGACAGCACCTGAGACACACACCAAGGCATTGTCTGTTAAGGTCCAAGACGATGAGAACAAGAGGAGGGGCTTCATGATGATGTCATTGTAGATGAGTAAATGTGTGGATCCTTTCATGCTTCAGCCTGCACGCATTTCCTAAATATTTTAGCTCCCAACATCAAGGTGCCAGAGAGAGAGAGAGACACACACACACACACACACACCCTCATCCTAAACCTAACCATCTCAACTGACTGCCTGACTCTAACCTTGACCCTAAACCTAACTAGAGCCTGATTCTAACCCTAACCCTGAAACCAAGTCTTGACCTGCAAACGGCCCTTTGAAGACGTGAGGACCGGCTAAAATGTCCTCACTTTCCAAAATATATTTATTTTATAGTAGTATTCTAGTCCTCAATATGTAGCAAGAACAAGAACACACACACACACACAATCCATTTCCCCCGTCGTCCAAAAGGCTTCTTCAGTTCTAAGTCACAGGTGGGGATTCGCAGGTGTTAAAACTGCCACACGAGTGCTGTGGTTTCAGAGTCGTTAAGGTCACACACAGTCTCATATGGGTTGTTAGTGGGTCGTTGACCCAGCAGGTATCTATTTGGCTCGTTAGGGGGGTCCAAGAGTGAATGGGTGTTGAGTTTCCCAGAGAGGTAATGGTTGTTCCATCCATTCCCACTTATCACACAAACATTTTTGATTAGTTAATGAACAATGTCTGAAACTACTGGGAGTTTACGACAAACAGCAGATTTTCCAGCATGCACAGCTCCGATCGACCCATTTAACCCCAGTAAGTTACAGTACTGGGAAACTCTACATTGAACATGAACCCTGTTCACACCTCTCGGTGCATCACACCTGACATTTTTGGGCAATGACAAGATCCACAGAGCTGCTTAAACCTTCTTGTTGCAGAACCGGGTGAAACATGGTCAACACTGTTTAGATTTATATCAAGTTAAGGAGAGCAAATACCAAAATCTCAAACCATATAAAGGCACAATGTGATAAAAACAATAAACATCTAAAAAAAAAGCCCACGCAAACATTGAATCCCGATGTCTAACACCACCCCCCCCCCCCCCCTTGTTGCCGGAGGTGTGAGCCCATAAACAGTTGTGATATTGTTATGAGATGAAAATCTCTCCCAACTGCTCCAATTAGTGCTCTGGTGTCTCCTCCAGGCGGTTGTGCATGGCCACTCATCCCAGCAATAATGAAGTGTCAACACCTATCACTGCCTCATTTGTACAGACTCCTTTTTCCCTGCCCTCCCCCACGCACTTTACCTCTTTTCATTTTGGATATCCTTGAATGTTAAACACAGCTGAAAGTGCTGTGGGAAAAAACAATACAAAAAATAGAATATATCTCCACCTCCAAGGTGAGGACAGAGGTGAGTGTGCTGTATAGCATTTTTCTCATGTGAGATCTTTTTTTTTATTATTATTATTCACTCAGAATATTTCAAAACATTACTGTAGAAGAGTTTCATTTTTTAACCAAGCATTGGCTCCGTCTGCTGCTGACTCCTCTCTTGGAGCCTGCCTCAACGCCCTGTGACATTTTACTCAAATCTTTAATTTTGGTTGATATATTGCTTAATATGGACATTTATTAAAATGAAACCATGTGAGACGTTTAGTGGGGGGGGGGGGAAATCCCTCTTGGTGGAGCTGTTAACAAGTCAGAGATCTGAAATATGACCCGTGGCTGCACGCTGCTCTTTGTAAGATGTCACAAAACCAAAAGTTGGGAATTGCTAGTTTATCTTATTAAGTGTATAATTGTGTTGAAGCAAAAATAAGCTCCATGTCAAACAGCTGGTAGGATTAAATCAAATTGCTAAAACGAGCACGTTGGAATTTGTGAAGAAAATGAAAAAAAAAGGCAGTCTAATTAGTAAGTGACCAGTCAAGATAACACACACAGACACAGACAGACAGACAGACAGACAGACAGACAGACAGACAGACAGACACACACACACACACAGACAGACAGACAGACAGACACACACACACACACACACACACACACACACACACACACACACACACACACACACACACACACACTCTACCTGTAGTTTAGTTGTTCCAGCGCTCAGTCCTATTAGGACTTGACCCTCCAGCAGCTGGGCAACCTTTGGGTCCTCCACCCGCAGAAAGTCCTTGACCAACTGTGTCACTTCAACCTGCCAGTCGCTACCCAGCAGGAAGTTCTGCTGGCCTGGCCCGTCCTCGTCCCCGCCGCCGCCACCGCCGCCGCCACCGCCACCGCCACCGCCACCACCAACGTCTCCTGTTTCTGCCACAAAGTGTGTGAGGACACGCAGCGTGGTGCTCTGATACTGGGCCACACAGGCGTTATCTGTCCTCTCCTCTGCTGCGTCATCTTCCTCCTTAGCATTAGTAACCCTTTCATACCTAAAGAGGACCAGATGAGAAATCAGATGGGAGACAGAATATTACAGAAAAAGGTACTTCAGAGAGGACCAGAAATACTACATAAAACCACTTCTTTTTTCAAGTTTTCTTATCACCATTAGTACTTCAAAAAATCTAATCCCTCTGATGTATTTAGAGCAGCTAAATCCCTCTCTTGTCTGTTCTGAGGCAGTTTTCCTGACCTCCCCAAAAAAAACAATGTTTTCACAAAAATCCATTAAAAAGAAAACAGCTCGCAGAGACAAACTGCTGCCTTGCTTGCCTTCTCATTTTCTTTAAAAGGACAAGTCATATTTTTCTGTGTGTCTGCCATTTATCTTGCCCGAGGCGAACACTTTGCAGATACAGCCATCTACGTCTTATAACAAATGAACACGTCTTTTCTTCTCCTCCTGTTTAAGTCAGGTTTAACGCCCTTTATCACAAAAACTGACACAAGGAACACAGGGGGAGAGGAAAAGAATAGAAGCATATAGGCTTTTTAAAACCCTAAATTTAGTCTTATAGGCAAGAAGCAAAGCCTGATGGACACTTCCAGCTCCTTGCCCCTGCCATATACTGTGTACCTCATGTAACATTAAAGTCTTTGCAAACCTGGATGATTGACAGTTAAAAGAGGTACACAATAGATGTCAGGAGCAAGGACTCCCTGCCTGTCAGACTACACTGAGGGCTTAAAAACCCTGGTGAGTGTGGGAGGGGAAAGTATTCAGAAGAGAGTGTTATGAATTAAGCCCAACTGAAGATAAAATATAATTTAAAAGCCATTGCTAAGCAAAAAGACATGACAACAGTGATTGAAACATCTTTACTTTGTAGCATTAAAAAAAAAGTTCAATCTGTGAGACTTCATGAACTTTTCAGAAGTTATAAGTTTCAGTTCTGTCCAAAAATACATTAAAGAAGTTTTGTAGACAAAAAAGGCGGCCTTTGGCTTATGCAATAAATCACAGACGACATACTGTATTGTTTACTCTGGAGGTTTTGCTGTGGAAGCTGCAGTGATGGGTAAAATGTGGCCTTGGGATACAGATCTGCTCCGAGGAGTTGACCACACTGATGACGATGAAGAGGGATGTTGCTGCTCATCGCTCTCCTCCATCGGCTCCTGTGTCTTCCATCACCGCCACAAAGGTTAAAGTCTGTTTGGTTCCCGTGTGCATTATCGTTTACCTTTGCATCTCTGACATGATAACTCAGGCCATTTCCAACCTGAATATTACATCATCTGTTATCCATCTCTCACTTGCTTTTTGAAATGGCATCTTTCTTCTCACTCTACCAGTCAGCTGGCCGGGAGAAGTGACAGTTTCCATTAATGAGGCATGGCCGGCCAAGCCGAAAAACAGGCTGACAGGTTAACACGCTGTGGTCCAATTGCTTGGCTTAGATCCCAACCTCCCCTCCCCTTACTATCACCTCGCCAGCCCTTATTCCACATCCGTGAACTGACAGCAATCTAATCCAAGGTGACATTTGTGGCAGGCAACAGAAACAGGAGGTCAGGTCATGTTGGCAGAAGTGAGGGAGGGTCAGCCGGGGGCGTTGGGGGTCTAATGAGGTGGCTGACGCTCATGTGACTGTGAACGCAAGCTGTTATAACGCGGTTATGACAAAAGATTTCGATCCTCGGTTGTTATCTGTCTCTCATAGACAAGCTCATAAATGTCACACATGCATTCTGCAGGACTGATGTAATCCCTGACTAAGCCTGGAATGTGGGGGGGTATTTGTGTTAGAGCGCCTCCCTGTGGGGGGTCTGTGTTAATGTGAGATGGCTTTGTGGCAGAAATTAAAATAAATGATCTGCAATGCATATTAAAAAAAAGAGGGGGGGGTTATATTTAGACAGATGCTTTCCGTGCTAATTAGGGATTAGCCTACTCGCATTGTCAACAGAATGGAAAAAGCAGATTTCTAGGTGACATAAGCCCCGTTAGTCAGTGGTTTTCCTCTGAGAACAATTTCACAGCACCCAACCTAAAACTTCAATGGCATCAAATATATGTTGCATCGAGTTCACCGCCAACAAAGAGGATTTATGTGTCAACCACCTCTTTTATAGTGTGCATGAATCTACCAGCTCTGATGAAGAGAGCTGGCTCGCAAGAACAATTTAATGAATTTCACACTGCAAGCAGACTCAGAGCCTTGAGTCACAGCTACTGCACAAAAAAAATTAATAATTATGGCTATTATTAAATGTAAATGAGTCAGTGTGTCCAACAACTGATTGCTTGTTTCACTTTGGATAGTTACTTCGGTTTTACCCAACAGACTGTGTTCATATGAGGACAAATCTGACTCATTTCAATATTTATATTAGAACCGTCTTGAATAACTCATAATGTTGCACAATGAGTCACTTTTTAGCCTTGGGAATCATGTCCTCAAATTTATTACTCAATTCCTACTCTGTAGAACTTGGCTACCTTTCGGGAGACCCTGTTCAATGAATTATGAGAGTCTCATTGTGGCCCCTCTGCAGCTTCACTTGCATCGTCGGCACCAACAAGCACATTTATTGTTAAGAGAAGAATGGGATTCAGATTCTTCATGCAGGGGTTGCAGAGACCTTATCTGGTTAATGAGCTAAAACTAGAAATCTGAAGTTGTCCTGGGACTATTTTAAAAACGCCAACTTGCTCCATACTGTCCAAAATCCATTATTTGTCTGGAACAATGGTTTTGCTCGAAGGGATAATGTCAAGAAGCAAGGACCAGGAACCGGATACACTTTGAAATCGCAGAGCTTTTTGTCTTTGCTTATTTAAAAGCTGCGGATGTTGTTCTTGGGTCTTGAAATAATTCAGAGGTACTTTAAACAATAATACTTTGAAACACTCAAAAGATTTTCAGAGGAGAAATAACTTGCTTCTGCTGCGGCCCAAAAACTATGGAACTGATCTAGACACTTCCTGCTCCAGACGACTCTCAAGCTAGACAGCTTGGACAGCAACACTTGTCGGTAAGAATAACAGAAGGAAACGCTACGCTACAGCTGACTTAAGCCAAACCTTATGTGAAAAAATGCATTATTGCTATGTTAAAGCAAAACTCGTCCATAAACCCTCTTTACCTACCTACGCACAAATAGATACGGGCTCATAAAGATGATTTCTTTCCTTCCTGCATCAATTCTTTGTCACTTCAGAATGCAGGTAGAGCCAGCCATGTGTATTTAGCTTGACGCTAATAGGGATTAGTGGCTAACAACAATGCTAATTTTAGCTAAAATCAAAGTTTTTATGGATTACTGACCATTTAACTGGATAAAGAAGATATTAAGCAGCAGTTGTGTGTTGTAGCTGTTGTTAGCCATCAGTATGCATTAGCTTCAAGCTAAATATATGTGGCTGGCTCTCTCTGTATTCTGGAGTCAAAAAAGAGGTAATGCAGGAGGGGAAAAAATACCACTCAACTCAATTTGTAAGTACTTGAAAAAGCAAAATCCACTTTTTGGGCACATTATCAGTATAAAAAGGTCTGCCCCAAAATATACTGGATTCTTGGCACATGCAACACTTCTCCACTGAGAAATGAGATGGTAGCTGCGTGAGATAGTTGTGTTCCATTTTGCTCTTCGTGTGGTTTTTTTTCTACTTTGTTCAATGTCACTACCAATTTGTGTCACAGCCAAAGCAGTATCAAGACTTATTACACCCCCCCCCCATGAGTCCACACCAGAATGCCTAATCAGACATTTACCTCTTGTTGCCCGGGGCAGCGGGAACCCTCCAACCCTTGATCTGGCTGAGCTCAGGGTCGGCCACATCGATTAGCAAGGGCAGGCGTGGAATCCACACACTCATCTCCAGCTGGGCACTCAGGAAACTGTAGGTGAAGTTGAGCATCACCCTGCTCTTTCCTTTCGTCTCTTTTCCATTGACGTACACGTAGTCACATCTCTCCGACACCTTGAGGGAACAAAAGGGTGAAAAGGAAAAGTGAGACAGACAAAGAATTTTGATTGGAATCCTTAGACAAAAGGTAGCAGAGTATTCAGATTCTGTTTATCTTGTCATGAAGGAGTTTTTCTTTATTTTATTACAGGTAACGCTGTTGTGTTTGTGTCATACGAGCAGCTTTGATGAAGATTAGAGTTTGTTGTCTTTCCCAGCTGAAAGTTTTTCACTCAAAAGTGTCTTCTGAGACATACTTGACATAGCTTCAGTGACACTTCTGTCAGGCCTGTTCATCAGTGTGTGAGTTTGCAACTTCAATGCAAGTGCAGGATGATATGCATGCAAACAAAATAACCTGGGTTCTATTTAACAGATGGAGCTGGGAAAAGACAAAAATCGGCTTCAGCCAACCAGAGAGCACAACATAAGCTCAGACTCAACAATGATTGGCAGGAAAAAGTACAACTGCAGTCAGGAACTGATTTTTTCTCAGAACTTTGTCCATCATAGAGAACTAATAAAGCAGAGGCATCAAAGTGCTCTGTCGCTATCTTCAAAACGCCAGAATCTCCTCATCAAATAATTGTTCCACATCCAAGTCTGAAGAGCAAATCTATTGAACAATCTGTCACTAAAATTTGTTTGTAATCACTCGCGATTCATTTCATTTGAAACTAAAACACAGTCATAAGCTTGATTGGCACACTTAGTAATGAACAATACTGACAAGTGCTTGTTTATGACAAACCAATCATGAGAAGACTGTCATCTGTCGCCACTTCTTTGCATAAAACTTGGCAGCGTTGCTCTGGAATGATGTCAGACCAGCCCCGTATCGCTGAAGAACAAAACTGACAGCTCGCTATCTGTCAGTCCTCTCCACCTCCTCTTCCTCTCCGACTCGTTCTCTGTCACCCTGAGTCTGGTACTGTAATACTGTACCTCCTACGTTCTCTGTCATCTTTTATGAGAGCAGGTTGTGCTTCTGTAAGGATAATTCCTCGGCTGAACGCAGGCTAGTTTGATGCCTCCGCACCAGCAACAGCTGTGGGCTGGAGGCATAATGGTTACAGGTGTTCCATCCATCCATCCTATTCTTCTTCAAGCAATATCTCAGGAAACGCTCAAGGGGAATTTCTTCATGTTTGGCACAAATGTCTACTGGGACTCAAGAGTGAACTAAAAAGATTTTGTTAGTCAAAGGTCAGAGGTTGTTGTCACCTCACACGTACAAAATATCTGTCCTTCATTGTTAGTGCAAAATTTCAGGGTCACTTTGAGGAAACATTCAAATTTGGGACAAATGTCCACTGGGATTTGGGATGAACCCACAATATTTCCATGGTCAAGGTCAAGGTCGCTGTCACCTCACCTGTACACAACATCTCACCCTTCTTCATTCGGGGGACACCTCAGGAACACCTTGAGGTGATTTATTGAAATTTGGATGAAATGTCCACTGGGACTCAAGGATGAACCTCAATGAATCTTGGTGGTCAAAGGTCACTGTGACAGGCACACATCAGCAACTGTAATATTGTGTTTGTTTATTTTATTATCGTTCGTAATCAGGCAATGAAATGTCAGTAGTGATGATGCAATATTTGTTCACAAAATATACATATTTTTCAACTAATCCTGAGTTTAAACCGGATTAAAATTGTTCAACAATTTTGATAAATATTAGTCAAGAAAACATTTGTTTTTGGTTCCATAAATGTGAAGATTTGAGGCTTATTTGATATTTAAACTGTTGGGTTTTCAGCCGATACTTCAACTGACAACTGAAGGAAGTCTTTGCCATTGTAAGATCTGGAGCATTAAAGTCTTCTGAACTTTTTTTGAGACTCAAGGTCAATACAAATTAACTTTATTTCTTTACTTCTCTCTACAATGCCTGCACCCAGAGCTCCACACCCACCTGCTGACTGTTGTTCAAACTGCCATTAATAAATTAGAAGCTTCAAAAGGACCCGGTGCAGACGAGCTCTATTGTACAGCTACAAAACACGAGAGGATTAAAGGCGTCAGATTTCTGTTGAAGTGAGATTTGGTTGTTCTGACCGATTTGAGGCACCGGGGATGAGAAGAGTCCCCAGCTGAGACCCAGTTGATCTGAGCCATGTGTGAGGGGCAGGGCTTGAACCTGGCCCTAGATTGTAGGAGCGGTCGGGTCTCGGGTCATGCAGCGGCCTGGCAGTGGAGCTGGAGGGCAGCAACCTGGTGAATCGGGATTCTCTACCTTTTTGGAGCGCTGCTATTGCTTTCCAGCAGCAAAGACAGAATAATGAAAACCATCTCTAGTCGCAGTCTGACATACAGTTTGACTTTATGTAGAAGTGATAGAGGCATATGGGAGGATAAAAGACACAGCTCATAGTTTTTGTATATACAGTTCAGCTGGGGCTTATAGCAGCTGGGAGAATAAACAACCTCCTTGTAGTTTGTACATGTTTTCTTGCTCTGTATAGGGTGAAGTCGCCTGACTCTAGTGAAATATGCATGGAGTAACTTCAGGGAAATCTAAGCTGCCACTTCACCCGCTTCTTTTCTTCTTCTTTTTTGTTACAGTCAATGATGAAAGTATTTCATACTTAGAAATAGATGTACAATAGGTTAGACTAGAAATAAAGGCTGTCCGCCTCTCTGCTGGTGCTGAACTGATGAGATGGCATGATGATAATGGATTATACATGTAAATGTGTCTATCTGTCACAGTAACACACACACTCATGCGCAGGGTTTCTAAAAGCAAACCTCAAGAGAATGAGCTGAAAGAATCCACTTCACTTCTCATTGAGTTTCTTAAGCCTCACCTCTATTGCTCTTTTCTCTCCCTGTCTCTCTCTGCCTCAATCACACTCACTCACTCAACAGATCTCCTTTCATTCTACACTCCAGGTCCATCTTTATCTTTGCCTTGATATTGGAGATGATATCCATGACGATTTGATTGAGATATTGGAAGGTGGCATCCTCTGCTCTGTGCCTTGTGATGAATTTGGCACTTCTGACTGATGTCTGTTATTATCGCGAGTGTGTCATGAAGCCATGTGCAAATCACATCAGTTCTCCATGGAAACAATCACTTGCGTTGCTAATCATGACAGAGTGACACGCGCACACACAAACACGGAAAATGAAACCACAGGATTCAATGTGCGGCAAACAGGGATGAGACAGAACTGATAACTTCCATTGAATGTGCAGTTGCTCTGATAGAATGTAGCACTACATAAAGGCACATTTTCTCCAGTTAGCATTTTCACACTGAACAACGAAATTAGACAAACAACAATCCATCCAAACTATAATGACTTTCTAAGTATTTTGGGGGAGTTGGAAAAATCTAGTAGGATTTTGTTGAGTTGCTACATTTATTTCTCTCAATTCATGTTGAATTAAAAAAAAAAATCAGAAAATATGTTTTTCTTAAAGCTCAAGCGTGGAACATCCATCTCCCTCTTGTGGTAATGACAGTTATTGCGTTATTGGGACCAATTTAAGCCTAGACTCCACCTCCCCCTTAGCCTCCTCTGTAGTTACAGTTGTGGTTGTAAGTTGGTAGCTAGACTATCTTTTTTTTGCAGCACCACGACACTCCTATTAAATGACTTCTTTCACTGTCTGGATTAGATCTATTTAACAAGTCTAGAAAAGCTAAAGTGCAAAACATCAATCAAAACCCACAACTGATGATCAGAAGCAGACTATTGCAAAATAAAGCCATAATGGAGAATCGAAATGTCTTCACTTACAAGAGGTGAGTCCAGTTGCCTGAATTGATTATTCTTGAGAGGAATAGACACAGTATCCATAATAATATGACTAAAGTTTATAAGAAACATATCCTATTAATCGGTTACTGGCTACCAATGAGGTAGCAGCTGTAAGTTATGTGAGCAGCAGCCAACAGGGAATTCAATCTTTGTGTTTCAACTGTACAACAACCCATTAAAAGGTCATCCCAATCTCCACAGCAGTAAACACAATAGAGTACATGTTTAAATGTCAGTAGTCAGATGGTGTTTCCAGCGTTATGAATAAACATACCACTTAAAAGCCTTGGTTAAATCTAAGGCTCGTTGTTGCCTGGGTTCACTGAAACATTGCATGATCCTCCTACTCTGAGCCTGACCTTGCGCTGAGGAAAGAGTCAGTCTCATAAGGGAGCTTAAGTCACAAATTCTGAAGCCAATCAAAACCAGTCAGGGTCCACTGAGTGCCTCACATTCCTGGCCTTGGTAATTAGACAACTGTATGCTTTAGGACTCTGATAAGAGCTGTAACAGAAGCACTGACAGGGACCAACCAAGCTCAGCAGTAAGGGTCAGCAAGCAGACACACGTGTATGTACAATCAGCCTTTGCACAGCTGCATCATGGAGGAGGGGATGCAGGTCTTCAACAGGTTCATCAACCCCAGGAGGAATACTGAAGCATAGTACACTGAATGAAGTCCCCTGTCTAGAATTTATGCTGGTTTAGAGGGGAGTCATGTTACATCTGTCAGTTTATGAGAGATTATAAAGTCAGACCCTCAAAGTTTTGGTTAAACTGTGAGAAAAAAACAAATTTTTCTTGATCAAAAAGTGCTTTTGTATTTTCGTTTCCTTTGAAAGTAGGATGGAAGAGGAAAGGCACTACTCACTGTTCCCAATCTAGATGGTAGCGCAGGGGAGTACGCTACCGAGGTCAGTTTCAATATGTGTGGTACTCTATACTTCAGTGGATAATTAAACCCTTTGAGAGATCTGCCGCCTCTTTTCTCTCTGATATGCATGTTTGGTACAAAGAAACTTGCTGTCTGCATACACAAAACCAGAAGGGCACTCAAAGAGCACAAACCTCCACCAAGGCCAGTAGCCCACTTTTCTATCAGATGGATATCTGCAGCTGAGCCCATCATACACGTCTCTTTAGTTGCAGCATTTTTCAGTATGATTATAAATAGCTGAGGGGCACGTGTCGGTACAGAGATTCAAATAAATCAAAATACCAATATTTACATGTTATATGTATATGTATATGTATGTATGTGTATGTATATATATATATATATATATATATATATATATATATATATATATATATATATATATATATATATATATATATATATACACACACACACAAGCTTGAAAGAGTGAAACTGTCCAAAGAATTCCCAAGATTTCCAGATCAAACCCCCTCAGCATTGATGCAGATGCCCATGCTGTAATTGATGTAAACCTGCTGGCAGACAAACCAATCAAACCAATGTACTAACAACTGACAAGCAGCAAAAAGGACACCAGCGACTCACTATAACTGGCATCGCTCGTATTTAATCACAATCATAACATAGATGACGTAACTCTATGACAATTACATGAAGACATACTAAAAGGTCAAATAATCAAAGGTATGCACACATGATCTGTATCTGTTCAGCAACAAAACCATGGGTCAGTAATGGAAATGGACACGGTTCATGTTACAGTGGGAAAATCCTGCATTTCAAACTGAATATTATTCTGTTACAATATTATTTATAGGTAAGAAATGTACACACACACACACACACACACACACACACACACACACACACACACACATAGATATATGTATAATGTTTTGACACAAGACCTGAAGCCTCTCTGGAGACACTGGTGATATTTTCAGTGTTTGACTGTGTGTGGGAAATTCTAATGTATTTAGGTTTTAATATTTTAACCTGGAAGAATGTTTCAAGGATGCTGTTTACATAAAGGCGGTTTAGTTGACCTACTCACACACATTCACTACATTGCATTATGAGCTCTTGAACACTCTTCTGGAGAACACACCACTCATCCTCTTATGGAAGCTTGATCCGTGTGCATGTGCGTGTGAGTGTGTGTGTATGTGTGTGTGTGTGTGTCCAGCTAGACATGTGTTGCATATTTGTGTGAGTATGCAAATGATAGAGTGGTGGCAGAATTCAAGGTAACACGTTATTCCCAGGATTTTCTATATGCTCTCTATTTACTTCTTTGTTTTTCTAATTTTGTGACCTAAGGGACAACTAATAATTCCTTGCAAACCTTTACAAAAAAAAAAAAAAGAGCTGAGTCTTGTTTTGCTGGAAGAAATTCATCACCTCCTTTGTAGACAAATGTGCACAAACCCCCTCTGCACCAAACATAACTATCTTTTTTTTAATTCTGCACACCCACCCACGTAGCACTAGGAAGCTGACTGTGAAGCAGAGGGCAACAAAAACAAATTAGAAAATTAAAATAACAGCAGCTGTTGAAAACACATGCCCCACTAACCTTGATAACCTGTTCATCAGTAGATTTGCACTCCACCGACTCGGTTACATCAGAAACTGTCCCGTCTGTTCCTACAGTGACGACCTTCACCGGCACAGCAACTGTACGTCCAGTAAGGACGGCCGTGTTGAGGATCTCTGTGTCCTGCAAAGAGGGAAAAAAAACAAAACAGAAAAATGTAAATGAGACTAGCGCCTCTGACTCACGCTGGATTTTTGAGTCAATGCGTCAGCATCGAGTGAGTATCCTGAGAAGGATGCTGGCCCCATCTGGAAATGTATCACCCCGTCATATAACAGCTCGGAAAACAAAACAGCATACGCAAGGGTGGCAGGACGCCTGATTCAAATAAAAAAACACTCATTAAGGCATGCGCTTTTGGAAGTTTCTCAAAGGAGAAGCATCAAAAGCTCCATAAGTCCAGATAGCAATCACACAAAGGACACATCTTTATTAAAAATATAATTAATTAGTGACAATTCCTCCCCCCAAAAATTGGAGTGTTCCTCGAAGCAATTAAAAGATGATCAAAAACATTCAGCACCATGCAATTTAAGCCACTGAACCATCCAGCGTGAGAAATGATGCCCACTATTTTGCTTGCACTTAATGCAGAACCATAAATAATCTAACAGTGTGACCTCTTGACCCACAGTGCATAATCAGGTGTTGTCATGCTTGCTGGCACAACAAGACATGTTCAGACTCACCAATCCTTTCTCTCCTGAGCTCCTTAAACAAGGAATACCAGCCTCTACCCTCAAATGTGTTTCTAAAATTTCATTTTAAACACAAAAGACTGAAGAATCCTTTTAGAATCCGAATCCATCCTGCTGCTAAACCAAAATCGGCATGCAGAACACCGAGATCTGGATCCAGGGGGGATCATTTGATATGACTGACTGTCAAATATATCTGACTTATTTATGAAAGTGTCATGTTGAATAGCTTTTACACGCTTAAATTAAAAATGAGTCTGTCTCGTCAGCCTATTTTATAGCCTTTCAAGTGACGGTAAAACAACTTTAACAACGATAGATTCTGTCCACTCCCGCTCATTCTAAAGATATCACAAGATACACGGGAGAGAGGAAGGCCTGGTGGACGAGCCGGTAGAAGATAATGAGATCAATTAAGACAACGGCTGGTAATCCTTGAGCTCTCAGCGTGTTGGTTGAACAGAGGATTTGCTTTAACAGTGGCTCCTGCTCATCACAGCTTAGTTTCAATAAAAGACGACTAAGAGGCCTAAACCTTTTGAAAAGGCAAAAAGGAAACTTCAGATGGTTCTTTGTTCATCAAAAATGGTGCTCGCTTCACTTTGTTTCTGCACCCTCATTCTCCTTCTGAGGAAAAAGGGGGGGGGGGGTCAATTCAAGCTTGTAGATGAAGGAATGTCGAGCGAAATTATTGGAGGTCGTCTTGTTTGTTGTTGTTTTTTGGGTGTTTTCTGAAAGCTTTCTCTCTGAGGTCTGTTAAATTACTTAATCCAGACTAGAGTGTGAATCATCTCTTGTTCTTGACACACTCAAAAACAGTGTGCACCTAAAAGGGTACAAAGAAAGACAATTGTAAGCCTTTCAGTTCTCTTTGCAGCCTCCATTTTAGTCTACAAATGCACTTCTGGCTTCTCGAGGACCGATATTATAGGTTAGGTTATAGGTTTTTGCTGAAAATGGGATATAAAAATAGTGAAATAAAGTAAGAGGTTCTACTTTTCTCAGAGCAAAACCCCTGAGAGAAGGCTGAGAAACGTCTGAACTGACTCGTTATTAACTGCCCACCGTGGTTTTTAGGGGTAAGATGGGTGAATAACGCCAACAAATCTCAAGTTTCTCTCAGAGGATTTGAGGCAAATATTTCACCTTGATCATCTGAATTTTAGACCGTCTTGGTGAGTGTTGCAAATTTTGTTTGTTTTCTTGCATATCTAACTTACTTTAAATTTGTTTATAACTGTTACAGCTTATCCACAAAGTTTCTGAGACCATCTGGGAATCTGAGCTGACAATAACTGTCCTTGACTAGAAGAAGGTAGAGACTCACTCACTGCTACTCCGTAAACACATAGTCAAGTGTTCTTTCGGAAGGTTCTAGAGCAGGGGTCACCAACCTTTGTGAAGCGGAGAGCTGCTCCTTGGGTACAAATTAATGCGAAGGGCTACCATTTTGCACACATATAGAGATTGTATACGTACAAAATTTGTTTTTTTACCTCTTTATGTAAAAACCCGTTTATACATAGACAAATCTAGGACAGGCCTGTTGTCATTTTCAAATTCACACCAATGCAAGTGTGATTAAAAATAGAAACAAAAAATTAGATGCAGCTCACTGGTGAGTGGCGCTGTGGTGAGCTATTTTTAGAGCAGGCCCACGGGCGACTCACGTGGTCCTTGCGGGCGACCCAGGGCCCGCGGGCACCACGTTGGTGACCCCTGTTCTAGAGTGTTCCGGTTTCATAATGGCGTCAAAACAGCTTGAAATACAAAAGAAAGTGCAACATTCTTCTATTCCTTAACTTGTATTTAAATGGGAATTTCAGATTTTTTTTTTAACCCGAGCCATATTTTCCCACAAGCTTTGTTTAAAATACTTGATAGTAATTTGAATTGTCCCATAAATACAAAACTGCTGCAACTAAATGTGAATAGTCGGTTTCAAAATCCATCCACTAAAACTGCCTGTATTTTTATAATCTTCTTCTTCTTTTATTTATTTTATTTTACCACTGACAGGCTCAGATTGTTACAGTATTTCGACTCTCTGACAACTTGAGACTGTGACAGGTTAGTTTATTTAAATCTTGGACTTGGATTTTAATATGATGCTTGTCTTTATATATTTGAGTCAGACCAAACTAAATGTGAGGGGGAATTTGAATCAGCCGCAGCTACAAATGGAGCTGTGGTCCGACCCCCCAGAAAGGAAGAGACTATTATCTCTATACTTCGCCCAGTGTGACGATAGTGTGAAGATACTGTGATTCAAATCACTGGACTGCAAAACAGTACATCTACATCACAGTATCATCTGAATCAAAAAAGTAGGAAGCAGTATTTTTCGGTATGTGCTCGTTTCAAAGAATGTATTTGACAATCGAGAGTGAACAACGTGCGACTAAGTAGCTGAGTAATTCGAAAACACACACTCATAATAACCAACTCGTAAAAAAATGGCAACTCAAATGGTGATAATCTGATGATTACATCAGCTCTTTTAATAAAAATATACAAATTTGGCTCCTGTTAATTGATATTGTACTGTAGGATGACATTTCTTGAGACACTGCAGTATCAATACCTTGCTTCACCCCTGTGCCTGTGTGTCTGTGTAGTTGTTAACCGACACCATGACGATCGAATCAAATTTCTTTATAAAAACTGAAACAATTCAAATCTTGTTGGATTACAACAGCGTTTTGGTTCCCTGTAGGGACACTCACCATCTAAGACCTTCAAATTAACTCTTACCTGAGATCCTCAGTGAATCGTGAAGACATTCAATTGTAGAATAATTGTACAATAACACACACAGTCTCCGGTGACACTTAAAAGTCTGCGTGTTCTGTATATCAACGGCTGTTTTCAATACACAAGCCATTAAAAGAAGGGGGTCGTAATGAGCTCCATCAACATGTAATATGGAGAGTTAATGCCAGACATTGTTGAATTTTAAGTGAGCCCAGGTATATTATACATAATTGCTAATGCATAATCTCCTGGCTGACATTAAGTGAAATTTAGTGAGACAGCAGGAGTGGTACAAGAGGAGGTTGTTGCTTTTTTGTTTTGTTTTGTTTTGTTTTTTTCTGGGAAATCCGCCTACCTCTCACCAGGCGACGCTTGGCTGCCTAATACCCTCCTGGGGTTATGAAGGGCTGAACTGCCTGTCTCATTGGTAGAACCCAGTTGTAAACAACTGCAGCATATAAACAGGCATGTCGCCAAAGTGGCTGTATTATTAGCTCGACCCACACAAAAGTGCTTCAATAAACACAGACCCACTCTTATGTGTACACACGCATATATATTAAGCATGACAGACCAGCGCAAACACAGCCGAGCCAAGAAAACCAGAGGCATGGCTTCCTGCTCCCACTGCAGCTTATCTTAACAACCTCTCAATACGCTGCAGCGAGCAGAGCAGGAGAAGGAGAGGAAGGACTGTGAGAGAGGGAAGAATTGATGAAATGCCATAATGCGTCTTTGCAAGTGCGGGGGGGGGGGGGGGGGGGGTAAAAGTTTGGAGTGTGTGTGTGTGTGTGGGGGGGGGGGGGGGGGGGGCTGATACGGTTGAGGATGAGCGATGACCTACAGTAGCACCGAGTAGATAATAGTAACCGTGTACATCCGTTAGCTTGTCTGTTGGGGAATTAAAGGTACACAAAAATCTTGACATCAATCACTGCTCAGATGGCCGTTGACGAGTTCTGTAGTGTCGTGGATCCCGAAGGGAAAAGTACACGAAAAACGTGGCTACCAGGACCACTATAAATCCACTGCTTTTCGCAACTAGCATCGTGAAGCTCGAAGTATCCTTGGATGGGTGAATCATTTTGAAGTCATTGCTCGACCGTGACTCATCAGGCAGTTACAACTTTTCTTTTGATGCCAAGGGCTGTAGTTTCTTTCTAATCATTAGAGGTATTTTTGTGGTCTGGTTGTGCGTTTAAGGAGTTTACTAGCTGTGGCAAGATGAGACAGTGAACTGATTTTGGGTCCCTGTCAGTTCTGTTCTCTTGTGATTTACCACGTCATTTCTCTTCTTTTACACTTTTCAACTCAATTATACAACTGCGTCAGAGCGAGCAATCTGTCAACTCGACTTTCAGAACACGCACCAATCTTGAGGCGAGTCATTTCAAGGGGGTTGTACGATGCCCGAAACAACGTATCCAGCATCTTAATCTCCAAACAGTGACGTCGGACCAGGCTGCAACAAGACATCAAATGCTTGCTACCCCGGTAACTTGAATGTGGTTAAATAATTTAATAGTCTGACTATTCCAAATGTCATCACACCAAATGTGACATGATACATGATTCGACAGTTTATCTGCTATTTAACTGCTGAAACAGTAATGATGGAGCAGACTACGCTGGAGCTGATGATGTTAACGTTCCACAGCAGAGCTTTAAATTGTGGGGTGTGATTTAGTTTGGGAGACGCAACAAGCGTTAGAAACTTTGCATAAGTCGGCACGCTGACTAGACAGGGAGTACAATGTCCTTAAGTGTCGAGCTACACGAGGTATCATTACTTAGGAGACATGTAATGTTTTTTATGCTTCTGCACCATTTCAGGATATTATGTTTTTGTCTGTTCATGCATGTGTCTGTACAACCCATTTTTCATGAATGCAGTTTTGCTGGAATAAGTTGAGGAACTGTATCCCAATTTGTATCCACAGGGACTCATGGAAGACCTGGAAGCTTTTGGTGGTCGAGGATGAAGGTCACTGCAACCTCTGGGCCCATCATCTGTCCGACGACTGAGCTTCTGGGAACATGGGCCAATATTTCAGGGTTCTGGTGTAGCCAGCGGATATCCACTCTAGACTTCCTGTCTGCCGCTCATTGTTTACAGTCCGTTTCGCAACTTGAGATGTTTGCACGGAGCTGAAAGAGGACAAATACGAGCTGAGTGTTTCAAAAGTAGCCAGTTAGCACACAGGTAGCAGTTTACAAACACTACGGCCTTGTCAAAGCCTCACTGTGTGTTCACACCAAACGCGAATGTGAATTTCGCGTCGCGTTATTCGCGCGAATTTGACCGCCGGATCGTTTTAGTGTCCGTTTGTGTCAATCACGCGAATATGCGAATTCGCTCACTTGCCCGAGTAGTGAGTATTTCCGGCAACGTTTCTTTCTGCCATTTCACCATGGATACTCAAAGAACTGTTGCATTGTACCTGCTGTGGAAGGCCGAAATACATCAGAAAACTAAACGCCGTCGTATCTGGGTTAACAACACCATCTAGAGCCAAGAGGGGCTGCATCTGGATCACTGCCGCTTCCAGCGGTATTTTCAGATGACGACTGGCCAGTTTAACGACCTGCTAGGACCGGTGACAGAAAGTAACGAATGGACACCAACTTATTCAACCGTTTCTTGTAATTTTGACACGTAGTGTCATATAGCAACGGGTTCCCACACATAGCCACAATCAACTTGTCCTCCATCTTGTGACACAGTCAGCCGTGACGTCGGGACATCCTCAACGCTGATTGCCTGTCGTAACGCAAATTTTTCACCAAAGTTGAATATTTTCAAATTGCGCGAATGGTGAAATTCGCCATGCAAATTCGCGTCATTCGCCCCATTTGCACCGCCCAACTGAAAATTCGCATCATTCGCACGTTTGCATAGACTTTGTATGGAAACTGTTCATGCGTATGTGCGAATTTGCGTTTGGTGTGAACACACAGTCAGACTACAGCAGTTTCTCTTCCATTTTGGCGAAAGCGTTCCGTCGCTTTTGCAATGATTGATCAAACATGTTTGGTCAAAGCTACTCAAACAGAAACCAGAAGCTTCCATGTCCCAAAACTTTCTCCTTTGAATATTGATTCTGAATTGATGTCCAGCATCTGTTTATAGAGATTACAGTCACTATGACAGGCACACGACCACAATGCTGTATTTCTAGCTCTTCCAGGCATTAGTTAGAATACACGTGTTTCCATGAAAACAAGATATTTGTTCTGAATTTTAAGACCGTATTGCCCCACAAAATGAATACACATCACTCATTTTATTTTGTTAGAAACTGCTTTATATTCTCAATATTACTTCCAAACTAATGGCACAAGCAGCTCATGCTTGACTGAATAAGTGTAGTGACAAATCAGCATAAAACACACCTTCTTGTGTGTGATCCTTCAGTTGCACTTTTCGTGAAAATCCATAAATTGCTGAAATGCACTGGTAACATTAGAAAGCATGTGACAATAAATTCCGTTGAAGAAAAGAAAATCTATTTCCCTGTGTTGCACCTTCTAGCCAAGAAGCGTTGTACTTTAATTAACTGTTTAAATGAGCTTCCTCTTCAATGTGTTGGGCTGCTGTTATCATGCGTCACTGTGATCGACACAGCTGTTTCCCAGCCATGCAACCATTGATAGAAGCGGCTGAAAGCGTGTTCATTTATCACAACGCCCTCTGAACTGGATTCAACACCAGCCAAAATAACAGGTGAGTTCAGAAACAGCCACACAAGACCACTCTGTGAGACTTGAGTTGATTTTCGATCCGAGGACCCTCAGAGCTGACCTGCAGCTCGACCAAGTCCTGCTGGTCAACAGGATTTACTGTATGTTGCGTCTGCAGGGCTCTCAGCTGTTCACTTCATATCAATCATCAATAAAAAGTCTATTTCCACCGGCACCCTCTACAGTCACCGCCTGTCAGTCACAAATATCCCAGCATCACATAACCTACAGCAGGAGATAAAATGAAAGCAAGGGCAGGCCTCTCAACACCTGCAACCACTTTTCTTTTTTAATTCTTTTTCAGAAATGATAATACAACAGCAAGCAAGAGAGAAGTGTTCGTAGAATCTAATCTTTTTATGGTTATGGCTCGGAGAGAAAAAGTTATTCTGCTCCATAGTCAGAGAGAAATGTATAAGCTGGAGCAAGTTGCTGATAACTGAAATGACAAGGGATGTGATAGAATCAGCAAAAAAAAAAAAAAGAAAAAGAAGGGAATTTTTTTTGATGAGCAAGGAAGGTGTCACTTACACTATTGAGATTTTGAGGTTTGAGAGAAATTGTAATTTGAATTCAGGAGGGTAGGGGAATAAAACTAGACCATATTACAAGTGCAGAGTTATTCTTCATGTTTCTCTGTACACTTTTTTTTTTTTAAATAAAAGCGCATACATTTAATCCCAAGGTTTTATTTATTTTTTGTAAGAATTAAACAGCTGAGTAGTCAAGTTCCATTTCATTTAAAACTGTTGGCAAAGCAGCTACAATTGCAGTATGAGACAATAAAGAGTTGAGGGCAGTTTGGGGGCATTCTGCCATGACGGCTGCCATGAGGAGTAAGAAATACCACTATTGATTATTAAATCAGGAACTACAGTGATTTATACTCTCCTCATTAATTAGATATTGATTTATTATACAATCTGTTGGCCACTCTCTTGGGATTTGTTATTGTGTACTGTGAGCCTGGATACTTTTAGTGAGATTAAATATTAAGACTCTGCTCTTTTACTTCCACATACTTGTTAACATTAGGAGGGAAAATGCAGCGGTCAGCAATGCAATATCGGTTTCCCCTGATAAAGATTGTCCATATTCTGAAAGGGACCTCCCTCCTGTTTCTGGAGAGCTCCACCATGTTGGACCCCGGCCTGAGATGTGGGATGGGTGAGGGAGGGCGTGCCAGAAATAAAACAAACATATACAACAAGAGGCTGACTGACTGGCTGAGCTGCATCACAGGCCTTGAGAGAGAAGTTGAGTAACAGCAGCGAAATCACATTAGTGTGTAATACAGAGGACATGCATATGGTTTTCATCCAGGGACTCTTTTCCATTTCTCTGCCCGATGCTCACAGATACAAACATTCACACTTGAAAGATTTGCATGATGCCAAACTACAGTAACACTGCCACTGCATGGGAGCCAGTGAGGGTTGTGATAATTGCTTGGAGGCAACTTGGCTGAAGTTTTTGTGCGAGAGACGCAAGCTTCTTCATTTCAAATGTATGCAGGCCAGAGCCTCACTCTGGATGTGCAGATGACCCAGAGTCATAGAATGAACATACTGGCATAGTCTATGATTTGAATCTACATGTCATGTTCCTTTAAATCAAATCGATCGTACATCGCAGCGCAGCTCGCTGATAGTGTAACTACATGTGTTCTGATTTCTCCCACACAGCAGACATTTCTTGGCTTCTGACGAGTGATCGACCAATTAATCGCTCTGCAGATTTTTTTTTTTTTTTTTTGAAGATAATCAGCATCAGCCAGTGCCGGCACTCTTGAGGCCAAAAAATGTCTCCACTCTGCACAAATTTGGATTCTGTCTCAAGCCCAAGGAGATGCTTCCATTTGCAGATAAATGTTAAATGGACCATTATTCATTCATATTTTTAGCTTCAAATTACCTGTGACATTTTTTATTTAAAATTGAGTGCACTGCAAAGCTCATGTAGATCATAAAAGCGATACCTCACACTGAGTGTATTTTGCCTTTCAATTACTAACAAATAGGTGTCTTGACTTCAAAACCTTTTCATCCTGGACTCTTTTTTTTAAGACTCCTTCAGATTAATTCTCTCAAGAGTTGGTGGAAACCGAGAGAGAGTTGAAAGGAATAGCCATCCATTCATCCATCCATCCATCTATCCATCTATCCAGCCCCGGGGGTGCTGGAGCCTATCTCAGCTGACATTGGGCGAGAGGTTCACCCTGTTCACAATCTTTATTGTCCCCGAGGGGCAAATTAGGTTTCACACCCAGTTACCTCATACAGCTATCACAAATAAACACAATTATTACCGGTTGAATGTAATTATGGCACTCAGCAGAATTATACAAAGCACATATATATTTGATTGTGAATGCACGCTAAACTTGAGCAGTCCATTTTTCAAATGGAGGCAGGGCCATCAGGAACAATGAGGGGTTCAGTATCTTGCTCAACGACACCTGGACGTGGTCACCAGGGGAACATGGACATTTGCAGTTGGTTTTATTGGAGTATTTGCAACTGAAAAAAATCCAATTATTTCTGCTTTATTCATAGGAGTAGACATGCTTGCAAAAAACTACCAAAAGTTTTATGTTAATTCATAGAACGATGTTTTAAGGTGTTAAGAGGAGCGGTGCTGCAATGCATACATGAATGAATGCACATGAAACTTACAGAGAGAGATGAAGGTGTTAAAGGTCTGAGCTTGACCCTAAAAATTCTGACAAGAGGAGGAGGATTTCCTTGTTTTGATCTCTGCGTCTCAGACTGTGCAGTAAAGGATTATCAAGACCAGGGATGAGAAACAAGCTTAGTGCATACGGCTGAAATCCACCAAGGGTGAGAGCAAAAAAGGAGAATTAATGTTCTCAAAATGCATAGGAGAAAGATAGCAAGGTAAATTACCAGGCAGTATCTACACAAAAGGAATTAATTAAGCTATAAGGTGCATCATGGCTGCATGTAAATCGGTGCTGCTTGGAAGACGCTCAACACGCCTGTGGAAAGCCTCGCAGCACGGTGCACAGCCTATCTATGCTATGGTAGAGCATTTCCAAGTACAGCTCCTGACGGCGTGATAGTGTGACTGATGGCTGCCTGCCAGAGCACCGCTGGCCTGTCCCGATGCTGCAATAGCTCTGTGTGTAAATTCCAGATATGTGGAGCGCTTTCTTTTGGAGTTATCTGTTTCTCTTGCCTGCAGAGGACACAAACTCAGTTGTCCTTGTCGCCTCGGTGTCTGTCAAATACTGGTATGGTGTCAATCTGGAGAAAAAAGCATTTAGCCAAACCCTAATTATTCGAGACAAAGGCACTCACCCATGACTCCCCCCCAAAAAAGCTAATGTTGAGCTTCCTGCTAATGGCTCTGATTATAATGTTATGGGACTGTGAGCACAAAGCTAATGTTATTGAGTTTGAAATGGAATGAGTTTCAGAGGCTATGAATAAAATCCTAATGATAGCATTTGGGATGTAGTGTAAAGAGAGATGGGGGCCACACTGGTTGTCTCTTCTAATGAGAGAACAGAAGAGGCGCTGCGCAGCAAGAGAGAGATCAAAAATTCATGGGAGGATGCTGCAAAAGTAACTCACTCTCAGTTCCCAGCATATATTGTATTTTGAGCTTGTTAATGAAACACCTTCACTGTCTCTTTTCCCATCTTGTGATGCCATGTTGAGCTCTCCATGTTACAGCTTTCTCTCTCTGCGCTTCTCTCTCAGGAACTTAAGTAGCAATGTGTGATTAGACAAGAAAAACAAATATAGAGTCTTTGGAGCCAGCATTTTAAACTTATAATCCCTTATTAAAAGAGGAAAGGAGTATAGAGGTAAATAGAGGTAAAAATGTGTAAATACAGCCTCGTATTATATTCTGGTTGTAATGCAGCGGGGTTATATGACGTAGTCATCAACAGTATGGCTCCTAAATACTGTAGATGTCAGCCTGTTCACCGTGCCGAGAAGCAGACAAGACCTCTGAAACTCAGCATTGTACATCTCAAGGCTGAGTCACAGAAAAAAAACAACATTTTATGCAACTAAATAAATTAGATATTGACTTTTTACAGATGTTTTTATTTAATTTCATGTGTAAAAATATGTTTGTGTGACCCCCGTCCACAGCAGTTTAATGTCAAAATCTACTGAAAGGAATCCAGTTGGACATTTTTTTGTTACGAAAATGTTCTGAGAATATTACGGGCAATGTTCCCAGAGCAATTTTTTCATCAGGAAGTTTTTATTTTGTTCCCACAATGTTCTTCCTTACGGAAGGACATCATCATTCTAAAACCTTTCAAAATGAGATAAGGCAACTTATAAAAGATCAAATATTCATCTCGCATCCCAAAATCATTCTCAAAATTTGAAAATGTTTTGTCTTCGTAAACATTTAACCTCATAAGAACATTTTCTTTCAATGATTTAACATCCAAATAATCAGTAAATAATAGATTCAAACATTCTATTTGACAATGTTAGAAATTGTGGCTAACAAATTTTTGCCTGGAAGACCCTCACCATGGATGAGTACTTCATACAACCCAGTTTCAATTAACCGGAATTATACTTCCCTTTTTTTCAATTTGCACATTTAATGTTTTAAGGTTTTGGGCCTATTATATATATATATTGAGTATATATTAAAACAAGCCATTTTAAAAACCAATGCACCACTTACAGCAACAGAAATTCTTCTGAAAGAGTCATGCAATGCGTAGCGGAATCCTCAAAAACACTTCTTAAATCAATGGAAAAATCAGCCTTGTTTTTATGAATTTAACTGTATGAAGTGTAATTTCCTGCCCTCACTGTAGCGAACTCTCTTCTTCTGTCTTTTTAAGACATAAACGCATTTACTAGTCCCAAAACAAAGGAAATTCATCTCATTTCAATGTCAGATTCTTCTCTCATCCAAGGAAAAAACTGAATGTTAAATCAGTTGTTACGATAATTGTTTTCTTCTTTTGTATCCAGCATTGAAACAGGTTTTTCTTTTAAATATTAAAGCAGAGTTTCAAAAGCTACAGTAATTCAAGTCATTAGTTTAAAAATGGTAAAAATGGCACTTTTCGTAAACTTGAAAATGACTGTCAATGCTTCGATTGAACTCGTGATTCTCCCCGATAGTAATATTTGCCTCTCATCAACAGGATGGTTTACAGCAGCTGTCTTGAGTTGATAGCGATGTGGAAACCATGAGCTGGATATTTCATGTTTGGCAGACATGTCCGGCCTCTCTGTAGGAGTGTAGGCCAGCAGCGGTCAGAGCAGGATGAGGGTTTTATTGAAGATGCTGCCTTGCATTCTTTACACAGCGGCACTGCTGAGTGCCATTGATGACTGGTCTCCTCCTACAAGTTCCGCAGCAAAGGTTAACGATTGATGCCAGCCCCACTTTAATCAAACTGTTTGGGACTTTGATTGATTTGCCTTTGGGTCTAAAAATGACTTTAAATGACATTTTAAAAGTATACTTTTGGGCTAAGTATTCTAATATCAGTGCAGTAGGAGATATACATGTGCTTATGGTGATGTAGATTCTTTTTGAATTTTTTGTAACTTTGTTGTCGTCAATCATCCTGTTGGTGCTTTCAGAGGCTGTGCTTGGTTTCCAGGTGCTGGAGCTCATTTCCCCCCATTTACTGCAGCTTAAGAACCGTGGTCACTCTCCCCAATGGTGCCAGATTGTTTCTGCTCCTTCTAGTGATGGCCAACTTGCTTTCGTGCAAACATTTGTTTTCTCAAGTGATCCTGCTGTCAGATTAATTCCTCCTTGTTCCTTCGCGCCTCTCACCCCGGAGCTCCAGTGCCTCCATCACATGCTGTCCAGCCTCAGCAACAAATCCACAGGCTTGATTGCACAGCTGCTCTATGCTAAAAGCTTTTCACTTGATAGAGTAGTACATGGCCTATTCAGGAGTTCCCCTGGACTCTGTGCTAGAGACCCTTCTCTTTGCAATACACCTCACCTCCTTGGATTTCAATATCTACCCATTCATGTCATTTCCTCCAGACTTTTATTGATTTTATACTCAACTTTCCCACATCCAGTACTGAAAACACCAAAGATATGTCCCTCTTTGAGAAAATCTTCTAACCAAAGATAACCTGGGACAAAAGTCTGAAAGTGTCCAAAAATCTAAGATAACCATCTCAGCCTGTGACCACTGCAATGACCTACAAACATCCACAAACAAACCAGTAGGAATGCGGCAGGAAATGCTGCAGCTGATGTGTAATTGACTTGTGTCGCAGCCTGTGATTCTGGAGGTGGAACTGTAGAGTCTGCATTGATTTCTCACCCAAGTGTTGAGATCCACATCACACAGTGTAGCTGGCACTAAAATTTTCGATTATTTTCAAAGATTTGAAAAATAGGGTACAGAGGCTGGAGCCTGGTAATCACCAAACCTCTCTTTAGTTGTATTTTGATTATCCTGCCGACCAGTCAAATCAACACAATATCAAGAAATCATTGCTGAGAAACCTGGATTTGGTGAATGAAAACCAGTTATCCTTAATTAATTTTTTTAATTTACTGGTATAACGAATGGAATCATGGAACTGCCTGTCAGGGTGGATCCAAGCATTTAGCAATCCAGATGCAGATGCATCTAAGTCTCTTTATTCATTGTCGAACGTGGAGATAGAGGGCTTTAATTCTACACAAATAATAATCATACAACAAAAAGAACTACACAAACAAACTCATTAGAGCTGGAAACTGTAAGAGTGGGTATTGAACCCGAGTCCTACAGGACCTGTTGGTACGCAACTGAAGGGTCAGAGTTTGAGTAAACAAATGAGCAAAGATTCTCCTGTTCATGAATCCATACCTGCGGCAGCAGCACTGCTCTCTCAACAAATTACCATGAACTATGTTGGTTAAATTCTGGGAGACGATTTCTTTTAACGGCATTATCAGATCAAAACTTGACAGCTATTCTCATCCCTTTGAGGCGCGGGATTCTTTTCAGGTCTGCAAAACAATATAACAATATACCATGTTTACGACATGTCATAATTAGCCATCTGAAGCTGCTTGGCGTTCAACCATCTTTTAACCTTTCTGGCAATTAGAGTAATCATCGTGGATGTTTTCTATGTGTGTGCATATATTGTAAGACTCCAGCTGAGTTCACGTCTTCATCTCCCCACGCAATTTCATTAAATCTTCTGGCGCAATACAACCAAATTTTCTATGAATACCAATGTGTCCATGAGCACCAATGCAACATCTGTGTCTGCCCTCTCTTTTATTTTAGAGCTCTCTGACGAGGAGAAGATTCAACACTTATTATCTCTGCTGGTGCTCAGTTTCAATAGGTTTTTTTTTGTTGTTTTTTGACCATTATCCTACGGAAAATAACCCATGACCATTATCCAAGGTGATGTTTTCTTTAATCAGAGCCAACTACCCTAAAAAAAAAAAACCATTTCTTGAACATTTGTTTTAAACTTTGTTTGTGGTGGCTGCTGGTAACATAAAGGGTAAAATGCACGACTGTCGGTGTGGCAGCGCATGCATAAACAGCTAAAAACCACAGAAAAACAATATGAAGTAGAGATATACAGTATCTCGTGTCGAGTTCTATCAAGGTTCAGAAAACTTCGAATGGTACCAGTTCGTCCAAGAACCTATTTGGTGAGTGAAACAGCTTCACCGAACTTGTTTTGTAAAGCTTTGGATGCCAAAGATTCCAGATTTAACTAAAATAGTTTGGAGGTACTTTTTCAAGAGTGGACACCGTAAGCAGCGTAAGTGATCAGACACGTATATTGCAGACATAAGACCATGAAGAGAAAGTAAAAGGCTCAAAATAACCATCCATAATAACAAAACAAAAAAAAAAACAATGTACAGTAGAGAGTAGAGAGTTCTATTTGTGCTGAAGTGGATGACCCTGTTTATATGGCGAAAAACCTATACTCCTTTTTGGAAAAAAAAAAAGTTCTTTCTCTTCAAAAAATGAAAGAGGCTGTTGCCTAGAAACAAGTTTGACTAAAAAGCACAATCCAATGAGAAATGATGGGATGGCCATTGTATGTTCTGATTACATGTTATTTAACTCAGGCTGTGTTCATTGTGTGAAGGTTCTCCTCTTTTCTACCAAATTAGGTTTTATGAAATGGCCACATTTTTTGAAAAGTACATAAGTGAAAGAAATTAACCTATTTTTATACATCCCAATCATATTGTATGGGATATACAGTATATACGTGTAATTATATAATCATATCATATATAATTCATATAATGGTCATGTTTTTTTGCCATCAGAGGTTGAAAAACATCTTGTCCAATCAAAATCCTTGGCTGCTTTGCACTTATGTACTGCGCTAATATTGATTAAAGCGGTTTACCAAATTAGGATGTGAGAGGAAAGGATGATGGCTGCATGGACTGCAGGGTTTGTTGCTTGAGGTTTTCACGTAAGCAAGGTCATGATTGAAAGTGTGATGTCATGTCGTGTGTTAGTCTGCGATTCCCAGCCCTAAATATGTGAAACCATCTTTGTTTTTTCTGGAGAATAATACAAATATTTGACATGATATCGTCCATGCTTTCCCAAATTCAGACTCACACTCATCCCATGTCTGCATGAACACCCCCTCCTCACCATGGCCAGTGGCACAATGCCGCCCAGATCCTGTGGCGCCAGGCGGATGATGGTCTGCACTTCCGCAGTCAGGGTGCGGGTGAGCGGATACTCCACCTGCCACGTCACCTCCCTGCCACCCTCAGTCTCCATCAACCCGTTCACTTCTAGGTCCACCTGCAGCACTCGCTGGTAGCCTGCCGCCTCCGCTCTGCATGGAGAGAGATGTGTGTCAGTAGTGGATTTAGATAAAGGGAGAGGCCAGACAATAGGTGGGAAGAGGAGACAAAGGAAGATAGGCAATAATTGGAAAGGCAAAAGTGAAAAGGATAACGAGACAGAAGTAAGCCGAGAGTCGAGGCGGACAAGAGAGGAGCAGGGAAAATGATGAGGTGAACTGAGGAGCAAAAATATGACCATGGATTAAGCTGAATGCATCAGTAAAAAGAAAAGAAAAGGGGAGTTGAAAACATTGAGAGTATGTCGAAAGAAAGAACACATGAGAAACTGAATGCAGAGGCAAAAGAGAAGGCTTGAGGAGACACTGTGTTAAATTAAATGGAGAGAACGACCTAAAATAAAGGTCTCCAATTTTCTGTCGGGCCTCAGCCCCCTGGTGGTTAGTGTCTGTACTGCATGTGGGCAGCAAGAGTTCATTTAATTAAATCAATCCCGTTTTCATTTTCAAGTTTGCAATTAACTTTGAAAATCCATCCATTCCATTTTCTTCCTTTTATCCTGTTAAGGGTCATGGGGGGTGCAGCCTATCCCAGTGGCTTTTGGGCGAGAGGCAGGGTTCACCCTGGACAGGTCACCAGTCCATCTCAGGACCAACACATAGAGACAGACAACCATTCACACTCACAGTCACACCTACGGTCAATTTAGAGTATCAATCAGCCTCGTCCCCTCTTGATGTCTTTGGACTGTGGGAGGAAGCTGGAGTACCAGAGAGAACCCACACAGGAACAGGGAGAACATGCAGACTCCACACAGAAAGATCCTGTGATGGAGCCAGGACTTGAACCCAGAACCTTCTTGCTGTGAGGCGACAGTGCTGACCACTGCACCACCGTGCTGCCAACTTTGAAAATATCTTAAAATAACTTTTGACATTATTTTCATCCTCCAGTGTAAAACAGCAAGAACAGAGACTTCATGATTCACAATTTGGATAGACTATTAATGTGTATCCATCATGGTGGGCCCATATTCTCAGAGAATCGGTTTGCGTCAGTACAGAGAAACTTAATCTCACTTCCATGTTTACAGAGTTGCGACTGAAGGTTCGGGTGGGTCGAAGAATCTTTTCAATTGACTAATTTGTCTGCGGCATTCTTAAGTAAATGACAGTTGTAATGGAGAGCAACAAAGTTTCCAGAGGTGGGAAATATCAAGTGGAAAGCACAGATGAGTCGTCTCCAGCTGTTGTGCTGGAGCGTGTGGACAAATCATACACAGCCATGATTAATTTCGAAGAATCGTCATCTATTGACAGGTGTGTTTATAAACTCGGACTTAAAAAAAAATTGTACATTTTAATCAGGTGTAAAGAACAAAACAAACATGCATGATTTATTCATGTTGGAATTGCAAAGCTCCTCTTCCTGGATCAGAATGTGGACACCATATTCATTTGTTATGCAACATGTAAGGTTACGCTTGTTTCCTCTGTTGAAATTGAAACATAATCTCAGAATCTGATATGAAACTAAACTATTGAAATTCACTCTCATATCCACACGGAAGAGAAACGCTGGTGAAACTATTTATTTTTCCTCTTGCAAAATGGATGCTTCTCTCTCAGTGGAGCCAAACAAATCATTTTCTCTTAGCTGATGGAGATGCAAACAAAACAGAGGAACAATGGATGTATTTGATTTGCTGTCTGATTGGTTTGATCGGGCCCCCCTTAAGGTGCTTTATATCACCTGCAGCACCCCTTTAAAAGACAACGCTCATGCATGCGCGCTTGAAAAATGTAATTAACGCTCGGAAATTCAATATGCATGTTGCAGTGAAAACACGAACTGATACATGTTTAATGTATACCACTCTGCATCTCTGGGTGTTGGTTTGTTGTCACACTATTAAAAACCAGGCTGGAGAGAACCCAAATGGAGCATAAGGAGGGGTAGGGGTGGCGGGGGGGCGGGGGGGGAGGCTGTTGGGGGCAAGATCCAAAGTTTTCCTTGAACATATTTTGGCCATGCCTCCATTAAAGTGCCCTTACCCACCCCACCCCCGCCGCCCACCCACCCACCCATGTGTTCACACTTCAGAAGCTCGCCTCACTTCAAAGTGCAGATTTGCGGTTTCGCTGTGGTATGGAAGTGTGAGGGAGAACAGTTTGGGAGGCTGAAATTTAGTGTGGATGAAAAGGTTTTCCGTTTCAACACTTCTGAGTTATGCTCAAAATGTTGCCAAAAAAAAAAAACAAAAAAAACAGATCAACTTTGTGTGATCACAGGTGAATATTGGTGTGAATCTGCCTCCAGCGAGAAGTTACTATTTGAGTACGAGAACAGAATGACGCGCCGCCATCATGATTTCCGGCGTATTAAGGAGATACACACCGCCAGCTTTGCAGCCTTCCATCAAATGTAGCACAGAGGATGAGCTTCCTAACAGGCCTCACGACAGAGCAGAATTAGGACAAAGCTCCTCTTTCCCACAATGATAATGTTGGAGGCATTATATTTTAAGGTCGTCTCAAGGTCACTGTCACCCCACAAGGACATGATATCTGCCCTGTTCTTGTTCACACACTATCTCTGGAACGCCCTTAAGGAATTTCCCCAAAATTCCCACCAATATCCACTGGGATTCAAGGATGACCTGAAAAGTTTTTTAGGGTCAAACGTTAAGGTCGCTGTCACCCAACAGCAGCACAATACCCAGCTGACTCGTTCACAATTTTCCAGGAATCTCTTGAGAAAATGTTTTCAAATTTGGGTCAAACATCTACTGGGACTCAAGGATGACCTGAAAATATGTTGGTGGTCAAAGGTCAAGGTCGCACACGCTGATGTGGTATTTCTAGATTTGTATAGATCAGTCCTACCCACGCTGATAAATATGGAGAAGTTTCTGGAAAGGGGGGGGGCGTCCATTTTTATATCAGACTTTTTTTTTTTTCACCCTTCCTCAACTTCACCTCCCTTCACATGGACTTTTTTTATCCGTGCGCCAATAAAGTTCTGTTTGAATTTTTACCACTCTTTGAAACCCATTTCCTTTCAGACAAAGTTAAATATGTCAACTAAGACGACCACTAAGAGCAAACACACCCCGTTGATTGGTCCTCTCTATTAACGAACTCTCTCAAAGTCCCCACATTTCTATTATTTACTCAAGAAACAGGAGCTCTGCCTGCTCATCACTCCACATTCTCAGGCAGGAGGGACTCAGAGTAGCGGAGCTGCTGTGGGGGATCCTCTCCAGCCTGGCAGCATGCTGGGCTCAGGGGTAGTGACTGCAGTAATTATGTGGTTTGCACTTATAGTGCACAATTATAGCCAAATCAATTATCTCCTGCTTTACCATGGCACTGCAAACAATCAAGTGCTTTAGTGCTGAAAAATACAATACAACTCTCTTTCTCTCCCCATTCTTTACTGTGTTGACTTTATTATTCTATCTTCATCTCATCTTTCCCTTTTTTCTGTCCGTCCATCCCTCTTTCCAGTAAAGCCTCTTACTTAGCTGCAGTGCTATGTTGCTCCCAACAGAGGGCAGTTCTCTCTCTCTCTCTCTCCCCGCCTGGATGATGAATGTCTGCAGCCTGCTGCTCGGAGAGGTCAGCCTGCTTTCTCCATGTCTCATTAAAAACATAACCGCACTATGTGCCCTTTCCAAACGCGATTACCATACAATTCAGTACTCTTACTGGCGACTAGCACTTCACCTGCCGTGACTCATGTACTAGGAGGACAGCACGAGGTGGACGCAGGAACGGAGACCAAACACAGAGTGGAAACGGGGTCAGACGGGCAACAATGAAGCGAAACGTCTACTGGGACCTGGGGACTGACTGTGCCTCTTCAAATGTCCCAGTATCATAGCAGCTTTGTTGTGGTGAAATGAAGTGGAAAATCGGTCATGTCATTTTGCAGAAGCTTTTGAGGTATCTCTATTTGTCAGAGCCATTGTACTCAGTGAAAGCACAAACAGAACAAGGTAAAAGAATCCACTCAGAGGAAAACACAAACACACTATCACTTCTGTAAGATACATTTCAAACCCCACGTGTGGCATGACAGAAAATTTGTGTATATACATATATATATATATATATATATATATATATATATATATATATATATATATATGTTTCTTTTCTTTTTTTTTTACAAGAATAAAATTCCTTTTATAACAAAATAGGAAAATAAAAGTGAGGTCGAGTGAAAAAAAAAAAAAGCTCTGTTAAACATGCAGCGTCTTTTTTCTCCCCCTCTCTTTTCACACGAAACACCTCAGTGGATATTTGGCTTTGTGAAGGGTAGTGAAAGAAAAGTCTGCTGTCTCTTTCTGAGACCCGAGAGAGCTCCTCTCATGCACAGCAGTGATTTGGTTTGCACTGACAACAATGATACATCAAAGACTTGAATCTATTTCAACACAGTGAATCGACAGCCAGTCCAGCAACCGTAGGAGAGACTGAGGGAGGTGTCTGTGTACTGAGGTTACGATCACAAAAGGCAGACATATGGCAGTGGAAACTGAATCTTTTAAAAGACACATGATTTGAGTCTGACAGAACTGGAGTTGATTTTTTTTTTTTTTTTTTTTTAAAGAGGAACTGAATCACGTGATTCGAACTACTTCACTCCAATTTGAGTCACATCATTTGGAATTTAACTGATTAGGTCTGAACTGATTTGCTGAGCTGTATTCAGCTCACACAATTTAAATGCAATTACTGAAAAATAGTTGTGTTTAAGTTAAGTTGAAGATGGGCGACTGAGTGCAGATTAAGATCAAATTCAGACACATTTTAGTGAAACGTGAATTAAGATATCAGAATCACATCATTTGAATCTAAAAGAACTGAATCTGAATTCATGACAAGGGGAGGGACTGAATTATGTGATTTGACTCGTATAACTTCAGTAATTGCATTGAAAACTGAATCTAAGTAAGATTTCAAATCAAATTGAACTGAATTCCAAGCTGCACTCAATCCTCACGATTCACACTCAGTCCTCGACGTTCGGTTTTGGTTGCTCTATGAGGACTTTAATCAAACTCCAGAAGAACAGTTCGGCTTCTAGAAATAACCTTGATGGGGCGTCTAGTAAACAAAGGGTCGCTGGTTCGATCCTCACTTCCCCTGGTGACCTTGAGCAAGATACTGAACCCCTATTGGCTCTTGATGAGCACCTTGCATGGCCGCTTCCATTGGATGATATTGTTAAGCGCTTTAGTTACAGCCAAGGTAGAAAAAGAGCTTCCCCTTTATTTTTTTTTTTATTTTTTTTTGGGGGGGGGGGGGTGCAGCTGGGCATTTTAACCAGAGGAATAAATATTAAGTTATTAAGTTCCAGGAGATGGACTGTGTTCTGGATTGGAGTTTGGGAAGGAAATTCCTTAACAAATTGTGATATTATATTCATATCCTGGAACCAACTAGTCTTTTTTTTTCAGGCTTTTTGATGCAGAAGGTTTAGTGAGACAGGCAGTTTTCTATGAATATCAATATGAGATATGGAAATATAGCTGATATATGACATTTCATTTTCATTTTGACATCAGATTGTCCTGATATCTGACACGTGTCTCATCATATTCACAGGAACATTGATTTTTCTTTCTTACAAGCTCTTAGTCTAGTAAGCGGTCACATTTATCTCTGAAAAAGACAGAAAATAACAGAGAGAAACTCCATAGACTTTTAAAATATCACACTCCCATTGGTGGAAGACTGTGTACCCACCCTTGATTGCTCTTCTTGTCATGTTTAAGTGAACTGAACGCAAATTTCAAACACTGATATTTGGAATTTTGAGGATTTGATTTACTGTACTCGTGGAAACTCCGATCAGAAGCGTAGAACCGGAGAGTTGGGGATGAGAAGTATTCCTGAGAATAAAAACAAGTATTCACAGTTCAAGTAAAACGTATAATGTTGCATTAGTGGTTGTATGGCAAGCTATAGGCTACCACTCCCTGGGGCTAATGGTACATTCCAGCCGCATGGACAAAAAAAACAAAACGTAAAAACTAGAGCAGTATTTTTTGTCCAGATCTCTGAAGCACCAGCTTCAATGTGTGCAATTAAAGATTATACTGAGGGCAAATTATCAATTATTTGTGAAGACACAGGAAAACAATGGAGACAGAGAATTTCAAGCCCATTTTTTTCAATTTAATCATCTGGTTTGCTCACATTGCACCGCAAGGTTTCATACAAATTAGGACGTTCCAATTATGTGAATGTGAAATGCTTTTGTTTTCCAAATTCATTCATTCATTCTATTGACACATATTTCTGCCCATAAAATCATTCCAAATATTTTGGAACACAATGTGAGCCAGCAGATACTGAAATTTACTCGACGGCTAAAAAGTTCAATATGTGTCCTCAGTCACTGTGACATGGTGTAAATAAACACGCTGGCTGACAAAGGTGGGCCATGGATGAACTATTTTGTCAGGTCAGATTTCTGTGGTATTTCCCGCAGGTGAAATTTTGTTTGTTTACTGTGCTGTGTGGAGGATATCTGTGCGGAATGTTAACATAAGACGGTTAACTGAGTCAGACACAGAGAAGAGGGCATTCACTTGGAAGTGCATAAGGAGGATATTTCAAGAGGAATAACTACATAAATTGCATATAAACACAATACATCCTGCAATTTTCACAGTCGCGCTGTTATCTACACAGCAGATGCTTAGCGGAAATCCTGATGTTTGCAAGCTTGGTTTGTGTTATTCTCCCTGAGTGGAAAAAAAAAAGAACAGATGTGACTTTACAGCCAGATGGTTTGAGCTGTTGAACTAACAGCTTTTGTTGTGGTTCAATCCTGTTTTACTCTCTGTCTTTCTTTCTTTTTTTCAATGTCACAAAGCAAACCGTCTCCGGGGAGCTCTATGATGAGTATCAAAATGGTTAAGATCTCTGTCTTTGCACGACTTGATCTACTTTAGTTCTAATATTTCATGCAAACCTTTCGGTGAATACAGACAGGTGGATGTAGTAAAAGCGCAGCAGTCTGCTCAGTTCTAATTGAATGTCCACATGTCAGAGCGGCAGTATTTAGGTGCGACGATGGGGAGGATGAGCATCTCCTGCTGCCCGTCTGACTTCACATAAATATCCACCTCTGTCAGACAAACCCTCTTTCTAAAAGGACATCTAAGCCCTCAGTTTATTAGATGGCGTAATTTGAACACAGTTTTTCACCTTGTTCATGGAGTATTTGACATGTTGGGAAACTACCTCCAAAAAAAAGTAATGTGCCATGGTTGCAACAAGTCGTGGTTTTATGGGGACTTACTGCCTGGTTGCCGGCAACGTCACGATGAGGAAGTACCGCAACGTGACATCTCTGTCTCTGTATATGTCTTCAACAAACATGATATGACAGCTTAATTAGTGAACCTCTTTTATTTATTTATTTGTTTACTTGGAGAGGTCGATATTTCTCATAAGTAGTATTGCTCTTCTTGTTTTACTATTGTGAATAAAAGGAATAAATGGTTTCAACATTTCAGACTCCTGCGGAGAGGATGATTGTGTGGAATCTCTCGGAGCGTCCTGTGTGTGGTGACGAGGGTGATTTGCTTTTGCAGCTGTTTTCATTATTCGTACTTCACTTCCTCTCCAGCTGTGCATTAAAGTGCTTTCTGTAATTGAAGTCTTGATGTCAGTCCAAACAGAAATACGCTTTGATTCTAATTGGTTTAAAGACCTCCACGGGAATCAGATAATATTGCGGATGAATAAAACTCTTTGAGCTCTGCTTGTCCTTTCTGAGTTCCCATGTTCTTTGGGTGCTCCTGTTTCTTTAAAGACATGTATAGTAAAAGTTACTAATGCCCCTCAGAGCCTCGGTCCCCCGCTGCTCCATAGAGGCGGAGTCAGACACGGAGGATAGATGTCACTGTGCAACAATGACAGAGCGATTTTTTTCACAGTGTGCAGATATCATGGTCACAGTCCATTAATAGTCCAAACAACCACTCAATGCTGGAGTTCAGGAGATGCTAACCTGTATGTGTGATGGGTTCATGGGGATTTGAGGGCATTATAATTTAACGATTTATAAATGACAATGTAATATATTACAATGTGTGTAAGCACATTCAGGGCTCCTCTCTGATGAGTTGCGGTCGCTCAGATCTAATGACAGAGCTGATGATTCTCATTACATCCTGCGGAAAATAGCAGAGCTGGTTTTTACCTTTCCTCTAAGGCGCTTAGCAGGAGCCCTAGAAGCTACAGTTAGCGCCTGAACATTACGATGTACTTTTCTGGGTTAACAGCTCCAGGTTTGGCACAGATAAAGGCCTCTGATTTCAGGACCGGATCTTGGAAACACTGTGTGAGAATTTCATCAAATTTAGCTCCGATATCCACTGGGACTCAAGGATGAACTAAAGATAGATTTTAGAGGTCAAAGGTCACTGTCTCCTTACATAAACGTGATTTCCATGTCACTACTACAGAAGCAGATGGCATTATATTTTCAGGTTGTCTGTCCGTCTGTATATCTGTACATGACATCTCTGATATGCCCTGAGATTTTTTGCGAATTTGGCTAAAATGTCCACTGGGACTGAAGGATCAACCAAACAGATTTTGATGGTTAAAGGTCAAGGTCATTCCACCTCGTATGCTCACATTTTATGTCCTGTTCTCATTCATGCAAATGCCTTAATGGAGATTCCTCAAATTTGGCTCAAACATCCACTGGTACTCTATAATGACCAGGAAAGATGGTCAAAGGTCACCCATGTGGTCGAACCTCAAGGTCACCATGACAGAAAATCATCACAAAGATGTAAAGCGGAAATGCAGATGTGTTTCTAGTTTGAAAAGTAATTTTGTCTCTGTTGTGTTAATGAATACTTTATATTCCTGTCTTATGTTAATAAATCCCTAGGATTTGGTTATTTCAGGTTTTTTTCTCTGTTGGTTTTGGGTCCATAATGGAGTGTTGTTTGCCCCATAGGGCCACCCAAGGGCACAGTGTAACACAACAGAGCAGGATTGTTTGGATTTGTTTTTTAAAGGCGAGTTATTCAGCCAGCAAGGCCATTGGATGCCCTGTGGGGCTTGGAAGGCTTGAAGCATGGAGGAGGGTTACAGAGAAAGACAGGTCAGAATATAAAACATAATGTTAAAAGAGCTTGAAAATATTTGTGAGTGAGATTTATTCCTTGTGAAATGCCAAAATTAAACACCAAAGACAGCTCAATGAGCCACAGCGCGGTGTTCGCTCGGCGTCTGGAGGGATGCTGGCTCTCCATCCAGAGATGCCCGTCTCATCTCTGCGGACTGGATGTGTTTATGGAACAATAAAAATTGACAAGTGACAGACAGATAATGAAAGAGATCATAAAAATGAAACCATGTCAAGAGGCAGATGAAATGTAGAATAAGCAATTTGTATATGTTGGAGATTTCCCTCAGGATCTATCAAACCCTGTACGTCAGCGCAGTCCCTGTCGGAGCAGATTAGTTTGGTTTCACAGTAGGCCAGCACGGTGCAAAATTGTCAGGGGGGGTGGTGTGGTGGTGGTGGAGGTGGGGTGGGGGTGGGGGGGGGGGGGTGGATTGAAACACAACTATTGCAGTTCTCCCAAATTGCCTTTTTGGTCTATCTTGCCTTCAGATATTTTTCCCAAATAACCCCCTTCGTTTTGTTCTGTTGCTGTCTCTCTCTCTCCATCTCCCCTCCTCTCCTCCCCTTTCTTAACATCTTGCCTTTCTCAGCCGCCTGCAAGTCCATTTTCTTTCCTTCTTGGTGCAGTATTTTTCCTATATTCCTCTCAAACGGTGTGTGAAATGAGAGGATTCAGGCTTCCTGCATGAAACAGATGTGTCTCCATGCATCAACCAATCAAAAGGCAGTGTTACCACTCTGCACCATGTTGTGGAAAAAGCCAATCACAGGCTAAATAGCAACAGTGGCAACACAGGCACTTCTTGGGAAATAGGAGATATTAACATGGTGCAAGAATTGAACAGCGAGCTCAAGTCAGATCATGAACAGAAAGGCCAGGGCAACATTAAGAAATAACAGGGCTATTTTGTTTTAGCCATTCAGGAACAAAATCACTCAAAAAAAATCATTGAATTAAAGTTCTGACTGACAGAAGAGCACTTTTCTGGAAACAATTCCTTCATCATAGTTCTGTTGTTTCTGAAGTATCCTGCCTATCAAATGGCACCGGGGTGCCTGAAAATGTATGTAAATTAACCTCAGACAAAAATGAACACAGGCTTTGCTGCGCTTCCACTGTTTCATCAAAATGCCAACTTTAAAGGGCAAAAATCGTATGCACAAGTATCAGTTCTACTTCACAAACAATCCTCCTCCGTAAATACACATTTATAGCAATGCTGCTCTAAATTTGAGATATTTCTTCTACTGTTAATAACCAGTCCAGAATATTGGTATTGAACATGATGGCGAAGCATTCACTGGAAACATATGGAACGATTACCCTGCAGCATCTCCTTTCAGCGAGATAGGAAGGATGAACATTTAAAGACAAGCTGTAGTCTATGGATGTCAGATTGTTAATGATTGGTCCGTTCAATACTTGTGTCAAAGTGAACTTGGGTAAAAATCTCCCTTGACTTTCTCTGATACGCTCACATTTTCTCCCTATTTGCAGAAAAGGAGGAATGCTGCTTGGACCAGATACCCAGCCGACCATTGCTGAACAATCAGAAACTTGACTTTTATTCGTCACCTGCGTTAATGTAAACACCGTGGTGATAAAATAGATGGTGGGACAGCTGACCGCTGCTTAAAAATGCATCCTAGTCTAACGGTGGCCGGCGGTAATGCTGTGCATTGAGTAAACCTCACTCCCGATGCCTCAAATGATGTACCGGCGCCTGACGCTAGTGCCCATGGGTTAGCATGTCCACCTTCAATGCTGTCGAGTCCAGTGGTGGACGGTGCATAAACAATGCAGGTTACATGAGCTGAGATACTGGCGGTTACAGTCGGAATATTCACATTGGACAGTCAAGCACCGGCAGTCATGCACATTTCCGTAGAGAAAGCAGGTGCACCTCAACTTTGGAATGCAGCCACATTCTGAACAAGCCCCAGACAGCAGAAGAAGTCAGCAACTTGAAAATGTGAGTGGAAAGAAAAAAACAACAACTTTTAGCCAAGATACAAGGACAACTTCAAAGTGAACACTGCACTTCCTTAAGACCCAGCAATACACTCGCCAAGCGTGAAGCACAATGGATGACTGGTTGTGGAGGAACGCGAAGAACACACACAAACAAGTGAATCCCTTGTCAAACAAGAGTAAAACAATGCTTCGTCTCATACTTCAGAAAATCTCTTGCCAACCGGTGTTTTTAACTGTTGTCCACTCACGGTTCTCAAAGACCAGCTGATGGTTACAAGCCACCCTTACGACTCTTATTACAATAGCCTGCAACGCGATCAATCGCTGTATAAACACCATCTTATATCCCCTTATTGATTCCTGTGAGCTGTGGGAGAGTTAGTAAAAAAAATTCTCTGGAGGACTATGGACTCATCCTCTTATCCTGGACAATAAGATCAACAGAGTGTGACTGGCTAATCTCCCCCTCGGAGTTTAAACTCTCCACCAGAAATGACACTTCTTCTTTCCCTTGTTACTCGCACATATACACGTAGATGACAAAGGATTAGATTAAGTTGTCTTCTCCATTATTTGCCTCTCAGTTGCTGCCTGCTACTCTTAAATCCCATGATGTGCACACTTTTAAGCTTTGTGTATAGTGGTCCCTTCGACTTCAGACTTACATCTTTTCATCTATTCTCGCTTTTGGCTTACCAATTTCCCCCCTTGCTTCATTCTCCTTTGCTTTATTTGCTTTGTGCCTCTCCTTCTTGTTTCGTGTCAGTCTAGTTATTACCGTGCCTTTCAGAAACAGAGGGGGACATTTCCCACGTAATATCCCATAGTCCTGTAGATTTTAAGAGCCTTTGAAGGCCCTTGAGAGAACATCAACAGAAACAAAGGTGCAGGTCAGTTAAACATCTACAAAAAAGAGGCCATTTCAATTGCTGATAAAGGGTACTTCTGCCTGAATGATCCCTCTGATATTCGTAAGCTTACAATGTCGTATTGCTGGGTGGAGTTTGTAGAAAATGCTAGTTTTGAATAGATGCGGCCTTTAGTGGATATTTGTAATGTATTGCCAAAGACATACCGTTCAATTATGAGGCCAGAAACTTCTCTTTTTTTTGGGGGGGGGGGGGAATATCAGCACTTTTTCCTCTGCCTTCATATTCTCTAAGAAATAAAATGACTATTGCATATGACCATGCTGACAGGATTTAAGTAAAACACAAGTCCGTGTTTTCCTTTATTGTACAGATATTTCCAACACACACAACACAAATCACAGTAAAAGGTCCAGTGCACTTTAATGCACAGTATGGGGGGGGGGGGATTTATGAACAATTACGACAGCCAATATAACAACACAGTGATGAGTGTTAATAAATCATTGCACACTAGATACAGGCTAATGTAATACGCCCTCTGGCTATCATGGAAATGAAGAGACGGTGGGGAGTTGAGCTCCGAGGAACTCATTAGTGTTGAGTCGCAGCATACTAAATGAGGTCTTTTGGCCAAACTGCTGTTTAGGTTTCCCTAAGTATTTATATGTACATTTAAATGACCGGCGTGAGGGAATAAGGGAGATCTCAGAAAATGTTCTTTTAATTTCATGAAAGTATAAATCACCTGAAAGACTTGTTGATGAATCATTAATGTATTAGGAGCCCATCTCATTAAACTCAAGATACACAAGACAACTTTCACAATCCGAACGGATGATGGAAAGACAGGGTTTACACGGATCCGATTTTTACGACAGAAAAACCGACGATGACGCATGAACAGGCGTAGCGTTACTTTTCACTTCAAGCCAACTGAATGCAACAAAAATCTCGTGAGAGCACTCAGAAGATACAGTACGCGTCAGTGTCTGCACCTAAGAACAAGAGAAAAGGTGAAGTCGTGTTGGTTTCGATGGGGGGGGGGGGGGGGTAATGTACCTCAATACTGAACCCTGAAATAAAATCCTACATGAAATTCAGAGTTTGTACAGCAGCCCAGAATGAACACTGTTAATTAGCTTTTGTAGCACGGCACCAACATGTCTAAATCAATAACATGGTTTAAATAAATGTTCAATGATTGCAGCATCATCCTGTTGTGTCACTTATTGATAATAAATCTTAACACATCAATAAAAGATGTTGACATGGGCCCACAGCAGCCATTTTGACAAGCCAGCGTGAGGTAAACACTGATGTAATTAATCACATTAATTATGGCCCTGTTCCATTTAGTTGGACCAGAGTCCTGGTATTACACATGCTGGCAAACTGGAATTGTTTGTTATACTAAACAGAACATGAACACAATTACTTTAATCGGTGATATCTGCTGTGAGGAGAGCTAACTGTAGCATTTAGCTGAGTTGATACAAATCATTTGCACATTGAGCTACTTGTTTGAATATTTTTCAAAGGAGTGTTGTTTGGTTGAAAAGGGCAATTTGTATTTGAGAATTCAATTAATTATGCTGTAATGTGTTTCAGGTTTTCTATGTTAATATTACTTACAGACTGTTTTAAGCAGCCGTCCCTGTTCAACCAGCCTTTTTTTTGCCTCTCAAGTTCAAATGTAGAGCCTTGTTTTTTTTAATTCCAGTGTGGTAATTTCCCTTTATTGTAATGCTGCTATCAGTAATGACCGCAGTATTTCAGTGTTCTTTTTTTATTTCATTTTTTTTTCCTTGAATTCTGTTCATTTTAAATGTGCATATTGAAGCTAGGCCACATATTTGGCAGCTTGTTTGGATTGCTGTCTCATTAAAATGTACCAGAGATGAAGTCATATTTATATTTTCAAGATCTTCGCCTGCAACTACGATGCAACCCACAGCCGTTATAGAACAATGTTGTCTTGAACTAACAGTTTCATCAGGAGCCCCAAATCTCCATCTCTCACTCATACATGGGGGCATAAATAAATACATGCCTGCCTCAACACTCGCTTGGTTTATTGAACTAGAGTATCTGGACCAGGTTACTAAGAATGCTGGCCCTTTGCTGACCTGGACCCTTGGTTCTGCAACTCTGCCTCATTAATTTGTCAAGTAAACAGAAATCTTTCCTCTCCAGGCACTGGATGAGAGAGGGAGATATATACTGACCCTTAGCTGACCACCACGTACGTTGCTCTCTGCCTGGTCTGGCACAATGGAACAGACAACAAGTACTATGTTGATCTATACGTCTCGGCTTCTCGCCATCACACACTAGTGTACTGTTAAGCACATCATACACTTTGCAGTCTTTTTGCGCCGACATCTACGCCAAATTGCATTTTCCTAATATAATAGGTATGTCTAACCATTGAATTCCTATTTCCAGTTTAATGTGGGTTCTAACATTACATTATGTTTGAATTCTCAGCACAGCCAGCGTGCAGGGAATTTCTTGACAAGTTCCTGCAGCACTACAAGTATTAAGTACACCTCAAAGAGAGTTCTGAAGCATTAACAGCAGCCAAGGATCCAGCAGATGATTGATTAGAAGATGAAATGGATCAGAGGGTCCCAAGGCCACTAGGCCTGTCTTATCAAACAACACCAGGCTCTATGGCCAATCTCCAGTTTGTCTGTGGGCAACTCCCAACCAACACAAGCTTTGGTTGCTGATAAAAGTCTGATTAAGGAACTGCAGAGCAGCTTTGTTAGGTGGATTGGGGACTGTTATTTGACTTTAAAACGATCAATTTCCTCAATCCTTAAAAAAAAAATCTATTTTATAACATACTAAGGACTCTATGAGCCGAGCAGCAGTATAGTGGTCATTTAAACCACGTGTCTACATCCAAGATCGGCCCTCACAATAAGAGGAATATTTGCTATTATACTGTTCACTAACTGAATGTGACATCAACCTCGGATGAATTGATACTTCACCTAAAAACATATATTTCCTCTTTCAAGTACTCACAAGTACGTAGGTATCTTGATCTCCAAAGACATTTCCTATTCCCTCCTCCATCATTTCTTTGTGCCTCCTGAGACCAAAAAGAATCAGCCACATATATTTAGCTCCAAGCTAAGAGGGACTGATGGCTAACAGCAAAACTGTCCAAAAATATCAGTCTGCAAACTCTCATCCTTTGTAATCCATGACTTCTTTATCAAACCATATGCTCAGAAATCCACTTTGTATTTAGGCAAAAACAGTGACTCCAAAAAAACCCAATTCTAGTTCTGTTTCACTTCACTGTTAGCTTCAAGCTAAATATGCTTAGCTCGTTCTTTCTGCATTCTGGAGTCAAAAAGAATGTGTGTGTGTGTGGGGGGGGGGGTGGCGGCTGGGTGCTTAAGACACCTATTCATAAGAACAATACTTGATTATTGTGAGAACGTTGAGTGGAAATTTGAGAAAAAATGTGTTGCTCTTCAGTACAGCAGATTTTCATAAAGAGGAGGCAAAGCGGAGGGGAGACACTGGCTCTTTAAGTCAGTACTTGACAACATCTGAAGACCCTTTTATAAATGTGACGAAAGCAGAAATAACAGATGTAAACGATAACCAAAGAAATTGACTCCCTATTGGCTGCCAGCAGATTTCATGTATCAGCATCTTTTGGCTGCCGTGCGTGATTTCGCTACAGAGCCAAGGCCAGATTCAGTCCCAGAAGGCTCAATCATGGATGTTTCACTTCACGCAGGCACATATACTCACTCTCTGGTAAGATGCAGGTCAAGGACACAATAGAATCTGCAGTAAATTTCTAATTTGTGTCTTCAGTTGTTAAGAGACATGCCTGGAAGAGGAAGACAGCAGAGTGTATATGTGGCATAAATCATTACCCTGAGATTAAAGTCATTTTGTTTCATTAGTGGCGTCATGTCAATGCTGATTTTCATTAACAACGACAGGTTTGGGAGAACAAATAAGACGTGTTTTTCATCTTGATCACATCAGGCACAGAGGGCGGTTTCTGTTAAGAAATCTTTACTATTGCATAAATCACGATAAAGCAAAACCGATAGGATTCATACACCACTCGTGCAAATTGAATTACATACATACATATTGAATTCCACACACATTTTGTGGATCAATCTAACGATCTCTTGAACTGGCGTGGAGATATTTTTTATTATAAGGGAGGTGGTGAGGAGATCCCACCGATGTATTGGTGGATTACGGATAGCCGAGGGAAAATAAAATGTTTGGATGCTCGCTTAAAAGGATTATCAAATGTATTCTGATATTTTTAATTTAAAATTGTATCCTAAATGTACCTGTGATAAGCAATTCAAGAAACAGCAGTTCAATACATGCACATTATACCACCTGGAAGGGTAATTGCTTTGTCTCCCCCATCCATTGTCTGTACCTTTGTACCTTCAAAAGACCATTCACATATTCAAGGACACAGGACCCAAACACACACACACACGTGCGCACGCACACACACACACACACACACACACACACGTGCACGCGCACACACACACACACCATACACTGTTTAAATGTCTATCTGCTCCAGTGTTTGTATGTTAATTACGTACATTCCAACCTCCACCTTCTTCAGGGCCTCTACTAATAAGAGTCTACTCTTTAATTTCCCACTCAATCAATAAAATAATAGGTGCATATGTGCTCAAACCAGCAGCAGATACACTCAGCAGGCACACCATTACTATCCATGCATCTGTCCCCCAACCCCCCCACTGGAGCCTGACAGCACCGAACGGACCTTTGATTTACCTTGTGTTGTAAATGCAGTCTCTGTGGTGCTGCTTGGTCTGGCCATTGATTGTATGTGGTCATTCCCAATGTGAGTTAAGCTTGGTGCAATCAGAAATAACAGCGCAAGGCTCTCTGACCTCTCTCTGTGAACTGAAGAGGACTGAATATCGAACTCCCTTCTTGTTCAATCTTCACTCATCATTGTTCTGTCAATTACTCCAGTTCCTAATTACTCTCTGGTCAGAAGTAAAGCTGCCTTACCGACACGTATTCACTAACCTAAACAATGCACGTTTGCATTGGCTTGCAGTTCAGTGGGTGAAGTCAAAAGTCACCACTGACAGAGTAAACCGTTCTTTATGCAAATCAGCTCTCTTGTACGTCTTTATGTAACCTGGTGAGACCATCCGAATCTTCTGCAGGTCATTTGTGGTACCCCTCACCTCTAAAAACAATCCAGAACCAGTCAGGACTCAGTTCTAACTCTACTTGTAACCAAATATTCTGGTTAAGGTAATATTTCAAATAAGGTGTTTATATGTGCTGCAGCTGTGGGAAAATTCCCATTCACGTGTTAGTTGGTTGAATCTGAATAAACCAATCTTAATGCGTGGGAACTAGCACCTGCAATGAGCCACTTCTGGTTGGTCGCTAGGCAACCGCACGAAACGTCCAGTTCACATAAATGGTATTAAACTTATTCATAAACCAAAATACAAAGGCATCACAGTAAAAAAAATGCCCAACAAATAGTCTCAGAAGGTGAAAGGCAAATGTAACATAATTACATGAACAAAGCCTCACAAATGTATTTGAATTGAAGGCCTAAACCTCTGGGTCGTCACGGCAACATCTGCCTGAAAGCATTTTCTGATTGACAACTTCACACGACCCAGTGTTCCAGTTAATGCAGGCAAGTGTTATTTTTTTCCCAACAAACTGGTATTTCAAAACCAAATCGCAGATTTTGTCAGCTCCTGCAGTTTAACTGCAAAAAAATATCCCACACATTTTTCCCAAAAAATTTGGAGAAAAATCAGGGATTTTTGGCTGCGACAATTAAAAGTAAAACAAGTCAGGCGGCAGGGACTGATTGATAAAACAGCGCAGTAAAGAGCAGAAACTGCTGTCTCTCAAAGCAACAAACTGTAACGTCTACAGAATAATCACAGCTGAAGAGCAGTGATTGTAGAAATAATTGATGGAGATAACCCTCATCTGTCGAGGGAAGTACCCCGCCGCCTCACAGTGGTTCAAGACAGAAAGGGATCCAGATGTGGGATGTAGGACCCAGATATGGGTGCCCTCACCAGGCTGATCTTTATATAACCGAAACTCTGCAGAGCAGATTTACAAACGCAAATTGCAGGAACATACATCCACAACCTAATCACCATTGTTGCGCATAACAACAAATGCACGCCAATGACAAATGTCTACTATTTCATCTAAGGCAGATTTTAATAAAAGAAGCCACCAAATAAGTTTCCTTTATGTCACATGAAGGGTGGAGCAAGTGAGAGAAGCTGCCACTGAGATGATGTGGAGAAGTGATGAGAAAGAGGTGATTGTACTCTACACAAGCCCCCAGGCTATTATTACCATATCATGAGAAGAATCCATCAAATCGTATGAATGTGTACATGACGGTTCAGGGCCACTTAGACACGCATAATGAGATCGCGGCTACGGCACAGTTTCCATATGTGGCGCCTATGTGGCTGCTCGTGGTCCTGAGGCCCCACATAACCTACAGTACGAAGGTTCGAACACAATATTCAACACAGGTCGCAGTTGTCTGTAGAAGCCCAGTCCGATGAATAAAAAGATGATTCTGCCTTCTGGTTCTGTGTCACTTTTAGGTCAAGATCGACATGGGTTTTATTGTTCGTCTCAAGTGCAAGTAAGAGGAACGAGCGTACGGAACATCCAGGGGGTGACGCCTCAACGTCAGCTCTCTCATCGACTATTGTGGGGGGTGTCTGTTCAATATTCAATCGCTGATCCTTTCACACCGCAGGAATTCAGTCGTAAATATCAGTCATAGATCAAGGAGCCTCCAATCTTCCCTCTGACAATAGGTATGACCACCCCTCACACCAGCAGGGTGATTTGGGCGGATAATAAGACCTGACTAGCCTTGAGTAGTTCCAGAATTACACCAAGCAGAAATGCTATTATGAAAATGTTGCACAGAGAAAAGGATTGTGTGGGTTTGTGTGTTCTCATGAACACTGACATGCCATTGCTGGAAATTGTGTGGGAGATAACTTTTGATTTCCTTCAAGGGTTGACAGGGACCTTGACCTTTGACCACCAAAGTTCACCCTCGAGTTCCAGTAGAAGTGAACAGGCTTCAAATTCTCATCCCAGTATGAGCGAAATACTGAGTACCAGTGGTGGGTACAGCACTGACAATCTATACTCAGGTATAAATACAGTTAAACCCACCACAAAAATGACTCACGTAGCAGTGAAGATTCCATTCGAGAAACCTACTCAAGTACAAGTAAAAGGTGTAAGATGTTACTACCAGTGGAGTACAGTACTGAGAAATGTACAACTAAAATAGGAAAATACGCAGAAATGCGATACAGAAGTACGAAACATTTATTTATTTCTTTTTCTAGACTCATGTACATACATTTCTAATTGTGTTATGATAATGAAATTATAAATGTCTTCCACTATTTCTTTGGGGGGGGGGGCATTTGACAGAAAAAAGAGGATTTTCAAGTGAAATCTGTTTTTTTGACAAACTTTTCATCCGCAACAAGACATGAATTCTTTTTAGAATCATCACAATCAGTCAGTTGTCAGGACTAAAATATGAAGCTCAAAATGCAGTTCACCCCTGATATGGAGGCTGCGCTGATATATGGAATTGAGGCGGCGCGATTAAATGGCAGTCTGCTACATTAAACACGTTATTGGGTGTTAGAACTTACAAAATATACCTGGCACTATCTCGTTTGAGAAATATTTACAGTTAAAGGAGTTGCAGTAAAAGGCGTAGCATCTTTATTTGAACCAGTAATCCAATTGCTACATTTTACTTTGCGTTACCAAACAAAGATAGAAGAAACATCGCTTGTATCATTTTTAACAACTGTACAGCAGAAAGGTGCGGAGCAGTAACATGATGGGCTGCTGCCGTGATTTATTTCAGCTGACGGTCGTTAAAAATCATATTGAATTATCACTCTTCCCTCAGGAGTACGTTCAATAGGTTCAGTCAGTAATCTCACAATCTTGTATAGATGTATAACAATACCTAACGGGCAATCTTATGCAACACGCTGCATCTTTATAGACTATTCATACGGGAATTGTGTCTTTCTTCTTCCTGGGGAACACTGCAGCGTATGCTAATTATTCCCATCTAAAACAAGCTTAGGCTTTCCATTCTTCCCGTTGATACTTGCTTCCTCTGTTTCGCTGAAAGACCCTCAGAGGCTCGTGTCACCTCCCTCAGCAGATGGCTGGGGCAAACAGGGAATGACAAGCCTCGATTTCACTGATGCTTTAAACATGATTTCAACCACTGCTGGAAAACAATTTGAATCTTTAACCTATTTTCACACCGGGTCTTGTACACGGAGGAGACTTTCCTCATCAAAGGCTTAGCACAACTTTTAAAACTCTTCATGCAACTTTACTGCAACATTTTTCTTAAAAAATAAAATCGTTCCCTAAAAATAAGTGTCACTAAGCTGCAAGAGATTGAAACATGATGAAACACGCACTTTAAAACTGGAGCTTACATTGCCGGCTTTATGATAATTCCATTTAACTTGGTGTCTAGTTGGGATGTTACTCAGGCACAATCTCTCTCTCTCGCTCTCTCTTGCTCTCATTCATGAGTCTCTGCCATGGAAGGATCCTAATTGACGTTCCAATGTTTCCATGGTGATATCGTCGTGTAACGCTGTGTTAATAGGACGCAGTCATACTAAGTTTAAGTTTATATGATGATGATTATCTTTTTTATTACTGTGGGACACATCATGGCTGTTTCACCTCAGGGAACTTTGCTGGGTTCCTGCTTGTCCCATAGATGATCCGTGTGTGTGTGTGTGTGTGTGTGTGTGTGTGTGTGTGTGTGTGTGTGTGTGTGTGCGTGTGGCCTGCTCTGATGTGCCACACGTGTGATAACAGGATAAACAAACACACAGCGCATCCCCCCTGCAGCAGAAACAAGTGCAGCTCCTCAATATGAGCGATGCTACGCATGTGTGATGTGTCTGTGACACGGCAGCGTAACTTTATTGACAATTCAAATCTCCAGCGGGATATTTTCTTAGCTTTCTTGGAGATTTCTTGAATCAGCGTATTATTGGTATGTTGCTGCTTCTCGGTTATTCAAAGAATTTTTATGTGAACATTAACGTTCCTGGTACAATGTTGTTGGATATTTATGTATCAAAATCCCAAATCAACTTGACCCGACAGTGAAAACGCTCCTTTTTTTTTCCTTAAAGAAAAAACAAAAAACAACAGCAGGTGCCTGTAAATGAGGCTGGCGTTTACGGCCGGGTCACAAAACAATCATTTGCAAACATTCAAACATTATTTTGTTATTTTTGTTAGGTAATCAACACTGTTATCAACCAAATTCTATAATTAGCATGTAGGATGTGTGGATATAGCATATTTTGACGAAATGTTTGACTGGATCTGGATTATCTGGATTGTTGACAGTGTAAGAAATCCACTGATGATCATTGGATAAGCTATTAAACCTTGTTGGTGAGGAGCAAATTAAGCATAATGATGTTATTTTCGGGCTGCACGGTGGTGCAGTGGTCAGCACTGTCGCCTCACAGCAAGACGGTTCCGGGTTCGAGTCCCGGCTCGGGCAGGGGATCTTTCTGAGTGGAGTCTCCATGTTCTCCCTGTTCCTGTGTGGGTTCTCTCTGGTACTCCAGCTTCCTCCCACAGTCCAAAGACATCAAGAGAGGACGAGGCTGATTGATTCTCTAAATTGACTATAGGTGTGACTGTGAGTGTGAATGGTTGTTCGTCTCTATGTGTTGGCCCTGTGATGGACTGGTGACCTGTCCAGGGTGAACCCCGCCTCTTGCCCGTTGACGCTGGAATAGGCTCCAGCCCCCCCGCGACCCTTAATGTGTAGGAATAAGCGGAAGATGACGATGGATGGATGTTATTTTTCCTTCTGCTTGCCCTGTTGGGGGGCTGGAGCAATCAGCCTCGTCCCCTCTTGATGTCTTTGGACTGTGGGAGGAAGCTGGAGTACCAGAGAGAACCCACACAGGAACAGGGAGAACATGCAGACTCACACAGAAAGATCCTGTGATGGAGCAGGGATTCGAACCTAAAACCTTCTTGCTGTGAGGCCACAGTGCTGACCACTGCACCACCGTGCCGCCAGGGTTGACACAGTTCTGGGCTTTTCCCTGAGCACCCACAGCATAGCTCTTAAGTTTTTAAAATGTTGAGCTCTAGTGAGTTTTCAGCAAAGGTTTGGACCAGAGTGTGAACCTCCTGCTGGTACTGGGTGAGGGCCTGGGTGTCAGTGATATGTACCACCAGGGCCATGTCGTCTGCATATTTAAAAAGCCTCAGTCCCACCCTGCAACAGATAATGCTGTTGGTGCAGGCAGAGAAGAGGATAGGCACCAAAACACAGATAAGCTGAATTGGACAACACATGCTGTGGTCTGTCCATTATGATTATTCTCTTATGTGTGCGTGCGATTCGTGTATGGACGCAATATTTACAGATCTTAGAACACAGCTGTAGTATCACATACTCATCCTGACATGGGCTGGATTGCTTAAGTGTGCATGCATGTCTGAGTAAGCACCCTGAAGCAGTGATCGCAGGTTGGAGCAAGTAGAACATTTTCAACTTTAATTCATTCCATCTGCTTCTTTGCTAAGAGCAATGAGAAAAATAAGTTATAAGTCACAACCTAATAGCTTTTCATTTTTATACTATATGCTTGGCTGAAATTGCACTTTCATAAAAATGGAAGCAGAATTCTTTATTGGATCTAATGAATTCTGAAACAGGAGAGAAGAAGAAAGGAATTCACTTGTGAGAAGAATACATTGCTCTCAAACAAAATAAAGTTACAGCCCCAGTTAAAATACAAAGTTATTTCTCACCACTGATTGCAGTAGCAGTACCACTGTTCTCTTTATTGTACCAGAATCCAAATGTCACTTAGTTATTGCAGCTATAATAGTCCTGTCATGTCTGAATGAAACCAAAAGCCCAAAACAATTAATGCAGCACAAAAATTAAGCCACAAAAGGAATGTCCGTGTCTGCAAAAGCCTCTCTCTCTACTCCTGAAGTTACTTTGAAAAGAGATTGAAAAATGTTTGATTTGGTTCTCTGCTCTCATTGACGTCAGGAGTACTCGTTGAATACTTCGATCAATATTTCTGTACCCCATCTAAAGGGACTTACTTTTTTGAGTGGTTAAAAAAAAAAGTACTTTTAATTCAAACCTCCTTTTTCCTTTAGCTTGACAGTGCACTTTATCAAATCATGTCATAACAGAAGCACGCATATTCAAATAGCCCAGGTTTCAAATACATCCCAGTTTAAAAAAAAAAATCCCCTCTCACTGCGGCTTGAACACGCGGTCAGACCATCGCTCTGAGTTTTAGGCTACGAAAATGCTACGGAGCTACCAAAGCTCAAAGGTTCTCTTTTTTTTTTTCCCCCTCACTCTTCCTCTTCAATCAACTTCAAATCATAAGATGTATGATTCCTATGTGTGCTCTCTGGTGGTTAGTTACCGAACCCCAACAGCTGGTTAGGGTTATGAATTCAGTTGCAGCGATAAAAGCATCTTTCAGCTCGAAATCCTCATCAGTCTGGTAACAGAGCAGCGCCGACACAGAAACTGAGGATTCTCGTCTCCATTCTCAGATGATCATTGTGTTGCTTTCATCATGTATCAGCCAGCTTTATTACAGACTGGAGACTTGCACAGTCATGCAGTAACCTACTTTTGGACGGATCTGCTGGACGTGGCTCTAGTGTTAAAAGATGGACAAATAAAGCAGATTATTTGTCATCTTTTTTTTAAGGATTTTCTAAGGGCTGTGATGCAGTAATCTTCCATGCATGTTACGTGTTGACATTTTCTCTATAGTCAGGATTAGGTTCAGCCTACAGGATTTCCTTATCTCACACACTCTGCAAGACTTGCTGTCTTCATACACACGTCCACACACACACACAAAAAGAACAAGGCTGACCACAGACAACGAGTGCTAGTTTGGTGTTTGGGCTCTGTGGCATTCAAATACGGATGTATGACAGAAAACGGAGTTTGATGTGTGTAGGAGACTCAGTACGTGTTCGCATCATTTATATTTTTGTAGTTGGTTGAGCTGGAGCTCATTTCAGCTGCTATCCTGGATAGTTGGGACAACTACAATGTGTAACATTTCGAGTTGATTAACAAAGTCGAATTTAAAAAAAAGTCTTAAAATGTGATCAAAGAGGAGAAAAGTGTACAATATGTCCCTTTTCAAATGAAGAGGAACAGAATTCGACACGAGAAAACCATCTTAACTGTGTGAGACTTGAGATTAATATTTGAGTAAATTTACACAGTTATACTTCAGGACTCTGTTGGGATAAACCCAGTTTGTTGAAATTCCCCGTAGCAACGGTGGTAGTGGGTGGCAGCAGAATGAGGCAGACGTTCCAAATGTTGGTAACATATAACTGTATTTTCTTTTCTTTTTTTTCTAAATGAACCTCTCTTCCATTCCAGGCTACCCGGACTTTCTGGTCTCATGTCTGACCCTAGAATGGGCAATGCGTACTAGCCTGCAGTTGCTACAAGACCATCCTTGGCTTTCCAGCTTGTCCATCTGTTCAGCCTCAGGTCACTGTCCAACTTGACTCGAGCCTACTTGTGCCCACAAACTCAGCCAGAAACCTGGGTGTCATGATTGATGACCAGCTGACCTTTAAGGTTCACGTGGCCTCAGTTTCTCGGTCTTGCCATTATGCTCTCTACAATATCAGGAAGATCAGACCCTTCCTGACCCAACAGACCACACAGATTCTGGTTCAGGCTCTTGTCATCTCACGCATTGACTACTGCAACGCTCTTCTGGCAGGCCTCCCTGCATGCTCATTCAAGCCTCTGCAGATGATCCAGAATGCAGCAGCACGTCTGGTCTTCAACCAGCCAAAAAGGGCACATGTCACCCTGCTGCTGGTTTCTCTTCACTGGCTTCCAGTGGCAGCCAGAATCAAATTCAAGGCACTTCTCTTGGCTTACAAAACAATCACAAGAACGGCTCCAGCCTACCTGGAATCCCCGATCCAGGTCTACTCTCCTTCTCGCCCACTACGCTCTGCATGCGAAAGACGCCTGGTGCTTCCAGCCCAGCGCTGCTCCAAATCTCTAGCCAGACCCTTCTCTTCTGTTGTTCCCAAATGGTGGAACGAACTACCCAACTCTGTGCGTTCTGCTGAGTCCCTTTCTACTTTTAAGAGACAATTGAAGACTCAATTGTTCAGAGAGCACCTAGGAACTTAACTTGACTCTTCTCCTCTTTGTCCTGTGGGGTAGAATAAGTCAGAGGGTCCAAGACCCAGCACTTAGTGATTATGTAGCACTAACTGTGTTGTGTGATGTTGTATGCTTGTCAAAAAAAAAAAAAAAAAAAGAGGGGGGGGGGACACTTCTTCTGCCACTAGATGGCAGTACCTGTGACCAAATCACAACTGAGGCACTTTTGCGCTTCCTATGGGTTTTTCCTTAATTAAGTCTTAATTCTTGCTTGTGTTGTACGTCGCTTTGGACAAAAGCGTCTGCAAAATGAAATTGTAGAATTGTAGAATTGTAAAAATCCCTCCATGAACCTCCAGAAGTGACGACAGGTATCGTTGATCGGCTGCCTTTGCTGTTGGAATAGAAATCTAAAAAGCCAAGAGCTGGTCGGACCTCTCCACAGCCCACAGCCCTTTATAGCCTAAATTTAAGTTCTCTCATCTTGATGGGAATATTAGCAGTGACTTGGCGAGCGAGAAGCTAAAGGCCAGTTTTGAAATGGACGACGAAGAAGAAGAAGCTGCAGCAAAAAAACAAAAAAAAAGAGACAAGAGCTGCTGCTGATGGTGCTCCAGCTGTGTCTCAGTAGAGGCGGTATTCGTCTGATGCTATCTACTAAGATGTGAGAGGGAGAAAAGAAGGCAAAGGAAAAACATCAGGTCACACTCTCTGGATCAATAATGAAGTAAGTTATTTTCTCTCTTCTTCTTTGTATACATTTGCTGCTTTCTTAGCAAATCTTCTCTAAACGTGACCTGAAACGTCTATCACTGCTGCAGGATTTTAAAACTTTCTTTCATTCTCTGCAGGAGTTTTGAGATCTGGAGGCAATAATTGCCAACCTCTGCTGGGTCATGAGAGCTTTCAGGATCCAACAGAGGAAGCAAGGAGGTAGTTTTCCTGTTGTGCTTAGTGTATTTATTTTTTATCCTGTGAGTACTAATCATTATTTTCAAGAAGTTAAAGGCCAGATTTGAACAAGGGGAAAAAAAGAGTTGTCAAGAGCTGTTGCCAGTCAAGCTTTGGCTGCATCTCGGTGGAGGTGGTCAGCAATGGGAGGAATGCCAGGCCCGTTTAAAAAAATAATAATCCCAAGCATCAGAGCTTTAGTTTGAATTCAAAAGCCAAAACGATGACCAGGACATCCCCAAACCTCCGACAGACTTTGATTAAAAACTGGAAAACCCTCTTTTTACACTTTTCCTTCATGAATTTGACTTCTGTGCACATTCAATCTCCTTCCATAACTGTTAAAACCTTCCGCTTCACTCGATTTGTTACCTCCGCTCCTTTTGTGTGAGGCCCGTGACCTGCCTTGAAGTAATTCCAAGAACTATTTTAGTACAAAGCTGGAGCGGTAAAAACCAGTAACGACCCATCAGAGCAGAGTGATGGCGGATCGATGGAACACGTAAAACGATATTTGCAACCTTGCACAGTTTTACAGCGTTACTGAACCCTCTAACAACAGACGCAATTACATGATATTAAAAAAAAAGTGTCTCTCATTGAACTGTAACACACGCTACATTCAGGGGTCCCAGTATGTTACCATGTGACATCAGGGTTGGAATATTGCTACAGTAGGAAAAACTATACAACAATATATTGCTGTTTTGATTGTATTGCACAACCCTATCATCCAGTTCAGAGAGGTAACTCTAAATTTGAAAAGCAGTCACTGATACATTATATATGGATTTAACGTTTAAGAGGTTCTGCTAATGGGTTTTGTTTTATTCCCTGATGGTGCTGCGTGTTCTCAGTTCTGTGTGTGATGTAGGGAAAGCTCAGGGCCACTGCCGCTGCAACATTATCATATCAATACTTAAGGCTAGTCTTTGGTCCCGGCACAATGGCGGAATCAACACGTGTGACCTTCATCCGAGCATCTTGGGTAATTCATTGTGTCTTCTTGGCGGAGCTGTGAGGGAGATGCATGCAAATGACAGAGGACTTGTCATTCATCACCGCCGTCACCTTGACACCAGAGAGGAAATAACAAACCGGTAAAGGTGTGTCACTTCCTGTGTCTGGCTACTTTGTCTTTCACTAAAACCATTTACCTGTCACGTTGAATGTGTGTACACTGGTGCGAACACACACACACACACACACACACACACACACACGCACACACAGACACCTTTTGTTCATTAATTAAATCAGGAGTGCCCCCCCTCACCCACACCCACACACACACACACACACACACACACACACATCTTTTCCACATGAATGAAAAGTTGCAGGTGTTCTCTCACCATCTATATTTTGTCAGATATGAAAGGTTTTACCAAGGTACTTTTGCTTAAGGTTATATCATTGATGCTGGGTCACAAAAAGTCATGAAATAAATATAATACTTATATATATAAAAAAAAAATAGCCCAGATAGCAAAGTGGCATGTTAATGTATTGGTTTATGTAGCTTTTTATTTATATTGGTCAGCTACATTTAATAAGCGACATTACCTAAAAAAAAATGTGTGTGGTGATGCTGGAAGGAGTTTTAACTGGACTTCCATCGCAACTGTGTATCATTACACGTCCGTATTGTTCTATAGAACCACTAGGTGGTGCTACAGGCAGAAACGGTGTATCAGCTCTTCCCCCTACATCATACACACGTGTTTGCCACATGCTAACTTCTGCTCATCGCTGTGAGGATTTTATGTGTTTTGATGTCAGAGCTTAAAATGTGTGAACGGTGAGTAAAGAGAGTGTTTCGGAGGGAAGAGAGCAAGGAGGACGGCAGCAGGACAGCGTGTGTGCAGGAGGCTCAACCCTAATGGGGGAACATGTCCCCTAGTGCAGCAATGTGGCTGACTGATGTGTTTTTAATAGTTTTTTGGACAACAGCAGGGATACATGAGACAAGGGACTAGGCCTCCGAGAATACTTGTTAGTAGGATCCGGTTTTTCGGGATTCGTTTTTACAATCAAGGACTTGAAGGAATTCTGGACAGTTTAAGTGCTGAGTCGTGTTCTCTTTCATCATAACTACTCTACTGTCAGCTGTCCAAAAAAAAAAAAAAAAAAAAAGACTCCTCCTCTTCAGCAAGATCTTTGCTTCATATTTTCTTCCTACATTTAATCGCTCTGCAGGAGCGAGCGCCGCGTACCTCTGAGTAAAACTGTTCTCCTTCCTCCGGCAGTGGAGGGTGACAATCCTGTGACCTTCGCTTCTGACATCCTGGCTCACTGTCCAAACGACCGGGTTACTGGCTCTGGCCCCCAGGAACACGACTCCATCCTTCAGCTTGACCCTGAAACACACACACACACACACGTACGCACGCACACACACACACACACACGCGCAGGGGTCAAAATCTAGACAGTAAATTAGGTGACACAGTCTAATACTGTCAGCGAGACTGCGAGGTATCCTGGGGATAGAAACGTTTTTTTACCCTTCCTGACACACACAAACATCCGATGAGATTGTGTTCTCTTCAACTCACCCACATAGAGGTGATGCACAACTGATACAAAACATGCTAGTTTGTTTGCAGCAAATCGTTGAGGAGATTTCTCTAAATTTATCACAAATGTCCACTGGGACTCAAGGATGAACTATAAAGATTTTGATGGGCAAAGGTCGCCGCCACTTAACATGAGCTCAATATCTCTTGGACATCTTGAGGGAATTTCTTCAAAAACAGAACGTTCACAGCAGCATTAATAGTCCAGTGTCACAGGCACGTACAACCCCAACGGGGTAGTTCTAGTCCACTACATCAAACTGATCTGCTCAAACATTTAATGGGGTTTGTGTTATGGTTTCTTCCTGGGCCCACACGACTCATCCGTTGTGTTTGATGAAAATCGCCCTCATAGTTTTACTGTTGTCTTGATAACACGCAGGCGGCATCGGGAACACGACGTCCTCCGGGGAAGGTAGTGAACCACCTCTGTAGGAATAGGAAGTACCAAAGAACCACATACTTTGCCATCAGTTACGTGTGCGTAAAGATCGATATCTACACACAAGGAAGGATTTAAGATTAAAAAAAAAAACAACTCCCGCCACATCTTAGCCACGAGGGAGTCAAATCTCAAATGGTCAGAAAGCTTTATTCATGTAAGACACCAAAAAAGAAAAAGAAAAAAAGAGCCGCACCACCCGCTGTTATTTTTCATAAAATCTTGTCGATATACATTTGGAGGTGATACACGCATATCAGAGGGGATGACACCTACCATCAGGGTGCACTGCAACAAGTAGCAAAGTCAAATTAACCTCTGAAAACATGATTAACCACAACATGGTGGGTCGGTGCAACATCCCACCGTCAGGACAAAATCTGGGGCAATAAATAGGTGACACGCTCCAGTCATGACATTTTTCTGGAGGTTTTAAAAATCTCTTCATCTACCCCACCTCTTCCATCCCTCCATCATTTCCATTACCCTTGGTCACAGTCTGCAGGAGGCAATGCTAACGCCAAAGAACCATGACCCCACCTCCTCAAATATACTGACACGCTGTTGCTCTCTTCCTCTCCTTCTGTCACATGAAATTACAATGAACTACGCAAACGGGTTTCAGCGTTTTTTTTCCCCCGACATGACATACTGCTCTTGTTCAAACCGCTGTCACAAAAACCACCGAATGTTTTATGTGGGAAGAACCGAAGGGAAGAGACATGCCAACGGAAAACAGATCTAAGGTAAGAAAGGCGAGGAGAGCCAGGCATTTCTAGTCAGTGAAACATGAATGTTGGGTAATATCCCCCGCCATTCATATCAAAATAATTGGAGACTGCCCTCGTTTGGGAACTGCAAAAGACTTGCAGAAGTTGGGGGGGGGGATCAGCGTTAACAGGGGATAATGACATGACAAACCACGCTGCAGTCCTCAGAAGAGCCGTCATTACATCTTCCGTGTTCGACCTGTCCTCTTTGATCTTATCCAGGCTGCTGAGGCTGTAATAACTAACGTTGTGCTGGTCGTCGCTCCTGACGAAGCGAGATAAAGGCGGCTGGTGTGGAAGAGGAGGACACCGCTGATGAGTCCGCCCTTAGTCTGTTTCCTAGTCCTCACTCTAGCCTTGCACCAGTAATTACACACTCCCCAGCCAAGTCAGCACAAGCTGACTAACCACAGGGAAGATGATTATCAACTAGTATGGACTCAACTCTCGCAGCAGTCTGTGTACAGTATTGATTAACCCTTCAGACCCGGAGCCATTTTTGCAAGGCCCTCAGTTGTTTTTTATAAAAGTTGAGAATGTTTCTGGCTTTTGCTGTCAGGGTATTGTTATCATCTTTAGCTACATGGTAGATTTCTGTGTGAGAATGGGATAAGTTTACAGATACTTCACCCAAAAACGATCACTTTATCGATTACGCACCCTTAGGTTGAGTTTGTGATGAAGTCCCCCCCGTCCCGTCCCCCTCCTTTTGCATGACTTCTTGGTAAATTCAGAATTCAGGAAAATGCTGCTGCATACTTGTTGATGGAAGCGAACGGAGACCAAAGATTAGCAAAAGCAAAAATATGAAAAATGCCTCAAAACTCTCAAATTCATCCTCCTTAGTAATCCAAGTATTCTTTATTTAGTAAAATGCTAAATGCTCTACAAACACTTTGATTTGAACTTAAAATAAAACGGCTCTGGTTCTACACTGTCTTCACTCGTTTGTTGTGGATTCACACTGCAGCATAAAGAAAAAAACTTGTTCAGGAATCAAAGATTTGTGACAGCAACTTACTGAAAAAAGGATGTAATAATTTTTGGATGATCGCATTGTTTTACTTGGCAGGAACACAGTAAAGCACTGCAACATAAATTTATGCACAAGCCCTTAGCGTTTATGGCAAAATGATAACTTATCAGTTCCTGTTATATTTTGGTGCAATTTTGGTATTTAATTCCTGTTTTTGCCCCCCCCCCCCAGCCCACCCCCTTGATCTCCCACCTCGTTCCAGCTGCATCATTAGCACAGTCCACTTCAGTTTGTCATGTATGTCTTTGTCAGCTTGTGTGCTTGCGTTCTCAGCCAGCTTGTTGCCTAGAGGTTTTCTTTTTTAGTTTGAGTTTGTCAGTCCAGCTCTTCCTTATTTGCTTTAATCAAAAGAAAATTCCAAGGCCTCGTCAAGTCCTGCCTGCTCCACCACCAGCCGTGACAATGGAAATGTTGCAGAACATATAGACTTTCATTTGGACGCGTATCAAACCTTGGTAACTCAACAAAAATGGATTTACTAAAAAGTGCCTCGGATTCCATGATGATAGTGACAGCGTGAGGGGCCACAAGTCATCAAAAAGGCTTCTGGTTCAAGTTTTATTTATAATTCAGGTATTGAGTGCACCTCTGCTTATAGAAAACAACAGAACATCATGTATTTATCCGAGTGCGTAGATGCGCTGCTGTTATCAACCCGTCCTGCCTGGTAAAAATGATGCTTCAGGACTGTTGAGGCTTTAAGTTTATTTTTTGGAAGTAACATTGGAAATTGGAAACAGAATAGAGAAATACAGAACATTCAAACATTCAGTTAAAGTGAATGTCTTCACCTCGCTTTATAAATGTAGCCAAGGTCTAGTTCGAATATTAATTTCCTGCACTTTTCTCGAACGGTGTCATGTCCTGTTTTGTATTAGATGATGTTTTTGCATCACTTTCACAGCATGCGTTCTTTCTTTGATAATTAAAAAAAAATGGATTCTGATATTTTATATCTATCTTTTGCATCTGCTGTGGTACTTTTGACTTTCCAGTGGGCTACAAGGAAACACTGCTCAATAACAGAAACGTGTTTCCTTTCTTTCTTTCTTTCTCCATTTGCATTTGTTGGTTCTACCCCATACGGGCACCTGTTCCACCTCCTTCGTTCTCTCACTGATTCTTCGCTCCGTTTTCCTCACACACGAGCAGTTTGACAGGCAGACCCTAGCATGGGTCCTAAATTAACAAATGGCATGTTGTAAATGAGATTGGTTTGTCTAATATGATTATTGGTGAGGGAGGACGGAGGGAGGGGGTGGTGGAAGGTCGGGGGGGGGCAATAAAGGAAAGCAATCGGAGGGGAGGCTTCCTTTCATGTGCATCAGCACATGAAGCTGCCTCATTAATTCCATGAAAACCTGCATCAGTGGGATGAGTATTTACAGATGGAATGAGTTGTCAGAGACGGCAGGCTTCTCTGATTGATGCCCCGAAGTGACACCCCAGGATGGCCACCGTCCAAATCACCGCGACAGCTCCAATGAAATAATGGCACGCATTAATATTAATGCACTTTATATAGAAAATAGCCTGTAGTTAATATTCCATGCTGTTTAAAGCGAGGGATTGGTAAAGCTCACTGTAACGTGTACACACGACGGTAAAGTTTATCTGCTAAAGTTCGTCTTGAGGAGACGATCGAAAAAGATCGAACTTTGATTCCTCGCTCAGATCTGAGTTCTGTACTGGCCGCCATCAATAAATCATTTGTTTTGAAGAACATTTTGAATGCGCTTATTGTAGCATCAGCATCATCCCGTCCCTCGTCAACCCCATTACTCGCTAAACACCGCAATATTTTTTCTTCTTTTATTTTCAGACACCCAAAACACTACCTGTGCGCAGGTTGTCCATCCGTGTGTGATGACGTGTTGGTTGACTTCTTCTGGATTATTAATCCACTGTTAAATAATGACAACAGAGTGTGTCCAATTTATACTTCATCTTATTTTAATTCAACATAAAAAATTTGATACAATCTATTAATATAAAGCGCGCGTGCGGATATAAAAGAATAATGCCATCATGATTGTGTTATTGCAATTAAAACCCAAAGAGTTTATTAATTAGTTTATGAAATGTTTTTGTTGTTGTTGTTGTTGTTGTTTAAAACCCTGACATTCCTGAACACAGTATCTTCAGATTAAATAATCACGTATGAGCGGATGTTTGTGCCAAATGAAATTTCCTCCAGCCATTCTTCACATCACCACGACTCGACCTTGACCTTCGACCACCACATTCGTTTTGTTTTTTTTGGGAAGTCCATCAAGGGGTCCACGTAGAAGTTTGTGTCAAATTTGTGAAGCTTCCCTCACAGCAGACGACAGACGAGCTCCAAACAAAACTCCTCCAGCCCTCCCCAAAGTGATTCCCCAAACTGGGCTACGACCTTGATGTCAAGGCTTCCTTTGAGAAGCAAGCGAACTACGTCACAGAAAGTGCTGGGAATCATTAAGTTCTCTTCGTTTTACTTCAGTCCTCAATAAACACAAGGCTCAATCTTACAAAACCTTGATGAGTCAAACAAGTTCCAAGCTTGTTTTTGTTAGCATGAGACTGATTTGCGGACTTCGTCATGTCTTCTTCGCGGGGTTTGCAGCTTTCCGATGAAGTCGCTTCACAACGTTCCCGAGGCAGCAGGAGGAAAATGACTGCTCTTGTGTGAAGTAAACATTTTTCAACTTTTTGTGAAGACATGAGTGACTTTTTTTGCAACAAAAATGCGGGGATTATGAAATCATGCAAGCCCTGCATATTTCACACATTTTAAGCAGAAATCGGCAAGTTTATGTTGCGAAAGTGCAGCGTTTTTGAAAAACTGCGGCCCCCCATAAATGTACGGACTTTAAATAATGCGATCGCATAATTGCCTTTTTCTGGAGAGACTGAAAGCAGTGATTAAAACTGCAATTATGATGTTAAACTTGTTACTTGTGAATGTATGGAGAGTCCTTGCGTCTTTACGGCTGTGACTAATCAACGTTGCTGTACGATCCAGGAACACAGCTCCTGCCGTGTCGTTGATTACCATCACCTCATAGTTCACATGGTAGAGGTTCTGCATTCGTACTGAAACACAGCAGTGGTCGATGAAAAACACAGAAAATTGATGCAGGAAAGGTTTGCATCCTACTTGACAAAAAACAACGAGCTTCTTGCAAATGACATGAGAGCAGCAAGCTGAACCCTGAAAGCAATTTCAGCAAACCATAAGAATATAATGGCATGATAGAATTCACGAGAAGGGCAAAATTGCAGCGATGATTACATGCTGTCATTCAAAACCATGTTTCTTTACTTGACACCTAAATGGGCTCTCGTCACAGTACCCATGACAATAAGTAGGGATGCTGTAAAATTGCCCGCGTTCGCAAGCGAGTGACTCCCCTGTGCTCTTTGTTTCGAGCACACAACTGGAAGGAGAAGATGATGTTAAGACGATTGGAGGTTTACAGAGATCAGCGGGGTGATTTGGAAAAAGGCCAACAGGTTCGGAGCCTTGTGGTGCTGGGGGAACCCCTCAACACGTCAGCTGTATAGAGAATTTAGGATATTGCGGGATATGTTTGCTTTGTTTGTTTTAGAAATCAAATAAAACTTTTGTTTTTCTTTAAAAAGGTTGAAAAATATCTAAAGAGTAATAAAATTGGCCTGAATATATGTGCTACTGGGCAGCACGGTGGTGCAGTGGTCAGCACTGTCGCCTCACAACAAGAAGGTTCCAGGTTTGAGTCCCGGCTCCATCACAGGATCTTTCTGTGTGAGTCTCCATGTTCCCCCTGTTCCTGTGTGGGTTCTCTCTGGTACTCCAGCTTCCTCCCACAGTCCAAAGACATCAAGAGGGGACGAGGCTGATTGATACTCTAAATTGACTGTAGGTGTGACTGTGAGTGTGAATGGTTGTCTGTCTCTATGTGTTGGTCCTGAGATGGACTGGTGACCTGTCCAGGGGGAACCCTGCCTCTCGCCCATAGATGCTGGGATAGGCTCCACCCCCCGCGACCCTTACTAGTAAGTAATAAGCGGAAGATGACGATGGATGGATGTATATGTGCTACTTGGATGTGTTTGTGTGTAATGTACCCCTGGTTGTTGCCATGTTTGTGTACTCTTTCTGTATACGATGCATCTTTTCTTTCCTGATAAAGACCTGGGGGGGGGGGCAGTTTGTATGTGCATGATTGCTTCAATATTTTGCTGCCTTCGGGAGTCATCTTCCATCGTCATCTTCCGCTTATTCCTACACATTAAGGGTCGCGGGGGGGCTTGGAGCCTATCCCAGCATCAACGGGCGAGAGGCGGGGTTCACCCTGGACAGGTCACCAGTCCATCTCAGGACCAACACATAGAGACAGACAACCATTCACACTCACAGTCACACCTACAGTCAATTTAGAGTATCAATCAGCCTCGTCCTCTCTTGATGTCTTTGGACTGTGGGAGGAAGCTGGAGTACCAGAGAGAACCCACACAGGAACAGGGAGAACATGGAGACTCCACACAGAAAGATCCCGCGCCCGAGCCGGGACTCGAACCCGGAACCTTCTTGCTGTGAGGCCACAGTGCTGACCACTGCACCACCGTGCAGGCCTTCGGGAGTTCTTTTCAAAATAAAGGAAACCACGTAATAATGTGTGAAGACTGTGTTTTGAGTGGTGGTTAGTTTTAGTCACACAAAAAACACTCGGTTAGGCAAAGACGTGTCTGTTTTATTGTTTAAAAATAAAATATAAATAAGTGACAGAAAAATTTATTTTTTCTGTACCAAAGGAGATACTGGTGGGTTGCCAACGGGAACCACAACACACTCGTATCACTTGGGAACTCTCCACCTGATAACGACCTAAATCCTTCCATCCGGTACTGTTTATGATATTTTATACCGGAACTCTATACTTTTTTTTATTTTATGACTTTAAGTGTTTGGATTCTTTTCCAAAAAGTTCCAAGTTTGAGAATGTTGGTGTAATCTGAGTCCTCCCCTGGGTTATGAATGTCTGTCTTTGGGGTTAGAATATTTGCTTCCTAGTTTGAGTAGGATGTTCACACATGGCAAAGTTTGGATGCATTTTACTCAGCAGTTCCAGAGAAACAAAAGTTCGAGTATTTGAATCGACCAATATTCAAGGTTGTCTGTCAAAAGTCCTGCGAGTCCGTGGAGTAACTGAGCGTGTGAGATGGGAGTAGCGGGTTAAGCTGGCAGATACTGTGGCATCACGACGGATGATAAAGAACAGAGGATGTTGTAAAACAGCCAGGAGAGGAGAAGAGTTGAGGAGAAGCTGCCTAATTGCTGGAGAGAAACTTTAAGCGCTGTCATTTGCTGTCTGTTTTTAGGTTCCTCCAGTGAAAGAGGGTAAAGTACAATACATCATCCATCTTCAAGAGAACGATTGCAAGGTTATTTTAAACGTTAAACTTAAAGTAGAAATACTAATAAAAACCAGCAGAGACAGATCGGACACCCTGTTGATAACGGATCATTACTCTGGCGTAGATCTCCATTTGAGGAACTCAATAAATTCACACCCTGCACCCACACACCTTGGTCTGTATCTGATATAATGTTAACTCGCCGGCTGAGAGTGGGCTGCCGGACAAGGCTAGCCTTTAGTGAAGATAAATGAAAGTGAGAACAATTGCTCTCATATCAGCTCTGTCACAGAAATGTGATGTAGGAACCACCACTTTCACTTGCGGACTCCTGCCTGCAAGGAGGAACCTCAGATGGAGAACGCGATACAGATGATCCACAGCACATTCCGGAACTAACCTGCTTCTCTCACTGACGCCTTTGAAACATTTGAAACTGTTCTATGATTAATTAGATAAGCTCACACACATTAAAAAAAAAAGAACCTGCACATTTTGGTCTCAAAAGTCAGTGTTTGCTAAATTCAATTTACAGGGAAAATTGGCCACATCACACCGAGCTACTTTAGCTGGCCCGTGTCCCTTAATTCTCCAACACCTGCAGCTAAATCCATATGAAATTAACACACAAGCTGTTGGGCATAGCAACCAGGCTGTCCTCCATCTCTATCTGCCTCATTTAAAAACAACAAAACTGTCTCCATCACCCTGGGGTAAAATTAAATCCAATAGCAGCTAAAGACAGGTGAACCAGACCGGGAGCTGCTCCAATAATTAGTAAGGTGAAGCAGGGCCCCGCACTGGAGATGCTCTCAGTCAATTAGCGTGGGAATAATTGTGGGCGGAGTGTGTTTTTTAAGGGCGAGTGGACACAGATGCTGAGATAAAGAGAGAGCTAATTCAATTAATGAGTTTGATGCTGTTCTCCTCATAATCAGAGCTAGTTAAAAGTGCTGGTGCATGGCAACGACGTGACAAGATTAACACCGTCAGATAAGGAGTGCTCACCAGACAACGCATTCTCTCCATCTCACCCTTTTGTCTCACTTCCACCAAGTCACCTTTCACTATCTCCCTCCGACTATCAGGATCTTGTTCCGCTGAAACGTTCCACCGCTCTCCGTGCATCTGTACAGGAGAGCCTTTCTCGCATCCGTCTCTATCCTCCTCAACGTAAGCCCCCTTCAGGATGGAGCTTAGTCAGAACCACGTATCCTGGACAGACTGGTCCTGAGCCATCAAACCCAAAATAAATTCTGGAATGAAGCAACGCTATTTTAATATTACTCATAAATAAAAAACGAGGAAATGCAAATCAGACTCTTGGTCATCAACTACTCTAAAGAGAATAATTGGCTACTTGATGCTCACTTGAGTCAGAAACTAGAAGAACAGATTGTCTTTGTCTTCTACAGGCCTGCCAAAAATGAACAGGGGGTCTCAAGGCTGCCGGTAGCAGTAATGTTTCTTGCTGCACGGAGATGAAGACAAAGTTTGGGAATATCTGTAATGACACCGGCAGCAGAAACAGCTGGTCAGCCCCACCGGTGACAAATTTGCTGTGTCACAGCTAATTGGGATTAGTAGTTATAATAGTTTCCATCACGTCTACGGCTCATTTACTCGCAAAAATCACCTCAAGTGAGAGGTAAATATATTTGGGGAAATTGCAATTATTTTCAAATCTGGCCGTTTCCATCTACTTTTTCAAATGTCATATGTCAAAATATGCATTGACATCTGCTGATGAGAGTTAAACTGCAGATGTGATGATTGATTTCTTTATGTCAAGATGAATTCTTGGGCCACGGTGTTACTAGCTTAATTTGGATAAAGGCATTTGCTAAATCTAAACTAACAGTAGCTAATTAGCTGGAGTTGCAGGTTTCTCCCAAAATATAGTTTTGCCATTTTCTTCTACCTTTTCTGATGCAATACTTTAAAAAGCATTTGAATATGCTGATGGAAGATAATGTTAAGATGCAATGATTGGTTATTTCATAACAATTTCCTGTCATAACGATTTCTAGTGCTGGGATAGCACTAGCTTAATTTAGACTGTAGCATTTGCTAAATTTAAGCTAGATTGGCTGATTAGCTGCATTTAGCATCAATTTCTCCAACCTTAACTTCACTATAGGGAAAATCTGAAAACCTATTGAGCTATTTGTGGGGAAAAACCTACTATATCATTTTATAAAAATAGATTTATGTAACCCACAGGTTCATGCGGAATCTATCATCTTTTTGTCGTGCTCATTGTGTTGGTGTTTTTTCCCTTGCAACATCAGCCATCACTGTCTGCTTCACAAAACAGCTCAGGTTAGCCCTTTGTTTTTTTGTATAAACTAAGCATTTCCATTGGTCTTATAGTAGAAAGCAGCAGGCATCATGTGTGAGAAGCGTTAATGGATACATGTTTTTGTGCCCTAATGCAAGGATATTCTGACTCTCTGTGTTTATGTTTACAATATTACATGAACTAATGTGTCAAGTATGCAATTAGTGGCAGGGATTCACCATCAGCAGCTTGTTTATTATCATGATGTTATACGCCGCTGGCACTTATTTACCCCTCTTCACTTTTGGATGCCTTTATAAATTATTTGAATTCCTTTCTAGCAGATCAGCGGGCCACCTGCAAATACCCTCTCCACCTCATCACAGCCAGGAGATGCCATAAATCTGTTTATGTCTGCAGTATTTTTCAGTTTTTATGTGTTTTTTATTGTTTCTGTTGCACCTTTTTTCCAAAAACAAAGAAAACACAAAATAAATGTAGCCACAGTGTCTTAAAAACAGTGAGTGGAGTTGAATTTGGATGCAATACACCGTGAGAGGCATCAGCTTAAGTCTTGCCTCGGGCACCTGATTGGTCAGGGCTGGCTCTGATCCTGAACACTGTAGGTCACCATTATTTATAGTTGTTTTTAAATTACATTTCAGCTGGTAAACACCCATCAGTTACGTTAAAGGTCAACTGTAAAGCTAAAAATACACATGGATGCCACTGAACCAGTTTAATTCAAACCAATCGCCTTGTGCAATGGCGTCTGATACGGACGTTTAACTTCATTATTGAGGGAAAAACAGGAGATTTAAAGAATGTCTTGTTCAACAAGTCAACCGAACCAAACAACTATAAAAACCAGCTTGCGGTCCTAAGTTGTACATCAAGTTGTAGTCCAGCAAGATTCCTTTTTGCTTCCATTACAAATTGATTTATGGTTAAGGTCTGGACAGTTTTCAGCTAAAACAAATTTAGAGGGTTTGAGGACGATTATGGTTTGAACTGAATTAAGTACTTTGATCTGTTAAGATTAGGGGTTTTGTCACGCAGGTGGTGTGGAGCAGGACACAAATGCAGAGACGAGGAGAAAGGGCCTGACTTGATGAGGTGTAGGTTTAAGAGGCCAACCAAAACTAGAACTTGCAACATAAAACTCCAAAACAAAACACTGTGAACACTAGAGGATAACACAAAGAGAAACCTGGACAAGCAATAACGATGTGACAAAAAAATTCACATGAGACTCTCAACTACAAATGATGCAAAATGGAACAGGAGCGAGAACATGAGGGCAGGGAGGGAGCGGATAGGGCAAGAAAGGCTGGGACTGACGGGGACTGATTACCCTACAAGACCCAGGTGAAAAACTCTATAAAAGGCGGGAAACAGACAAGGACAGGAAGTGAAAAGCACACAAAGGCACAGGAGGGAATGGAACAAAGCAGACTTTTCAAAAACCACCAACAAGAAAACAAAAGAAACAAACTACATACACACTAAACAAAACGAAGAAATACATGAGAACTGCGAACAGTCAGTTATACACACGAAAGAGTCCAAGACGAGTCTATAACTAAAAGAGCAAATGGGCCAAACGGGATCGTGGCAGCTTCAATGATAGCCGGAAATTCCCGGCAATCTCCTGCTATAAAATTCAACATGAGAGCAATCTGGGAAAACTCAATCCGGTCATCTAATTCTTTGCTTTCTCTGTGTCATAATGACTGTGACCACTAGATGGCGTATTCAACCTTTATGCAGGCTGTTTTCACTATGACCGTGTTTATCATGGGCGGAGAGCGTCATTGCGTGACACCGAAGGAAACTAGCATCAGCTTAACTTCTTCCCTTGAATTACCTCTGACTGTGGCAATGTTGTAAAATCAAGCCTTCCGTGAGGTTTCTCCTGTCCTTCATCCCACCCTTGTCAAATGTCTTTTCCACTACTTGCTGCCTTTGGCCTTCTCCTCTCACTATTCTTCATGGATCAATATTGGTGTGATCCAAACTTGAAAGTGCTTTGATGGTATTAGTGCTGTGACTGTGCCTCCCTCGCTTGCTTTTTGTTGTTGTTGTTGTTTTTTTTACCTGCCGTTCCCCATCAGATCACCAGAGAACAGCATACCCCAAATTTACCTCCCTGTCATCAGGACTTCCACCCCAGTTCCATAGTACATGCTAGCCCCTTCCCTATGTTCCATGGGTTTTATAAACGCTCATTTGTTCTATTGAACCTTTCATCATACGCACACCCAATTACTTGGCCTTTCATATAAAATCTGAGTTCTTCTTTTCAACTCTGGTTTGAACCTCAAACCCTTTAAACCCTTGAAGCTTTTGTCCTGCATTTTCTAAAGCCTCTTTTTCACTGGCCAGAGAACAGCTAACACATGCTAACACCTGGCTCATGTTGAATCAGCATTCAGCCCTTGGTGACCTGTGGAGTGGACACAGGTATGAACGTACGTGATTTGCAGCCCCCTTCAGGTGAATACGATGACTTGCGTCTTCTGACATTGTATTAAGAGACACAGACTGAGCCAAAACTATAACCAGCAAAACATCCCAATTCCCCCGATCAAAGATGGACACATTTGCGGATTAACTCCTGATTACAGGCAAATTTGGTTTGTTTGTTTTTTACTCATAAATGTGTGGAAAAAAATTCCCAACAAACACTTAAAATATAACGGCAGAAAAAGCAAAAGCCTATTAATTCACTCACTTGTAGCCCGTTAGCGTCTCGAGGTAAATACCACACCGAATATAAGCCGAAGGAGGAGGTTCGCAAGCAAATTGACATTTCCATCAGAAAATAATGGACTTCCAAGATTGACAGACTTTGGGGCTTCAACATCCTTATGCGGAAATGAGCCATTAAACCTTTTGTCTGGCGATTTTTAACTTGAGAAAAAGAACTAAAAAAAAAAACAGAAATGCATCTTATCTGCTCACAATGGGGTCAGCTGGCTGTTTTAGTGGGTTTAGCCAGAGGTTTATGATGCCAGGTACGTGCAGTGGGAAAAAAAAGGGTTTTAGTTAAATACATTGCTCTAAACTTCCGACTTCTGACTCTGCATTTGGATCCTCTCCAGTAACAATTAGAGTAGGGAAGGGTTAAAAGCTAGCCATCTATCAGGGAACAAAGATGATCAAAGGGAGTACCCCTCAAAGTGCTACTTAGTCATTTCTACCTCAAGTGGATTCTACTGAGTGCTACATAATTGAAGAGATGCTGACTGTCACCAAACACATATACAGTCTCTGGACTTTAAAAGAAAAGCAGATTACTAGCTTTTCACTCTCAGAGGACAGAACTTTACTGCCTTCGGCCTGAAAAGTGTCTTTTCATCCATATCGTGATGCCTGAAAAACACAGAAGCGATGCTTCATCCCACCCTCCTTTACTCTTTTTTTTTTTAATAAATAAATTAAAGGGAAAACTCTTCAGATAATATACGGAGCCTGGGTCAGAGCTTTGGGGGGAGAAAAAAAACTTGTGCTTTTAAAGAAAAGAAGAAGACAACGTAACTCTAAGAGAAGCGCAGTGGACTTCAAACGCAGAGCGGTTCAAAATGTGAACTGACCGTCGCCTCGTGACATGATCGAATGCATGAGATCAAGAGCGCTCGTACGGGCAGGAGCACTGAGCTATGAATCCAGAAGCAGCGAGTACAGCTTCATGATGACAAAAGCATTTATGCTCTCAGTACATAAATGCTATATGGATCCAAAGATGATACCTTGAGACATGAGAATAATCTACAGTGAGACTGCTCAACTTCATGAACACAAAATCCAGTTCTGATGGCTGTAAAGTAAATGGCTGATCGTATTTAAATGATTAAAAGAATAAATATGTCTTCCATATAACTACGTACGGGGCTAATACATCATTTTGTAAAAGCGAGCCCTCAAGTGCGCTATAATGAGGCACTAATGTGAGGCCCATTTCTTATACGTACATACATAATGCATGGCTGCTGCTGTAAAACTATAAGGCTGTCAAAGAAAAAAGTCAACAAAGAGTCCATGATAGTAAGTAAAGGAGCAGGCTGAATGCGGGTGGGCTCTTAATGAGACGACAAGGAGCTTTGTGTGTGTGCAGACACTGTATACATGAAAGCAGGCCATAACGGGATGATGACACTGAGGGGTGTGACGGCGCAACACCCCCACCACGGCTGAAAGCAAGTCACCTCCAGTAAACGGCAGCAGCCCGACTCTCCTCAAGACGCAAAAATGTAAAATTCAGGAATGTTAAGAGTCTGGTGCCCTACATGTAGAAGCCTATTTGCAGTTATGGGATTTGCAGAGCCAGCACAGGATTTTAGATTACCACCAATTTGAAATATGTGTCATTTTGTTTTTATTTTTCCATGTTTGCAGACATGTATGCCAAGCAGTGTTCTAAAAAACTTTTTTTTTTTAAAATTTGCTTTAATGCTGGATTTCAGGAACTCTGTGTTGCTGTAGATTAGTTGAAGGAATGAGGTCATGCAGCAGGCAAAAACTCGATCCCGGTGGCCTCTGTTTGAATGGAAGCCCACCCAGTTAAATAGGGGATGGGCCGGAAACATGCAAACATTGCCTCTAGTAAAACCTATTTGACACAAGCTTGCATCCAGGGGATAGAAATAAGACTTTGCATTGGATCTGTAGGGTTGGACGGATGATCCAGGACTGATCCAATATTTGGATGGACGTAGAAGGGGGCCAAGCGGTATAATCTCGGGATGTAGCGGGGCAGATTATGGCAAATTGGTAAACCTGATGTAGAAGGGGTTACACAGATTACCACTGATGCTGTCACTTGTTACAGTAATTTGGTCCATACAGTAGCACAGCAGTTAGAAGTTATGGGGTTTTTTTTTTTAAGCCCAGACAGAAAATTACTTCAGAGGCTTTTATGATTTGTGTTCTGCCCCCCAACCCTCAGTTTAGACAAGAAAGACTTCCCACAAAAAGAGTGAAACATCAAGAAGAGTGTTAAAATTGTTAAAAGGATACTTTGTCCAAATATCATGATTTATTGTATTAATCTTTCAGTGTAAAATGTCTCAAGAAGTAGTTTTCCCCCAACGTGACTTCTTTTTGAATCCAAACTGTATGAGCTACATGCTAACAACGGGAAGCAATAGGAGACTGAACATGAACAGCAAAACTTTACAAAATGTTCACTGATAAATGCCATTTCTTCTTTTTCTAGTTGTGTGTTCAATACTTCAATCAATACTTGGACTCTAGTACTGTATCCATGTAGACATCTGAGGGTGAAGTCTGGCTTGTGAACAAACTACAGGGCAGGACTTCAACTGAATGTGCCAGTTAGACAAAGAGCTGAACGATGACTAGCCACCTCAGTCTGGAAGAGAAAAACCCGTTCATGTCCTCCGTAGCGGAGCTTCTTATTGGCTAAATGTGAAATGATGGTCTCTGCTTCTGTAGAAGCTCCAAGCTCATTGGAAATCTGATCCATTTAATGAAACACAGGCATTGTTCACGATAACAAATACGACAAAACCCAGAATCCTCAAGTGCATCAGCAACATCTCTGACTGGTGGAACAGGGCCGTTACCATGGGAATGCATAGTGAGCCACTCACTGTCAGCAGCTCTCAGTGTCATTTTAAGATCCCACCATTGTTTGAGAGGAATCTGACTTCACAAGTGCTATTTCCCTTTCTTGAACGTAGATTATTTTGATATTGTTTATTCTTTAACATCAGTTGTAAGTGAGCAAGCACAGCAACAAAATGGTCAGTCGGTGACAAAACAAAGCCTCTTAAACCAACGCTGGGTTGGATATCTGGGTTGCAATGCCTTATGGGTTGAGTGGATCTTCTTTTCTCAAACTAATTATATACACAGTCTTGTACCTTTGCCTTTTTGCCTGTTTTCCTGTTATCTTTTTGTTACAATTTAAATATTCTGTGGTCAAAATTCATCTGCTCGGTTGTCGTCTCATGTCCTGGTGTAAATTTCCATCCATCCATCCATTGTCTTCCGCTTATTCCGGGTCGCCAGTGGTGTAAAAGTCTTTATGTAAAAATTTGCTGAAACATCAAAAGAGAAGTTGAACGGGAAATTTACCGAGCCATTTTTAAATTGGGCCATCACCGTTGATCGCTATGCTAATGCCATAAAATGCAGAACCGGAACTATGCTAGTTGGGTCATTGAAGCTCAAATACAAGTGTCGGACTATTTGTATGTGTTTGAGTTTTTTTTTTTAACAGAATTTTGTAACGTTTTGCTTCTTCGGGCTCAAGTAGATTACAGGGACAAGTAATATTTTCAAAATTTGGGATTCACCTTGAAGTCATGCAGAGGAAACATCTGAATTTCCAGACATCTTAAAGCAAATAATTCAGTAACCAATCATGATATCTGGGTGAAGCCTCACTTTAACAGACTTTCACTGGGCTTCTCTGCAGTACATGCAAAAACTTTCTCTGTGGTATTTTTTTTTTCAAATAAAGTACTTTGAATTTGATTCTACAAGTAGATTAAACACTTTAACTTGAAGTTGCAGTTGAAAAAGATTTCCCAGAAAAGAAGTCACAGTCAGAAAACAGCTTTTACAGCTTGCATATTCAGGGAGAACAAAAATTAATAATTTCCATATGTATGCAAATGACATCAATCTGAAGTCATTACTGAAACAATTAATCTTTGGCAATCACTAAAACATTTTAATCACGATCGTTACAAATGGTTGACTATTCATTATGCTCTCTAATTAGATCATAAATTGTATGAATACACTGTTGTGGGAGGTTTTGAAGGATGTGACACGCTGGGGACAAACACAAAAGCCAGCCAGGACTGATGAAGTGTGTTGCATTAATGGCACTGGGAGCCAGGGTTGCTGAGGAGAGACGAAATGCTCATTCTCTCCTGACTTCATCTGTAAGTGATTTATTGACTGGGGGGGTTTCAGCCTGCAGATGTCAGGTCAGGTGATCAGAATCAGGTCAAATGTTACAATATGTCATTCAGCTGTCACCTTGTGCGGAGGATTATCAATATTCCTGATGCCATTGATTAAATGCTACCTGCTGAGTGAGCTGTCACAGCAGCCGCGGCAGCAGTAGACAAGCTCTCGGTCTAGATTTGCACGTGTTGTCGTGTGCGTCAGTGTTGTGACATTTGTGCCAAGCCACGGGAGGGGAGCGCAGTAAGTGCCAGAGTGGCAGCGTGACAAGGAAGATAACAACCACCATGCTAACATACAATTTCAGACAATGCCCTTGAAATTCTGCCGCAACGGTGCCACAGAAACATGGTTAAAAAAGAGAGAGATGACTCACTCCCACTGCGAAACACAAACACATTGAATAGAATCAACTTCATTTACAATCAAGGTTTTGTTCTCTGTCTGACATCCTCAAGGGATGAAATAAAGCATCAAAAATGATCTCCTCTGGACCATGCAAAGCTTATTGTGCAAATACTGAAATGAAATTGCAGGTATAGCGATTCAGCCTTGATCTGTAAAATATATCTACCAGTACATTAGCCCCATTTGCACTTCATTATGTGCACCAGTGGCCACTGCTCACCATCAGCAGGAGATCAGGAACGGACCCAAGTAATTGTACGAAGAGAAGGAGAGAAGGCAATAGCCGGTGTGTGTGTGTGTGTGTGTGTGTGTGTGTGTGTGTGTGTGTGTGTGTGTGTGTGTGTGTGTGTGTGTGTGTGTGTGTGTTAAGGGCACAGTGAAAAAAAATGGAGGGATGATTTAAGGCTTGAATAATTGACTTTGATGAGGGCCTGGATAGAAAATCAACAGATCATCTCTGCTAGCTGCTGTGCTCTTCTTTTGTTACAAAAGAAATGCAGAAAAAAAGAGTGAGTTTTCGAGTTTTTGTTTTTGAGTAAAATGCAACCCCACTGTTCTCTGCCTGGAGAAAAAAAAATCACATGAGGTTTAAAAGATATTTTTATGTGACTTCTTAAAAAAATTGAATTTTATTATCATATCATATCAATAACACCAGTCAAAAATCACATTTTCCCTCTCATCCCCTGTTTCTCCATAACTTATTTTCCTCCCGGTGTCTCTCTTGCTGAGATCTGAACCTCAGTAGATTTCAGAGAAAAACAAAGCGTCCTCATCACTTTGAGTCTGTGTTTTTGTTCAGTCGAATTTCACAGGATGCATTTGTGTCAGTGGGTTTTTCATGGGAGTCGCAGCAAAATTTTGTGTTAGAGCAAGAATGTCTCAATCCTTAAACCTATTGTAATATGGTGGTTGTAACATTAAAAAAGATTAGTGGTGTAAAAGAAGGCATTCACCAGTAATTGTCTTCATTGTGCCTCTCGCATCTATTGATTTTCACAGAGAAGAAATTTAAAAGAGAGGGGGAGAAAAAAAACAAACTCTGCTGGAGAGCAAATAGTAACAGCAAAAATATTGTTTTTCTTTGTTAACAACCCTCTCCAGAACACATTATCCTTACCAAATGGTTTCATCATGCGCTGTTCATGGTGTGCATTTCAGAGAAACTGCACTAGTTTATCTTAAGCTCACTGAGAAGTAGACGACTTACATCACAAAAGGAGAACTCGGGTAACATTTTTAGCTTAAAGTGATACTTCACCCAAAAAGTGTATTTTGCTTTTCAAGTACTAGTAAATAGACAAGTACTTTTTTCCCTCCTAAAGTACTTTCCCCACGTGTGGTTCTTTGTGACTCGAGAATGCAGAGCCAGTCACATATACAGTATATTTAGATTGAAGCTAATGGCTAATAATAGCTACAGTGACAAAACAACAATAAAACTATCCAAAAATGTCCATATACAAACTCAAGTAAAGTGCGAGTGCATCATCTGTATAATCCATATCTGTTTAATTCAGACGTATGCACAGAAATCCACTTTGAGTTGAACAATAAAGAACAAACTATAGCCCCCCTGCTTTAGCTCTGACCACTAGCTGGTGCAAATAATTTGCAGGTTTTTGCTAGAAGTGTGTGGATTACTTAGCGTGAGGGTGATTGAAGCAGATGTGGATTGTATCACATGAGAAATTGGTAGAATCTAACCAACATTTTTGAACATGTTTGCTGTTGTTAGCCCTCAGTCAACATCACCTTAGAGCAAAATATATGTGGCTGGCTCTTTCTGTGTTCTGGAGTCATAAAGAAGTAATGCAGGAGGGAAGAGTAGAAGAAAGAAGAAAGTATGGCTTTAACCTGAGCATGAACTGGGCAGTTCCATGCAGAAATACACATTTAGTTGCTATACAAAGTAAGAGGGCATGCTTCCATACATAGAAAAGGTAAATTCAGATCTATATCTGGCTTTATTTGCTAGCCTTACAGAGCATGGCTGAGCTAATCGGCGTTCAAAGCTCTCATTTTAATGGGAGAAATTCGGTACTTGCTCATAATGAGACTGCCACATCTTTTTTGTAGCTGTCAGAAATTACTAACAGTAAGCGTTCTTGCATTGTGTTTCTCTAACAATTTGTGTGAGTTTGTGCCAATCAGGGCTTCATTTTTGTTTGCCCCTGTCATTTCAAAGACAAGAGATAAACAAAAGGATCTCTCATTCATTAATGGAATGAATTTTTCTGCTTTTTTTTTTTTTCAACTGCTGGTCAAGACATCATTTCCTGGCTTCCTGTCAGTGTTTTGTTGAATCACTGCAGCACCGTCAGGTGCAGTTTGCCCTCATTCATGAGGTGTTTAACATTTCCGATCCCTCCATTTTGTCAGATTAATGGTCAGGCCTGTGTTGCTTCCTGTCTGACGATTCCTTCAGATACAGTTCAGTCAGATTTAAAGTGTTGCTTATTCAACTGGAATTTATCTTTACAATGAGGGTAGAAAGCAAAGGAGCTCTTTTTTAACCAACATCTACGACGGCTGCAACATAGACACGCTGACTCCCCCATGACTGTTGCAGTGATAGGTCACTGCTCTTGTCACGTTGATATGGGCAAGACTGGCCCATGGAAATACACACAAAAAGGCTTGGGGTCTTTATGAATGAGGAGCACGGTTACGCAGAGTTGGGTTTATATTCCTTTTTTGTTTCACCCAACAGTCCATGAGAAGTAGAACAGGGCCATGGGCCAGTTTTCTGGGGACGGGGGCAGCATTTGTCTGTTTCCTGTTATGTTGGCGACAGCAGCTTTTATTAAAAAGTTGGAAACTAGACTTTTATGGTCACCAGGTCTACCTGTTTGCCATCTGCATTGCAATAGAAAGAAATATTGTGGCTTTGAATATAATATCGCTGACTGGAACCATATAGATAGAGAATGGAGTGGGACCTAAACTGGAACCCTGCAGTACACCACGAGTAATAAGAGAATGGACCATGCATTGGTACTTACGGTGAAGATAGTCAAGCACAGTGCCTTGGATGCCCACCCAGGTTTTGAGATATCATATTTAAAGAAGAATACTCTATCAACTCAAAAGCCCCACTTACATCTAAGAGAATGGAAATTGTACTTCCTCGCCAGTCGGCAGCTAAAAACAGTTCATTTGTCACCCCGAGGAGGGCAGTTTCTGTACTGTGTGAGGATCTAAATCCCAACTGGAGCTGATGTTATTTTTATTGTTGGATAGAAAGGCTTTTTTTTTTTTTTTGCTCTTAAAAAGGGAGGAATTCTGGATAACTAGCTTACAGACCCTGTCTCCACAAGGACTTACTGATGAAATCTTTCTGTTGTAATTACTCATATTCTTTATTTAAAAAAAAAAAAAAAAAAGGTCAGCCACTTAAACACTACTTTTCAGATTAATACCAACCCCAGTTGGAGTATTCTGGAGATGGGTATTAGAATATGTTAAGCATACCTTGTGTTTAAATGTTTTTGTTTTTTTTACACATTATTTTTTATTACATATACTTTTTATAATCTACAATGTAACATGTCTCTAAGAGCTAGCATTAATGTCAGCAGTGTTTGCCTGGCGACTGGTGGTGTTAGCGCCATCTCTGGAGGCAGAAAGGGTACACAGCCACAGTTCCAATGGGAATCTGTCAAATACCATTATAAATGAAGTCTGATGATGCTTGGGCGATATCTAAGCCTGCAAGTAGCAATGTGCAAACAAAACAGAACATCTTTGTTGGGTACAGATCCTGGCAAAACTCATTATCATTTCAATGTTTTCCAGTTAAAATTTGAATCATGGCACCAGAGTAAGTCCTCTTGACAAACTGAATCATATCCCAATGGCACAATAGCAGTCAAAATAATTAGAATTACATTTTATTCAGTCAGCTCTAACTATTTTTCAAACATCAATGTCCAGTGTCTTTCTTTGCACCCAGAGTTCCTTTAGAGGTTTGGAGACTCCGAGTTATTAACCGATTGGCACTGGCACAAGAGGTTGCTCTTCAGGAAAACACACCCAATAACCAGTCTCAATTCAATTCACCCATAAACCCTTGGAACACAAAGTAGCTTATAATAGTGACTGATGGTTTTATGTGTACACGCAGAAAGACACACAAATACACCGCCGTACAAGAGCTGTTTCGGTCATGATATCCTCTTCACTCACCCTGCATAAGTCTAAACAGCTCCTGGGTGTGTTACTGCTGTAATACGGCACTGAGGGAATGGACGGGTGCCAGTGTTTTAACAAGGATGACCAACTCACTTCTCTCCTGTATTTTAGAGGTGCTTATCAGCCCGCACCATGCCCCGAGCACTGCTTCCACTTCACAGGGCCACCAACACCTCGCCTGCCGCTTGGATGTTTACACTGATCCCTTCAGAGAGTCTTCCCTTGGGTGGCTTTCTCGTGTGTGTGTGTGTGTATACATTATATTTTATATATATTTATATATAAAATATATATATATATATATATATAGTGTGTGTGTGTGTGTGTGTGTCTAGGGACCCCTTGGGCCACAACACATCTTGTCCGTGTTGAGCCTCACGGAGTGACAATGCTAAGTCAAGTCACAGTCAAACACTGGCAGCCAGGGGAGGAGTGATGAAAGAGTGGACAAGGACAAGTCGAAGCACTTGAACCATGAAGGTGGTTCAAGTGCAGAAACTATACAGCTGCAAAAGATGGTGGTTATATAATAAGTAAATAAAACCCCCAAACCCTCATTTTGAGCTTTGACCATATGGTCAATGATAGGGGCGAACACATTTCTATGGCTGCGTTCCACTGGAGGGTGCTTTCACCTGTCTGGTACATTTCAAAACAACTTTTGATTCAGCTCTTTAGATTTAGGCCAGTTTCAAATCAGAGTTGACATGAAAAGGACGATCTAGTTTCCAGAGAGACTAACCGTGACATTGTGTTGTACCTTTTCCCGCTGCGCACACTAGAAAATACATAAAAACATGTCAAGCCTGCAAAAGCAAACAAAAAAAAGACAGAAAATGTGAGACATCACCAATGCACTGGAAAACATTTACAAACAGTATTGTAGAAAGGAGCATGGTGAGCAGTAACGCTGTTTGGACTGCTAACACGGGCTGAACCATGTGAGAGTGCTGCTGCAATGCAGACGGGTTGGGTTTTGTGGAAAAGGTGACAAATAGTTACAGGAGTTACTGCTGGAACCAGGCAGCAAACAAACACTTTCACATGGGTTTTGTGTTTACATCTTCAAACGTGTCCTTTGCTTGCTGTTATGCGCATCTCATTTTTGATGTGACGTATCCGCTGATCTGTGGATAATAGTATTTCATTACTATGTATTATGGAAATTGCAATGACTCTGATTTTGATTCAATGCTGATCGGAGCTGGGCTGATAAATTACCATGTCTACCACAGGGTCATTGGACCCAGAATTGAATACATATTAAACCATTTCCCATTGCAGACAAAAGCCAGACGTTAGCAGACTTATTTGGCCAGTGGAAAAGGGGCTTCATAGTAGATATATGATTTTTAGACACATTTATTTCATTGTGGCCTTTCAGTGACACCCAGGAAGATAAATAAACACATTGCGCAGCATGACATGATCTCAGTAGCTGCAATAAACTCTGATTCATCATCTCCCAAGAGTTGTTGTTGTGCTGGTGGTGCAGGAGGACAAAAGAATACTGGTTAAAGATTGCATCACAGTTCAGAAAGTTGAAAAAAGAAGAAAAAAGCATCAAAGTAAATTTCTGTGGTTTTAACCTACAGTACAGAAGAGTGAGAGATGTAAAGGTGAGCTGGGGAAATAACGCGACACACCAGGAATTCCCCAAGAATCCTCTCGGCTTAATCTGCAACAGTAGCCGTAAACATCCTGGAAAAGGCAAACTGTGAAAAAGGAGAATCAGTGATGATGTGAGATCATTTTTATTGTTGAACCTGCCAATACCGTTAGATTTTGTTGCTAGTGTTTGCTGTAATTTGCCCTGACGGGAGCTTGTGTTCCTGCTATTTAGCATAATTAGCCAAACACCAAGCAATCAACGCTGTACGGCCAGAATTAAAAACATTTCCCTTTTTTTTCTTTTTTTTTTTTGCTTAAAGTGTGTGGAAAGGTCTTTAATTAGTTGCTCAACAGGAAAAGGCAACGGAAGCATCAGCTGGCTGCGATTAGTTACTTCTTTTTGCTTGTTGATTCCACCGCAACTCACTAGCAGGGCTATAATTTTTCTTTTTATGCACATCAACAAGCAGGAGACAAGTGTCGTCTTGCCATGCTGCTGTCTGGCTTTCTCTCTCTCTCTGTCTCTCTCTGTTTACCATTAGGTGCTGCTGCTTGCTGTGCTGATTTAAGCTGTGTCCTAATTCACAGGGCCCCATCTTTCAAATGCAGTATTTGAAGACCAACTATGTCAAAGTGGTGTGACAGCTCTGCCCCATTTTAAAAGACTCCTCTGGGAGATGCAGCTGTCTTTTCCTAAATTTGGAAGATCCAAAGGGTGGATCCTTCCCCTCCCAAGATTCAGGAAGATCTGGGAACAGTGGATGACGCAAATAGGGAATGCTCCGTAGACCAGACAGTCATATTTTTAATATTTTTATAGTTTACCCCCTCATAGACTGCATCCTTCGACGGGTGCGTCCCCTGTATTTAGACTCAGCCCTTTTCTTTTGCTTTGCTAGCATAGCCTCCTGTAGTCCCAGGGCTTCAACTGTCCTGGAAAAGGATCGGATCTTGGTCAGCTGGTTACTGTTTCACACACACGGCTCTCAGCAAATCCCCCCAGCGCACAGACAGCTGCCTTCATATTGGGGGTAACAATTTGTCGACTGAACGACCAACTTTTGACACATTCTCTTGTCGACAGAAAAAGCAGTGACTGTAATCTTTTTTGAGTGCTTTGTGAGGAATGATCCTGGAAGAGTTCTCTACAAAATCCCTTCCAGTACAGCGATCTTGCCTTCAAAATAAAAGCTGCAATAGTTTATTATATTATTTTCCACACTTTTTAGCAGTTAAGCTAACACCAGCTCTTGTTTATGCTGTGCGCTGCATATTTACACTATTACTAGTTTACTCATTGACAGCCCTACTGCTTCTTTTACATGATAGCGTCCTTTGATTGCTACACTACTTAGTGTTTACATAAAATACACACAGGCCAGTATTTCTGATTGCTTTGCCAACAAATGCTTAACAGCAAAGATCTGCGTTCACATGCTCATGCCATGATTCTGCTGTAATCCAAGTTCTTCAGGCTAAAGTAAATGAGAAGTAAAAGTGTGGCTGTTGGTTGTGTATCATAGATGGTGTGTTTGATAATGGCTGCTGGTGGTTTTTTTTTTTGCTCTACTTCCTGCGGTGAGGAGTGGAAGGATACTTTGAACGCCATCTGAGTTCTATTTCCTGTAGTGGACTGCATTCTGTTGCTCCTACAGTGTAGCAGGAGGAGGGGGTTGTGGCTGGATAGTCTTTCCCTCTGGTTGAAGTATTTGTTTGTTTCCCCCTAAGGGATACAGAGGCAGTTTCTCATCAGGTGGGATAGTTGAAAGTTTTTTGGAGCTGTTTTTTTTTTAAATTATCTCCCCCCAGGAGTTTATCATGCTACGCTCATCTTTCTATTGGTTTATCTTTCAGCAGATTCAACAAAAACTACCCCACCTGCACAGGCTTTCTTTTAAAAAAAAAAATTGCATTTTGAAATAAATCTGTTTTAACTGATATTTTTTTTAGGTGGTCTTGGTGGAGGTCCGTGCTCTTCGTGTACCCTTGGAGATTTTGTGTTTTCTGCAGAGCGTTTAGCAGAAGTTTTCTCTGGGGCATCATCTGGAGCGCTGGCTGGAGCACTCAGCCTTCCCTAATGCAAGCAGGCTCCAGGTGCAAAAGTACAGTCACCCTGAGGGTCCACAACATTTTAAGAACGCACATCAAAATCTTAAAAAGCACAACATGTCAGACAACAAGGCAATATTTCTGATTATAGAAAAGGAAGGACAGCCCATTGCTTTTTTAATCTGAGTTTGAAAGGAAAGAAGGAGAAATGTTCTGCCAAACAGCAATCACACGATTTAATATTCAACGTCTTTGTTACATACATGGGCAGGGTCTGTCCTAAAGGTCATCCAAGGGGCCACCCACACCCTTCATGTCTTGTGGCAGCTTAGATTGAACATTAGAGCAGAAAAGAGCTAATCAAGGAAGGATAAACCACGCAAACAAATAAAATTAGAACATACAAGAAAACAAATAAGGCGGCACGGTGGTGCAGTGGTCAGCACTGTGGCCTCACAGCAAAAATGTTCTGGGTTCAAGTCCCGGCTCCATCACAGTATCTTTTTGTGTGGAGTCTCCATGTTCTCCCTGTTCCTGTGTGGGTTCTCTCTGGTACTCCAGCTTCCTCCCACAGTCCAAAGACATCAAGAGGGGACGAGGCTGATTGATACTCTAAATTGACCGTAGGTGTGACTGTGAGTGTGAATGGTTGTCTGTCTCTGTGTGTTGGTCCTGAGATGGACTGGTGACCTGTCCAGGGTGAACCCCGCCTCTCACCTGAAGGTTGCTGGGATAGGCTCCACCCCCCACCCCCGCGACCCTGAACAGGATAAGTGGAAGAAAATGGAAGGAAGGATGGATGGAGAAAACAAATATAGGCAAACCCAGCTGTCCTGACTAAGCCCACCCTGGATTCACCTGCATTTTTTCCCTTCAAGAGTATTATTATACTTTTTATATGCTTTTCTTTTCCTTTTAATGCTGTCTCTCTGTTCTGTTTCCAGTATTGCTTTCATGCCGAAAAACCCACACAAACATAAATACAAACCTAAACACACGCCTGCTATAATAAGAAAAATCCAATGTTTGTGTTGTTGCCCTCTTCTCTGTTTATTTCTGTGTAGTTCTTCCAACTGCCATATGCTCTGACAGATTAAAATCATAAATAAAATACAGAAAAAAAGAAAAGGGGCACCAGAATCAAAGCTGGTGACTCACAGACCTGAGACAGTAGCAACACTGGTGGGTTGATAACTCAAACACATGCAGACAAATCAGTGTTGATAATGTGGCAGATTATTGACGTTCTTATATTGGGTTAAGTTAGCAAATTGAACATGCGTGATATTTACTTAAGACAATAATTAGATAATTATTCATTTGAAGAGGTACTTTCCACAGCAGCCATTTTGACCTGTAGTTGCAGAGTAAATACGTGTCATAAATGATCTTAATCATGGCCCCGTTCCATTTAGTCAGGCCAGGGCCCGGGACAGTCCAGAACAAGGCTGTCGCACGCTAAACAGAACAGGCCCTAATTAAATGTTTAATGGACTCAATTCTATACATCGCTTTTTCTACCTTAGCAGCACTCAAAGCGCTTTACAGTGTCATATCATTCACACACACACACACACACACACACTGATGGTGAAGGCTGCCATGCAAGGCGCCAACCTACTCGTCAGGGGCAATTTCGGGGTTCAGTATCTTGCTCAAGGACACTGTCACTGTGACATGGTCACCGGAGTCGAGGATTGAACCAGCGACACTTCGGTTTCTAGACGGCCACTCTAGCCCTGAGCCACGCCGCCCAGGTGAAACCTAGATGATTACCTCTGTTAATATTTAATGTTTGTGGTGCTGGGTTACACAAAAATGATCCAAGGGTTAAAAATGTTCACCTGATTTAATACTAGTAAAAGAAGTTACTCTTCTATTTTATTTCAGTTATTCAGTCTCACAATTTAGTCCTAGTGGAAGTATATGACACTGGGAAGGAGGAATGACCTACATTTTTGGAGTAGATTGATTTAAGGAAGTAAAAAGAAGAAAAACAAGGGTCAAAGTAGAGTGCAGAGTTCCTGATCTAAGTAATGAAGGGAACCCACCAGCCCACTGCTACAACACACACGCTAACTCTGACTTCAGAGCCTGTTTCATTTCGGGATATCTGCTGGAAGCACAATGGAGCTCTAGACAAAGAAAGAGACTGTGGGCAGTGAATTCCTGTCCGCTGGAATACAAGTCTGACACTTTAATCGCCTTGGAAAAAAACAAAATCCGAGAAAAATCTGTGGAATTTTTGTGATTAACTTCAGACAATTTGAGGGTTTACTTGTCAACATCCACTAACATCTTTAGTGCTCCGTCTACGTAGCCAATAAAAACATGAAATAAAAACTTTTTAAATAAGATGAATTGACTTTGCCCTATTATGCATTCAATTTTGTTTTTAATCAATAAACACCTTGAGATTGTGACGTTGCACTGGTTATTGAAGGGAGGCCGATTCATATGTTTCTTCAGGTCTAAATCAAATTGATGATCAGCATCAGTCATGTCTGACACCAAGAATAAGAGCTAAAAAATTATTACATTGAAAAGACCGATACTGTCATGATCCCTGTCTTGTTTCCTGTGTAGTCCTGTCCTGTCTTCCTGTGCTCCCTCCTGTGATTACCTCATGTGTCTCACCTGGTTGATTGCACCACCTGTGTTTCATTTGCCCCTGTGTATATAATCTGTCCCTTTGTCCGTGTCGGGTCATTGTCATATGTCTGATGTCTCTTGTGTCTTGTCCTGTGTCTAGTGCCTCTTGCCTCTTGTGATTTTTTCATGTCTCAAGCCTCCAGTCTCTAGTTTTGCACCTCGTGTGCCTCACTTCTTTGCGTAAGTTTTGGTTGTTACTTTGTTTTGTGTCCAGGACTTAGGACTGTTGACCCCTTTTGTTATTTTGTTTTGTGTCCAGGACTTAGGACTGTTGACCCCTTTTGTTATTTTGTTTTGTGTCCAGGACTTAGGACTGTTGACCCCTTTTGTTATTTTGTTTTCACTCCTCAGTTGCTACTTTGAGTAACTGTATTTGGACTTTGGTTTTTGGGTTCATAAGTAACCCTTTTCGTGCACTCCTTGTCTTCGTCTGTTACTGAGTCTATTCCTTGCCCTCCAGCACACCTCGTGACAGAATGACCCGACCACAAGAAAAGACTCAGCAAACAATATCCCCTGCGCATGATGACTCTTTTTGAATATTTAGCCTATATGGCCAAGAAGACGGCGGCACAAGAGTCACCATATTTGGAGGACTATACGGGCACCCGGCTGGCCTGGGGTGGTCCTCGCTCGGTGCAGATAGCCCTCGGGGCTCATCCAGGACAGCCAGGACATCCTGGCTGGTTGGCCACCCTCCTGTTCAACGGCAGTTGTCTCCAGTCCCCTCTCCTTCTAAGCTGCTGCCACCAAGGGACGCCATTCCTGCTCCGGCATTGGGGGTCCCGGCGAATGCTATTCCTTTTCCAGCGTTAAAAGTTGCGGCATCAAGCTCTGCAGCAGAGATCAGAGAGTGAAGGAGGGGGTGAGGACGCCGATCCTCGAGCCTTGATGTTACTGAGCTTGGGGCTCCCGGTGTCCAACCTGTCCCAGTGGCTGACACTCCTGGTCCGATGCCGAGGGTCCTGGCAGGCGCCACTCCTGTCCCAGTGGCTGACACTCTTGGTCCGATGCCAAGGGTCCTGGCGGGCACCACTCCTGCTCCGGCGCCAAGGGTCCTGGCGGGCATTACTCCTGTGTCGGCAGACGCCACTCCTGCTTGGCCATCAAGGGTCCTGGCTGGCGCCATTCCTGTCCCAGCACCAAAGGTCCTGGCAGACATCACTCCTGTCCCGGCAGCTGACACTCCTGTTCCGGCACGAGGGTCCTCGTGGGCATCACTCCTGTGTCGGCAGACGCCGCTCCTGCTTGGCTGTCAAGGGTCCTGGCTGGTGCCACTCCTGTCCTGGCACTGAAGGTCCTGGTGGGCGCTACACCTACTTCGCTGCTGAATGTCTGGGCTGCCGCCACTGCAACCGGTCCTGCTCTAAGGGTCTCGTCGGACACTGCTCCTGTTCCAAGGGTCTCAGCCAATTTATTTATTATTCAACCTCTGTGTTTCCCTTTGTCCGCGTCACGTCATTGTCGTATGTCTGATGTCTCTTGTCCTGTGTCTAGGGCTTCTTGCCTCTTGTGATTTTTTTTCGGAAGCCTCAAGTCTCCAGTTTCGCCCCTCGTGTTCCTCACTTCTTTGTGTAAGTTTTGGTTGTTACTTTGTTCTGTGTGCAGGAATTAGGCCTGTTGACCCCTTTTGTTACTTTGTTTTCACTTCTCAGTTGTTCCTTTGAGTTCCTTTGTTTGTACTTTGGTTTTGGATAAATAAGTACACATTTTGGGCACTCCTTGTCTCCGTCTGCTACTGGGTCTATTCCTCACCCTCCAGCACACCTTGTGGCAGATACACTCTGAAGCCACAAAAACAGAAGCTGCTGGAAGGGAGGCTTTATTTTGTCCGTAAGCACACATGCGTGTGTACAGTTCTGGCCAATTGTGTCACTTTGTATGTCAAAAAGTGAGACAAAGAGAATCAGAGTGAGTCCTCTGGGCCGTAACACAACTCGTCTGCACTGGGAGAAGTGGCGTGATACTGCCACATCTCAGTGGCTCAGGGGACATCCAACCACAGAGGTAAAATGTTCATCTGAGGCTCTGCCAGCTCTACGTTAGCATCAGAACTATGCCGGCTCGTGTTGATGGTCCCTGCAGCAACATTTGAACCTCAAGTGTCCGACTTAGATGACAGAAGCTGAAATCTCCCGCAGGGTTGGTGGTGGGGGGGGGGGGGGGGGGGGTTATTATAAAGTGAAGTCTTGACATGTTGAAGTCAAACGTGGACACATTAAAGCTTTCAGACACTCAAGGAGGTTTTTCCTTGCCTTATCTATACATAGAGATTACACTTTTTAAAACAATATTTCTGGCCAGGATTTATTCGTTTCAAAAAAATGCCACCACTGTCAAGTGGTGTATTGGCCGCCTGGTGATATGAACTCAAAAGTATAAACAAACTATGAGACAAAGGAATCATTCAAATTTAAACTGCATAAAAAGGCAGCGTATCTCTGTAATGTCTTTTCCACCGAAGCCCTTTCTTATCACATGATGGGGAAACAATTCAGGGTTTCTTTTTAAACAACCTTATTTATTCGGGGCAGTATCTCTTTTGTAGGATTACCATTTACACAGCTTTACTTTCACACCTGAAAACAGTGCAGCACAAAATCATATCCAAGAGAAGAGTTGAGATTAAGGGCCTTGCTCAAGGGCACCTGAGTAGTGGTAAAGATTTATCCTTCCAATCCTAGGGACCCTCCAGTTAGAAGCTCGCTTCTCCAACCTTAAGGACTCCACTAGCTTTTAGAAGGTGATTTCATGCAGAAATCAACCTGTATTAGCATTAAGCTGCATGATGAAATTCTGGAATTAATACTGTTGCTTTTACTTGCCACAGATTTGCGAAAGCAAGGACACACACATACAAATCAAAAAAAAAGAAAAAAAAGGAACCACAAAAAAAATTTGTTTCAATCAGACAAAGGTCTTTTTTTGTCCCCATCTGTTTAAAATTGGTGTAAAATGTTACAGCATCACAGCCTGGAATGACATATTTGAAGAGTTTGGCACTAGACATCTATTTTCATCTACTGAGGTGAAGGTTGCATGAGCTGAGAGTAATTAAAAGACTAGCACTTTTAATGTCTTAAAGTCTTTTAGATTTATGCACATGACCAGAAAGAGTAAACCAGTGGGCGCTCGCCTCTTAGGGCTCATTTACACAGCCATCCCTTTTTTCTCTCTAAACCCCCACATTTTTATAAATATTTCACTCTTCTTAGCAGGAGTGTCCAGAAAGGCAAATAAAAGGAGTCACCTTCATCTTTCTCTCCTTCACATACACACACACACACACACAACAAACACATGCTCAACATATGAGCTGCCCCTTACATCTCTCTCTCAACTAGAACGCATACATACACACACACACACATTAAGAGGCATGCACACACATGCAAACCCCTGAGCAGATCAAGGCTTATCCACCCACAGTGGTGGTAGGCCCACAGGATGATGAGGGCTTGGATCCAAAGTACCAGCTTATATCTGCAGATCAATGGCTGACCTCCCAACCAGCTCCAGCCAGACTGACCGACACTACACAGCTTAAAGCCCAGCCAGCGGCACCACTCCAAGCTGCATGCTGAATACTAGATCAGTCTAATGATTCTCCCCACAAGCCAAGACTCTGTCAGACTTTCGGGTTTGTTTTTATTTTCTCTGTCATTCTCTCGAGGTCTTTGTCACTTTTTTTTTAAGTGCTTATCACAGCCTTGTATTTGTGCCCGTGAAGAGATAGGCGACCCGTTCTGTGAACTGCAAGAGAAACACGTAAAAGATTCGTGAAGGTGGGGGTTCGACATGCAAAATACTGCAAAATAACAGCCATTTGAAAAAGCCAAGAAAGTGCTTGGAAATTGATGAAATTCAAAAAGTGAATTATAGTGCCACTCTCAGAGATTATGAAGGGTTTCCGTTGGACGAGGAGATGCCTCAAACTCCCCTCGCCAAAGAACTGCTGTTCATATACCGCGGATAAAGTGAAGTAGTCTCCAAACCTGAAATAAAGTTTGAAAGCATAAAATGAAAAGAGGCCATGAATAACTTTTCCAAACTGTGTATTGAAAAAAGTTTTGTCATCCCATTTTGTAATCCTTTGGCCCCTCATCAGAATAATCAGTCCAATGTCTTAGCTTGTGACCTCGATCAGCTGGTCTTTATTTTTATGTATAATTAGCAAATTTGCTAAGCTATGAAATGTTATACCTGCTTCAGTTGGATGTGTTAAAATTCCCATGTTCACATATTTCCTCTCAATGTTCAGCATTTATAATAATGGAGAAGCTTGGTGAGAAAAAAAATGATACAGAATCACGACTCTGTATTTGGGATAATTTTGGTTTCAAATCAGATTCACCAGCGAGCCAAAGAACCTAAATGATACAATTTGGAAAAGGTGGGCAGCTGCCAATGCTATTTGTTCCACACATAAAAAAAAAAAAAGTGTAACATTCCTGGAAATCAGGAAACAAGTACGACCATTGATTTCAAATGTGGGTCAGGTGATCCCATGGGCAAACATCATCGAATTAGCTCCCTTTTCTTTCTACGCTTTTGGAAAAGGTTATGACAATGCTAATGATGATGTAACTTGACAAACTTACCCAGTACCCATTACCATTTGGGCTCAGAACAAATCTTTAGAGGAGGGCAAAGTGTTCCATTATGATAAAAACCTAATCAAACAATAGCGGCTGGCTGGAAGCAGACTCCTGTGAACTAAACTCTATGTAACGTTCTGATTTCCAAACTTTCCAAGGCAAATTTGGTGAGGGAAAAAAAACTGTTATTGTTCAAATAATATCTTCCAAACCCTGAGCACTGTGTCATCACTTACAATAAAAGTGAAAGAGCAGAGCAGGAATCCTGCAGTGATTGATACTCTTTAGTCTATAAATTACCTCCTAAATCATGTCAAGGGGCTGGTCTCCAAATGGGCCCTAAGCCCATCCTCCAGAGAGGGACACAAAGACTTCCATTATCACCCAGCAAGCAGGTACTCGGCTGTCTACAGGCAGTGAGCGATGTCTTTACAGATATATTCAACAGTCCCCTTAGCTGAACTTCTGCCTCTCGAGTGCCACCATCATACCTGTCCTCAAGAAGCCAAACTCAGTCTGAAGGACGTCCTGGAGCCTTCACTCTTACATCAATGAGGACGCCGAATCCACTGCGCTGCACCTCAGTCGAACCCATCAAGACCCATTCGCTGGAATCCTCTTTACTTTTCAGCAGGCAGGCAAAACATAACAGGGCTTCATTTGTAAAGTGATATTGCAGAGTCTCTGTCACAATCTTGTTGGCTAATACAGTTTTTGTCCTTCTTTTTTATTTTTTTTCCCCCTGTTGTAGTCAATTGCTGTTTTATTTTGGAAAAAAACAAAAAAAAAACAACTTACTTCCGCTCTTTGTCTGTTTTCCCTCCATTTTTTCCCCCATTGTGATCACCTGTGTGTCAGCTCACCAGTCTCACACCTGTTTCTGGTTGATGAGTTGAGTTCTCCCTCTCCTGTTTAGCTGTAGTTCATCCCATCTGTAGTTAACCTGCCCGTTTGCCAGCACCTTTCCTGTCAGTCCAGTTTTCAGTTAAGTCATTCACTTCAGTGCCTGCAAGCCTTCTTCCACCACCACTATAAAATGTAAGTCTTTGTTTCAAAGTGATAAGCAAACCAAACATTTATACCTGTAAAAAAAAAAAGAAAAAAAGTTCTCCCTTGAAGAAACCGATATTCACCAGTTTACTTTGATTTAAATCAAACCTTTACTGTTGGAGGCAGTGATTTCCAGCCCCCCCCCCCCCCCCCCCCCCAACAGCTGACTGGAGCAGTCATGCTGTTGGGGGGGGGGGGGGCAGATTACTGTCAATCAGGCATTAGGAGTTAAATATATGTTCTTTGGGACACTTTGGATAAAAACATCATATGTTATTACTTTAACCAACAGAAAAAAATCTATTTTGTGTTTCCCACTTAAGTTTTTGTCTCTGTTTATTATTTGACTGTTTAGATGTTTGTGCATCTCACTTTTCTCTGTATGGTTGCTGAAATATTGTAGAGCATTTTGTCTTCTTTTTTTTTTTAAATCAGCCTCCAAAAAAAAAAATGCCCTTGATGTACAACAGCCAAAGCATTTCATCATTTCCCTCTCCCCCTCTCTTTATTTCTTTGCCTTAAGTCCACATTAAAATATGCATGACTTTGAGTTTGTGTTACAGCTGTCAAGTCTGCGGAATCAAACTAATCAAGGCAAATCCGTAGGAGAAACATCGAGGATAAACAAGTGATTAGAAGGCCCGAGCTTGTGATTGTCTGAGAGAGAAGGAGACTCTGAGTCAGAGTTGCACAGCTTACTGCCTCACGACCTAATCCACCATGTTTGTCAACCCCTCCGGCCCTACATATATCATCTCCAAGCTGGAGTAAACTGCGCTGTAAGAAGTTGGAGTAGAAGTGTTGCCTAAAGATATTGGCAACAGCAGGCTTGTAAAGGAATTGCTATCCACCGAAAGAAAACCTCTGGTGACAATCTCTCTGCTTCAAGTCATTCCCTAACATATATGATTGTGTTTAGTGTGGCCCTCAAAGCCACACATCACCAAAAAAAACAAACAAACAAGAAACAAACATTTTGCCATTAAGGGCGGCATGGTGGTGCAGTGGTTTGCACCGTCGCCTCACAGCACAGGATCTTTCTGTGTGAGTCTCCATGTTCTCCCTGTTCCTGTGTGGGTTCTCTCTGGTACTCCAGCTTCCTCCCACAGTCCAAAGACACCAAGAGGGGACGAGGCTGATTGATTCTCTAAATTGACTGTAGGTGTGACTGTGAGTGTGAATGGTTGTCTGTCTCTATGTGTTGGTCCTGTGATGGACTGATGACCCGTCCAGGGTGAACCCCGCCTCTCGCCTGAAGGCTGCTGGGGTAGGCTCCAGCCCCCCCTCCGCGACCATTAACAGGATAAGAGGTAGAAAATGGATGGATGGATTTTGCCATTAAAGGACAGAAAATGAGGTGTTTTAAGCTGATGGAGATGTTCATTTCCTCCTCTGTCACTATTTTGTGACTTCAGAATGCAGACAGAGCTAACTATGTATATTTAGCCTGAGGCTAATGGTGAACAGCAGTTAACAGCAGCAAAACCATAGCAAAACTCTCCAGAAGTTGCTGTTTACAAACTCAACGTCACCCATGTCTTCTTTAGCCAGACATGCTCAGTAATCCACAAACAAGTGGGTTGGAGCAAACTACATCACTTTTGGTTTGGCGCTAATATTCATCTTAGTCTCCATTACCATCAAGCTAAGTAAACATCGTCAGCTATTTCTGTATTCTGGAGGCACAAAGAAGTGCAGCAGTAGGAGAAATGTCTGTAAGTACTTGAAAAGTAAATACACCTTTTCTTTGGTGAAGTCCCACTTTAACATAGAACTGAGTCCCATTTGTCTTTGACAAAACTGGAAGAGAATTCTCCTGGTTGTTTGGGTAAAGGCTTCTCAAGTCAAGGCTGATCCTTAGCTAACCAGTAAATTCAGAACTTAATGGCTTGTCAAGTGCAGTTTATAGCCCACAATCATAGGTTCGTCCCAGAGGCATTTTCAATTTGGTGTAGTGTTTTATTGCTCTACACACTTTGAGTTTTATTTTTTTTGGCTGCATGACAAACTAGCATCATGGTTGAAGGCGCTCTTTCTTAACATCTCTAGTTATTGACAGCAGACAAGACAGTTTAGAAGGTAAAAGTCTCCCACAGTGTTCAGGTCTCTCCTCTCTTCATTTTGGTTCTTAATATATTTGCTGTTGAACATTTTTATTCGTCTGTGGCTTGCAATGACGTAAGGAGTCAGAGATTTTAGCTACTGTATCACAGGCAATAATGAGAATTCTTCAAAAGAGAGAAAAACAGCCAGTATGAATCGGGGAACTGTAGAATTTATATTCTGGGATTAATGACATAAAAGAGTAACGATACAAACAAAACAAGATGAGTTGTGAATGGAAAAAAAAACAAATCAGAACACTGCAAACTGAGTGTAACTGTTTTGCTGAAATGGAAGTGTTCTGCTTTGTTTTTAGCTCAAGTCAAAGTATTATATGATTACTGAGCATACAGGTGAATAAAAGAGACGTAGATTTCACTGGACCATGAGTTCGTAAACTGACACTTTAGATGGTTGTACAGTTGTTAGCGGTTGGTCTCCATTAGCTTCAAGGTAATAATACGATGCTGGCATTCCTCAAAGGTCGCAGAAAAGCCAATAACTGAAAGCTTGTATTTAAACACATGTTGGGAGACTAGAGGACAGCTGTTTGGCTTTAATCTGTTCATACTGTTTCCCCACAGCATCTCTACCAAGTCATGCAGGGTGGGCCTGGCTCCAGAGATCAAGACATCTAACAGTAAGTCTATATTTGCTTCCAGAATCAGTTTTAAGCCAACTGTGGAAATGCTCAATAGGTGGTTTGGACTTTGGTGAAGGAAACAGTGGAAGAAGAATGTTGTTTATGTGTGACTAATGGAGAGAGGTCTTGAGGAATTACCTTCAGGCAGACAAGTTGTAATTGTTCTTAAGAGCCAGTTAGAGGTAGATTTGTTGCATGCTGTTCCAAGATAAAGTTTGAGAGTATCGGTGAAGACGACAGCAGTGGAGACAGCTCAGTCGTGAGGTAAAGATTTTCTGCCAGCAGTTTTTCAAATCGGGGTTACCTTGTTCTGTTCTGAACGTCTCCTGTTTTGCATCAGCCAAAAAGCACTTCTGGCAAGCATTTGCTAAAGTTGGGGTGTTTTTTCCTTCAAATTTTTGCCTTTTCATCAACCTTTTCTGATGTACCCCTTCAAAATAGCAAATAACACTTTTTGAGGGAAAAGTATTTTTTATTTGCCAAAAGAAAATACTGCATCCCGCTGAATATTTGGAGAAGTTGTTGTTCTGTGGCATATCTCTTGCTAATCATTTCAGAAATGCTCCCCTGGTTCATATCAAGGGTTGGATGGGGTTTGGGGGACTTCTTGGTCTGGTGGTTTCTCTCCTTGTTTCAGCCCCTGAACTTTTTCCCCGCTATGCAGATAGAACAGATCAAATCGCAGTATATCAAACGAAGCCTTTTTCTATTGTTTGCGTCTTTTGTTGTGATGTGTGATGGATACGGAATCGAATGTAAAGGACGGATTCCGAAATCTCTCAAACACTTCAAAAGTCCTACAGCAAGTCAAGATATGGGAAGAACCCCGCTGGCTACCTTCATTCTCTCTTCTGCCCTCACAACAAGCATGAAAGACTTCAGAAGTTCAAAGCAACCAGAGAGAAAACCCAAATCGACCTCTGACTCTGTCAATATTCCAAGTCTTGGAGGCTTGTGTCACTCTGAAAGGTACGACACATTCGTATGACCCCTCTGTCGAGCAGTGAGGAAGTGGGATCACAAATTTCCCTCGGGGACACGCTGCATTTCCAAAGGCAGATCGACAGAGCAAAAGAAGGAAGGAGGAAAAGAAACGAAGACAGGGGAAGTGGCAGAGCAATACATCCTGTCCTTCCAATGTCCAATGCATTCATCAATTTCGACACAAATTCGAGAAAGGAAATGTGATGGAAAATCATTAAGGTAGAGAATACAAGGATTCAAATGACTTGCTGCAGGCAACTGGTGATTGCTTTGGTGGTGGCAGGGTCCAACGGAGAGGAGGATCTACATAGTGAGCAGTCTCCCCAGGCTGCAAATCACTAATTACTTATTAATGAGCAGATGAGGAAAGTCTGTGCTTTCAGAGTAAACATTAGTGAATTGGCCTGCTGAGCAGAAGAAGGGAGGGAACTGGGAGAGGCAGGGCAAAGGAGGGTAAAGAGATATAAGTGTACATTAATATGTTTCCATGATGGTATAAAAGCCCATTTACTGGGTTACTGACTAATATACCTAATATAATGTGGTGGGGAATCTAATTACTTCTGCATGTATACGCTTCAGTCAGCCCCACATTGGCCTGCTGGATGTTCCACAGGTTCCACTGTGGTATTTAACCTCAAAATCAGACCCTTTCCAGGTGGCACAAACCCGCAATGGCAAAATCAAGACAATTTTCTATAATTTCTCAGTTGAAGTCGTTGTCTGTTTTCTCAGTTTATTGATTTTAAGTCTGCCGTTTGAAGGGACACCACAGGTTAACTTGTGTGGAATGTTGCTGCATTCATGGTAGAAGACTAACCAGAGTCACGAGTTCCTTACTGGGAAACGTCGACGAGAATAAACCATCATGTTGGAAAAACAACTCTGCAACTCGCAAATGATTTTGTATTTGCTGCAGTATATAATTGATGCGATATCAGCAGAAACACGGCAAAAAAACGCCAAAATCTGACTAAATCATTTTTTTTACGAAGACATGTATTGAAAATTATGTTTATATAAGATATGACATTTAATAGCATCCACTTCTTCATTTACTTCGCTCTTTATTGTCACAAAAAATGACTTAATCAAATATTGGCGTTTTTCTGCTGTGTTTCTGCTCATATCGCATCAATTATACACTGCAGCAAATACCACATGCTCTGAGCACTAAAAAGGATTGTAGCATCCATGGGTTTCTGACATTTATACCTCACAAACAACAACAAAATAAGAAGAGCGACTTTCCAACAAAAGAAAAGCCTGTAAAAAATGAAAAGGTGTGGCTGCAACCTGCTGTAAGAAGGCACAGCGCCACCTGATGTGGGTATACTCTGGTCAATGAAATGATTATTCCCTGGTTACGTATACCAGGATAACAGCAGCGGCCCAATTAAATGTCACCAAGCCACAACCATCTTGACTTCAACTGTGCATGTAAACCCACTGAGTCAGTGGAGACGTGAGGAGCAGGAGACTTGTAAAGGATTCCAGTACATAGAGGAGCGTGTCAGGCTCAGGGAGAGCATGAGAAAAGGAGAGCATGTGTTCTGGAAGAAAAAGGTTAAGAGAGAGAAAGACAGAGGGGAAAAACACAAGAAAAAGTACAGATAAGTAGAGAAATGGAAATGGAAGAGAGACAGAGCCATCATGGGTGACCTTTACCAAGAACTGAACCACAGAGGAGTGCAGCCAAGATAAGGATAATAAACTGAGGGGAACATCTTTATTGCAACCTTTTCTCCTGCTGGTATTTCAGTAAACAATGGCCAATAACAGCCGAGGCGTTAGACCCGTGTCAAGGATCAGAATCAGCAGACGCAAAGCTCTGCATCCCGTTTGCATAACATTTGAATACCAAACCAGCCTCCACGAGCTCAACATCTTTATTAGCGGCCGGGCCTGCCTCATTTACCTCCTAAATAGTAAAACAGTTGATGCAGACTGTTCAGCCTGGCACAGCAGGAAGAATCCCACACTTATACCTTTAACGCTCCGATATTAGAAATTAATTTGCATACATCAGCAGCACTGCCCCCGGGGGAGGGATCTGTGGAAATATGTTGGATTGTTTAGTCAAAATTACAATACAGCTGGGGAAATTTATCGTACGAAAAGCCTGTTAATTTGTTCAGGAAGAAATGGTGTTTTCATTTGCATGTTGAATAAGGAGTAGCAGGAGAACCCTTTCCAACCTGTTACGCCACTTCCTCCTCAGCTTAATGAGGCAGGGCGCTGGGAATTAGAAATTCCACTGGGAGCCTTTAGCATGACAAACACACCGTGACTTCACGGCTGGCACATGGCTGGTCCATGCATGTAGGAGTGTGAGAGAGTCTGTGTGATGGGTGTGTAAATACGAGTGTATGTGTGCATATTCATGAGACTGTTTTTGTTTTTTTTCTCCAGCAGATGGAATTAAAAGCCTGTAATTACGTTCAAAATAATTACATTAGATTAGTTTCAATTAGATGAAATGCATCCAATAATAAGTCAAAGAGGAAAAAATTCAGTTTGTTTAAATGAGCAGATTTTCCTGCTGCCTGATCATTTAGAAGAACAGCATGATAACTTAAGGATATATTCAAACTCGAACTATATTCATGAGTCCCACACTGGGGTATGCCAAATACATCATCAACATCCTCCTTAAATCCTCCATCAAAAATAAATTCACTGGTTTTCACTGCTGTGGAAACCTGCTTCCTCCCTTCTCCTCTCTGGGTCTGACTCTGATCTGACTCCTGAGGTAGAATATGGCCGTGGGCTGGTCTTCAAGAAAGGCCCTTTAGCCCCGATGTGTGGCCGAGCTGGCTCACACATGAAATGAAACAGTCACTGAGCTCAATCCAGAAACATCAACTCCAGTGCTGCCAGTATGATATTTGACAGTGCTAGCATTCATGCTAGTGGTGCTAGCCTAGCTGCTGGTGCTGCCATCGGCGTCACCCTGCAATTATACACCATGTCAAAAACGGCCATTTTCTTCAGCTTGACCCACATCAGACTAGCAGCATCTCATCTGATCGTCTTCAGCTCAGTTTAGACCTCTAAAATGCTGCTTATGTTAATATAGCAAATGTGACTGGGGCCAACAAAGTAAGTCTTCCAAATCGAGAAAAGTTTCACTTGCAGCACACTCTTGACACTTGGTGCCCTCCAGATAACCACATCTACCACCATAAACCGGCCCTCGCTGCCAGTTTTTATATGCTGTGTTGAACATTGACTTTGTACAGACTTACACTTTTAGCATTAAGAATAAAAGCAGAATACGATAACCACATCAAGACATTATTCTCTATTCTATTAATGAAAAATGGAATGAAAGTTGATGTTGCATTCAAGTTAAATGTTTTAATTTCAACAAACTTCTTTTCCCAACTCCTAAATTAGTTTTGTGACCTACTGATACTTTTGCTGAGACGGATGCGGCGTGTGTATGGATGTGTTTGTTTCAGTTGTTGGGTAAATGTAATAGCCTTCTACAGCGGGAGCCAAATGTTGACGCACCAAGTGAGTTAACAACATTGCTATTGTGTGAGAAATCCTCAGTGAATAATTAGGAAACAAACCACAATCGCTCATCTTACTGATGATTTTTCAGGCTTTTACGTGGCTGAGTTGCTTTTTTAAACAGGTGACATGACTTATTTTCTAAAACCATTCTGATGAGCTGAGGAGCCGCCGCCGGCTTTAGCCGACTTACAGGAGGAATTTGCTGCTGTGAAGATGATGGTTCATTAAAACTAGCTCATACTTGTAGGACAAATGTGGGAAAAAAAAAATTCAAATTGACATGAACAGAGAAAACATCAATTTTGGTGCTAAAAAGAGTTTAAAATCAAAAATAACCAGTACGCACCAGGTCTAGTCGCCCTCAGACGCTGCTCTCAGGTCACTGCTGTTAAATTGGAGGCGTGTCTGTTGGCTGGGAAGATAACCTGCATGTAGTGTGTTTTGGACGGTGACGCGTTTATAACCTTTTAACTGCGATGGTGTCAACTTGGCATTCACTGGTGCAAGGAATTGAGTAGGAAGGAATGTGGACTGGCTTGTGCGCCACACTGTAATTGCTGTTATTGCAAAGGATCCCTATCGTACCAAGCAGTGCTCGAGGGCTCCGAAACCTCCTACAAATGTAGAGACAGAAGAGCAGGACTGAAAACCCTTGTCTGAGGCCTCGTCCACCTGAAGAAAACATTATTTTGGGCTTAACTAAGGACAAAACAGGAAAAAAAACTGAAAGACACTGCGGTTCCATCGATGGATTTGGATGAAGACGACAAACTTTGGCACTTTTCTACATTTTTGCCTCGGAGTGAATCTTCATTCTAAAGTCACTTCAGTGTAAAAAAAAACAAATCTACTTGACAGCAGCACATGTAGGAATAAAACCTGTCCAGACAAAATCGGAGTGTTTGTCACGAGCGAGACTGTGGCGGAGGAGAGGAGGAGATGGATTGGAGGGAGGGGAAAGATAATGGGAGAGAGAACGGGAGCAAGTCCAAACAACTGATGACAACATGAAACACACCAGAGCTGCTTGTAATGTAAGCTGTCTATAAACACACCCACACCAGTCAGTAAAACATCAGCCAGGGAGGAGAGAGACTTCTACATCCAACAGGGCTCAATACAGTTGAGACTCCACGTCTGGTAATATCTCTGCAGCGCCTGGAGGGAAGGGATTCAAACGTGGCTCAAAGCTCCACCGGGACGCAAGGATGGACTGAAATTTGTGGCGGTCAAAGGTCAAAGTCACTGTGACGCGAACACAGGCTGGAACCACGATGCAGTATTTCTAGTTTGAAACAACATCAATGATCAGAGAAAACTACAGCAGTTTTATTCCTGTAAGATAAAAGCGAAGCACTCAAATCATCAATCTTTAAATGTGCAATTATCCAGTAGTTTTGGTGAGTTGACAGTCAAATACTGTGATTCCTAAACTCTTTGAGGTTTAATCTTGTAGTTCCTAATGAGGTATTTTGGTTGAATATTAAGTTGGTGCCCTCCCAAAGGAAAGAGAGAACCAGCAAGATAAACTTCTGAACGACCAGGAGTATGATCTTGGTGCAAAAAAGCACTTAGGAATTTTTTTTTTATCTTTTTAAAGTTCCCATTTACACACATGCTGACAAATGTGATAAACACACTCAGTGAGCACTAATACTTCATGGGAGTTCATCATCGGTGGAGTGAGAGAAAAAGCAATGAGGCTTTTTGGCAGATTTCCTGCTCACCCAGGGTTGACAAATTGCCAAGTCGCTCTGTCACAGCTCCACTTTGAGGCCGCTAACGGTTTCATCTTCCATGATTTAGCTCTCAGGCATAAAAGAAGCCCCGGTGAAAATATTCCTCACACCTTAATTTGCATCACACAACATGGACCAATTACAGTCACTTTGAATGGTAATTTATATGAGACAAGGCTCAATGAATCAATGACAACTTTGTTGCTTTTGTGCGGAGTCACCTCAAACTGAATTTGCCTCAGACAAGCAATTTTGGAGGTGAGTGCGTTAAGCAATCTTCTTAAATAGCACAGAGGAATAATTAAGGCGTTACCCCGTCAAAACAATCCCCTGCAGACTGTCAGAATTCAGTTTGCATGGTATTAAGCACGTCAGTACGGCTAATATCTCACCAGACAAACCGCCTAACAAACCACCTCAGTTACTTTGCACACCGTTTTAATATGTAATCTATAATTGCTGGTAGGGCTGCACAATTATTTTTGACTGATATTGTAATTGCAATATGATTACAAATTTAATGTCATTCTCATTTTCCTTAAAAAAAAAAAACAAGCTATCGATTCGTCACATGTTCACAGCACCACTGTAGTCTTTATTTACTTATGATGTGGATTGTTGTTGGGTGTTGTGGATATATGTTTTCGGACAGTTCCGCGGTTGTTTTGTAGCTGTTAGCCACTGTTAGCTTCAAGCTAAATACGCATGACTGTGATGCAGGAGGGAAAAATGTCCTTATGAGGTCAAGACACTAATTTGTGAGCACCTGAAAGGCCAAACACACTTTTCTGGAGAAGTTCTGTCTCAAATTGTCTATGGTGTGACGACTGCAGACCTCTGGAACAACACAAAGGTGTTTTCTTAAGTCTGCAGAATACAATGTGTAGGCTGGACGTCACTGGAGCACGACCATATTAAATCTTAAATGGTACTTTGACACACAATTAGCCTTTAAGTAAGACTGCACCTTACTGCTGCAGGCCATATTGAAATTTTGATTAAATTACTTTTAATTGTGCAGCCCTAACAGCCTGTATACACAAGAGAATCCTTCAAGCTTTATTACAAAGGTCTGGTTCAGCCTGAAGATCAATATTTCAGCTATGTGAGAGATATGGCAGGACCGGAGTTGAAATTTTATAAGACACAGAAAAGATGGCACAAAATCGTGGACAGTCAAACAAAAAATGTAACAGCACCTCCTCCATCAGTGCTGAGTGAAAAAGCTTCATGCACAAAGCAGGAGGTTTGAGTTGGGTTAGTTCAGCTCATTCGGTTTTTGGTTACTAGGATCACCAGTTATCTGCCATCTGAAACCAACATCGATTTACGAGCCAGGACAACATTCGGTCTAGTTTCTTTTCAGTCATACAATGTTTTTAATTTGCAAAAGTGTGTTTCCACAGCTCAGTGGACCAATGACCTAAATAACCTGACTGTTGCCAGGCAGTAGACTATAGTGTCATGATGTAGCAAATTAGTACACATTTTCTAATCTCTCCTGCCACAGATTAATCCCCTCCAACTGTGGATAATTCTGGTTAAACAAGCTGTTAGGAGCAATGTTTCAAATCACAAAAGTATCGACTGAGAAGGTAAAAGCAGAGGCGGCACGGTGGTGCAGAGGTTCACACTGTTGCCTCACAGCAAGAAGGTTACGGTTTCGAGTCCTGGCTCGGGTACGGGGTCTTTCTGTGTGGAGTCTCTATGTTCTCCCTGTTCCTGTGTGGGTTCTCTCTGGTACTCCAGCTTCCTCCCACAGTCCAAAGACATCAAGAGGGGACGAGGCTGATTGATTCTCTAAATTGACTGTAGGTGTGACTGTGAGTGTGAATGGTTGTCTGTCTCTATGTGTTGGCCCTGTGATGGACTGGTGACCTGTCCAGGGTGAACCCCGCCTCTCGCCCGAAAGCCGCTGGGATAGGCTCCAAGCCCCCCCCCCCCCCCCAACCGGATAAGCAAAAGAAAATGGATGGATGGATGAAAAAGTGGGCTTGGCCTCCCATTGTTCAACAAGAAGGCAACTCAGGCTGTCAGAGTCACACTTAGTCTTTTTTTTCTTTATTTTACTACTTTTATGCCAACACAGTTTCACATAAGGAAGACAGAATTGTCACCTTTCGTACAGTAGTGAGTGTGTTGTCACAGTTCAGGGTGTTTTTGATGGTGTTCTTTATCGCTTCCCTCTTAAGTCTTCCTCTGAACTGTTTGTTGCTGTCAAGCTTCACAAACTAAAGCAGAGTAGGTGTATTAAGACGAGGTGACTCACCTGAGGGTAAAGATTTGCACCGAGGAAAGCGTGGAAAGAGCCAGAAATGCGGAGACTGTTTCTCTCTGCCGGATTGGTTTGGATGGCACCATCACCACAAAGTTATTGTCCAGCTTCAGCTCTGACAGCGGCTGAAACAGCCGGACACTCCCAATACGCTGCATCGGCGTGTGCCCAGCAAAATAGCCCATGGGCCTCTGTTGGTCAGTGCGAAGTGGGCTGCCTTTTCTTGAATCCTCTGAGCTGCAGTCTCCACTATTGGTGGTCTGAACCATGTAGTAGAGCTCCACCGGGGTGCCCTGGGCCTGCTCTGAGACCCTCTGCCTGCCGGGCCTAATGGTAGGTGGGCTGAACCAGCTGGCTAAAGGCTCCAGCTCAGCAACACAAATCCCCAGCTCACCTTTGAGCCGACACGTGCCCCGCACCTCTTGAGTCTCATGAAAGGCGAACATCCTGATGCAGGGGAGCTTCTGGATGGCGCTGTAATCATCCCAGTCCCTCCCCGCTATGTAGAACAACACTTGCACCTTTGGCCAGCTGGGGTGAATCCTCTCACTGATTATATAGGTGTGAACCTTCCAGTTGAATGTAAAGAGAGGTGAAGATGATGCTGAAGTTGGCACTGAAGATGAAGAGAAGGGGTGTGTGTTGAAGGGTCCCGGCAGTGTCTGCAGCAGCTCTAGAGGGACAGGCTGTTGGACAGACAATGGCCCGTAGCTAGCATTGATGAAGGGCATCTGCCGAGCCTGGTGGATGAAAAAGGACTCGGTTCTGGCCTGCAGGCTTGAGTTCCTCATTAAATCCTGGTTTGCCTCCTGTAGGAAGAAAGCTGACTCAGCATTAAGGATCCGGTAGCTGACGGGCAGATAGATTGGCATGGGGCCGTACCTCTGCAGGCCCTCGAGGAGCACCTTGCTGTCCGCCACTGAAACAGAGAGGAAACGACAACAAAGACGTTATCTACCTGTTATTATCTGTGTCAATAGCTGACACCCAGAAGTAGAGGTGTACTCCAAGAGAGCACAATGTGTGATTCTCTCTGCTGAGATGGATTGTGTGAAAGACGACACATTTTGCCTACACTTTGGCAAAAAAAAGTGTGAAAATAATGGCTGTAAAAACAAGTTAAACAGACATTTTTGGGAACAGTCAGCATCCTCTCCTCCACTGTTTTTGATGTCACCCACTCACACACGAAAAATACCCCATTTTACAAAGTTAACAAAAGCAAAAAAATAAATAAAAAATGTGCATATCCACCCTATGATTCGTCACTACACCAAAATATATTTGGTTCATCCTTGGGTCACACTTCACCCCCCAGCCAGGTAGAATTTGCATATCCAGACTGACAGACAGCAGCGGAGACACGGCAGCGATGATAATAATTCAGGACACCTGTGGTCATGCATCATGGTGCTTGTACCTGAATGAAGATGCTTCTTTGTCTAAACCCGATCAACAAAGGCTGAAACAGGCATGAAATCAAAGAGAGAAAATGTGGGGAAATAACTGGGGACCTAGAGCGTACTTCACATTTAACACAACATTTGCATGCACTGCCTGTAACCTGAGGCAATCATATCTACAGTCAATTCTGCCGCTGCATGTTAAATGGTTTGTTGGAGACATTTCCATATGATATCACTTTCATGAGCTGCTGCTCTTGTTTAAAAGAAATTGCTGGGCTCAATCCAAATCACTTGCGTTTTTGTGAATCACTTGCTTATCAGCCTTGTCCGCACCCCCCCCCCCCCCCAATCCTTCTCATTATTGAGCACTAACTCAGTATGTAGTTTTCTCTCATCATTTTCTTCTCGTTTTTTTTCCCCCTGACTTGATCTTTAACCGCCATCCTGTATTCGCTCCAATCTCTTCTTAGGCTTCATGACTCTCAAGTAGAGAAAGTTGGCATCAAATATCGGGTCAGACTCTTAAGCTGTGTCCCAATTCTCTACATATTCTCAGCACTTATATTCTTTCCAAACAGAGTTTTTACCGTGTTAATGTTCACTGTTGTGAGAAATGAGCAAAAAAAACAAACAAACAAGGAAACTCCCAGTTGAGGTTAACAAATTGTGATCAGTTAGGGCACTTTAAAAAAGATATTATAAAAAGCAAACTTGCTCTCTCTTGATGGTGATTAATTAATCAGCCGCAGCTTGAAAGACTCATTGTAGTATGATGGATGCCAGCTGGCACGCATGATGCATCATTACCTTGTCACACAAGGAGACCTCACAAGTTGGCGGTTAACGAAAGCTGTTAATTTCCTCTCAGAACATAAACTACTAAAGTTAATGTGTCAGTAGCTACATCAGTGCGGCTGAATGTTTGTGTAGAAAAGTGACAAAATATCATTGTGTAACGGGTCAGAGACGCAATGCAGTCTGAGTGTGACATTGGCTACGTTTACATGGAGGGAAATACTCTGATATAACGCTGACAACACTTTGGTTAGGACGTTGCTGTGTGAACAGAATTTTCTAGGACTTTGACTAATTCCACCTTCACCTGTCACAACCAACAAAACAGTCCCGTCGCAAAAAATGTACGATAAAGTCACCCTTCGTTCATCCAAATGGTCCAAATAAGGAAATTTTGAAAGTTGCCATATTGTAAAAGACATTTTATTCAGAGGCAGCACGGTGGTGCAGTGGTCAGCACTGTGGCCTCACAGCAAGAAGGTTCCAGGTTTGAGCCCCGGCTCCATCACAGGATCTTTCTGTGTGAGTCTGCATGTTCTCCCTGTTCCTGTGTGGGTTCTCTCTGGTACTCCAGCTTCCTCCCACAGTCCAAAGACATCAAGAGAGGACGAGGCTGATTGATACTCTAAATTGACTGTAGGTGTGACTGTGAGTGTGAATGGTTGTCTGTCTCTATGTGTTGGTCCTGTGATGGACTGGCGACCTGTCCAGGGTGAACCCCGCCTCTCACCCGAAAGCTGCTGGGATAGGCTCCAGCCCCCCCGTGACCCATAACAGGATAAGAGGTAGAAAATGGATGGATGGATGGGTGGAGATTTTCTTCACAGAAATTTCATTTACCTCTTATTAAGACAGAAAATGTTTGTTTTTTTTAACCGGAGTCCTGGTTTCTTATGCTTTGGGGTAAAAATGATGGATGAAAAGGTTCAAATTGTTCCTTATCAATTATTTAGGCCCCCCAAAACATAGTAAAATAGGGCCGTGGTTGAAAAATACAGGAAGTTCCTTGAAGACGGCAACACTGATGCATTCAGAGTAAGTAAACAGTCAGAGCACACAACTCCACATCAGATGATAGAAATATGTATACTGCTAAATGACTGCGTATAACTACCTCCCTGCGTGGACAGTTGGATCCAGATGGCCTCCAGAGTTTATCAGCTGTTCTTTGTATAGGTTTTCTGGACAATTAAAACCTCTCCTAACTTTTCCCCTAAAAAGGTCACAGCTAAAAGTTTTACCTGCTCCGTTCCATAAACACGCCTCTATTTGCTTCCATCCTGCAAACCCTCCCCACCTCCCCTCTCTCTCTCCCATCAAGCTCCAGATATTTGTCCTGATAGAGAAACACATGAGAGTCCATTGATTTTCTATCTTAAAGCTTTCGGGCTTTGGGAAATGCAGCACAGCAGTGACAATCCAGTGGCTGCAGAGCAAGAACCAGCCTGCCTATGGGTGGAACCAACGCACTGTTACCGTTTAAGACATTTAATCCCAATCTTAAAATACTTCAATCTCTTTATCGAGTATCATTTTCATTTTTTAATGTCCTCAACAATATCTATTTATGGCTTTAACACACTGATGAAAATGACCTTTTATGGCCTCCAATAATCAATACTCCTCTCTCCGGGAGAAGCCGAACAGACGGTGGCTCTCCATCCACCCGGTTAGTTAATAGTTCACACGATGGACAGCGCCTGCTGCTGAAATGACGTTTTCATTATCCACCTTTCATTTGTATGTCTTTGAGAGAGGTCTTCTATCAAAGGCTGCTGCCTTTTACAGTAGCCCGGCCAAATGGGCCGCCCTAATGAGTCAATCAAAGAGCAGATATCCGATCTTCCCCGAGTCTGGGCAGCTTTCCTGCTATATAACCCAGGTCGGGACTTGAATTGAAAGTTTCACAAAGTAACATAGCTTGCAATTATTATTTATTCCTGAATAATTACAAAACTGTTGAAAATATGGCCTTTGTCTCCATCACAGCATTGAAAACTGTGCTGGCTGTCCAAATGATAAACAAGCACAAAAATGAACCCCAATTACAGACCCTCTGTTCTCAAAAATATGCAATTAATTCTGACACTGCTATTAGAGACAAAGCCATGAAAATAAGGACTAATCGTAAATATAAATTAGCAAGCATTGCTTTTTCGGTTTGTATTCATGCTGCGTTACCCCTTTAAACTGCATCCTTGAAGGAGAGAATACTAAAGGCTGTATAAAGACCTTCGCAGAGACAGCTGGTTTGAGTGAAAGTGATGAGCAACGTCAAGAGAGGCGAGCAAGTCTATCTGCTTCTCCAGTGAGATGATTCCTTCCCTGTCTGCGATTGTCTGAGAGACGTGACACACTGTCCCACTTTCTACATACTATGACACAGACGGAACTAAATACTCTTTACAGCAGGAAAAAAAAAACAAAATGCTGTAATTTATAAATTCAGATTTAGAATATTCAGATTCTCCGACGTCTAATAGGATGCTGTAAATAAAGAGCCGAAGCTGGTGTGATTTGTAGCCCCTAGTTGTCCTTGGATTCCATGTCAGCAGTTACTTGTAAATCATGTCTGCAGGACTGTTTCTGCAAATGAAAAAGGAAATGATTTGTGCAGATAACTTAACCCCCGTGGTAAATCCTGGCTGTAAACTCTTGCAGAGGATTTCTGGGCACTGACAGCCCCTCAGGATGCAGGCCGAGGAGTCTGATCACATATCAAACATGCAGCTGAACCCGACTGGCCTCTTCATTAGACAGATGTTACGTTCAGGATTTAATGTCATGATGTTATATTCATGTTGTGTGAGCAAAGGGAGCAAGAGACTCCAAATTAAAATGCATTTAAAACACTTTTCATGGGATTCCTACAACATGCAGTCGCCAACTTCTAAAATTATCTCTGATAATAAAAAAAAACATTTGTATATGTGTTGCCAAGACAGACGTGCGGTTCATAATCACCTGCTTTCATCCCCGGTGACCCTCGGTGAAGTAGAACATCCGCCAAGAAACATAATCCCTTCATCTTGCCTGCCTCCCTCCTCCTTTCATCCCATCATCATCATCAACGTGTGAGCATTTGACAACCTCTCCCTCAGTCAACATAGGCCCCCATAGGTTTCAATATTATCAGATGTGGAGAGAAATATTAAAGAAACACTTCACTCTCAGGGGTATTTTGCCTTTCACGTACTCACAAATTGGTGTCTTGAACTCGCAAAGATGTATTTTCACCACTGTGTCACTCAAGAATGCAGAAAGATTGGAATGCAATATTCAGCTTGGAGGCAAATGGCGCCTATGACCACCAGCTACTCATGGCTCTAAGCTAATAGTGAGCAATGGCTAACAATGGCCAAAAAAAAAGCAGTCAATTAGTGCTTTCACACTGGCCACCGAGCTGCTAATTCGCCCGCTTTTTTTTTTGTGGCTTGGTCCGAGGTTTCAGACAGAGTGTGGCAAATTGGGGCTCAGTTTTTACCCGGCAATGTTGCTTCTCCGAGGGTATACTTATTGCCACCTCCATTGCATTTAAATCCAAGCCGTCAGTGTGCCGGCTCGGTGTGAGGTGGGCGGAGGTGTTGATGGTAATGCAAACTCACAAACATAACACTCGCCAACGCTGCTGCTAGAGCGAGCGGTGAACTGCTGTTCTGAAACTTTTAGACTGTCACGGGGCTAAATATTCGTCTGACGCATCGTCACTTCAGCCAGATGAGCAACTGGGGAGCCGCTGATATCAGGGACTGCTCACCATCACTGCTGAGAGGACCGTGGACAACCAGCTCACAGGACTGTGAAGGATGGCTTGTTGTACGAAAAGGTCGCGGAGGAGCTTGGTCGACATGGCTATCGCCATGACGGAACATCACCAGCAACTTGGAAAAACTTGTGAAAAAAGTACCACCAGGTCTGTGACCACAACAGCAGCAGCGGTAGAGGGAGGTTGGACAGGGACACGACAAGGTTTTCCAGACTGCCACGGGGCTGAATATTCTTCCAACATATATGTTGTACCTCACTGTTCACGCGCAACTTCGTACTGCACATCACATCACGTTTACGCTCACACAAGTAGCCGCTTTTTTGGAAAGAGGAATATTATGCCTCCATTTTAAAAAGACAAAACAGCAAATTCCTGCGCATTCACTGTCTAAAAAGGGCTAATTGAGTCATCACTCTCTGCCCTACGTGGAACAATGTCTGAGCTAGCTGGCTTGCTAGCTTGTAAGTACAAATTTACATGCTTGGTATTTTTAACGTGCGGTAAGGCAGCCAAGCTCAGTTTTTTTCATGAACGACTGTGAACATATACAACAAATATGGATGTATAAACAACTATGTACAGTGCAATGGAGGAACATCAGTCTATAAGCAACTAGCAATTAACTAGCTAACGTGTTAACAACGCATGGTAGTTTATCCTTCTTACATCCTTTCATAAGAAGAAATATCACAATAAAACTGCATCTTTGGTTCTGCATATTTTTACTTTTTAGATATTTTTCATTTTTGTCCATTATTTTATTTAATATTTTATATATAAAGCCTTTTAGTCAGGTTATAAATGTATATATAAAATGTGCTTGAGCCTTTAGATTTATGTTTCAGTAAACTGGAGGCTTGGGGGTAAGTGCTACAGTAAAGCTCGACAAAAAAGCCAACACATTGCTTGTTTTGGCCTTTTCAATTAATTTGACTACAATAAAATATTGCCTGTTTCTTTCAAAGAATATAGCCATTTCCAAAATATTTTATGCAAATTAAGGTTGACTTTATGAGTTCTGGCTTTCATCCTTAAACAAATTCGAGAATATATTATAAAAGATGTCTTTTCAACATTCACTTTCAGCCAACATGAGTCATTTTCCTCAGTAGCCTCTGGGACTTATAAAGAGTGGCGATACACACAAATAGCTATCTGCAGTTATAGTGGGAAAAGGAATTCTAAAAGTACCTTTAGACACATGCTTCGTGGCTCGTAAGACGTCATTTCCTGTCTGTTTGATGCTGTGTTTGTTGTGCTCTGACACCATTCTTGTATTCAGGAGTGCTGAAGCTTTTTACTTCATCAACAATTGTTTATAAGTTGACACAAGCATCTTCTTGTGTATTTCCGATAAGGACATTTAAGAATCGCATGGGGTCCGCATGTTCAGATGCGATCTTTCCATGGCATTTTCCTTCATTAACATCTGCCCTACGCGTGAGTTTTCTGTTTAAGGGACCTTGAAGTTACCATCAGTGGACCTCCTGTCAGTCAGTATGAGGCAACTTTAGTCCCAACCACAAAAGAATGGAATGAAAAGGTTCTTTTTTGGAGGGTGGGGGGGACTCATTGAGGGCTGGATATAAATGCCAGCTGCTGCTCAGATGGAGAAAATGCCATCGGCAAAGTCAAGAATTTTCTAAAAAACCTTATCAAAGTCTGTTTCTGATAAGCTTGGGTGCTTCATAAAGAGGAGAGGAGGCGCAGCAGCTCGAAACCACCGAAAAGCAGGTCAGAAAGCTAAATGATTCAGTTGCTGCATTGACTTAAGCTGAACAGAACGCAATCGAGGTCAGCTCTTCGACTGCGTATTCACCAGTTCATTATCCATGCCGCTGGACCTGTTCACACACTCACCTATGGCCAATTTAGAGTCTCCAGATTACCAAAACACACATCCAAAAGTGATGCGCGCTTATTATATGGCAAAATAAGAAGGAAGGTTTTGTGTTTGGACCCACCTGTTGTCTGCCTGGGGCCTCTCTGCGCCGGCATGGGTTCATGCCAGGTTTCCACTCGTCTATATTTTTTTTTTGCAGCAAGTCTTTTTTTTTTTCTTTCTCAGTGCGCAACAATGCTTTTCAAGACAAACTCCACAGAAATGGCTCTAACCACAGAGGCAGTGTTGCTGCTTAAAAAAACAACAACAAAAAAACCACTACCTGCTGCTGATGTTATGCTTAGCGCACATCTCCAGTGTGTGTCAGGCTAGATGGACCGGCCAAGAAAAACTAGAGCTCCATCGCACCTGGAGTGAACCTACACAGATGCAGGGAGAACGTGCAAACTCCACCCAGAAGCTTGATGCTGGGAGGTGACAGTGCTCTCCACTGCAGCTTTTTTTTTTTTGCCACATAATAATGGTATTAATAGTTTATGAAGTCAGAAGACACATGTCCAGCCCTCATATTGTTATCCCAGGCTCATCCTCTCCTCATCTGAAAAGCACACCCACTTCAATTCATCCCAGGCGTCTAAATATAAACGCATCTTCAGCGGCTACAGCAATCTAATCCCCCGGTTAGTGAGATGTCCTGGGTGATATCTCAACACAAACAAAACACACAGGAACACTAATCGCTCTGAGTGCCCATCACATGCACCCTGACTCTGCAGGAGAACCAGGCCACAGCGGAGAGCCCAATCCCAGCTGGAGGTTAATCGGATCACATAAAAGCAAAGCACACATCATCATTCATCACCGAGCAACACATTTATGCAGCAATCGATAGGTGGAATCACATTTTCCCCTTTCAGAGAAATGAGGGAAGATGAAGTGTTGTGATCCAACTGACATGGATGAAAGCTTCATACCTCGCAGATACCCGCCATAAGTCTTGGCCTTGTGTTTTTCGTTTTTTGTCTCTTTTTTTTTTGGAAACTTTGTTGTTTTCGTCTTTAATGGCCTCTTTCATTCCAAAATGGTCAGTTATGTCAATAAAATTCCCGGAGACTGAACAAAAGTAATTCACCGTGCGCTCGTCATCTCTCCTCCTCTCCAGCGCTTGGCCCTCATTTCATCTTCTTCTCACACACGCGGTCACATCAATAAAGATGCGTTAGCTGGCCCCCAATACGCAGCCGACAGACAAAGATGGATTCATCATAAAGGTGTAATTATATGCAAATTAACAGTGTATGGTTGATGTTCATATAATCAAGCAGAAAGCGTGACATCGTGAGGAATAACTGCCACAAATAAAGTGATGTCATTAAAGGAAACATGTAAATATATTTTGAAAATAATGAATTCAGTCATAAATTAAGCATGAAAAGACATGATTTTTTGATCATCTAGTAAGCCTACCAGTGGTGCAGCAGGAGCAGGTTATCTCTGTTTTGTTTTTGTTTGTTTTTTTTTGTTTCTTCTAAGCTTATGGACCTCCAAAAGTGAAAAATGGGACAATTTTATCTGCTCTTTGCCTCAAAAGACAAACAAATTGGGAAAAATTGACATTATCAGCAAGGACGCAAGAAAAAAAGAGAGCACCGATTTTCTTCTTTTCTCTCCTGGATGCAGATGGTAATTACGTATTACATGGTTTAAACAATGCTGAAAATGAGTTGTTTGTAAGCTGTAATTTCTTGAACAGCCAATGTGTTGCACTGCGAGCTGCCTCGCTCGGATCCAGACAGTAACCACTGCTGAATGACAGCTGAATGACATCCATCCTCCGCGGTCTCCCTGCTCGGTAATCATTTCAGCGCTTCGGGAGTTTAAAAAGACACACAGAGGGACATAAAAAAGATAAACCAGCCATTTGGGTCTAAGTTATGCCTGACTGGGGGAAACTTCCTGCAGCTTTCAAACATTTCTCTCTCTCCACGTTAAGAACACTTTTGCCCCACTCACTCTGCAAGGCATCATGTCTCCCTGGTGGGTGCACGGAGCAACAGCAATGAACAGCACTTGGAGGGAGAGAAAAAAAAATCAAAGCTTTCTACCTTGAAGACACATTTGGGACATGAACAGGCTTTTTATGACACTTCAATTCTACCTGCAGCCTGTGAGCCCTGTGTTATGCATTGTACAGCGTCGAGGAGGGAGCAGGTGAATGGTGGAGCGGGGAGTCGCTGTTGAACCATGGGTAGTTTAGATGAGATGAACTGGGAGACAAAAGCTCTTGAAGGATCGCGCCAAATGTGCTAAATGGTGCACAGCAGCAGTTAGCCTCACTGTGAGGGCACCCAAAGGGGTAATCGAGGGCTTCTACTTTAACTATGTGGGTTCTGCTGTTGTCATGCAAGACCCTAGCTTGCCTGAGAGAACGTACGAGCACGGCCGCCCGCTCGCTCTCTATCTCTCTCTCCTAACTGAAGTTATCACACTTGGAAAGTGAGTCAAATAAACGTAGTGACAGTGACAGATGATACGCTGGTGTGCTTGGATGGAAGGAGACCTACGCCATAAATAACGACGACTCTTGGCACATCGTAATCATATCCAAGTAAATTCATTTCAGGTATAATGTATAATATACACCGGGGAGAATTTTTTTTTTTGTATATAAAATCATAAGCAGTTAAGTAGGTAAGAATAATGCAGTGAGTTGGCAAAAAAAAAAAAAAAAAAAAGAGCAAGGTGAGTAATGTTCTGGCATTTCCAGCAAGGTTACATTGTGAGAAAGTCAATGGACCTTGGCCATCAGCCACTGCAGCTGCTCAGGGAACTTAAATAATGTGAACCGCAACATTAATTATGTTCAGACGAGCAGATGGGCAGGTATTCAATATAATTGCTTATTGTCTTTCAATACAACACACTCACAGAGAACTAGTGATAGTTTGTTTTAAAAAATCCTACCGATCTTTCCAAAAAGCCCCCTACAGTTTTTTTCTTACACTTTTTTTTTTTTCTTCAGATTGACGGAGCGGCGCACATTTGTGTAAGGTCCTTAATCAAAAACGGCAACACCGGGAGTCACTGTTAGTGCAGGCCACCTCCTAAAAAGGTGCAAATTTAGATACAGAGGCGCAGCCAGTTTTATGGTAGTAATTCATGTTTACTATCAAGAAGAGCGCAACTTCATGCACCCGATGAGAGACAAACATATTAAAAAAAGTTTAAACAGAGGAGGCAAACAGAAAAGTTCCCCCTAGAGTTGGAGGTGCTATTAGTACCAGTAGCATTTCAAAATAAACAAACTTTCTTCCATGCTCTTTTTTTTTTTCCTCGTTTGCAGCTATAAATGGTGATGGAATCAGCAGTACATTGCATCCCAAAAACTTAAGCTAATAATGTGAGCCTCCCACTCCCCCACCCCCTTTTTGTTTTTTGCCCTTAAAGGATAATTCGCAGAAACACACATGCCATGACGTTTATGGCGCTACAGTGCTAATTCTGATTACGCCCTTGTGGTAAATCTCAAAAGTATTCTAATGCAAACGAGGGCTTGCGCCGTTGCAAACTGTCAGTCAGTCTGGCCTTAAGTCAATTAAATTTGCATCAATTAGATAAACTAAGGTGCTTTATTTTCCAAAAAGAGCCAAAAGTGCCATTATACCATAAACTATCAAGCTAATAGGAAGAACACTCAGGATAGTTGCTGTAGTAAGAGTGCAGTAACGGCGCAGCGTGAGATGTCCTCAGCTAAAATAATCACCCTGCTACGCAATTTAAAATACACATTCTGTAAATCATTCTGAAGTACTGCATTAGTCCAGTCGCAGCAATAATCTGTCCAAGCAAACAAATCAGGTTTAGAGATGAAAGCTGTCGAGGTGGCCGACCTCAGTCAGGCACAAGAAAGAAAGAGGATAAGAGGCATGAGCGGCTGCGGCGTGTTTCTACGCGGCCATTTACAGTCGTACAATCATGTAAACCAATGACATTTCACAACACAGTGATGCTCGAAGTAGTTTAGCCATGCGGTCCATGGGTAGATGTAATTTTGTAAAGCTGCGACACAAGTCATTCCATTTAAAGTTCAACTGTATCCGCTGCCTGCTGGAGGCGGGGGGGCTTCAGTGTAATGAGTGTGTACATGTGACTGCATACATGTTGAGGTTTGCTGCTGTCAAAAACCCACTGACCTGAGCGTGCAAAGCAAACGCAGATTTTGTAGGTACGGATTGTTCATCATTTTCCATTGCGTGTGCAGGCGTGAGGACAAATTGCATGGTTTTGCTGCTGTACATACTGTATGCATAGGAATTCTGACTATTAGGTGTATAATTAAAGCCAGCACACGTTCCCTAAAGATCCTGCATGTGTTCAAAGGTCTTCCTGTAATATCTGTCCCAAATGCGAGCACAGAGGAATGCTCGTGGAGATCCCACGGACTGTGCTGATCAGTGACGCCGGCGGACAGATGCACACCACTAATGGCGTTGAGGTAATAAACAGCATGGAAGAGAGCCTGATCTCTCATGCCCCTGAGGAAGTCCACTGCCCGCTCCAGCAGGAGTACCACTAGAGAACAGGCAGTCTTTTCACTGCTGCTCAGAAACTCTGAAATGAGATGAACTCCGAGGTCTCTCCCTGCAGCAAGCACTGCTCACGGCATGCATTTCTTTATCTCTATCAACCCCCGAACCAACCCCCCCCCCAAAAAAGTGCTACGGAGAATTTAGTGTCTTTGAGTGAGTGAGCTGGTTAGGGGAATAAGCGAGGAATGGAAGTAAAAAAAAAAATACTACAAGAGAATTGCTGTCTATCATTTCCTCTCGATGCTCAGACCTCGTTTCATTTGTCAGAAGCATCCGACTCATACCAGATTTTGAATAACAGAATCTGCGAAAGGTTTAGTCAGAAGTTCCTCATGAATGCCTTGGGTTTTGTTGAAGGGGAGAAAAAAAATGCTTTTCACTGTTTTTAAAAAAAAATGTTTTTATATCCATAAAATAAGATGCTGCTCATATGTTTTGTCACCATGGTGCTCTTTAAAAAAGCAGCCCTGAAGGGGATACAGAAACTCCAGGATAGCGCCTATACAACCAGACATTTGTCTTAAACAGCCAGTGTGTGTTCACACCTTCAGGCACTGCTGTTTGACCCATTTCAACCCTAAATTTGCCTTCAAAAAAGTACTCATAAAAGTCCTCTGACAGCTACACAGGTAGCAGTCAAGGGTTCATTCCAGGAGCTCTCACAGGCTGCTCAAACCCACAGGTCCAGTTGGACCTCCAAACCGAGCACTAGCGCTGCGTCGTTGGTAGCGGTAGTGATTTGGCTCTTAAAGTGAATAAAAAAGATGGTCCAGAAATGACACCTCGGAGCAGAAGCAACCGAACATCAACACAAGGACCCGAAAGGGGACGTGTAGCCATGAAAGATGAATATTTTCAAGAAAAGTGGACGTGCCGATTTCATTCGTCCTCCACTGATACAGCCCTTTACTATGGACACGAACCAGCTCTGATCTCAAATGATGGAACCACCCATCCAAAGTTCAATGAAATTCACCTGGAAGTGAAAGCCAAGTCAGTTTTATTTGTATCAGGCCAGATTACAGCAAAAGTTATCTCATGTCACTTTTTTCAAATAGAGCAGGACTTGTACCACACTATTTCAATCAATTTTGCACACAATTTGCCCGAGCCAGCACATCTGGAACAGCGGTGAGCTAAACCTTCCTTTTAACCAGCAGGAATGTCGGGACGACCCGGGCTCAGCAGGGACGGCCTTCTACTTCAACAGAGCAGGAAAGGAAAAAGGGAGCATTTTGTATTTTTAAAGATCGGTTTAAGTTTCTATTCAATGTAGTTCAACCCACCAATGTGGCTCTCATGGTCCTAAAAACCAGAGGGCTTTCTGCAGCGCTTGAGAGAATTACCAACAAACCTTTCTATGTGCTAGAGACGGAGAAATAAACATGAAAAATACACATTAAAAAAAAATGCTTCTTTGTAAGAGTGACTTGACTTTAACCTGCTCTTCATGAATTAATTTTTTTTGGGACTCAGTAAACAACTAAAATTTTTTTTTTAAATCTGCAGGAAAAAAAAAAATCACTAAATTGACCTGGATGTTGCATCCTCGCAGGTGGAGCCATACGGTGCACGGAAGCGACCGTAAATGTGGGAAACACTTGTTTCCTCTGTCAGGAGTTGAATACAGAGGTTCCGTCCCTCCCGCCACATTCCTACAGTACATGTAGATTATGATTGCAGTCGTCTGCTGCACTGAACATGCATGCACGAACGAAGCTCAACTGTGTGCGACCTTTTTAGACGTGTTAAAGAACACGAAACATTAATTACCACCAGATTATGACTGATCCTATCCACGACGGCATCTGTACATTTAAATAATCAATGAACTCGTGCCGTTCTGCCTCATGCATTAATGCGTGCCGGGTTTTTCCTCTTAATGGGGACACACACTGATCGTTTCTGCTGCAGGGGGATCGCTGCAGGCGAGTACATTTGCTATTTAAACGTGGGCGAGAAAATTACTACCGCAGCGGTCGGAAACTAGCAATGAAACCTGAGTGGAAGATAGAGCCCGATTCCTCGAACGCCGGTGACAGGCCTCTAATGAGAACGAGTGTGCCACATTGCTGCTGCTGCTGCCACAAGCTGAGGTTCCCTTCCGGAAGAAGGAGGGGGAGGGCTGTTAAAAAAATGTGTTGTTTCATTATTTCAAAGCCAAATTGATCCAGTTGTCTCAGTGCTTTTCAAGCAGCTCACATGTAGATCGCAGAGGTCACATGATCACCGCTGCAGGATATTAAAGCACTAAAGCACAGCAGAGCTTCCACATCTACTGAAGCTTTGAGTGCCTGATCCATCACATTGGAATTATAAGACCTACAGGGCTCTAACAACAGCAGGGTTTTACAAGGTTGTTACTGTTAGTTTACAAGTATTGACGGGAGGGCCGTTTCTTCCTCTAATGTACATGTGAATGTCTTTGGATTTCACTTCCGTGTGGATTTGAAATATATTGCTTAATTTACAAGACATTTGGGGTGAGCATGCTCGAGTGAAGCTTTAGTTTCTGCTTTTCTTCCATTTATTTTTTTACATGCCACCGTATATTTACTTCCATTTTGCTCCCTACAGCTGCTCTGCACCGCACACACATCCACAGTTACATATTAATCACCCAGATTCCCATGGATGTTGCAAAGAGAACTGGATGAAGCGTCAGAGGTGGAGCGACAGTTGGGGCTTCTGGGTAATCACGCTAGAGACCTTCTAACTTCCGGTTTAACCCTCTGGTGACGTGAACGGGGACAAACCAGAGACGCAGGCAGGGCCACTGATCTAGAAGTCGAAGAGGGATGACCCTCAAAACTCACAGGGTACCGTCCTATCCTATGATTAATGTGGCCCCATTCCGATGATAACATCAGGACATTTTTCTTTCCTTTTTTTTTGGCTGTTTATCTGATGGGTGAGAGTTTGCAGCTGTTGTTTTATTATGAGTTTTAAGCCAATCCCAGAGCTTCCACTAAACATCCATCCATCCATTTTCTACCGCTTAACCTGTTAAGGTCATGGGGGGTGGAGCCTATCCCAGCAGCCTTCAGGTGAGAGGCAGGGTTCACCCTGGACAGGTCACCAGTCCATCTCTGGACCAACACATAGAGACAGACAACCATTCACACTCACAGTCACACCTACGGTCAATTTAGAGTATCAATCAGCCTCGTCCCCTCTTGATGTCTTTGGACTGTGGGAGGAAGCTGGAGTACCAGAGAGAACCCACACAGGAACAGGGAGAACATGCAGACTCACACAGAAAGATCCTGTGATGGAGCCAGGGCTCAAACCTGGAACCTTCTTGCTGTGAGGCGACAGTGCTGACCACTGCACCACTGTGCCATCTCCGCTATACATATCCAGAACATTGTCAGAACTATCAGCAGATATTGCATTTTCCAGCCTTTTTGTTGAGGTTTCCAAAGGTGAATTGAAACACTGTCCTTGTCTGGCGTGAAGCTCTCATCCCCTGGTGATGGGCAGGTGCGTTAGCATGCAGCCAGAACCCCCTCACCTCACCTGAAATCTGAAATTCTGAATTCTCTTTGGCTGTAAAATGAGAACCTTGGCGAATCAATGTCAGGTAACAACCTAACCACTGCACCGCATGAATAACTGTTCGTAACACTTCATAAGAAATCATACAAACATTTCAAGAGTATCGCCACAAATAGCAACAAACCTGGGAGATACAGTTGTGTCCTGCTCTATAAGTGAAGCGCTAAGTGTCTGATCCGTGAGCTGCTGCTCAGCTCCACTACTTAATGTTGCTTTTAACATTCACTCGTCCATCTGAGGTTGTGAGAAATGAGCTGTCGGTTCAAATCAAAACACTGCTGGCATGAAAACGATCAGAAATGGATGCAGTAAGGAGAGCACCACCCATGTGTAATGTGGTTCACCCAGAACACTAATGAGTGCATTAATGCTCCATCTTTGACTTTCTCTACTCGCATGTGCTTGGGCACATTTGTGCGTACGTGCATTGGTATTCATGTCACATGGCTTAGTGTCCAGAGAGCAGAGAGGCCTCTTAGAGAAAAGCACTCTGTTGATGAGTATGGATCAATATCTACCTATTATCATCTGCAACCAAACCGGGGGACCAAAAAATGATTCCTCATTCAAAGGTAACAACCTTCTCTAAACGCCAGTGCGCCAGGCCTGCCTTGTTTACGTTAGCTTGCATTGACCCGACACCGAGCGCGTTTGGCCCCTGCCACTGTGTTCACATGGGTCCTGTTAAAATAAAAGACTCTCCACAAACTTTGATCATGGCTCTCAGGACACAATCTAAACCAGAGCTGGTCGCCAGTCAAGCAGGACAGGAGGTCCACTGAGGGAGGGGGGAAAAAAGCAAAACAAAGCAGGTATTATTTTTTTCACCAGGAGCTGCAGCTGATTTAGCAGCAGGGTCTTTACTTAAGGCGCTCATTCAATGGCTAGTTGTGCTTTAACAACCCAGCTGAGCACTTCAAGAGCATCATATTGGGCATCACGCCTCGCAACTCTTGGCAGAGCTCCCCTGACCACTGGCGAGCTCTTTGTTTTATATATTTTCACTTGAGCTGCGAGAGCCATCAAAGATAAAAGCGCAGTTGGTCTTTGTCACACAGAGACAACAGTCATGAAATTTTGAACAGCGAGTAGCACTGATCTCACACTGGAGACGAACTGGTCCCCGAGCAGGACTCAAATCCAGTGACACAGATTTAAGCCAATGAAATGCACAAGTCGGCCTGTTAATGGAACGAGAAGGCTTGTTATTGTGTCTCTTTAGGAAAAATGGTCAAATAAAACGCTTGAACAATTTATATAGTGGCAAGAACATAAAACTACATATGCTCCATCCACTTATTAAATCCCCCTTGGAAAAAGATACGTCGGAACAAAACACAGGTCTTTAAATCTGCTGATTTATTTCTTTAAACTCATCATCCAGCAGCTGTTAAGTTTATGAAAATGTCCATTTTAAAACTTGATAGCAACACCTTTAGTTTTACTCACCTGTCTGACACATAAATGTGTACATTATATTAATATGCACCCGTCAGCCAAAACATTAAAACACTGACAGGTTTGTGGACTACAACAGAGTAACAAGAAGAATATGAAGAATTATAATCAGTTTTTGCTCGAATCTGAGAAGATTTCATTATTCCAACTGTCATATCCAACTGTCACAGGCTGTTATTAGTGGTGCTGTACTGGTGTGTATACTGGGATCTGTTCCCTGATATTTTACCACCCTAATCAATGGGCTGAACAAAATATTAGATGAATCTACCAGTAAAACCCAGGATAGTTCAACAGCACCTCAAACTACAGCCTTTAAAATGACCATTACAATAAATCAGCTCCTTCCTAAAACAGATTCAGTGAAAGCTGAACATTGTAAGCCTCGTGAAGGGGGGGGGGGGGGGGCCTATCAGTAGTTTTAATGTTTTGCTCTAATCTGTGTAGATTAACAGGCAATTGAGGGAGGTGCAGGCTGCACGGTGGTGCAGTGGTCAGTACTGTCTCCTCACAGCAAGAAGGTTCCAGGTTTGAGCCCCGGCTCCATCACAGGATCTTTCTGTGTGGAGTCTCCATGTTCTCCCTGTTCCTGTGTGGGTTCTCTCTGGTACTCCAGCTTCCTCCCACAGTCCAAAGACATCAAGAGAGGACGAGGCTGATTGATACTCTAAATTGACCGTAGGTGTGACTGTGAGCGTGAATGGTTGTTCGTCTCTCTATGTTGGCCCTGCGATGGACTGGCGACCTGTCCAGGGTGAACCCCGCCTCTCGCCCGTTGACGCTGGGATAGGCTCCAGCCCCCCCGCGACCCTTAATGTGTAGGAATAAGCGGAAGATGACGATGGATGAGGGAGGTGCACATCAAAATCCAAATGTTCATATCTCTGAATGGATTCTCACGGCATTCCCGTGAGGTAAGAAGAGAACTTTGACACGGTGTAGGAACCCTTCTTAGAACAGTTCCACAGCTGAGATCCAGCCATGTTCTCCTGCTGGGACGACACAAACGCTGAGGAAACCTTCTCATACATTTGTCTTTGAAAATCCGACTTATTCACGTTGCTTTATGTTGTTTACATCCTAAATGTACTTCCTAAAACACTGCCTTCCTGAATGTTTGCACGTATGTGAATGAATAAATACTTGCAGTGCATGTGTGAGCCTACTTGCATGTGTGTAAATGCTAGGTGACTGACAGAGCACCCGCAGGGCGGTGAGTGGTCTGTATTTGCAAAATCAAAAAATAGCAACTTTGAGAAATTCATTTCTGATACAAAAACAAATTTCAATAAGTAAATAAATGCGAGTTGTTTTTTTTTAATTCAAATAACAATCTGTCATAAAAAAAATTGTGTCTGCTTAATTTCCTGTCAACAAACTAATTGAGCAATTTAGTCTGCAAATGAATTTGTCCATAAAAAGATGAAAATCAGAAGTGGAAAGAAAAACAACAGAGGAAGATATTTTTAAAACCCGACTTTTCCACGAGCTGCTTCAAATCATTCATGCAACGATAACAGAGCCCGCATGCACACACACACACACACACACACACACACAAAAACCCTGCACAAGGACACCGTTGACAGCGGGGCAATCTTTCTCATTCTCAGCTCCACGTCACTGTGAATTCATTTCTGAGCTGCACAGGGTGTTTCACGCTCCTCATGCAGGCAGAGATGAGATGGCTCCAAAGGTCACACCGTTTTCAGTGCGCGAGGTCTGCTGTGCTCAGGAGTGCCGATTGTACACGTGTGTGTGTGTGTGTGTGTGTGTGTGTGTGTGTGTGTGTGTGTGTGTGTGTGAGCACATGAATGTTTGTGTAAATCTATAGTGTGTAGCGGCGTTTGTGAACATGCGGGTGCAAATAAATACGTCAGAACATAAGATGGCCCTGCTTTATAGGATTTGGTCGTGTGTTCCAGAGCTGTGCTCACCCCCCCCCCCCCCAACACACACACACAAACACACACCCCCTGCTGAGAGCAGCGGGGCATGTAGAGGGGAGCCTGTTCTTACCAGCACACACTGCTGCTGAGCTGACAGCACACGCTGTTCAGTCGCTCGGATATGAAGAAGAAGACTGGGCAGCTCCAGGGTTGGAAGAGGGGAGCTCTTAGAATTCTGCACACACTCAAGGTCCCGGTCATTATAGTGTCGCTCTTGATCGCTCACTGTTTGTGAGGCAGAAGTGAACAGAAGTGGGGTTTCACACTAGCTAGCACAGCAACCCCAAATTACACTAAATTGTCTCCGCTCCAAAATCTTCCTTATGCAGCGTTCAGGAAATTCAGCTTCCTCACTGCTTGTACCTAACTGGACTTAGAAACTCTTGTGTGTCGGGACTTGAGCTGCTTTCAAATCAAGCGATCTTTCAGTAATTCTTTAATTAAAATATCAAATTGTTAAGTCTGCAGAAGAATGTGGCTGGCGTGGATGAGTTCTACTGCCCAAAGCAAACCCACAAACTGCAGGCTTGTTAGAAAATGATTTACGGGACGTTTTAAAATGTTTTGTTTTAAAATATTGATTTTTTTTTCCCCCCAACTTTTTTGTTTCCCTTAATGTACGATTTCATCAGTAAACATTGTGAAGAAGTATTAATAGACATGCATTGCTGGTTTGGGTCTCCATCCATCCATCCATCCATTTTCTATACTGCTTATCCGTTAAGGGTTGCAGGGGGGAGGGGCTAGAGCCTATCCCAGCTGACATTGGGTGAGAGGCGGGGTTCACCCCGGATGAGTTGGAGGGCCATCAGGAGCAATTAGGGTCCAGTATCTTGCTCAAGGACACTTGGACATTTGGAAGTGAGGATCGAACCAGCGACCCTTTGGTTCCTAGAGGGCCTCTCTACCACTGAGCCTTGCCGCCCTCTGGGGCTGGATTTCTTTTTTCCCTTTTTTTTTAAGAATAACAAATATTATCAGTGACTCAAGTCAACTAATAGCCTAACAGATGTATTTTAGTGCCGGTGTAATCAACTCCTCCAAGTACACATCCATCATTTTCTTTGTTTAATATTTTATCATTCTGATGGTTTCCTCTGACCGACGTGTGGAACTGAGTTTAGGAAATAAGGACCCGAGGGAGAGGGGAGAGGGGAGGGCCTTCGAGGGGGTGATGAGGAATTTCATCTGGTATTCTTTGTTTCAACTTTCTTGTTCTTATCGTCATAATTTGTCTGTAAGGTCAAGAGCTGATCTGACCCCAGGCCTTGACCTGAGGCTGGAAGTGAACCTGGAGCATCATCCGTAAGTTCTTTTGCAATCGTAAATATGTTGTTAGAGCACTAACTGATAGTGAAACTGACACTTAAGACGCCGGCGTTGTCCTGATGCATAGCTACGTTTAGACTGCGCGAAGGTCACATTGTGTCGGATGTTCCAACTCGGTGTTACAAAACATAAGGTGGTCTACCGCCCTCCGAATATGGTAATAGGTAAAGCAATGTTGCCGCGGGTCCCATGACCAAAAGCAAATGGTGATATTCCATGCAATTTTTTGATCGTTGTCAGAAATAATGTCCATGGCAAGAACAAGAACAGAAACCTTGGTGAGTTTTTTGAAGCGTAAATCACTATTAGTGCGAAGCTAACGTTACGCTATGAACAGACTACACCAGGGACGCATGACTTCATCATCAGCACAACTCGCTTCGTGCTGCTTTAGGAGTGATGATGGTTGTCGTCTCACGTGGCCACGCGTTAGCGACCACTGTTTTTAAGACTCCCGAACACTCAAAATACAGCTTTCAGTGTTTTCTACTATAGAACCGCAAATCCATTCAAAGATCCTACTGACTTCTAAATTCTGTGCCACCTGATAGGCAATGTACTGTACAATGGGAGGAGGGGGGGGGGGTCCCTGTTTGAGTCCTTACTGTGGTTTAATGCGACGGAACACATTTTAGCTACTCAGTCACGCACACAGGCTTACGTGTGTGTCACCCCACTGAAGGGAGTTAATATCGAAATGCCTCGGCATGTAGATAAGACAAACCTTCTTTTTGTTTGTTGGGGGGGGGGGTTGTAATTTCACAGACAGATTCTGATAGGCCTCTTGTGTGACATTTACAGATGGGCATGGTCTTGAGTTACACTGCTCTTTAATATAAAGGTTTGAATCTTTCCACTCCGTCAGTTGTGCAGCTGACGCTTAATTAAATCCATTTCAGTCCTTTTCATACAGCACATTATGGTATTTTTTTCTATTCATCTTGCAATAAAGGTCATTTTGGGGAGCTCATGCAGAGGACACATGGCTACGCAAAACAACTTTTCTTTCTTTTCTTGCTCTCTGCCTGCTCCATCTCTCTCTCTCTCTTTCTTGTTCTTCTTTCTGAAAAAACAGGAACTCGATTCCCTCAGCACCACATCACACAGCCTCCGCAGTGACAGTGCAGTCTGACACACTGTCAGACACACATACGCATGCACGCACGCACAAACATACACACACACAGATGTACCACATAACAAGAAGAAAACAATACATGCAGACTCTTGTGGTATATGTAGTATGGAGCCACATGTGTATATTTCATGTGCGAAGAAAGACAGAAACACAAACACGAATGCAAACACACTGAGTTGGAGCACCAAGCTAAGAGGAGGTGTTGTCACAGCTCCTGTCATGGTCAGCTGCCTCTCCTGCTGCGCTCTGTTTACTACACCCAATCTACAGCCGTCAATATTTACAGCCAGACAGAGGAGATGCTCCCCACCGCTAAAACCAACCATTTTACTGCACCTGCTGCCTGACTAATTAGACACATTTGTCTTTCATTTAGCTGAGCTTGAAGTGAGGGAAAGGCATCAAAGCTGCGCCAGTGCCAACCTTCAATTTCAGCTTTCAATCGGCTCCTGTGCCAAAATAAAGAATAAACATGGCGAGACAACGGTTGTCACTCTGCTGCTCATCGTATGAGATGATTAAACTTCAGACCGCAGCTGTTTTTAATCTTGCCATTAAGATTTTCATTCTACAAGTTCCATTTTCGCCGTGTTCATGTTTGCTCAACGTCTGTGTTTAAATGGAGAGTTTGATTCCACTGCTTCACCTGTCAAGACGGCTACAAGAACAACGAACCGAAAGCTCAGCCGTTTAGAAAGTGTAACAGAGCAACAGTTCTACATTCGGACAGCGATAAACAACTTCACCCGATGCTTAAAACTATTACTGCTCTTTATTGTGACGCAACCGAAAAAACGTGCCCTTTCTCTCAGTCGTGAGTCACAATGCCTACCTGTCAGCCCAGCGTTGATGATGAAGACGATGCGCACGTGTGGGAGAATCAGTGAGTGCACTACTTTTCCTTCAACCGAAGCACAAACCGGTGTAAAGCAGAGACGAGTATCGAGGGAAAAGCAGTCCTCACATAGACGGATCGGCGTTTACTGTTTCATTGATCAACCATGACTTCAAATCACCATGAATACCAAAATGTGACCTGCCGTCACCCTCTGGCCGCTCGCATCATTCACTGTGTCACTTGACGGTGTCACCGCTTGCATTTCACGGGGCCTCCAGCATATGCACTAGTGAGTAGGACATTTAAAGATAATCCCTTACTATTCCCAAGACTGGGAAATTCAAAGAAACAAATAGTGGTCCATTAAATTAACGGTTTTAATGGTGTGACGCGAAGCCATTGGTTGGCCGGAGAGAGACCAATCACATGATTGGCTTGAACTTTTGAACTCTTTGACAACGAGGAGACGGAAATGCGACAAATTAACTGGACGCAAGAGGAAGAGGAGTGGAGTCCAGTTAGTTCGAGAGTAGAAATTATCGAGCATTTTGGAATTCTTCACTAGGAGTGCAGAGCACAAATCTGGGGATCCTGAACTGGACTGTGTGCTTGGACAAAACTCTCATATCAATCGAGGAAATCCCAGTGTCAACTCTGTCTGGTGTATCGCTGCATCAAATTCATGCCATGTCCCATGAGTTCATTACTATGATCCAGCCCAAAGCATCTTGTTTTCACTATATTCATTCACAATTCCATTTTCATTAATACGCGTCCTTTTTGAAGAACTGTTAAATGTTCCAGCATCAAATGTGGAGGATTGCGTCCCCGGTTCTTCACATGCTGATGTTCCCGGCTGGCACCGCCGGTGGGAGTTTATGGGTTGGATCCATTTTCATGTTTCTTTTCAATCCAGGAGTGGAACGAGCGTGTGATATTAAAGTGTCTGGCTGAGTGAGCTCTCGTGTTCTTTACTCTCACATCTCTTACATCTGCGTCTGAACTCCTCTTTTCAATGTACCTTTCAGATATGGGGTTTTGTGAGTCTGATCCACACTAGTGAACCGGAGAAAATCATGACATGTTTGAAAACATGGCGTCAGCCAGCAGAGCCCCAGTCTGTACAGACCATCCACTGTTCACACTCACAGGATCACCCGCCCGGGGCCCTGCGAGGGTCCGGTCAGTTACAACCGTCAGTTTACAGCGCGAATGGAAAGATTCTGCAAAATCAAACCACTAAAATTTAAAACAGAGGTAATACATATTTCATTTTACATGTCTTGTGTGTGTGATTTTCAAATAAGCCATCGCTGGTTTCCACTGGAGCTCAGTACTCACATCTTTATTTATGGATAATTCATGATTATATTTTGAATTGAAGTCAAAATCCTACTTTTGTTTTTACTTCTCTTGTATTTTATGATATTCAGTTGTTGCAATATCAGTTATGAATGCAAACTTTTAGTTGTGATGGCGTGTTCATAATCCCAGCAATGAGCAAATAATCTTTAACATCAATGGGAGAAAAAAATACATCTTAATATTTAGTTTCTGATCCCTAAATACGTGTGTGGCGTTGGGGGGGTGAGATGGGATCCTTGACACGGAGGTGATCGTAGACTGAAGATATTACCAGATGTTGAATTTTGTTTCCTTTGCCAAGGGTCTAGATTACGTTCCTCACAGATGAACGCCAGTCTGATCTCCTGCCAGTCAAATGAGCTTTGCTGCCTCAGTATCTTCCAGGTCGGCAGTTGTCACAGTAACTTTGCTCCAGTTCCAACAAATTCTACTCGACACTGGAATATCTGCAACTGCAAGTTTTCAGCTGCATCAAAAGACTTCATCCAAATGACATTGACCCAAATCAGCATAAAGATGAGTTCTTCACATGGTCAGTGTTGCTACTCCTACTGATTATAATGATTATTGACCGTAGCAACTGTCGCTACACTCACGTCCTGACCGGACAGCCCTGGTGTGTCTCAAGCGTCAGTCTGTCTCCTCTCAGCATCAACAGGTGGAGTTATGAGGAACACCAACTACATGACATTTCTCCTGAATACAAATAAGTTTGTACATAATAAACACTCATAAAAACTTTCCCATTTGGCTCCATATATATATATACATATACACACACACACACACACACACACACACACACATATATATATATATATATATATATATATACACATACACACATGGTGGCACGGTGGTGCAGTGGTCAGCACTGTGGCCTCACAGCAAGAAGGTTCCGGGTTCAAGTCCCGGCTCCAGCAGGGAATCTTTCTGTGTGAGTCTCCATGTTCTCCCTGTTCCTGTGTGGGTTCTCTCTGGTACTCCAGCTTCCTCCCACAGTCCAAAGACATCAAGAGGGGACGAGGCTGATTGATACTCTAAATTGACCGTAGGTGTGGCTGTGAGTGTGAATGGTTGTCTGTCTCTATGTGTTGGTCCTGTGATGGACTGGTGACCTGTCCAGGGTGAACCCCGCCTCTCGCCTGTAGCCGTTGGGATAGGCTCCAGCCCCCCGCGACCCTTAAGAGGAATAAGTGGAAGATAATGGATGGATGGATTTATTTATTTATTTATTTATTTATTTATGCTTATGGGTAGAGTGGCTCAGGGGTAGAGTGGCTGTCTACCAGCCGAAGGGTCGCTGATTGGATCCTCAACCCTGGTGACCATGTCAAAGTGTCCTTGAGCAAGATACTGAACCCCTAATTGCTCCTGATGAGTAGGTTGGCGCCTTGCATGGCAGCCTTTACCATCAGAGTGTGTGTGTGTGTGTGTGTGTGTGAGAGAGAGAGAGACTGGGTGAATGAGATGACACTGTAAAGCGCTTTGAGTACCGCTAAGGTAGAAAAAGTGCTATATATAACTTTACCAGTTATACAATGTGTGTGCGTGTGTGTGTGTGTGTGTGTGTGTGCGTGTATAAATTATATCTTTGGGTGAGGGAGGGAAAAAAAACATGAATTTAAATGAAATTCCTCATTATTCAAGATCAATGTGTCCATAATAGAGCAATTAGCAGCGGCTACTTAATTGCTGCAAGCAATTAAAGCTGTGAAATTGCACGTTCAAATCGTGTTGGGCACTGGGATCAGACTGGGAACATGATTTAATTTAATTGCTCCTTACTGAGGAAATTATCTGCAGTGTCTCAGGGCTATCAATCAGCAAAGATGTGCAGGTATGGAAGAGTCGCATTTAAAAGCAACTTTATTGTTTTCAGTGTATGTTGCTTTCCTACAGTTTCCCTCTGATATAAACTTGGTCTGATTGTATTTCTGTAAGTTTATTGTAATTGCAAAGGGTTGGGCTCATACTAATGAAAACACAAATCTTGCACAGCTCTAAAACTGCACTGACAACATTAATGGAAAGTTTGTAAGACAATAAACACAAGACAAACTGTAGCTGCCAAGTGGACATTCAAAAATTTCCCATGGATGTGATTTGGGTAAAGTTTTCATTTTGTCTGTTCAGCTTTAAAACTGCACTGAGGATTTTAATCACCGTGGATAACATGTTTCCAGCTGTGAACGTAAACCCCCCCCACACACACACACACTCTCACTCACACACACACACACACACACGCATGCGATTGAGGCAAAAATGGAGGGGGGTGGGGGGCAACAAGCTACCGATCAAAATTGCTGCAGCGCCACTGAAAGCAGCAAACAGACAATCTCCAGATTGTGAATCCACCGTGAGCTGACGGCATCCCATCCTTCGATCAGCACTCCCAGTCGATATCAGTCAGCCACAGAAATATTTATTACAGGCTTGTTGCTTTTTTTTCTCTAGAAAAGTCAGAGTGTTAAAGAAATTGGCACTCTCACAAACCTGGATGGATTCGCCACAGTTAATTAAGATAAAATGATTCAATTCTAGAGAGATCGAGGTAGCGATTCAATGTGCACGGCACACGGGAACCATTCTGATTAGGAGCCAGCGAGCGCATTCCTCGACATTCTGATGCGGGACAATCTTTTGCATTTTCAATTACACACTCCAACAGTCCTCTAACTACCAAAACCAAGCTCATTTGCATGATTGAAATATAATTATGGTGTGGCAAAATCACTCTTCTGTTTTAGTTTCTGTTACAATCCTTTCTTTTTTACCCCCTGGTGTTTTCTCGTTGAAACCAATCCTGGGCGAATGAGTCATAGCATCGAAAATTTGATAGCAAAGAAAATAATAACGCTCTGGGAAGATAGAGACTTGTCCAGGACAAGCAGATGTGTTTTGAAGCAAGAGGAGAAGAAATTGCCCCGCCAGAAAATTTCAAATCAGTTCAAATCATCAGTGGAGAAAGTGTCTTCTCAGTCAGAAGCTAAGATTAGCATTTCCTTGCTTGAGTTTGGCTGCTGGACCCTTTGATTCTATTCGCGTACCTTTCTGTAGGAAAGAAGAGGAAAAGCACCACTGTTGTTGTGCTACTGTTTATGTAAATCTTTAGCATCTTTTAGGATCAATTTAGTTGTATAAGTCTTTCAACTGTGGACATTTAACCACAATACAGCCTTCAATTTTCAGACCTTAGCATGCTAGTTAGCTGGCCCAGCCACTGCCTGCTAGCAGAGTGAGTAGATTGGTGTGTGAGCTAGCAAGATACTCTTAACAGCAGCCCCCAAATCGTCACAAAATTCCCTGTTTGTTAGTCTGGAATATTTTTGGTGAGCAACCAACCCCCCCCCCCCCCCCCCCCCCAAAAAAAAACAACCACCTTTCCCCTTCTTTGTAGAAATTTCTCTTCATGTTGACATCAAGAGCAAATTGCATCTTACAGTTTTAATATCTTAAAGTTCACATCTCCCCCAGCCACCAAAGTGTGTCGTACGGGGAATGAAGAACGCCACATTTTAATGAACTGGGAGTATCATTATTTGACGTTGCGGGACGAGAACCTCTTGATACCAAAGATAAGATGATTTCTTTGCTTTGCAGTTGGACAAGTCGTCTTTGAATTATTCAGGCAGTCAAGACCTTTCTCTCCACAGGTTCTTTTTCTTTCAGGAGCCACCCTCGCAATGCCAAATCATACATGAAAGCATACAGTGAGTGTGTGTGTGTCTGTGCCTGTGCGGTGAGTGTGTGTGTGTCTGTGCCTGTGCGGTGAGTGTGTGTGAGTGTCACAGAATGAGAAGGGGAAGCTTTTGACATGTAACTACTCTGCATACCCCTCTCGTCTCCCTCTCCATCTTTGCTTGGTCAGGATATTTAATAATAGAAGCAAGGGAGGCACACCAGATGGCTGTTTTGATACCGTCATATCTTTCCGTGGGTCGCTGAGCAGCTCTGGAGCATTACTCCGTTGTGTGTTAGCAGCATGCTGGTCATTGCCTTGCAACACCCACCCACCCACCCACACACACACACACACACACACACACACACTCATGTAAAGGTGAAGTTTTTTCACCTGACACAGATGGTATTTACCCATCCTCTCAATTATCAGCAGCTGGGACCACCGCTGCCACGATCATTCAGCAAGTGGATGCTTAATTATGAGCTTGCTAGTGTGTGTGTGTTTGTGTGTGCGCGCGTGCGCACAGGGTCATCCCTTGTCTTTTGTTGCCTTGCACTCTAGGTTAATGCTGTTTATGTATTCCCCAGCTACTGATAGCAGCAGTTTGTTAGATAAAAGTGATGAGCAGGCTTCGGAATTAGCTGATAACATATTTGTTCCTATAGCATAAATAGTAATGGGTGAAATAAATCGGTTGCACTACACCCCGGGGTGAGATTTGTTGGAAAAGACCTTATTGTGTGCAAAACTTTATCAAATTGTTCCTGTATGCTGGCTGGTGAAGCCAGGATGTTGAGACTGTAAACTCAAATTATGTACATGTTGAGAAGCTCATTTGGAAAAAACAAACAGTAAAACACATATTCATACTCAAAAACCTTCAACCAACACTGCAACATTTCAATCATCCACCAGCCAATTGTCATTTGGGACTTGACGATGTTGAACTGGATCCCTGGAGTGTTTTAAAATTGTGCAGTTCATAGATCTGTCTCCTTGAAGTCCTTGCCAAGTGCTGAAAAAGCTGATCTGCAAGTTATATCTAGGGACTACTAGTATCAGCCAAGATGGGACTGTTCCAGTTAATTATAATCATTATAATATTCACTGATCCTGCTATCAGTCACGACAGGTGGGACAGAAAAATGGCTCTCGTGCAACCATCGGAGATTTCAAATGTGGGGGAAAAGGAGAGCATTGAAATTGAGCTGGAGAGTAAAAGGGAGAGGAAAAGAGGGAAAAGTTGCTGCATTCCTACTCAGTACTTTGACACAATTTTAGAAATGGTTGACTTATTATGTTAGTCCGGCTGAATCAGGGTTTTTGAAATACATGAATATGTAATTGCAAGGGCAGCATGGTGGTGCAGTGGTTAGCACCACAGCAAGAAGGTTCCAGCTTCCTCTCACAGTCCAAAGACATCAAGAGGGGACGAGGCTGATTGATACTCTAAACTGACCGTAGGTGTGACTGTGAGTGTGAAACTCAGGAGGAAGTGAGATAACCTCCATAGAAACTGCTCAGTTTGGGTTGCAGGGCGTACAGAACAACCAGAGCCAGAATGGTTGCTAAGCACCTCCGGCATATTACATCATTCATGTTTCTAATATGTTCCAATGTGCTCCAGATGAGTGCAGTGTTCTTGAGGGCCTGTAACCCGAGTTAGCGATGTAACGTGGTCCTTGACAAGGAGGAGGAGAACGTAATGCCTCTTCTGAATGTTACAGGAAGCCAGCCAGGGTTGCTTTAACTGGATTTATGTGTTCTCTCTACTTAGTTAACAATTGAGCTGCCATGTTCCGGATAGACTGAGGTCTTCTAGTGTTCGTTTTCTGTGCGTAGCCAGTAAAAAGTGCATTACGTTCGTCTAGCATTGAGCATTAAATATGCGCTTGTGTGCAGGGACAATGACAGAAATCAAATCAAATGACACATAACTGGACTGTAACTGTGCAACCACGTCATTTCCCTTCCCCGCCAGATGAAGACCATGAGGGACTTATACCAGAGTCTTTATGAGCAATGTACTGTACACAAAGGTAACATGCACCTGACCTGCTGCATGGGACCATGTATAAGAGCGGTTTTATAGAGAGGACCTCCAAATAGCCACATTGTGCTGAGTCGTGCTTTGATTGTGCGGCCAATTCTGCAAAGTTAACCTCCGAGGGTTAAAGAAAACAATACTGTAGACTGCATATTGCAGAGTGGTTTAGAAAATACTGCCAGTTCTCAGGTCCAAATGATTCATTACTGAATGAATGGAATTTTTTTCACCCTGTCTCAAATGTGGTGTCCTCACCATACCTCAGTGTCAGTGTAATCAGTCTTTCTACGGCTATTTCACACGGCTCCTCCAAATCAGACATCCTCGAAAAACATTTTATCTGCAATAACCATACAGTATATTTCCATCAAAACTATGTGACCTGCACTTATTCTATTCAAATAATGTGTGTGTGTGTGTGTGTGTGTGTGTGTGTGTGTGTGTGTGTATACCCTGTTTAATGGAAAGAGACAGTTAAAGAAAGAAGACTAAATGAAATGTGAATGTTAGACTGGTAGTGCATAAGCGTTCTAATAAGCATGAGTTCTTCCTTTTAGCGGTGCAACGCCCCTCAACCTCGTTTCTTCAAAATCATCTGCTAGTTTTTATTCTGTCCTGCTGCTAAACGGACAACCGCCACCAACCGATGTCGATGGTGCTCCCTGTAACTTCTCCTCAGGTTTCCCAGGAGTCCCATCACAAAGTATTCCTTTGGCAATATGTGTTTGGCAGCACACACAGTGGGGTGTCTCTGTGCAGGCGCTGTGGGATAAAACACACTTTCACAGCTCACCCAGAGACAACTGGCTTTTATAGCTGCTCTCTGGCTCTCCATCGCTGCGGCAAAGCAACGCACAATCATATTAATTTGTTTCCTTAGCGGCGGCCGTGTTTGCATTATGCGCAGCTCCATAAGTTGCTGTTCGTGTTTGTCCGTAGCTTCCATGTGATCCAATGTCTCATTTTGCACTTCTTTCTTGACAAGCTGCCAGCTTTTTGGCAGAGAGCAGCAACCCTTAATGCGTAATTATGATTGGCCGACAGTGCAGCTCATGAAGAATGGCTGTTGATTATGTAATGACTAAACCGGATTAAATCAAATGACTTTATTTTGTTCCACAATGTGGAATTGCTAAAGAAAAAAAAAAGGAAAAAAGAAATAATATTCAGAATGTTATTCTCACAGAAAAATGCAAAACAGAATCACAGATCTGACGGTCTTATTTGTTTGCAATAATTACACTGAGTCATAATGGATGGGCTTGAGTTTGCAGAGCCACTTATACTTTCAGTTTTTGGTTGGGGATCAATATATTCATTTCCTATCTTCTTGTATCAGAAGTGGATAAAATGAACTTCTAAATTCAATTGAAAAGTTTAGCCTTTGATTGGCTGAAATGAAAGGAAAGAAATGATGTATTTGACAAGCTTGTCACAGAAACAGCAGCAGTTTTTCACGTGTGTCAGAACGAGAGTCTGAACGGTTTCATGTTTGCGTCCAGTAATATCCGCCAGTCACCGATGTATCGGAATCTGCAAATATGTCGTGTGACAGCTGCGACGCAGCGCGATTCAGAGACGATGCTCGGGTTAATTGAGAGTAATCAAATTCCCGGTGAAATGTATGACTTCAGACCCAACCTGCAAAATTTTACATTTTTGATCCTCCCATTTAAAAGATTATTGCAAAAAAGAAAAAAGAAATTTATCTTGGCCGATTATATCAATCAGAATTGTATTCCTCCCTAATGGTGCCATTAGCAGCAGCCCCCCCCCCCCCCCCCCCCCCAAAAAAAACCCCAGTTTCAGTCAGTTAGGAACTGGAATGGGTTTCCATTTAACTGTCAAGCAAATCTTCAGCAAGCTGTTGAGATGTTGCTAACCCAAATGACAAAACCACCTCATGCCAGTGTAAGAACTTGAGGGGTTCTTTTTTTGTTCTGTTTTTTTTTTTTTCTTTTTACTTTTTCTAATGCAATACTTCAAAATACATTGCTAGAAACCCCACTGTAAGTACATTTGTTGATATGAAACTCAATCAGCGCGCATATGCAACACAACCAAAGTCACATGAATCATTTCTCATGAGCTTTCCCCATGACGGACTTATTTCCCATTCAACAGCGAGCAGAGTCTGCCGGGGGCATTTTAATGTCCCATCTCTTCTCAACATTTCTCAACATTCCTCTTCATTACATTTCCGCAACACCACAAACATGACCAGCACCAATAAAATGTCCCATTAATTCCATCACGGCCAAGAATAGATTCCCTGCGATCCTCGGTGCTGAGGCAGGGATTCAGCGCCATGCCGCGTACTGTAGCTGCCCTAAATTATCATACAAAAGAAATAAAGAATTCTTTATTTCACGCAGCCCCTCATCAGACTCTTGTGCACACAACACAGCTGCATCAAAGCAAGAAATCAATTTATTTTCTGCTCTGCCTTATTCAGTCACCGCATGCAGTCCCCAAGTTTATGAAGACACAAATTATAATTAGTCTACAAAGACTCGCTGAATATTCAGTGGTCCAAAGCTCTTTTTACCACAATGTACAATGAAAATAGATGGGTACATAATAAGTTTAGGGCTGATTTTTGATTAGCTTAGCTGTGCGGCACAAAAATAGATTACCATACACTTTGAAAATAGATTCTTTTCATGAGCGCTTTGAAGGATGATTTATCTAACGATATTAAATCACTAATAATGTCTAATGAGCATCTTCGATAAAGTCAGTGTTATATTTAGTGGGACATTAGTCCTGGCCAAAAAAAATCTTCAGCCTTTTCTTCTTTAATTACATTATAAGCGTGTTGCTTTCCTCCCATTTACGCTGAAAGCGGGAAGCTGCAGCCCTTGCATGCCTCCGCCGCATCACAACCGCACAAAGCACGACGAACACTGGTGGCCCCCCCCCCTTCTCTCAATGGCCGCTTGTCAGTGTCACGCTGCCAACTGACTGTGTGCCCTTCACTTTGCCCCAGCTACCAGTCAGAGGGAAGAGCACCTGGATTATGTGGAGAATAACTCGCGCTGTGCTCTAACTTCACACCACAAGTGTGATTCCCGTAGTACTGCACCTGCAGAGCTGGACAAGCGCTCACTCCCGCCTTTTATTCTGGATCCTTTATTATCCTCTGGAGTTAAATCAAATCAGGAAAAGGAAAAACATAAAAATAAAAAATGAAATCACTGTGACAGAAAAGCTGCGAGGAAATGCGACAACGCACGGTGTTAATATTCATGCACATGCTGTCTGGCTGCAGGACCGGCCCCCCACCCCACTCCCCCTCCAAGCTGTGAATATTAGCGAGCAAAAAAGTAACATCATAATCACCTAACCAACCTCTCCTGACAGCTGCAGAGATAAAGTGTTCTTTTGCTCTAAAATTCAAGTCGGGGGCAGCGTGATGGTGTTGCAGAGGTAATTTGACATCTGGATAAACGGGGCTTTAAGATTGATGGCAACATCTCCCATCTTTTGATGTTTTTTTTTGTTTTTTGAACTCTCCCGATTAGAGCCACTGCTTTCTTCAAACAAGCTAACCTAAAACAGTCAGATTTATCCATCGACAGCCTGGCTCAAACCCTCGAGAAAATAAATACCCAAAAAAAACAACTGTTGTGTTTGGTCTCCCAGTGCTATGAAAAAGTAAAGATGTCTGGTTAAAGCTGGAATTTCAAAAAATAACAAAAAAAAAACAAACGAAAGAAAGAAAGAAAAGGCTGGTAGCAGATGGATGTGTGAGGAGTCCCTGACTGACTGACTGACGTGAATTTGGCGGTTTTACTCTCTGCAGCTGATAAGGTCAAAAATAGTGACTGGATCTAGCAGAGGGCCTTTGATCTGCTTTCTGACCCACTTAATGAACCAGCTAGACCCATTACAAAACCACCAGAGTGTTTAATCCAGCAAAGTGAACCATGAATTTAAAAACAGCGTGGTGCCATTTCTCAGCTTTGATTAGGCGACACGACTTTTCGAGCCGCGGCCCAGGAAAGCCGAGCCAGAAAATGTCAGGTCATCAGAATTGTGTGATTGCAGCACTCGAGGGTTCAGGATGGGGTGGGGGCAGAAAACATCTCTAAATGTAAATCCAATGTAATGAGCTCACTAAGGCATAATTTAATCACATTTACATATGAAAGAATTTCAACACTGTACAATATCAGGATGGGCGAAGGAGTGATTGGAGGTATATCCTCGTTTGAGAGGAAATCCAACCTAAGCATGGCCAGATAAACAACTGCAGGGCTGAGTCATGAGACGAATCACACAGTTGGGTTTGCAGGTGACGAGACTCAAAAAGAAAGAAAAGAAAATACTACAGAAGAGTGTTTGATGCCAGAGCTTCAAGGAAGCAGGGAGACATTTTTGAATAGACTCAAAAGATAATCTGTATTTTGTTTTCGACAGGCTGACTCCATTTGCTATTTTTTTTAGTTTCTCCCTCCATTTATCTATTTTTATTTCTGCATATCATGAAAGCATATGGCTATATTGCCTTTCAAATACTTATAAATAGATGTCTTGACCCCCGCTGCTGCACTACTTTGTCCCACAATGCAGACAGACCAGAGTACCCAGAGAGAACCCACACAGGAACAGGGAGAACATGGAGACTCCACACAGAAAGATCCTGTGATGGAGCCGGGGCTCGAACCCAGAACCTTCTTGCTGTGAGGAGGCAGTGCTGACCACTGCACCCCTGGCTGCCCTACAAATTGCATACAACAGATTTTTTTTCAATTACTTTCGGGCGATCGATTAGGAGACTTGAGTCATTAAGAGAAATCCCAATCATTCACTGATTTCAGAATTTTGCCACATTTCTCAGTCCCTCCAGGAATTCGTGATGTTGCGATCACAGCTATCAATGCAAATTCATTTTGCACGCCCAGCAATTTTATCCAATCACTGCAACTTTAATTCAACTTCGACCAATCGCAACACTGCTTCTGTTCACGTTACCCGTGACGTCGTCCTCTTTCTACTGGCGAACATGCTAACTTGTGTGAGAGGGAAATGTGTTGCATTTGCCTCCGAAAATCACCGCTGAGGTCTTTTGTTCCCCGTGCAATGGGGTTGAACACAAACAAGTCAACAACTGATTGACTCAGTCAACTCATCATTTTTCCACCGCAAAACACCAACGGAGAGTCTCACAATTACAGGATTTCTTATTTTATTTTTTTTTACATTTATCATTTTTCCCTGTAGCATTTCATTTTGTTATGAATGCTCAAAAGACGGGGTTTGAATCAATAAGCTGCATACACAGATATTTTGGTTTTTGTGAGGAGGGAGGGCTGAGAATTTCATTTTGGGTTTTACTCTTCCCCTTATGTTCAGTAAAAGCACATAGCGAAGCAAAGTTGCACTCAGGGGCAAAATACTGTGAATCTGCACGTTTTAAAATCGCACCTTCAAAATCATTATTATTTATTTATGTTTTTTATAGTTTAAGCCCTGTTTAGATACTTAAGATAAACCCCAACTTTCCTTTTATCTCTCTATTTACCCTTCAACTGAAGCAACTGTTTGTGCACTTTCATTTTCATCCGCAGAATTTCATTTATTTTGTTTTTGAATTCAGCATCAGTTGAAACAGAGTATTTATGTTTGTGTGTCAGCTCAAGTTAAATAACACGATTCCGTTCTAAAAGTTTAAAGTTGCCAAGGTTAAAGGCACTGAAAAATGATTTTATTCAGTAATTACTGAGTTGTCACGCGCTGAAAAGCGCAAGTTTCGTTATCTTTACACTGCAAGTTCTATTAACTTGAATTTTGGTTTTTCTCGCTAAGCTACAACTGTTGTTCTGGATGGCACATATTACAATAAAAAGAGCTGGAATATGAGAATTGAAAGTTTCTTTATGAATAAAAAAAATTTGAGGTGCTTTTGCAACAAAAAAAAAGAAAAGAAAAAGAAAAAGATTAAAAAAAAAACATTACAACTTTTGTTGCAACGTTTCACAGAAGCTGCCACAAAATCAGGCATTTTAGGCTGCAACAATCTTTAAAAAAAGTGCTGCGAAATCCTGGAAGGGATTTCTCTTGTTCGACGACATGATTTACTTTTTGGGGGGGGTTGGCAGACGCACAACAACTCAGAAATATTCCAGCTATTCCAGTGTGACGGCCATTTTCCACTAATTTCTGGCATCTCAACCACCAAATGATTGATCTTCTTATCCATAAATATTTGACAGATTATGGACACAAAAAAAAACCCTCAAGTCCTACTTCTTCTTTTTTTTCCAAACAATCCTCCAATATACCGATACTATGTGTCTGCGGTAATATCCTTCTTTCCTCAACAGACTTAAACCAGAGCAGCGGAGGCCTGTAGAGCGCAGGGTAATCACTGCAATCCTCCATCCTGAGCTGAAATACAAGGATACGCATGTGTCATTGACCGTACTTGTTGTTTACAGCACGTCGATATTATTGTAACATCATTTTTTAATCATCCAAAACCCTCTGAAGGTCTTGTTTGGTTAAGACAGCCAGTGAATACGAGCTTCTCATGTCTGTCTACCATCAAGAACGCGCTGCAGAGATTATATAGAGAAAAATGATATATCCTCCACATATGTTCATATTAAATCATTTAAAGCAAAAATCAATATTAGTCAAAACATCTCCTGGGAAGCAAACCCACATGTGGAGGGGGTGGGGGGGCAGGAGGAGCTAAAGAAAATGAATATGCTGACGAAAATCCCAGGGCAGACTGCAGGAGAGGAGGCATAAAGTGGATCGCATCAGGCCGGGAGTCTAGCTCATCAGTTACCTTAAATAAAAGTGGCATGTGTCTCTCCATGCCTAGTTTAGTTAGGGGGTAGAGCGCAGGGCGGGGCGGGGGGCAGTGTAGCCTCGCTACAGCCTGAAACACTGTATTCATGAAGATTACAGACACACACACACTGGCTTAGAGAGGCCCAATTACCTGCTGGAAAATGCTGGCACCCAGGAGGCTCCAGCCGGGTACCAAGAGCCCACACAATACTCACTCACTCTGCTTCCAGCCCACAGCGAAACAAAAGGGATTTCATGTCTCTGTTTAAATCCTTCAGCTTTGGATACTTTTCGCACCCCCCCCCCCCCCCCCCTTCCCTTCTATATGGACCTTTTACGAGCTGATTTATCCTCCATTACTGAAGCACAGGGTGCGATCCGGCCCCGGGCTCGCCCACGGCACCACTAGTGTATTTCCCAAGAGAGAAACAGGAACAGGACGACTAAATAAGACAGATCAAGAGTGTCCTGCGGAGAAAAACGACCAGCTCGTTCTTAAATGTAAGTAGTGAAAGCAACCTGTACACACTTGTAAGCGGCAGATGCCATGTCGCAGAAATATTAATAATGAGAGCAGCAAAGTAGGAAATCAGAAAACATCAAAAATAAAGCGAGAAAACCTGTGTTGTAAGGAAGGAGTGGATGAAACCAACATCCAGACTTTGGTGAAGGAGACTCAGGCTCAAACCACATCGCCAGTCACGAGTGGTTATCGTTGTTACCATGGTGACTGAAGTTGTTCGCTTTCCGTTTTCAGCCCCAAGTTAAAACAGTGAGTCTGTGGTGTGCGGTATTATGGTTAATTGTAAATGAGCTCTGAGGTAGCAAATCGTGAACTCATGTGACTGACCAGGTGTGTGCACTGCCCTCGTCTTCACGGACGTTCACAACCTTTCGAATTTCATTATTTTCGTAATGTGAACTGAAAGCTTGTCGTTTCGGCTGCTATAAAATGTGACCCGCCATCTCCACATAAAGTATGCAATTATTCGTGTCCGTGTTTGCAGTTAACACGTCAATATTATATTCTGGCGGAGGTCCTCGGATCAGGTGCTTAGCGCAGATTAAAGTATCGAAAATAGATATTGTGGCCAACAAGTGATCAGATATTGAGGGTAAGCTGATCAACCAGTTTGCCAAAGTCTTTAAATCTCACGTGACAAATGTTGGAGCAGCATCCTAATGAGATTTGGGAAAAGGGGAAGGAAATAAGCTTTGCCGTCTTCCCTTTTGGTTGAGGACGCACAACCAAGCCAGGCAAGCGGTGGATCAGTCATTCCTCTTCTATTTAGATTGATTCTAGTGAGAATGAATGTCGGTTGGTGTGGTTAGCCGAGGTAATTGAATTCCAAATAGAATAAAGGCCAGCGGAAGATTAAAAGTAATGAGTTCATGGAGACAGAGCGTTTGATGCTACGGACAAACTGGAAATGTAGATAAAGGATCTTATCAAGGATAACAAATATAAAGCGTGACGTGGGGGTCAGCGGATCCTGCTAGCGTAGGTTAAAACCAAGGCCGATAGAAACATTCAGAGCAGAATCGAAGTGATCATCCCCGCAAAAGAAAAACAACAACATAACTGTCACTCAGGAGTAGATTTACCCGACAAAAAATACATGTTTAAAAAGAACTGCAAGAACATGGTAGAGGGCCAAAATATACACTAGAAGTCTCTTAATAGAGCAGCTTTGCATATTGAAATAAAAAAATAGATTAAAAAGACTCGACCTTGTATTGATTCTCTGTAATTCGTTTTGCTCTGTATTCATTAATGTTATGAAGAATAATGCAGAGAATAATCCAGCCGTCAAATTTTTCTTTCTCTCTATTTATCTTTGTTTGATGAAATAAAGGGATAAAAAGAAAACACAGAAAACAGAACACAAGTTGTCAGAGATGAAAAACGTCCGAAGAGCGGTGATGAAGATGTTTAGGAGAGAGGGAGGATGAGGAGGGGGAGGGAGAAGATATGGAGAGGAGAGGGGAGGGGGACCATATGTGAGGTTTTTGCATATCTGTTTATTAAATATCCGAATATTGTGTCATGTTTTGGGAATATTTAGAAGCGAGAAAACTGAGTAAAACACTCACACGCATGCATGCACGCACACAACCACACACATTAATACACACCGGTAAGAAGCTCAGAAACAGCTTTTTCTCATTCCGTGATGACATCTGCTCCACTGCTGCACAGATTGCAATTTTCTGACCTAATAAGGCCCACCAACTGGCCATCAGCACATTTAATGTTAACTAGAAATTGACCAATAGCAGTTTTTTTCGAAGCCCCCTCACAATTTTGAACTCAGGTCTGGCCTGGAGCCCACAGCTGGATCGATATCTGTGTCTCATTGTCCTGGCCAATGTATCACCAGGCCAAGTAAACCACACACACACACACACACACACACACACACACACACACACACACACACACACACAGAGCAGCTGAGAAGCAATCCAGCAAACCTCGGTACTGTATGAAGATGACCCTATAGCTCGTTCCCACACTAAGATACACTAAGATGTACGACTTCTCCGAGCAAGTGCTGCATCATATGAAGCTGAGAAAGGTGTTCATGCGGTTAGCTTGTAATAATGCGCCAATGACTCATCAGCACGAAACATGATCCTCGACAAAACAAGTATGCTGAACCGTTATAATCCTAATAACAACGTAGAATAGCCTGTCACGACAGGTTATCACTCACGATTACCGCTTATTGTATCGTCTTCCAGCATCTTCCGGGTGATGTCCCGTAACCACGAATCAACGGCACAAAAAGATGGAAGCAATTACGGCTTTTCTCAACTTCCTTAGCATTGTTAGCGGCTTTTTTAGCTTCAGCTGTCAGACATTTCATGCACAGCTGCACATGATAATCTGAAGCAAAAATACAGAAAACTTTGGTGAGAAAAGTGCCGGTGCCGGTCCAATTCATCGCTGTAGTTCCGAGCCTCACTTTGCTCACTAAAATACAATTCCGGGTTTTAGAAGCTACAAGTCTGTAGCGACTACATTTTTCCATGAGTTGAAGCAACGCTCACCACTCCAGAGACTGTTGCTGAAAAATGGTAAGGGACTTGAATCTTGGTTCAGGAACCGCTTCCTAGGTGTAGAATAGTTTCCTTCTCAGGCTTCAATTCCAGAGTGACTATAAAGTTTGAAGTTAAAATTCATCCATCTGCATTTCACTGCTGTAGTGCTGAACTTTAAGAGCTGTTATATTATCTCTTGATGAACAGCTGGAATCAGAAGTTTCCCCACTGACAACACTTTTAAACTCTGGTAAACCTGTTTAAAAAAAACCCAAAACACTGAGCCTTTTCACTTTGTAGCAGACCAAGTAGACCAGGAGTGGCCTTTCTCTCTCACTTCACACCGCGGCCAGTCACTGCACCGGCGAGAACTAAGTGAAGGTGTTTTTAAAATAGCACCTGAGTGTGCCTTGACTCTGTAAAGCCACATCGAAGATTTTTTGCTTTGATCTGTTTATCAAACTCAAACTCAAATTTACGGCCAAGGTGACAAAAATTTGCGGCCATTGACAGCAGAGGCAACAAGCCTTCATCCCCCCAAGTATATTGTTGATAATTTGGCCACAACCAAACGAGGGTGTGTCAGAGTTTGCAAGTGCCGCAAGTGACTGCATTCATCTGAGTTTTGTGTTCCTGTCAATTCCAATCTGAGCGGATACATACCCATGACTGCAGCAGCATGAGACCAGGAGTGAACGCTAATGAAAAGCTTGTTCCTGTTGCAGACAAAAGACAGATGTTAGCAGGTGTTAGAGGGTTTTTGGCCAGAAGGAAAGGTCCTATGAACTGAAATGCGATGGCTATGAAAAGCCAGAGAAACAGAATTGTTTTCTGCTGTCAAGTCCCTGACCTTGACAGATAATGGCAATACTAGAGAATTCTCCCACCACTTTTGTCATCATCTCTTCCTTGGTACCGGCTACATCCATGCACACACACGCACGCTCACACACACACAAAATAACACAATTCTCTTCAGAAAAAAAAAAGAAAAAAGACAAGGGTTGCTGGCTTTTTCCGACAAATTCTTCCAAAACTTCTGTAAAGTGATGCAGTGTGAGGCCACCTCAGCCGGGGGTTGAAGCCCAGGCAACAGACTTATTGGAAAGGAGAGCAAGTACTGTACCTCCAAAGTCTTGTGGGACCCTGGTTGCTTAAAGGAGGAGGGGGGGAAAGTGATCTCTTTCTGTCAGTCTTTCATACAGGAAGTGACAATAATTCTGTTAACATTTTCTCCCTGCTCTGATTGCACAGTTTCATTTTCATTTCCTTTTGATTTGCGGGTGTACGCACAGTGTTCTGTTAGTTATGCTAATAGTCTCCAGACCTCCCGCAGAGTGCGATCCTTTCCCAGTTGGATGGCTGTGAAGTTGTTTGCCCAAGGAGATGAGTCTGTGTGTGTGTGTGTGTGTGTGTGTGTGTGTGTGTGTGTGTGTGTGTGTTTGCGTGCCTCTGTGTGCCTCTGCATGTGTGAACATCTATGTGTGCTTAGAGAGTGAAGCCACAATGTGTCACAGAAGCTTTAGTGATGCAGCGCACGTGCGTTGGTGTGTGATTATGTGTGTCGAGGTGCATCAGCACGCATCTTGGCGCGCCAGCCATGCTTCGACGCGCTGTATACCCAAAACTCCAAACAGGCGGAGTGAACCAGCAAAGCGGAGCAATATTTCATCCTAATGCTGTCATATATTGATTATTCTCCTTTTCATCCGTTATGTCTTTGAACCTATTAGTAAAGAAAAACCTCAGGGAAAGAAAGACGCTTCTTCCATTCTCTCCCAATGGATTACAACTGATGAATTTCTGGGAAAGCAAATGACCATGTCCTATGACTGAAGAAGTAGTTGGGAGTAAAATCCTTTCATTTGTCATGCTCTCTCAAGCCCACGCCTTTCTGCATTCTCAGGTTTCACTCTAACTATGCCTCATTTTCAAGAAATAAGCAGCTTTTTCAGTTGTCACAATAAAGAAATGAATTTTTTTTTTAAAACACACACACAACAGCAGTCAAACACTTTGGCCTAGAAAGGCCCGTAGCTTGAATCCCTGCAAATAAAGAAGAGCTCGACTGTCCTTGTAGAGCACAGCCACCATGAGCTAAACCGCCAAAAGAAAAAACCTTTAACACCCATTTCAGTCATAGAGCCATCAAGCCTTTTTATGATCTCCTGCATCTTTACTTCAGACACCGTGATACTGAGAACCACTTCTGCTCCAATCTATGACAAAGAAAAAGGCCACGGTGGCATTTGCTGTGTTTCCTACGTGAACTCTGATTGCTCGGAGCATTTCTCCAAAGAAGAAAAAAAAAAACAAAAAACGAAGTTCTCTGAATCAAATCAGAAAGGTTCTTTTTCCATAAGGCAATGAACAATAAGTGATCACAATTACCAAAGGAGGTCAGGGTTTTTGGTGATGTTTGTTTGTCTGTCTGGATTACCGAAAACCAATGAGGCTGAATGTCAGTAAAACTTGCAGGAGGTATGGCATGGCAGATTCTATACATATGGTTTATACTCGTACTGCAGCTAATGGCGTAGCCTAACGTGCACCTCCCTATACATCGCTCCAACACAGGCCGCCACAGGTGGGACCAGTCCACCTCAGAACATGACATTTCCTCTTACGCATTCCCAACCTGCTCCTCCTCCTCTGCTCCGAGCTCTTCCTGGCATTTTATTTATTTCAGTAAATGACAATTATGGCAGCACGGTGGTGCAGTGGTCCTCACTGTGGCCTCACAGCAAGAAGGTTCCAGGTTCGAGCCCCGGCTCCATCACAGGATCTTTCTGTGTGAGTCTCCATGTTCTCCCTGTTCCTGTGTGGGTTCTCTCTGGTACTCCAGCTTCCTCCCACAGTCCAAAGACATCAAGAGAGGATGAGGCTGATTGATACTCTAAATTGACCGTAGGTGTGACTGTGAGTGTGAATGGTTGTCTGTCTCTATGTGTTGGTCCTGTGATGGACTGGTGACCTGTCCAGGGTGAACCCCGCCTCTCACCCGTAGATGCTGGGATAGGCTCCAGCCCCCCGCAACCCTTACTAGTAAGGAATAAGCGGAAGATGACGATAGATGGGACAATTATGCTCAACGATAAGTAGCTTAAAAAAGAAACTAAACAGTGACATAAAAGCTCCGTTGCCAGCTAACATTTAGACACTATAATTGCAGCACAACCCTGTCAGAGCACCACTGACGTATAAATGCTCATTTACAGCGTAGGGTCGATTTGACGAAACCCAGGCTTTAGACCTGGTGGATGTACGAGTGCCTGGTACTATATTTCTTTGTCAGTGTCTCTTTCAAATAGAAAATTAAGCAAATTTGTGAAATCAAAATTAGACTCTTGCAGGCATCCATGATGAATCAACCTACAGACATGTCAACATTTTATTTAACCAGTTTGAGTCAGGAAAACTTTGTTTCCATCCCATTATTTTGTTCTCTCAAATGAGACGTAGACATGCAGTTAATGGCTGAAAACTACTTTGCATCTGGTTTCCTTTTATAACTCATATTTTGAGGTAATAAAGTAATTACAATTTTATGAATAAATGTTCATTGTAAATGTTAATATTTTGATTGTTACGTTTAGTCGATGGAAGCGCTTGGTCAAGGTTTAAACACGTCGTGTCATTTACAGCAGATGGATCTGTCCATAGCGGTGACTTGAGGACAGAGTCACTGGTGTACATTTCCCCCGGTGCCCTCAGCCTGAAACATGACAAAATACCACCCTACGTGGTCGTCTTTGGAAAAGGAAAACTGTAAGTAAAACAAACAATGATCTGCGGATATGAAAACCATTCAGATTCTGCGGTCATCTTTACAATTTACCAACGAAAAAGTGTGAACGGACATCGCGTGGGTGGCTCTGAACTGCGTATTTTGCCTAACGCCGAAACTAACACCAATTTGAAGATGAATATGGGTAATAATTGAATACGCAGTCAAGCCTCTTCAAACGGTCTTTGCTGAGGTTTATGATCATGCGGAGCAATAGTTGTTCCCCTGACAGCCAAATGTTCAATTTCAAGAACACGAGGCTAATTGTGCCCAGATTTACCGTCCTCACAACCCTCATATCAGTCGCGTGAGAAACAGACATTCCCAGTTTAGATGAGTTCCTGTGTGTGTCTTCATCACTGTTCACCTTTGCCACCCAAATCCAGGTTTTGAACCCATGTTGGGATTAAGAGTCCTGCATGATAAGCCTCCACCATGGGGCCACCTCCTCCACACGCGAAAAAAGGGAACCCCCTATTCTGGAAAAGTGATTGACACGAGACTTAATTCCGTAGATGATAACAGACTGTTCAAACGGGGAAAAAAACAAACAAATAAGAAAGGGAAGCATTAGACACATCTGACGTGAGGAGCTAACAATCACCCCCGTGTCTGCGAAGTCACACCAGCTGTTATCAGACTAAAAAAAAAGCCTCTTTAAAAAAATCACTTTACATAAATTCAATAGCTGCACACAACAGCTAACAGTTAATAGCACGTGGAAATGTTTACCGTGTTGTGTCATTGTAGCAACTGTTACTCACTCACAATGTCGTCTTTGCATTTATTCTTCTAAAATCTTTCGTCCCCATATTGTGGCTCAGGGACTGCGAGGTCATCTCGTTCCATCGGGCACAATAAACTCACTTCATATCAACAAAGCATCGAATGAAATGTGTAATGAAAAAGGTTTGCAGTTCCCTTCCATCCTACAGGATCTTTTAACCTCTTTTAGCTCCTTTTCATGGTTTTCCAGTTCATCAATTATGAGGAAATGGATGCCCCAGGCAAAGTCCAAAGTCAGACCCTTCTCCATTTTACTTAATGCAATTTTAGCTGGTGATCAAAAACTATTTAGAGGCTGCTCTTTTCAGTAAGACCGAGCCCCAGACCTGCAGAACGCAGCCAGTCAATTCAGACTGGAACTTCAAATGATTTTCAGACGATAATGAGGCGATAAAGAAGATTACAATCTTTTCTTCTTTCAAAAGTGCGCAATTCTCCTGCAGTTTGGGAAATCACGGTAGTGAATTCAATTCTCCAGGTTTTTGGTGTAGGTCTTTACCATCCAAACTGTATCATACTGATTAGGTTGTAGTATGGCTCATTTAAACGGCTCATTTCAGGCCAAAATAAGTTCTTGCTTTTTACAAAAAAATAAAGATAAATAAAAAATAAACAACATGTTGTATTTAATATCAAAAACAACACTCATATTCCATTGAGATTCTATCAAACATTGATATATATTTCATGTCACTTTTTGACTCCTGCCTCTGCATTATGACCCATATAATAAGACACATGGCTCCCTGGTGCAGCGCTCGTGTTGCTCCCTGAAGCCTCGTGTAGGCTGGAACACACTCTCACGCAGGGCAGCTCCATGAAGCAGAGTCGTAGTAAACACTTTTGCTCTTGATTTGGGATATTATTGTTTTGCTATTTGTCAAAAGTTTGGCGGCTGTAGCTTCTTACACGTGAGGATGTGAAAGATGTGTCATGCATGATGATTTGACTTCAAAGTCATCTCTCTGTTAGGGTAAAACTGCTGCTTGGGTTTTTTTTAATTCCGAGGAAAAACCATCAAATTGATAAATAATCAAAATAACTGTAACTGTAGCAGGAGAGAAAAATCCGTAACATTTATATGTTTAGCTTTCGGGCCTCTGACAATTTTCCTGGTGCTTTTTCTTATGGTAATGAATATTTAAGCTACGTAAAATGTCTTTTGAACCAGTCCAGAGAGGAAAAAAACAGAAGTTGTTTTTTTTTTTTTTAATATGAGTCAGCTAATTCTATAGGCTTTTGCGGTTTCTTCACATAACCCAGCAGCGATGAGTCGACCCAAAATTAGACCAGGAGATGCTCAAAGGCAAATATTAATATCCCATGAGAATTTGCTCTCCAGGAGGTAGACACCAGTTTACATTTCACAGCTGTAATGTGTGTGTGTGTGTGTGTGTGTGTGTGTGTGTGTGTGTGTGTGTGTGTGTGAGGTCACTCCAGGTCCCTCCTCTCTACTAACGTTGGTACAACTAATGTGTTGTAAGTTTCTGCTTGTTTCGTCAGTAGCCACCCGCAGCCTCTGAAGATGAATTCATGCTGGTTTGAAGCTGCTACAGAAATTAAAACTGAAATCATGATTTGATGTGTTGTTGTTGTTGTTGTTGTTGTTTTCTTATCTCAAATTCAAAACTGCAAGGAAAAAAATGAATCAAATGAGTGGAGGTGCTGCCTTTTACAAGTTGGAGCGAGAACTGTGACAAATGAAAGAAAATGAATCAGTGTAACAACTGGAACAGTTAATGGGATTTATTCAAGTGGTTAATGCCAGGGACGACCAGGAATAAAAACCATCAGTGATTCACCAACCAACCAGAACTGGTGTGTGAACATGAACACCCCGAAAAGAGCTGGAAAATAGCTGATTGGACCGAAATTCTTCATGTAAAAATATTATGGAAGCTTCAGCTCTAATATAGAAAGGTGTGTGTGTGTGTGTGTGTGTGTGTGTGTGTGTGTGTGTGTGTGTGTGTGGGAGGGGGGGGCTCTCAGGTGTAAGTTATTAATTGGGGCTCATTAACTCTTTTTAATTCCAGAATCACCCATTAAACATAAATGTTCCGTTTTTTTATTACTCTCTGGACCGGATCCCACTGTACCCGTCGACGCTCCAACATGGCCGACTGACGCCACATTAGATCCGTGATTCACCAAAGCGAATCCACATTTTGTTTCAATCCATTGTCCCGCCAATTTTAAGCAAACTCTGAAAATGTTGGGAAAAAATGGAAATGTTTTTTTTGGTGTGGAAACAAGGATGCAATATTTATTTTTGTCAGAAGGTGGCAGTAGAGGCAACCTCACGCATGACTGAGACAAACAGTAGAAGAAGAGGTTTTCTTGGAAAAAATGATTCGATTTCTTGAGGAAGGAAATCCAGTTTGGCAAATGGTAATTTTTCTTTGTTTCCAGTGAATGTCAGACACGTTACCTGATAAACACTGACAAGGAAAAGGTTTCCATCCAAATTCATTTCCCAGTGTCTTAAAGATATCCTCAGATGAGACAAATCTATTTACGTGCTGTGCAGATATTCAGCACCAAAGCAGGGAGCCGTGTGTCTCTTTTGTAGTGATGTAGATTGTGAAGAAGTGGAGGTGAAGTCCATGTAAAGTCACAGACTGACAGCTAACGGTCGCTAGCGTACAGCAGCACTGTAGCTGGATGTTGCTGATGGCATATGTAGTTCTAGTGTGATGTGTCTGTCCTTGTAAACCAAGAGAACCAGGGGGACTGCAGAATCGTCCAAGACCAAAAGTCTTGACTGGTGTGCTGCCTGACCGTGTAACGAAACATTTAGCTGTGCTAAACACACAGAGGGTGGTAAGACATCCTGAAACTACCAGTTAAACCCAGGTGAGGAGGCTGAGGTTAGGTACCTCTGTGTGTGTGTGTGTATGAGTGTGTGTTTGTGTGTGTGTGTGTGAGAGAGAGAAAGAAAGTGTCCTAAGAGAGCTAATATTAATTCAATGATGAACTCATTTTGGTTTTCTCACTTTACAACCCGCCATCTCTGTTCACTCAAGCCGGGCCCACACACCAACTAAAGAGCAGGAAAACTCTGAGTGGGAATCCTCCCACTCTTTTTCAGCACGTTGCCCTTTAAGCCAAACATACAAACGTTTGAAGACCTGATGGAAACTGATACAGATTTATAGCTTTTTGCTAGCTGAGGTCCATATGACTGGAGTATTACTGAATAAATCACGTATACTTGCAAACGATGGACTGGTGACCGGTCCAGGGTGAACCCTGCCTCTCGTCTGAAGGCTGCTTGGATAGGCTCCAGTTAAAGTTACGATTTGTTGAAAACAAAATGCAACACTTCCTTAAAGAATCACAACTAATGACTTCCTCTGATAATAGCCTCCACAGACAGAGCGGAGAATATCTTAACCCTCGATTCATTTTATTTTCCTAATTGAAAAAAAAAAAGGCCACAGCTGGGAAAATAAGAGCATAGATGCTTTAAAAAAACAAACAAAAAACAGGGGTTCTATTGTAAACCTTTTAATTAATCCCAGTACTATTCACACAAAAAGCAAAGGGCAATCTCTTACAACTGTTAGGTGTAACACTTATATAATTAGTGTCACGAAGCCATACGAACGACTCCCCCGCAGGGTTCAAGAAAAAGGAAAGTTCAATAACTCAAAAACTCAAGTCACTCTGATGAGGAAAACTAAGCTAAACTTGATGAAGCATGGAATGAAAACGCAAACTTAACGTGACATGGAACGTGACATGGATTGGCGTAGCATGATTTGACACCAAGGACAAGACGAACTTGCACCAGACAAAGGGAAAAGCAGACTACATACACACATGAGGTGATGGGAACCAGGTGGGCACAGTCAGGGCCGGGGAGACAATCCCACTGGCAGTAAACACACCAGGGGAGAGTTAAATTTCAAAATAAAGCAAGAAACCACAAGACAAAGAACACCACTACATGCATGGACATGACAATTAGTGTGGCAGGTTTGCTTTTCTCATGAATACGCGTACTTGGCGATGACGCACCACGTAGCAGTGCAGAATATTCACATCACTTCTGGGAAAATGTCAGCTCCTGTATCATATTCTGTGGCGTTCAGCTGATATCTGCATTAATTTATGCAACCGCAGAATCAAGACTTTTCCCGAGGGGCCGATTAAAACCTTCTAGCACCCTTGTACACAGTCTGTCTCCATGTCAGATGCAGCGCATGAGTGAATATAACAGGAAATATTCAGACACTGGGGCAAAGCTGAGCAATTTAACATCATTGTGACTAAAGTTTCCAATAAACTAGATGAGAACACATCTGACATGTTTTGTGCCACAAGTGTCCAAAACCTGATTCTCTGGATTTTTCTTCTCTTCCGTTCACAACGCAAAATTAGCTCAGAATTCAAAATGTGAGATTCCTACGACTGATGTGGTGTCAGTTAAATCTTAAATTCTCTGTCTTGCAACTTGTATGAGTTACCATAAAGTGTTGACTAGGCAATTTTTCACACACACACACACACACACACCCCCCCCCCCCAAAACTTTTTTGTACTTGTCAAAGAAATGACAAAGCTCCACTACAATGTACAAAAACCTACCAGCCCATCACGCGCGAGACTGTATGCAGTATTTCCAACTGTCCTGATGGCTGGTCTGACAGAAGGTGAGTGTGTGTTCAGGTATCCTCGGCCTGTCAGTTCCTGTGTCTCACACAGAAAACCCAGAAGCTCTCAGTGAAAGCAATCAGATGGCCGGGGAGTTATAATATCCTCCTAGTCTCTGCACACCAGGGGTCTGACTGACAGGATGGAATTGGTGAAGTTTTTTTTTTTCTTTTTCTTTTTCTTTTTTTTCCTCTACATTCTCAAAGATCAAGAGCCTGACTGGCAGGACTTGGATCAATCATTTGGTTTAAATGTATGTTTGTGAGGTGGGCTTCACCTGATGAACTCACAATCAATGAGAACAATGTTCTACGATCCTTCCAGGGACCCTTCCGCCAAGACGCCTGAATAAAATGCTGGTGTTGTAGAATCGGCAACCATGGACTCGTATTATCTCAATATTTCTGGACTCAAAACATGCTCGGTATCAACTTTTCTGTGTGTGTGTGTGTGTGTGTGTGTGTGTGTGTGTGTGTGTGTGTGTGTGTGTGTGTGAGAATGTTGACACAGGCTGTTGAGACGAAATTCACTAGTGAAAAATACTTGTTTTCTGATGTGTCAACACAACGGTTAAAGTCTAGGGAGGTTTAGGCTAGAAAAAAAAAAAACCTTGGTAAAGCGAAGGAACATTCAATGGATTGTATTCAAATTGTGAAACTGGCAAGTGGAACTGTATTGTCAAGTAAACAGACAAGAAACCAAGTAAGTGCTAACTTTTACCATGAGCTGAAGGTAGGAGAATCTTTAAATTTACAAGTTGATCAACATTCCAGCACTCACTCACGTTCACATGCTTGAGACCAAAAGACACAGAACCCATCTGACAAGTCTCCCGCGGGTAGTTTAGGAAAGAGCAGACATATGGCAGGTGATTGGATGAACCGGCTAACTTCAACTGATCAGATCAACCAAGTGCTGTAAAAGCTGAAGTCAGATAGTCGAAAAGGAATAAAGCAACATTGTTCCCATGGAGAAAAAGTTTCAGTGGTGTTCTGAGCTCTTCCTCAGAAGCAGAAACACTCTCTAGTCCTGATATAACGAATGCTAAAGCAGCATCTACGCTAACCTTCTTGTTAGCGTAGATGCTAACCACCGTTGTTTCAATCAACCTTGCTGCTTTCATACTTAAAACAGAACCGTTATCACCTCAAAGGAGGCTGGGTTGTCCCTACGGCTGGTTGTTAGGACACAATCAAGTTAAATGTAACCGTATTATGAAGTTCTGAAACCAGGACACCTCAAGAGACGCACTAGCCTCGAACACTGTTGGCAGGGTTCAAGTCCAGTGTCTGACCGTGCTTGACTACACCACACAGGTTGCATGGATGGTGCTTTGCAGTGAGAAAAAAACAAGAAAACTCTCCCTGACCCCTTAAAAGATGTGCTGACAACTGAAGTTAGCTCCCAGGGGTTTGGCCTCCTTGCTAGCCCTTCTGCCTCCCTCCCTCACTGGGTGCGAGTTCATGTCCAGTGATGGACAGTCTGCACAATATAGGAGACACTAGCTTGGGGAGGTACAAATATTTCCTTAGAAACTGTTCCTTTAATTAACACACCTGAAATGAGTGCACTAGACCTGGTAAGACAAGGAGTAAGACATTTCGCCTCAAACTACAACGACTTTGACATTTTAATGAACCCACAGAACATTTGCAGGCGCCTCAGATGAAAGTTATTTTCACATCTTTCACCAAATGTTAAATATTCTCAAGCTGTATTTGAGGAAAGACGCCGTGTCTTGATGAGGTATTTGAAGATACAGTGCAAGCAAGGAGCTCAACTGTGGCTGTGCTGAATTATAGCCAAAATTATTTAAAAAAAATAAGAAGAATAATCATTTGTGACATGCAGACAAAGTTTTTGTAAATGTTCAGTCAATATGGCAGAATGTCTGTGTGAGAAATACATGTGAAGAACCAGAGGGTGTTTATCCCTTTGACTGACAAGTAAACAAGGATGTAGACATGTTTTTACTGCACAAAAGCATAAAATACACACCATAAAAAACAGAGCACAAACACACACACGTGCGCGCACACACACGCACACACATATCCATTCTTCCTGCTACTCAAACTTAGTGAAGACATTTCTCTTGTTGCTGCAGCTGCCTGATCTGCAGTAGTTACCTTACACAGACACACACACACACACACACACACATTGCATCAATGCTGCCTGCCACACAATCTCCAGGCAACTGTCACTGTTCATTCATGTTAATATAACAGGTCATTTTGCATTCTGCCACAACAGCTTACAGCTAATTGTGTGTCTCATAAATTATATATGTCCTGTTGGCTGAAAAGGAGCATTTTTTTCCACACAATGACTCAAAAACAAATGACTCAATAAAGCTTGAATCGCTCACACAGCTTTTTTTGTTTTTGTTTGTTTTGGGGTTTTTGTTTTTTGTTTTTTTTCCTAAAACGAGTCTTTAATGTTCCTTTCCTAAAGTGGTCACCGGTACGGACTGAGCTTTCTCACCTGTGCACAGGAGCAGAGCAGCGGCGAGTCCCACGCACTGACGCGGCTCCATGTCTCTCTCGCCCGTGTGTGCTCGCTTTTATTCGGGGGAAGCCGTGGGATAAGTCCCGAAGCAGAAAGCCTCACAACTTTGCTCGCAATGTGTCCCCTCCGAGCAGTTCTCCATTTAAACTTGTAGTTCCACCTGCCGCGACAGACACGAGGACACGGTCAGTGGGCCCAAATACACACACACACACACACACACACACACACACACACACACACACACACACACACACACATTCACATATATACATATATGTACAATCTCCCGTGAGAATTACCCCCAAATAATAATAAAGCAGATATCAAATCAGCTTTTCACTTCTTGCTCAGCCCACTCCTCTCGCCATCTTCTGAGTGTCTGGGGATAAAACAGGTGTGTGTTTGGTGGGGGGGGGGGGGGGGGGTGTTTTTTGAATCACATTTCCTTCCTAGCGTCCTAAATATCTGACACACGATTTTATCTCTCTGGGCTTCAGAGAAGAAAGAACAAAAATTCACTGAGGGTTCATCAATTAGCAAGACAAACGCAATTAAATGGAAATGAGATGAAGTGTCCGCGATGCTGGTGCAGTTTTCTTACCAGATCTCTGACTGAGAGCGATGCGCTTCGGTCCGCTTCTATTCATCCAACCAACGCTGTGTCCTCTTCATCAAGAGAAAAGAGAGAAGAAGAAAAAAAAAGTCCTTAAAAATCTTCCCAAATTAAATCTATAGCTTTTTTTTTTCTTCTTGGAGGATCAATCCATGTGACCAATCACAGCTGTAGGCATGAATCTGCGCTGTCTATGAAAAATAGTCCCCTCCTCAACTTTCCAGGTGGCGATGAGGCGCAGAGTGAGCGGAGGATGCGGAGCTGCTGCCGCTCTGCCCGCACGCTGAGCTGCCTCTGGAGCGGAGCGTGTGTGTGTGTGTGTGTGTGTGTGTGTGTGTGTGTGTGTGTGTGTGTGTTTGTGCGCGCGCGCGCGCGCAGGGATGGATGGATGGGACTCCAGGCTGGTGTTGGCAAATTAGACGAGCCGCGAGCGTCGCGTCAGCAAGCATTCAAGCCCCAGCTCACACGGGAATAGTAGTGTCTTTTTGTCCCAGACCTTTGGAGGGAACAAAAAGTGAAGCGTAGAGAGGAAGATTAATTACATTTTAGATTTGATAGTCTGCTTGGAGGTGTCCTCTTGATGGCAAAATAACAGTTTAAAACACAAAAAGAAGAAGAAGCGACATTGCCACAGTAGAAAAGAAGAGAAACGTCTTTAACTCTGTCTCTAAATTGGCTCTAAACTCATGATAAAGTGGATGGCAATAACACAAAACCCGCATTATAGTAAATATCTATTTTAACTCTCCTATAACAGGATGGATCATTACTGACTGTCTATTCTGTTAAAAGGAGGAGGAGAGTGCTGCAACCTGTTGGGCCCCGGCTGCTCATGAGAACCAACAGTGCCCCCTACAGGCTACCTGCGACTGCTCCACTCAGCATCTCAATGACTCAGGGATGAGAAGGTGCTGCAGAAATATGAATGTGCCTCTGAACAAGGACAAACACGTTGATGTACATAAAAGAGCTGCCACATCTTACACAGTAAACAATGTGTTTGCAGAGCTGCATCATCGGCTGCGGGCTTGTAAGCCGTGACTCTCGTGTGGCCGTTTGACTTGTGCATGGGTGAACGGGTTGAGGGAATCGTGCAAACAAGGTGGGTCTTGTTAAGGTGATGTCTCTCTGCCAAGGCATGTTAATTCTTACAGCACACAGGTTGAATCCCTGAATTAAAAAAGGGTCAGTTTAAGAAAACACACTTCAGAAAAGGCAAAAGATCAAGGTAAGACTTTACAAAGGGGATACATTAATAATGTCTAGTTAATTAATATATATAATATATAATAATATATATATGCACACACACACACACACACACATATATATATATATATATATATATATATATATATATATATATATGTATGCTGAACAGTCATTGATCAATTAATGAGCATAATTTTCTATTTATTAATGCTCTTTGTGTGACTCCTGGTGGGGAACTACTTTTTCTCCACCCTTTACCGTCTCCTCTCTCCTGAATCCTAGCTACTTTCACCTGATCCTTTACATGCTTTTCTTTCTGTAAACCCAAGAACACTAAATATGTCCTCTGGAACCTGCAGAGCCCTGAAACTTTCTCCATTCACACTTTTCAAACACTGTTTGTACATTGTTTTCCAAATGTCAACTGTACCAGACTGGGTGACCAATAGTTCTGTTTTATTGATACTAAACACACTGGTTTTATGATTTGCGTCCCTGTTACATCAGCATTTGCTGTATGACCCATAAAGCTGACATGAACACCATTACTAAATGATTACAAGGTACATTAGTTAACTAATGGTAATGAAGCATTAACTAACCGTTACTAACACACCCTCATTGGTGATAGAGCGTACGAAACCTCTACTTTCAGGTAGAGATGGTCTAGTAGAGCCTCTTGTGTAGCCTGCTAGCTGCTGGTGTTCATGCTCCTCAGCACCACAGCGCTACACACCCATTACAGGACCATCCAGTGGGGTTGGGGGACAGGAGCCCACTGACTCCGTCAGCATGCTCTGTTCTTGGGGGACCTGTAACAGTGAGCTTGGACCCCCACTGTAGCCTGTAAGAGGGACCTTGATGAAGACAGGTGACGGAGCTTTCAGGCGACGTGGTGCGAGAAAAAAAATTGTTGTAATACCGTTAATAAACTAATACTGACACTGAAAAAATAATGTGACTAAACTATGCACCAATCCTGATATTTTCTGTGGTTTTGTGGTATTTTCTATGAATTTAAACTGAGTTAAAAAGTTTATTCCATGGTCTTAGTGTAAGGAAAGCCTATGCTAAGTAAAACTAGTCTAGAACTGCCACTGCTCCCTGAATTCAATCTTAAGATATACAATTATTATGTTTCCTGCATTAAACAACTACGTGTCCGGGAACATGTTATTACTTGATGTTCTGAACAATGTTAATTCAAAACTGTTGACGAGTCGCGAGAGACAGATGATGGTTAGTCATATTCACGTTGGGACAGCATCAATTGAAACTGTCGCTAGTTGAAAACATTAAATGGTTTCTTGTCAGCCTGTCATTACAGTATCACCTCTGATTTGCCCACATCCTTTTCTCTCTCTTCTGCTTTCTCTCTCTTCTTTTAGATATTCTGAAGACATGTGTAGGTCCGTCCTTTAAAATCCTTGTAACGTGGGTGATGTAGGAGAGTTTATTGCAGTCACTATAAAGCAAATTATGAGCCCAAAACATAAAATATTAAATGTCCATCTAGAGTAATGTAGAAGGAGAACACTTTTCTTCTTTTGAGTTTGTAATACTTTGACTGGTATACATATGTACTTGATATTTTTAACATAAACATTCAAGATCCTTTTTATTACACTATAGTCACATCTTTCATTGGAGACCGTCTGGAGCTGTTAGTTTCATTCAGACAACGTTACTGTACGGACATTCTTGGAAGCAGCAGTTGATTTCACAAGCCTGAACTCATTCTGCATGGCCTGTTTCACCCAACACTAAGTATTTGATAAGCTACTGATGAAAGAGGCAAAAATAGACTTAAAACAGATTATCTGATGCTAGCGTTAGAGGAGGAGAAAGACATTACTTCATCCCGCTCAGAGACATATTCTGGCTTGGAAATCTAAACTACCGGCTCTCAGTGAGCACAGTCCCAGGGGGATGATTCTGTTTGGTGCTCAGCGTCTCCTTTCTTTTGTTTCTGGTGCAGGTTGGTACGGCTGCATGCTACTTGGGAGATGCTCCTCTTGCGTAATGAACAGAATAAGTTGACTTGTTTTGAATGCTGTCATTAGAAAATTTCTTTTCATGCTCACACAAAGGGCAGCGGAAGTGATAATGCACTCAAAACAACTATTCACGAAGATGTTTTCTGTCCTGCATACTTCTTTGTGATGCCAGTATTCATTTAAGAGCAAATAACATAGCTTGAAGCTAACGGTGACTGACAGCTAACAGCATTGTCCAATAACATTTGTATAATAAATCATTAAGTGTTTTATTTAGTATAATCCAAGTCCTCTATGTTCAGTAATCCACAAACAATTGGATATGCGCTAAAAACAAAACTACAACACATTTCGGGTAGTTTTGCGGTTGTTAGCCATTGTTTACAGTCACCATTAGCTTCAAGCTAAATAAAAGTGTTTAACTCTCCTTGCATTCTGGTGTCACAAAAAGTGACAAAGGAAAAAAAATTTTAAAAATTATTAAAGTTTTACTTTATATTGTGATGTTCAGTGTCGTTTAGAATATAACCACAGGGCTAGACATTGTGTTATCTACAGATGAATTGTCCTGTAAACATTCTAAGAAAGGCTGCAGTGGTAGAGTCATGGAGGTCGCGCACATGTTCATAGGTGGGTAGACGTGTTGTATAGTGTACCTGAAGGAAGCCTGGCGATTGTTTCATCGAAAGAAGCTGCAGCGACAGCACGTCAAGGCTAGCTGATGACTGTCTCTCAGATACCAATGTTTTGTTTGAGATGGATCATCAACATTACTAAGCATAGCCTGTCATGATTCATCCAGGTCAATATTGAGCATTTCTAAACACTAATATCTGAAAAGTTGATAGCTTTCTTCCACTGGATCGTAAACAAGGTATTTATTGATTTGACAGTCGCTGCTAGATCCTTGGTATTGGGGGCTTCAAAGCGCTTACTGTAATTGTCAATGTCGACCCTGTGGGTGACCTCTGTTTTGTGTGTTTGTGTCTGGTAATGTGGCCGATTAAGGTTTCCGTCCATTGTCAGTCACATGTTTGGCCTTGCATCTTGTATCATTTTCTTGCATTTGTCTTGGTATTTCTACACCTGACCTACAAAGGTCTTAAGTCATTTTTAGGCAAGGTTTGTCTGGGTTTGCACAGCGTGGCTCAGAGGTAGAGTGGTCGTCTAAAAACCAAAGGGTCGCTGGTTTGATCCTCACTTCCCCTGGTGACCATGTCGAAGATGATGATGAGAAAGATACTGAACCCCCAATTGCTCCTGATGGCCCTGCGATGGACTGGTGACCAGGGTGAACCAAACCTCTCACCCAATATCAGCTGGAATAGGCTCCAGCCCCTGCACCCCACCCCACACGACCCTTTACGGATAAGCAGTATAGAAAATGGATGGATGGGTGTCTGGTTTTGCGCTTTTTGTATTTTCAGTACCGTCAAATACCAGGAGGAAACTGTATATGAGATCGGATCTGACGTGTTCTCATAGGTTTGTAACCAAAAGCGAGAGTTGGGCTTTGATCAGCACTATGCCCAGGCTGGCATGTCTGACTTGTCTTTGTGCAGCTTTGTTCAGCACCTTTCACGACTTGAAAGTCAAGGCCAAGTCATGGTTGCTAGAATTAAATTTATAAATTTCATCATCTGCCAACTGTATCCCATATGTGTGCACACTACAAGCACACGATACCTTTATTCAGTTCAATTAAATAAACCTTTAATGTCCCAGGAGGGCAACTCTGGTTTCGCATGAGAAGCATAAAAAACATACAGATGATCAAAAAGTTAACATCAAGTTCATAAAGTTAAATACTAAGAGGTGGACTGCAGTTGTTCATGGCACCAGTCCCTTAGGGATGAAGGACGCTTGAGCTTATGCACTCTTGAACCAGGAAACCCAGTACCTCATTGCGTGGGATGGGTTGGCCATGATGGAAGTATTTCACATTTTGGAAATAAACTGTATCTTGTGGCCAAGAATCAAAGCAAGTGAACAAGTCACAGCATATAGTAACAAATTAAACACATTTTGGGATAAAATTATATCTCAGGCCCGTAAATTCTTCTTATTGTGGGAGCAAGTTATATCTCATGCCCACGAATTATTCAAACTATAGGATCATATCGCATTTTGGCTAAAAAAAAATTTCACTCTTTATGTCGCTTCAGGGTTCCTCCTATCATTACTCCTTGATTCAACTCATTATGAGGCAGCCACAAAAAAAACCCTTTGCCTCATGTATGGTGAGGTGGATGTTATTGTCTCCTGGGTAAGTGTGTATAATGTGTGCATAGACGGACTCCCAATCATAGTATCTATAGAAGGACGGGTGAAAGAATACGCGTTTTAGTCTGCAGCTGTCCTAGTCTGGGTAAACACAGCTTAGATCTGCTGCTTCCACTGCCACTTCACAAGCCATCTGTTGTGAACATATTAAATGAACAGACCTGAAGTCGCAGTGAGAATATGAGCATTTGCTTGCAGCTGACATCATCCCCACAGCTTTGGATGTGTTTGCCATAATAGTCCTGAGTATTGCAAACACCTATTGGTAAACAGCCAATATAGCATTTCCTTGGGTGATGTTTGCTAGTAACGCTGTTCATTCAACTAGCCTTGCTACGTACGCCGTGGTGCGATGAACAGAAGAGCAGCTCCTCCACCATTGACCTGTACAACAGCAGCACATTTGGGGATGTGGAAGGAATCTTAACAGGCTGGCTGTAGTATAATCAGACTGGTCTTTCTCAACTGAGCAGGTTAGCTGGATGTCAACTCCACTGTAGCATTTCTTTTTAACGAGAAAAGATTTAGCAGTTAAAATGTTTTCTTTATAATGCCTCGGCTATTGATGCAGAGAAAAGGAGGGAGCAGTGGAATGAGTCATTAAATTGTCCCCCTCCCCCCGCCCCTTTGATGTCGTTTTCATCACATGTTAATTAAAGGTCATTAGAAGAGGCTGACCTGATTAGCAATGCAAAAAAAAAAATTGTTTTATGTCCATCTCACAGCGGGGGCACTTCATACAAAACAATATCATGAAGCTCTGATAAATGAGAGTACAAAGGTAAATGCACAATGACAGCGATATGTTATGAATAATAGATCAAGTGTTACTGTGAAACACTTCCCCCACATTTTAGATATTCCTCTACACACACGGACGACCAAAGAGGTCAGAGACAGAGTGGCACTAAAATTCAGTGTGAAATGGGAACATTTGGAGAGGAACATTAGTGAAGTAAACATGAGGATTCTGATTTGGCTGATGACAAAGCGTCCCATAAGTACAGTGCATGCAATTTATTCATGACAAAACAGTAAAACTGTGCTGAGCAAACTCACTGATAAACTTATTCATGCTGCAAATGTTTGTGAAGACTCTCAGTCATTCAGGTCGGAACCAAGGAGGGTTCAATTTGGGTGCACTTCTTTGCACATACTTACTAGATACTGCATACAAAGATCCATCCATCCATCCATGGAGCCTACCCAGGTGACATCGGGTGAGAGGCGGGGTTCACCCTGGACGGGTCACCAGTCCATCACAGGGCCATCAGGAGCAATTAGGGTTCAGTATCTTGCTCAAGGACACTTGGACATGGTCACCGGGGAAAGTGAGGATCAAACCAGTGACCCTTTGGTTACCAGACGGCCACTCTACCTCTGAGCCATTCTGCCCCTTCCTCCACCAAGGTATTCAAACTATTTTGAGTTCCTGCGATCAGACAGAGAAACAAACCGATGCTAGGGATAATGTTACTCAAGGAGCTTCCTAATTTGGGGGTACGTAAGGGTGCTCTAACTCCAGGAGTTAATTTCCTTTGGCCTGAATCCGTTGATGAGTTTGTCAGTTCGGAACATTTCCTTTTGGTACCGTTTTGTTTTACATAAACATCCAAGCAATCCAAAATGCCGCACTACAAACCATCTTACATGGCGGTATTGCTGCAGTAAGTTGGTTTGCCATCTGCTAATGAGCCCAGAAGAAGAACGTTCACCATGTTTTGGGGTCAGATGTGTCTGGAAAGGAGCAAAAGAGTTACCAAAGGAAGAGGGTTCTGTGTTCTGACTATTTCTATTTTTTGAATATATTGTTCTTTACTTCTTCGCAAGCTGGGACAGTTTGGATGCTCCGAATCTTCCAAAAAAAATGCGTTCATCCCACCTCCCCGCTCATTCATTGGCCAGGAATCAGCAACCAGGAAGTTGCGCTGCATCCCTTGTTTTAGATGCAGTCTTTGAGATAAAGTGATTGTGATTGATTGTAAATAAAATGCACTAAAATGTGTCACTATTGTTCTCCAAGGCCAGTGCTTAAGACAACAGGCCCCATTCATGAAATGTTCATACACTCGATGGGACTTTGTGATCCTGTGCTTCAGTGTCACAGACGGGACACAAGGTCTGCTGGCCATTTGTAACTCCTAATGTCAGGTGTCAGTCCACCTGTCGTTGGATCAGACCAGGGTCAGATCAAACCCTTCCCAAAGATGAATCACACCAGAGCTCTGTAAAAGTGTCCCGAGACCACCCATACCCGCAAGGTCTCAGTCTGCTTGCTTGGTGTGCAATCGGAGTACAGCCGCTGTGCTGAAACGTGCCCAAACAAACCAAACTAAACAAGGTGCAGTGGATTGATTGAGGTATTGATTCACCATTTTGACACAGCCTCCTTCATTCCTCTTTCAAATCATCACTCATGCATCCACCTTGTTGTCCTAAAAGCAGCATCCCCTCTCCTTCAGAGCTGTCCCTCCTGTGTTTTGCACCATGCTGAGGCTGTGTATTTCTATGAAAGGTGAAACGTCCTCAATTATCTCCAACTAAGTCCACTTGCCCTCAATTGAACCCTGCTGGGCCATGTTGGGGATGTTGATGGTGATGAGTTGTGTCACATTCGTGATTTCCCACACTCTGAAAAGGACAAGGTACCCACTTCTGTCTCAAAAAACGGAATAATTTATATCTCGTTTTCTCTAAAATATCCAACTGTTAGTGCTTTACTCCACATGATTTTTATCCTCCACTTAATATACATGGTAGAGAAATGTAAAACTTGGGCTATGCTTGAGACAAAGGCAGTCTGGGTGATGTATGGTCAGACATTTTTGGAAATAGGATAATATGGAGCCGATTTTCTGAAAAGGCATTCATCGTGTAGCTCCGAGTTTTTCAAATGAATAATGACAGGAAGAATTGTGCAAAGAATTCTAAGAGGACTTGAAAGTTCAAGTCCTTGTTCCTTCTCTCGCCTCCACACACCCAGCCAATCGAAGTACGAGGTGGACAGTCAGAATTGTCCATTTTGGAATGTTTGAAATTCCTGGACACTCTGTTTATGAATTAAAGTGATATTTAACTCAAAAAGCGTCATTTATTTTCATGACATGTTTGCACCCAGAAATATTGAATTCATGAAGATGTTTTCACCTTACATGGCATCTTGGTGAATCCAGAATTTTGAGCCACGTTAGCCACAAACATGTAGCTGGAAGCTGAGGAGCCCAAATAACAGCAAAAATATACAAATGTCTGTTTACAAACTCACAAAGGCATCATGAAGTATAACCCAAGTCTTTGCTATTCAGCTGTATGCTCAAGAGTTCACAAACAGTTTGATTTGAGCTAAAAACTACATAACTAATAAGTTCCAGGTCTAAAAATGATGTCATGAGCGTCACCAGCTTGCACATTCAGTTGAAATCCCGTATCCCTGTAGGTTAATTGGGCAGGGCTCTGCAAAAAAGAAGTTACGCTGTACACCATGTGAGATAAATTGTAGTCAAGACCAAAGCCTAGACCAAGTCAGGACCAAAACCAGAGTGAACTACAGTAAAAGGTCAAGACCAGAGCCAGTACAGACCTTGATAAGTGTGCTGTTGACAGTATCGAATAGCACCGAAGTTTGTCTCGATATGAAATCTTTATGGTTTGTGTAGCTAAATTAATTAATAAGCTGAGATGGCATCTTAGTAATATCAGTTGTGGTCTTGACAGTTAAAAAGTGGGCAATTCCAAGACAGGACTGAAACTAGAACAAAAACAAACAAAAATAGAAAGCTGTACTTGGCTGTCTGAGGCTGTAGCGTCCCCTTACGCATCTGTGCCCATTGGTCCTGACAACGTCGGATTTTGCGTAAAGGAGCAGACTTAGGCGTCTACTATGGGCTGCACGAGTCACTTCCTGTGTCTAGAGAAGATGCACTTACACTTCTGTACGTCAGGTGAAGACAGCATAGGGCAATTTTGATGACAATCAGAAGATCTTTGTTGTGTCTGACTTACTTGTTGTAGCGAGCAGATGGCGCTAAGACTAAGGGTCAGTACAGACCTGTAGGTGTCTTCAAGGCTTGAATGTTTATCAAACATGTAAAGTTTGGAAAAGATCCGACCATGTGGTAAGGATTTACAACAGCTTTCTTTTTCATGGCGAATGATCAAAATTCGGAGGACCTCCTACAACCTCATAGTTGTGACGCAGCATAAAAAGCTTCGTTAAATTATATCGCCTAGGGGTGCAGAAGATGTGAGTCAAATTTGAAGAAAATTGTCCCGAGTGAAAGTTCCTCTGGAGATGGCAGAAAATTACAAAATATTCAAAATGGCTCTTTCGCTTTTTTTCTAGGTCACGTTACACATGCATACTGAATTTTTTGTACGTAGATAAAACCCACTGCTGGGGTAGAATTTCATCAAATTTATAGGGAGCCCCATCCAGGCATTTTTGCACGACTATGAACAAAACCTATGAAATACATAAATACTAACCAGGCCTGGCTTTCCTGCGAAGTTTTTAAGCACGTTTTGGCACTCAAAAAGAAGATTCATTTGTCACAATTACAATAACAGTTCTCTGCATGTCAAGAGGGCTCTGGCACTGTGACTCTAATCAGGTTCTAATAAGAAATGCAGTCACATATAAGAAGAAAAGAGCGAAGTAAAAGCTGATGCTCAGCACTAATTTCTGCTTCTCCGTTTTCATGCCCTCCGCTTGGTCCCTGTGTTGCGATCTTCGGCTCACGTCAGGGTGGAGTAATTAACATTTATCAGTCTCCGGGAGAGACCTTTGCCCACAAGAGGAGAGCGATGAGAAACCTACCGTGGTCTTTACACGCCCACTGCTACGCTCCCTCAGTCATTACCACTAACAGGTCATCAGGGGAGCAAGGCCCGACTGTCATCAGCTGCCATTATCCGCTGTAGAGCAGGTAATACTGATTGACTGGCCAATTGGATGTGGCGTGTATTACTTGTAAAGTTCATGACCAGCGATAAAGACATTAGATTTAATGGTCTAATTTGCTCCCATATCAGTAATTTTTTTTTTTTTTTTAAGAAAAAATTGGCCGATAATTACCAGTCAAACCAATGTTAATGTCTTCCTTTGTGCTCACACTGCCGTTAGTGAAGTAATGTATCGAGTACGTTTGTTGGCATGCGGCGATAGTTTTGAATTGAATGAAACCTCAGGAGTATAATCAACTACATACTCACGCAGGTCAGTGGAGCTGATGGTGTTTTCTCTGGGCTTCTCTCTGCCCGCCCCATTCTTAGGAGCGCAATATCTCACTAACACCTGGAGGGATTTAATGCCAGAAATGTTCACTGGGACTCATGGAAGAACTCATTAGATTTTGGTGGTGAAATATAAAGATCACCGTGTCCAAAAGTCCCTGGCAGATTCCCTCCTCCCTACTCACTATCTATGCTCATGACCGGAGCAGATGCTGTCACCTTGATTCACTGTGGCTGCCATGCCAACAAGCCTGGGTCTTTAGCACTGCGGTCAGCAGTGTTGAGTCTTACCAAGTAATGCATTACTGTAATCAGATTACATTTCCCTGTAACAATAACAAAGTAATGCAAAGACATTGCTGTAATATTACAGTTTCTAATTATAAAAACCATCTCATTACTTACCGTTCTTTGACTGTCTGGATAACAGGAGGACAGGAAAACAAATCAAACGTGTATTTTCTGGCATGTTTACATTCCAGACGGAGACGGAACAGGAGGGGAGGAGACAATTTTACTGTTCAGATATATAAGTATAATTCACACTCCTTCCAGTGTGGTGCAAGAAAGGATAAGAATGTCAGTTTAGCTTTATATTCTTAATTGGCAATAAAGCAAGAGTGTGTCACACCGCGGTGTGGTGGTGGTTATTTGTCTTGTCACTTCCTGTCTTATTGTGAAATATTGACTCTCCTCTCGTTTCAGGTCTCTCACCCTTCACGTGTGTCTACGGCTGCCAACCTCCAGTGTTGGCTGATTTGAAACCAGAGGTTTCGGTTCCTTCCGCCCACGCCCTGGTACGCCGCTGCCGCCGCATCTGGGCAGCTGCTCGCCAAGTGCTTATCCGGCAGGGGGACAGAGTCAAGAGGGCTGCAGACCGTAAACGTCATCCTGCGCCTGAGTATCGGCCTGGGCAGAGAGTGTGGCTAGCTGCAAAGGATCTCTGTCTCAACATACCCTCCAAGAAGCTGGCTCCACGGTTTGTCGGTCCCTTCCCCATAGCCAAGGTCGTTAGTCCGGCTGCTGTCCGACTCTGCCTGCCAAGGTCTCTCCATGTCCTCCCCACGTTTCACGTCAGCCAGGTCAAGCCCACACAGGAGAGCCCCATGGTTCTGGCCGCCAGACCACCTCCACCGTTGGAAGCAGAAGATGGTGGCCCGTTATATAAGGTCAGGAAACTGCTAGCCGTTCGCAACAGAGGTCGGGGCAAGCAGTTTTTGTGGACTGGGAGGGGTACGACGGGCCTGAGGAGAGACAGTGGGTTCCTCAGAGTTGATGACCCTTCCCTCATTCAGGACTTTTACAGGGACCACCCAGACATTCCTGGGCCGTCAAGTGTCAGCCCGAGCGGGGGGGGGGGGGGGGGGGGGGGGGTGTACTGTCACACCGCGGTGAGGTGGTGGTTATTTGTCTTGTCACTTCCTGTCTTATTGTGAAACATTGACTCTCCTATCATTTCAGGTCACTTGCCCTTCCTCCTGTGCCAGGCTGATTGTTTCCACCTGTGTCCCCTTACCTTGTGTTTAAATAGTCCTTGTCTCCCCTTGTCCACTGCCAGTGTGTTTCGTCCTCGTGCATTCACCCAAGCCAGAGATTCAAAGCCCTGCCACAGCCTTGATCAAGTTACGCAGCCGTGCCTGTTGTTTTCTGTTTGCATCCCTCTGAGAGAGTTTTTGGTTGTAAGTTTTATACCTTAGTCCAGGGTTAGTAGTTTCGTTTACAGCCCTTTTTCTTTCCTCTGCTTGGAGCGATTTTTCGTTGGTTAACTTTCGTAGTCCTAGGCCTCCAGTTTTCAGGAGTGCTTTTGAGTTTCCTTCATTCTGTCTTTTTTTCCTCCACAGTTGGAGTGATATTCATTTATTGATAATATTTGATAGCGTTTGTGTTTTCCTCCTTGATTGGAGCGATTTTCATTTTGTATCTGTTTCATAGCTCTGAGTAGATTAGTTTAATTTTCAAAGCCCTTTGATTTCTCTGCTCAGAGCATCATGCAATAAAATCCCTTGCTGTGAACCCTGCATCTGTGTCCTGTGTCTGAGCCTGGTCCTGTCAGTGCATCTCAGGTAATGTTACAGAGTCATCCAAAAGTAATGTGACTACTACTGTGACTAGTTACTTTCAGCAGTGAGTGGTTAAAGAAGTAAAACATTACTTTTATTAAAAAAAAAAAATTAACTCGTAATGTGTAGTTTGTTTTGGGTTTTTGAGCAACTACACAGTCCGTGAGCATATTTGGTACCCTGTAAACTCAGGTTCAAGACAAGTGGGATGACCTGTCGTGATGTCATCAGAGGCGTAGCCCAGAGTATGAGCCTTATGAAGGGCCTCCAGGTTAGGACGACCCCTGTGTGAGGCACCGGAGTGACGAGTCAATCACGTAGTTCATTTTATCCCTAATAATTAGAAAAAATAAAACTGTCCCGATCCCTCTTTCAACAAACTGTTGTTTTTTACGAACATATTTACATTCTTCTTGCAGCACAGCTCTTTGCTTTTATCAGCGGCCATTTCCAAACACAACCTGAGCACAGATCTCAATTCAGCTGGGAGGGTTCAACTGCAGTTTGAGGTTGCCATGGTGACGCTAACAAGAAGTTCACCAATGTTCTGTACAAATGTTCCACACGATAACTTCAAATTCATCTTGGTCCATGTTCTCTGAGAGCACAAAAACCAGTTTAAACTTTATTAAATTATAATCCAATGTTTGCTGCTGGCCCATAATGTTCATAGAGAACGGTTTATAATCCCCAGGACTGTGTTGTCATCATAGCTGGTTCTCTGCATCAATTTTAATTATTCAACAGTTTGTCTTTTTATTTTGCTTGTGCATTCCCCTGAAAAAATGCAGCCAGACCTTGTTTGTATCTTTGCAAGCTTTAGAATATCCACAGCAAAGTGAAGTGCTGAGTTAGGCTGCAGAATAAGTTTGTAATAACAGGCCAACTGGCGCACGGCTGCTGGGATCCGACACGCAGTACAACATGGAATTACACGGAGTGCTCGCTCCCCTGATTGACCATGTATACTGGCAAAAGCAATTATGTTGAGGCCTTGCATGGAGAATCCCAGCGTCTCTGATGTAATCATGCAACATAGTGCCATCATGTTTCACTTCATGGTGTGATGTGTGCAGCCAGTCCATCTGTCAACATGTTCATGCAAGATAATAAGCTAATTTTAGAAAACTCTGCATAGCAGCAGCCTTTATTTATCGGGCTTATTTACAGAATCATCTGATGATTAATGAGCATCAGAAGGTCATTTGGTGTCAAGTTGAGTTACTGGTCGAACCTGTGCAGATCATTAGACATAACGTGCTTCACACACTACCATTAATGCATCTCTGAGCTCAAGTACTATTAAAAGTTGCAGCCTTCAGATTGAAGACCTGTTATTTTAGTGATACTATAGAAATGTAAAGTTATTAATGGCACCCATTCTTGCTCCATTCATTGTCCAGAATAGCAAGAGTATCATTTTTGTGTATCGCCACAGTCAGTCTTGTCTCCGTAAACCTTGAAACAAAGACTAATGGTCGGCTTCAATTAAATAGTTCCTGATTAATCATTGTCATGAAGTAATTCAGAGTCATAAAAAGCATCAGACAGGAGGAGATAATTATCTGTATTTAATTTGCATGCAAGGGAAGTTACTGACGAGTTAGTGCAGGGACAGGTTCCTACCATATATGTTCATAATGTCTCAGCAAGTGACTCCTCAGAGGGACGCTGATTGTTGTCTTCCCACAAATGTGATTTACACAGCGGGTGAAATGATCTGTCTTTGTGTGTCTTCCTGTATGGCTACGTAGAGACAACCGGAGAAAAGTTGTTTTAGTTTTCTTTTTATTAAATTGTACATTGGCAATTACCCTATTTCAGTTCAGCCTCTTGCTGTACACCTCCTCTACCCCCACAGGCTGGGCTAGGCTATGCTAGCACAACACCACGAACATAAATGCTAGCTCAGTCAGAAACTGTACGGGAGGCTGATGGTTGGACTGGACTCTGTGGACGATGTTGTTTCAACCATTTATCCATATTTGAGCCACTTCAGCAACATAATTGGTGCTTAAGGTTTTCTTCTTTATTTCTGAGCTCGGCGGAGATGGTGGTGGCCTTCTGTGTGCCGAGCTTTTCTTCCTTCGCCCTGATAACAACCAATTGTTTGTGCGTGTGTGTGTGTGTGTGTGTGTGTGTGTGATGGCCATATAGTATCTGGTAATGGATCAGCAACATCAATTTTGTGTGTAGGTATGGAGGGGTGAGAGACCTTCCAGTGAGTCAAGATATTTGTTTTTTCAACCATGTGACAGAGTGAATTTGCCCAGGTGGCTAAAGCTCTTTCAGTATCTCAGTAAACCCACCCTTTGCCGCTACGCCAAACACCGGTTCCCCATTGCAGTCCCCTGCTAAGTGTGACAGACAGCCACAGATTGCCCTGCAGCCCATTTACCTCCAACACAAAAGGGCCCTGTGATCCACTCAGTCATTTAGATGGCTAACCACAACACACCGTCTGTAACCCGCTGTGCAAATCAGAGAAGCACTCTCAAAAATTGAATCAATTACTTTGACCATTATTTTGCAGCTCTCACTGATAAATATCAGAGATATTCCACAAGATCCTTTGACTCCTGGGCCTGCCGGGATTAAAACTGACGCATGTGTGCTTAGACAAGTCTTTGCTAAGGACAATTACGATGATCATTTCATGTATTTGTGACTAAGCAGATCAGGCCTATTTTCATATTCACAGAGACATGCCTGCTTGGACAGAGTGGACTTGTCCTTCAGTAGGCCTTGTACTTTCTTCTGACTACCGTATTTTCCGCACTATAAGGCGCACCCTCAATGAATGGCCTATTTTAAAACTTTTTTTCATATACAGGGCGCACCGCATTATAAGGCGCATAGAATCTAAACGACTATAGTGGCTGGGGTTGCGTTATGCATCCACTAGATGCAGCTGCGCTAAAGGGAACGTCAACAAAACAGTCAGATAAGTCAGTCAGTCAAACTTTATTCGTAGAATACAAACCAACGTTCTGACAACTCCGTTCACTCCCAAAACAAGATAGTGCATTCACAAACGGGGAGGGGAACTTTTCCCTGATTCAGTAAACACGTAAAAGAAACAGTCAGTAAATCAAACGCTAGTGCAATCACAATATAGTAACTCTCGAAATAGTGCAAATAACAATATCTAAATAACTCAACGTTGTCCAAACGTTGATGTCCATATTCACAATATCTCCCAAGCCTCGTTCAGTTGTAAACACGTGAAAGAAACACGTAAAGCTCACTCTTTCAGTTCATTCCTCATCCACGAATCCATCGAGTTCTTCCTCTTCAGTGTCCGAGTTGAACAGTTGGGCGAGTACGGCATCCAACGTGCCCGGTTCCGTCTCGTCAAAGTCGTCATTATCTGAGTCAGTGTTGCCGTTGTTGTCTGGCAGTTCAGTGACGATACCATTTTTACCGCCGATACTTCGGCGACGCCCCCTGACTACGGTAGCCATAATGAACCAATATTGATCCACGCATAAGGCGCATCGGATTATAAGGTGCACTGTCGGTTTTTGAGGAAATTCAAGGTTTTTGGGTGCGCCTTACAGTGCGGAAAATATGGTACTTGAAGCACAGTCCTGAGAGGCCCTCTTAGAAAAATGAAATACATCTCAATCTGTGTCATGGATGCACTCACTGTTTCTTTTTTATGTGATCAGCTGAGATGCATGTTAATACGAAGTGTAAGCAGTCTGTGCTGTGTCGAGGCTTTCCAGTCTCATGACAAATGGTTTACAGATATGAGAAGCAGGAGCCGCGCTGCTGAACCGATCCAAGTTGGAACTGATCTTCCACAGGAAGTAACTGTGAGGGGTTTGCAAATGTAACCTGGCTTCAACTGTGGTTGAAATCTGACAGAAATCCTGCAGTGTGAGAGGACCTGCATTGGAATAGTGACAAGCAACCTACAAGAGCCAATGAAAGTTAACGGCACGTGAAGCTTTGCTGTCAACGTGTGGTACTATAATCTGTCCTCACAGATGTCAATTAATTTGTTTGTTTGGTTTTCGGTGCAAAACTGCAACACGGAGACAGCGCCCCCCCCCCCCCCCCCCCCCCCGGTTTTCGTTTTTTTGTATTTTTTTGGTGGCCATTTTTTTGGAAACATTCGAAAAGGTTGATTTAAAGGGCAGAATTTTAAAATCATTTTCGCACTTTTTTTGGAGAGTAGATTTTTGCGCTATTTCAAATCAGCTTAGGTCACACGACTGACCAGCTGTTTCCACCACTGCGCCCTCACAGATATTCCCTGGAGGCTTCGTCTCAGGGCCGGTTACAGGCAGGAAAGGACAACTTGTCCAAGTGAAGGTAATTTCTCAAGTCCTCTCTCTTCTTCTACTGTGTTGCAATCACAGCCAAGCACAGTACGCTGAAAATCCACCTGAAAATTACACACAGTTTGAGTGAAAGTTCCAGCTCTGTATGCAGCTGCACCGATGTACCAGCAGCGCAAAACAAATAAAATAAATTAACAAAATGTTTCCTGAACCAGAAATCCTCTAAAACAGAAGAGATTATAGGGCCTCTACTGGGCCGCTGTCCACTGCACTGATCACATCTAGCAGTGGCAGGTGGAAGCGTTTACTCTCCAGATGTGTCATCGTGACATATGAAGGAAGCGAAACCTGACTAAAGTCAAGAAGGTGGAGGCGCCGTGGAGGTTAGAGAGGTGCTCAACTGCAGGAGCAGCATGTTTGTAATGGAAAGAGAACAGAGCGCACTGCAGCAACATAAAGAAAGAGGAGCTCTATTGCGCATTAAAGTCTGGAGTGTTTTACAGAGGGTAATAAAGCCCCCGGCTAATCACATTCGCCAGGAGCTCACTATCTTTCAACCAATGATCACATAAAATCACGGGGGTTTACCGTTCATAAACAGAATCGCTCCTCTTCTGCTGGGGTGAAGGAGAAAAAAGACAGAACCAGGATTTGGCTAGATAGATTTTGAGTTCATCTCTCATACGAATGTAAATTATTTTGATACAGCCACGCTTGAACTGCAAAAAAGAAAAAGTGTTGTGGCTCGTTTTGGTCACAGAATAAGAAGAAACAGTTCAGGCTTCAGGGATAGATGTTCCAAAATGAATTTATACACACACATATATATATATATATATATAATGTGTGTGTGTGTGTATGTCAGGTTAAAGAGAAAAAAAAAAGATTTAATAAACCTGAGCAGGATTCATTGATTTAAAACTTAAATAACAGCCTAAAATGTTCCATTTCAACCCATCAGTTCGACCCAGAAAAAGGGAAAGACAAGCCTTCATCTGGGTTCTGAAGAGGCTCCGTCAGCTCATTAGCTAACAGGTTACCGTGCAACCACTCACCACGTCTCCGTGACATAGATGCGGCCGAGGCAGCCTATTGTTTAGTCAGCGCAGCGGTGACACAATCACATATGGGTGTATTTTATGATTCATTTGGCTCTTGAGGATTCGGGGCAATTAAGAGTCTCATTCATTACCAGGAGCATCCTGCTGAATGGTAAATAGAGGCTCTCGGGGAGGGAAGATGAAATAGGTTTCCTGCTTTAGACTGACACAAACACAAGCGTGAGATTTAATCAGTTTATTCAGCATCCAGAGCAATTATCCTCACTGGGAGCACCGATTGTTTCAGCCTGTGTAACTTAAGGACTTATCTACCTGTGTGCTTAATTTACAAATTAAGATGCAACAACATATTCCCAATAAAACATTCAATTTATTAAAGTTGTTTTATATATGCAGGAGTTCAAAGCATATTAATATAATTACATTATGCACACACACTCACACACACACACACACACACATCAGCTCCTTCATTAGGAACTCTTGTATAATCTCATGGGGGCCAATTCAACGGTTCTTTCATAAATTCTGCATTCAGATAATAGGTAATGTTCAGTTGTGGGGGAAATTCATTTCACTACATGTTTATTACTGAGCTTTAGAACTTTAGAAAGACTTTTCAGAGTAATATCATCGAACAGAACACACCAGAGACAAAAAAAAAAGAGGCCACAACTTCTTTGGGGAGCATGTAAAGTATTAAAATCCAGCCCTGAGTCATAAAAATGCAAATAAACAAGTTGCTCACTTTTGGAGTTAGCAGAGGTAGAAGTGAAGTATTTGTACTCAAGTACAGTACTTAAGTACAGTGTCAAAATATCTGTACTTCACTTGAGTATATGAATCTTTAGGGTCTTTATACTTTGCTACATTTCAAAGTAAATAGGGTACTTTAAAATTTTCCTAAGAAAACATCAGATAACCTGATGGAGTATCTACTTTTTGTTTATTTCAATGTTCTATTCATTCAATAAGGATTACATCATCAAGTATAAAGCCACCAGCACTTCACACATTAAAGAAACTGACAAAACAAACCCACGCCAACAGATGATGTAATATCAAATGTGTCTTCAACAGGAAGTAATCAGAGCAGCACTGAATACACAAATATCATGTAGGCTGTGTACTTTTACTCTTGATAGTAGTAAATTCAATATCAAATACTTCTCTACTTAAGTTGAATTTTGATTGGATTTTTTTTTTTTACTTTTACCAGAGTACTATTTTTTTTCTAAAGTAAGAACTGCTACTTGTTTGTGAAGTGAGATTTTTTTAATTTCTTTTGTTGTTGTTGTTGTTTTGCGTTCGTGTGAATCCGCTGCCACGTTGTAAACAATTGTCAACAATGAAGTCAAGACATGTAAGCGATGACGGTGTAAAGGAAACAGGGTCGTCTTACGTCGCACGTACACAAACGTCCTCGTCCAACCGAAGCGCGATGGGCGTCCCATCAGGACGCCGACTGCAGTCATGGATGATTATCGCTGGAGGTTTTTTTTTTTTCCCCCCTCTCGCTTCTTCATATCCCATGTGTGGAATTTATTTTTCAAGCTTTTTGTTTTCAAATCTTATTTAGTTTTCTTTGCCTCTATTCCACTTATTATTTCTGCTCTAATGCCTCTTTGCTCTCCCACTCCCCTTGAAGCCTCCCTCCATGAGAGGTTTTTTTTTTTTAATTTATCACCTCTGGGTTTTGCATCACTACACATCTGTTGCTTGTCTTTTTCAGAAAGATAAAACTGAAAACTCATTGTAAATAAGCTTTTCCCCCCAGGCTTCTTAATCTGCATATATAAAATGCATGTGGCTATCCTTGATGCATCCACTTGCCTTGTTTTGTCTGTTTTTTATTTATTTTTTCTGTTGTTATCTGCAGCTCATTTATATTCCTTGATCTTTAATTGTGATTTTCTAGTGTCAATTTTTTTCACTGACTTGAACATAAAACTTATTCTAATTGTTCTAAACTTTATGCAAACTGTTAGGCTTGCACACTTCATTCAGGGGTACAACAGGGCCATAACATCATGTTTTTTCATGAGGATTTTTGAATATCTGACACGTATCCTGACAGATAACAATGGATACTCTTGTCCGATTTGAGGGCACACGGTAGATAAAGATATCTCTCTGTATTGTTTTCTAAAGTTTCATATATTCAAGAAGGGTTTGATGACTTTGTACAACACAATTTTCATTTATAAAGAATATTAAAAAGCAATATTATAGCCATAACGCCTGTGTGGACATGTGCTTATTTGCTGTCCTCTCTAAAGTCAGTCAAGAAGATGGCTCCCCTTCTCTCCCTTGTGCTTAATTAGGCAGCTGAGTATCACAGAGACCAGCTGAATGCTAATTAGCTTAGCACAATGAATGGTAGTGATAGCATACCTCTGTCTGAGGTCATCAAATAGATCGGGTTCAGGATTTCAGGATCTGATAAGTAACCGTCCTCATCCTCTCCTACAAAGTAAGTTTTTAAGGTGCTGCATTAAATCACTGGGCCCAGTCAGGAAAGTAGTTCCGGCGATGTGTCTGATTCTACAATTACAAAATCGAGAAATTTAACGCACAACCCTAGTTTTATTCATCCAGGCAATGTCTGATTTGAAGAAAAGTGTATTTGATGACTTTTGACAGAGCAATGCTATCACTTCCCACTCACTACCATTCATTGTGCTAAGCTAACTAGCGTTTAGCTGTGGGTTTCAGCAGATGATGACAAATGTAATTTGCAAAAGTTAGGATGGTCCTTTAATCTGGTCCACCTGTATAAGAAAGGGAGAGCAGCGAACTCAAGAGGGGAAAAGGTTATTAAAAAAAAAAGCTTAATCGAGTCCTGGCCCGGTTATGCAGAGCTGTAGAAATACAGTGAAAATTTAGATGTGCTTTGTGGGATGGGATTTGGTCAACTGAACACTTGCCAAAACTGAAATAGGATTATTATTTTCTGGGATTTTATATTGAGAGACAGACCAAGCACACAAACATGGTTTGGCATCAAAATTGAATCATCCAAAGAGGTGAAAAGAGATTAAGCTCTTGTGGAACTTGGCAATGCCTTTAGCTTATTAACATGTAACTTCTTGTGGGAGTTTTGGATATTAAGTCAAATGAGTAATGGCAAAGCGTATTTAAAAAGTTATTCAAACTTGCATCTCAATCGGTGAGTTCAGTACAGAGGGGCAGCAGCTGCAGATGGGCATCATGACGGAGTGAACAATTTCCCCTCCAGCTGTCCTTAGAGCAGTCAAAGTGGGTTTAGGGTGAGAAAAGACCACAGTGAAAGTTGTACTGATGATTATACCTTATCCAGTTTGGTGGACAAAAGGTTGCTCGACAAACCTGGAAATTGGATCACAACCCCCAGTAAACCTTTGCCAAATACTATGTTAAAGCAAAAATGAGGAGAATCTTGTTTTCGCCACATCTTGTTAACAGAAGTGTCAAGTAAAAGCTTGTAACATAACAGAAAACAAGTCCGGCTGTCTAGAAAATGACAAGGAACACCTAGGAGATCAAGCCGGAGACAGTACTGAGGTACAGAGGCATAATTGAGGCCACGGAGATGTCAAAGCTTCCTGGCAAGTTAAAGGAAAATTCTTTTTGTTTTTTTTCTTTTTCTTGCAACCAGCTTCTGGTGGACATAATTGCCTCAGGTTGTGTGGCGTTTAGCTCACCAGTCGAGTCCAACAAACAATCTAAACAGGTAATGACTAACAAAGACATTAGTTTATAAGTTGAGTGTGGCTGTAATGAACTAGGGTACAACATCAATATGGGCAGTATGGACACAATAAAAACAATTTTTTTATCATTATTATTACAACACGTGCATGTCAGATTTTTTTTCCAGAAAAATTCATTTTGACATATTTGATGTTTTTGCAGACTTTAGACTTTTAAAAACGATGTTCTGAGGATTCATAATGTCCAGCTGTGCAGAGAGAGTTAGCATCGATCCTGAGATCATAGGAGATTAGTAGAAGAGGAACGCTGTAAATCATTAATCAGTGTTATTCACCGAGCCAGTTGGACACGGTCAAAACTGATCCTACATCTCTTCGCCAAAAAGAACGCATAAAAAATTCACACCAATTCTGAGCGCTGCAAGTGAAGTTGTGAATTAAGCGTGCTTTTTTAACACTTCAGTGTTCATGTTTTATTCTTACACATATCAGTAGCTATCAGTTAAGAGTCGTGTTAAGAGTCATGTTATTGATCATCTCATTGTGTGTGTGTGTGTGTGTGTGTGTGTGTGTGTGTGTGTGTGTGTGTGTGTGTGTTTTCTCCACATTCATCTTCCTGCTGTGTACACCCTCTACCTCCACCAATAATGCTGGCTACACCAGCGGCTACGCTACCAATGCCAATGCTAGCTCCAAAAAGTTGTACCTGTAGCAAAGTGAAGTTGCTAACATGCTAACGTGGTCTGAACAATAACATTTTCATTTCAGTTTGATGCACCTGATGAACTTTAACTACTACATTTTTCAATAAGTGCCACAGCCATCAGGAGAAAATTATATGATTCATATTGAATTAAAAAAATGAAATGATTTTGATCTGCTGTGAAACAATTATTCCTTCAAGGATGTCAGAGAAAATTAATCAAAATTCGAAAAGCTTGTTATTAACTGGCTCAAGGCCAGTAAGACAGCGTGAGACAGTGGTCAAGTGTATTTTATTCAACCCAATAAAACTGATGAAAAACTGAGTGAGAGCAGTCATTCGTGTTGGAGGAGTTTGAATGAGTGAGAATACGAGGAGTGCATGTTGGTTGAGCCCAGCCAAGAGAGAGAGAGGGAGAGAGAGAGCAAGAAGAGTCGGCATGTACACCTTTGTGAGAGCCCAGATGGAGGGATGTGAGGAGAGACCTGCTCCCAAAAATAATTTTGTTTCTTTTTTAATCCCAGTAAAGTAAACCCTAAAAAAACATTGCAGATTGATCTCTCTTTTCTTTGAGTAGCTGGTACAGGAAACGGTAACATCCAACACTTCTGCTGGATGCACTTGCCCGGGGCCAAGGACCGCGACCTGGCATTGGACTATGGCTTTAGCTTGTCCACATTTTCCCAAATTATCAGCCTGGACCAGAATGTGGTCAAACAGGACCAGGTTATGCAGAGGATGCAACACCTAGTGGTACAATTCAGTATATCAGTCCAGGCTGGTGATCAACCCAGTCTTCTGGACTGTTTTTTTAATTTCTGCCTCCTGTATGACCCCCTGTCTGAATTGTTTGCCATTGCTGTTGACATGAATTCTTACTTACGTACGTTTTAGGGCTTTCCCATCTGCCTGCTCCTTATGGGACTGTTTCTCCGTAAATTAGAGTACATTAAAGACCATTTTTATAAACTCGCCCTCACCTCCCGTGATATCCCTGTACTTGAGTTAACTCCCTGGTTTCCTGCCTGGGTCAGTAATTGAATAACTATGACACATTAACAACCAACTGGGTCCTTCACGCCTGTTGTCCCCACGACTGCGTGGGTTCTCTCCAGGTACTCTGGCTTCCTCCAACAGACCAAAAATATGCATGTTACAGGAACTGGAGACTCTAAATTGACTGTAGGTGTTAATGTGTGTGTGTGTGTGTGCGTTTTTGTGTGTGTGTGTGTGTGTGTGTGTGTGTGTGTGCGTTTTGTGTGTGTGTGTGTGTGTGTGTGTGTGTCCGCCCTGTGATGGACTGGCAATGACCCTTAACAGGATAAGCGGGATAAACAGTGAGGTGAAAGGATGATAATAAAATATTGTGGGTCAAAAGAGATCCACATTCATAGAGACCACAGTTTTCAAAATTATCATTCAGTGAAAGTAGTCTGCACTCCAATTTATCTCAAACTGTTTAATCTGGTTTATGCCATTCCCTTCGACGGATGACATGTGTCTAAGACTGCCAACTCTGACTAAAACCCTTCCTGATTTGCATGAATGTACAGAACTCCACTATACATCCATCGTCTATACCGCTTATCCTTGATAGGGTCGGAGAGGGCCGGATCCTGTCCCAGTCCGGGACAGTATACAGACAGACAACCTTTCACACTTCCATACAGGCAAGTTAGAGTTGCCAGTTAACCTTACTGGCATGTTCTTGGTGTGTGGGAGGAAACTGGTGCGCACCATTTCTTCTATATGCATCCAAACTGTCTTTACATAGACCCAGTAAGACCCTCTCTGACTTGCTCCTGACAGCCTACATGTCTGAGCTGGAGCCACAAAATCCATCATCCTTCTTCAACTCTGCGGCTGCAGCTGTCTGATCAATGATACCACTAATAACTGCCACGCTGTCACCTCTGTCTCATCATCCCGCCTGACACAGCCAGGGGCAGCTCTCTGCAGATTGCCTCCCCAGATTAGGACTCTATTAGACAGGCTATTTACCCACATCTCCTCCCCTCAGGCTCCCCTTCATTTTGTTTTGCCACCAAAAGACCTCATGGAGGACATTATAACCTTTCTGAAAGTGAGAAATAACTGTTTCATGTTTATTTCTCTGGGGGCACCTGATAAAACTGGACTCAGTAGTTCTGTTTTGCGGTACCGCTGCAGTGAGGATCGTCTCTGAGGTTTCAACTTTGGGACTTTTCTTTCTGCAAGCACCATTTATTATTTTGCCAGTGCACACCTCCATGGCATCAATGACACACTCAGCTAAAGGTTAGCTTGTCATGTCTCCCTTTTACCCCGTGATAAATACACAGTAACACACTCGGCTCTGTGGCAGTAAGAGTAATATACACACGTCATGTGTGAACATATTTATCGTGAGGTTGCAAATTTTTAGAAGTTTTCTAATTTGGAAACTTTCCATATATGGAAATTAATTGGAAATTAGAGGGTACGTGCCTTCTCCCAGACACATAAATGGAAGCATTTTGTACTCTTTATCTGAATAAAACTTTAATGGCTTCTTTCATGCAACAACAAGAAAAACTTTTTGTGTTCTCAAGTTCACTTAAATATCATTGATCACATGTATTTCAGGGCAGTGAGGTCATCCAAACTTAGAGTCCTGGAGGTCAAATACAGGAATGTGGCCTCAAAAGACCTGGACATGAGAAGATGCTAATAATGCGTGCACGGTTAAATACTAGTTGTGTCCCCAGCTAATGATATACATACTTAGTTGAATCTGATTTGATTGACGGTTAAAACTTGAAAGTTTAGCTCAAACGTATGTAGGTGGCGTGTTCGTTTACACACCAAGCCTCATCGCACCGATGACCCGATGGTGTCTGTTAGCTTGGGTCGCTAACTTGACAGCAGCCTCTCTCAGGTGATCTTTGGCTTCATGTGACACTCCAAAACCCTTTGTTGTCAACTCCGTCCATCCATTCCTCACCGTCATCTTCCTCCACCTAATTCACTCTCAGGTTTTCCTTGCTTTCGGACTCTAGCTACCTCACAGAAGCGAAAGCTCAGCTAGCCCCTGACCAATGTGTGTCATCTTTCGCCAAATTAACTCTAGATCTGACACCAGTATCATGTTTGACGGATGAGGCAGAAAGTTAAGGCAGACTCACTCGAAGTGTACTGAGCTGAGCGATAACGAACAGTGGCGGTCACGTCAGCGTGATGCTTTATAGCCCCGCCCCCAGCCATACCAGTTACCCAAGCTTACCTACATACCACGCATTCCTGCCATGAGTTCAAATCAGGATTCTTCATTCGGATCTTCAACTATTTAGGGTCATACCTCTATCACCTCTAAATGTCTACTTTATTATTAACTCACGTATTTTCCCATCAAGTCTCATAGAAACTTTCCAACTCTTTTGCTAAACAAATAGTTCAAAATTCCTTGGATTCCCAAGTGAAATTCGTAGAAAGTTCCCTGAAATTTACAGCAAACTTTCCATCCCTGTGCAACCTTAATTTGTACAGATATCTTAGCAATAGACTGTCTGTTTTTTCCCTCCAGGCTGAATCCATGGCATGACAGAGAGTACAGAGTCCCATTAATCACCTAGTCTGGCACACTAGCCCATTACAGCACTCACTTAAACCAATCATTAGAAAAAGAAGACTCATTGCATCCCTGTCCTCCTCTGCCATTACCACTTCCATATTAATCATCCACTTCCCTGTACAGGGAGTAAAGAAGAACAAAGGTCCTCATTTACCCCAAACCAAGAGAACCAGGTTCGTTTTATCAGGCTGAGTGAGGAAGTTGGAGATATTGAAAGGTACTTTGCTTGTAATGTAAACTGATGAAATATTACTTATAGAAATGGAAATATACAACTTTAAAGACAACATCGGCTCCCAGTGCCTCATTTAATTAAGCATACGAGCCTTGAAATTCAAATGTAAAATCAATGTGGGATGATCTGCTGAGGAACGGTGTCTTTTATACTCAATTATAGGTCTTTATGCAGATACAAATGATATATTACAGTATGATAATCTAACTCTCCTGTCACTCAAATTCCCCAAAAGACAGCGAAGGTGTTTTGAATTTCCATCGCCAATCTCTCTTTACAAGGAGGGAGAAATTACTCGAGTGAATCTGGTCTCTTGCAGACCTCTCCAGGAGATTTCACTGGCAAGCGAGTAGTCCCGATAGACGGAATGGAAAAGGAAAATGTCATATTTCCTCCACCACTCTTTAATTCATGAGTCCTCTGCCTTATCAGACCTCTGGAGTCCTGACCTGTTTTACTTTCTGCAGGTGTCCATTGTGTGCGTGGGTGTTCTTCCCCCTGAAGACTTCTGTTTTTCCCTTCCCAACACTCCGCAGGCCAAGGTTCCCTCAGTTCCCCCGAGAGACTGATAGCACCTAACATATACTGAGTCAAGAGGATGGGGTGGGATAAGGTTTTCAGAATTGGCTTTCCTAAATTTGATTAGCATTTCATAGTGCTCCATTTTTTTCACCCTGCACCAAGGGCAAGCAGTGGGATTATGCGGTCTAATTCACATGTGCCTGATGTGCGTAAAAATAGCGTTAGTGAAAGTATTTAGCATTTATTTTAAACTGCCATGGGTGGCAGGTTGTCACTGGACAATACAAACAACTCCAGACAGCTTAACTTGCAGGGTAATTAATTGCAATCACAGCCATAATTTCTATTGGAAATATTAACATTTTACTCCCCAAATTGGCTGCTGAGGTCTGGGAAGTTTTGCTAAATAGGATGCCAGTGGGGTGAGAAAAACAAGTAAGTCAGTTGATCTTGCAATTAATCACTAATTAATTAAACACAATATCCATGTTTGTGATTGAGTATGAATAAAACCAGAGTGGGTTAATAGCACTGTGATTGAATCTAATCAAATGAAAGTGGAGCAGTTAAAGTATAATTACAAAGGGCACTGAAGATTGTGGACGGACTTTTAGTTGGAGCCATAAGTCATGACATTGATCAGAGAGGATGAGCAAAGACGCCGGCTATCAGGAAAGAGTGCCGGCGAATGATAGATCCCAGGTCAGACGGATCACTCCCTGTCACACCAACGTCTGCGTTCAAAACGTTGTCAACTGGAAATTATGCCATGTATCTATTGGTAGATTGATCTCAAGGGGGAACCATTCATTCGCTTCAGCTTAAACATAATGTGCACAATATCGTTTAAAATCGTTTGCACTGACAGCAACATGCAGATGGATCATTCAAGGCAGTCAAGGTGTCTCACCATAGTTGCTCATGTGGAATATTGTGAGGGTGAGAGGTGTTACCTAAACACAACTTTCCATCAATCATAGCTGGCAGAGTAACGTTTAAAACCAGGGAAACACGGCTGACAATTCAGCATCCATTTGTCTCGTCCTTCATTATTGTCTTCCTCCATTTGCATCGATTGGCGACAGAAAAATGAATGTCGGTAGTGAGAGGAAAGATTTAGAATAAAAAAAGGATAGGTATGTGGTTGTGCTGGGGGGGGGGGGGGGGGCTGAGAGACATTTAGGGACAGAAACCAGACTGAAGACCGGTCAAATGGGGACAAAAGCTGTGTAAAGCATGAATAAATCTTTTTTTGTTGTTGTTGTCCATCCATTTTCTATACCGCTTATCCATTAAGGGCTGGGGGGGGGGGGTTCCTACAGTTATATTTTCAAATACTGTTTTTTTTTTTTAGCTTTAAGCTTATGGTGTCCCATGACAACCAACTACAAATAGACAAAAAGTCCAAAAACAACCTTTTCCAAACTCTCACAAGAATCTTCCGGTATAACCTGCGCTCAGTTTCGTCAGCTTCAAGCTAAATATAAAAGGCCGGCTCTTTCTGCATTCAATTCAAGACACCTACGAATGAATATTTCAAAGGCAATACATTTTTGAAGTATCACTTCAAGGTCAAGGTTAGTAAAGTCAGAGTTAGTCTTAGTCTGCAGGAAGTTAATGCATGTGTTTAACTTTTAACTTGTGGGATCCTTTGTGGTTTCTGGAGCCAAAATGTTTTTCTTTATAAGTAGAAATGATTGTTTGAGGCTTATGACTTGGTTTTACTGTTAGGATTAGTTTAGGGGCACAGTTTAAGCATTCAGCTGTAAATGTCAAAGTACCTCTTCTGATGTTTTTAAACCTGGGCCCTATTTGCCCATATTTCAGGCTCCAAATGATTAATGTAATGTCAAACTTGTTTGAATCGCTCCACTACTGAGCAAGAACCCTGTGACCAGCAACAATAAAACAACTGAAATGAAGCAAATTTCACACCAAAGTGAAATCTGTTTTGTTTGTTGTTCCGTTTGTGTCTGTGAGACATTTAGACATGACATGACATCGTGTGGAGAGCGATGACTTACACAAAGTCAACAGTGTAAAAAGTCAACCTCCCCACATTGTGCAGCGCTTTCAGAAACGACCTCTGGGGGACACACTTACGTTACTGGCTAGTTATGCTGCATAGCACCATGTTAACAGTGACCATTTGGACCAGAGGAAAGAATTATTAAAGAATTATTAAGAACTAAAGTCTGTTCCAAAAGAGAAGAGACCTACATTTGCAATCTTGCATTGACCTGGTGTAATCTGTTCTCCGGGGGAATGTACCAGTTAGTCTGACACAAAAGCTGCGTTCCCAATGGATGACTCTGATTTTGGGGTCAGTGATTAGGGTTAGGCAATGCATGGTTAGGCTAAAATCTACTGGAAGTGGAGGCAAGATTAGAGAAGACAAAAAGTCAGATGACTGCGAGAGAAACGTGCATGCAGGGTATGCATGTTCATAATGACCCAGGTTAAGTGTAGGTTTGGCCCTCGACCAGCTGCCCCTGGTCACAGGGAGGTCAAGTAGGCCACATCCATCAGCAAAGAAATGCAGGATAGGTTCTTAAATGGCTCTTTCCTCCCCTTGCAGCCACTACAGAGTGATGACGGCCTTGTCTGAGATAGAGGCCGATCCATTGGTCTGATTTGTGGCCAGTGGGGCAATTTCAATACCCGTCTTTGGCTTGATAGATGAGGCCCCTCTTTGATAAAGGGCCAATTTGCCATTGGGCCAATAGTGATGAAATTGCAGCAGCCGCCTTTATTTTGTCCTCTCCTCAATCCACTGCAAAAACAAGGCTGAATGGGGGAACCAATTTATGCAAAGTAGGCACAGTCAAAAACTGAGCTGGTAGTAGAAGAGACTCTCTTTGATCACAAGCCCACATCCTGTTTCTTTAAACAGCAACAGACAAATTTTCACACACACGAGTGTCAGAAAAACAAATAAAAATAGCTTTGGGTGAAGGCTCGGCTTCTCCACAGCAGACACGGAATATCAAGACTCTCAGTCAATAGGCTCAATTCAACTGCGGTTAAAATAAGAGCGAAAAAAAAAGGATTCACATCAGCTGCTCTTGAGTTCACACTGGATAATTGTGAATGACAGGTGAGAGAAGCATCAACCTGGAAATCAATAATCAGAAAAGATTTGATGCCTTGTTCACTGTAACTGCGCCTGACAGGATGGCAAATGTATCCGCCATTTCTGCTGAAGATACCTAAGATCCGGCTCCTTGAAAAGCAGCAGCAGCAATACAGGCTGGAATTCTCTGGAGAAGTGTATAGTCTGGAGGATCCATATGTATCGTTTCAATTTTGAGAAGTCAAGCACCCCAAATTGCTGAAAAGCCTTCGGGAGCACTGTACTCATCTGTGTTCATTCCCACTACGGTTCCACAGTAATTAGGACCATATGTGCTTTAGATGATGGAATTGAGGACGAGGAAGTCGGTTTTATCGAAGTATGCTGAGCACAACAAGGAAAAGAATCAATAGATGAAGGGCCTTAGAGTGATACTTCACCCAATTCTGCTCAATTTGAGTATACAAGAGGATACAGAAGGTGTGGAGTATACTTGAGGATCACTACAGAGTTGGTAAACAGACGATTGGTTATATTTTGTTGTTGTTACTCTTCGGTCTCCATCAGCATCCAGAAACAATGTGGCGAGCTAAAGTTTCTGATGTCTGGATCCACCAAATGCAAGGGGGGGGGGGGGGATTTAATGAATCAAAGAGGTCTAATGTTGAGGAACTGATGAAACAAATCATCATATTTCATTTCAAGGTGACTCCTTTCTGTCCGCGTGTTGAAGTGTGTAAATCATGCGCAGTCGTCTTGAACTTGAGAACAGCAAAGTTCTCATCCAGGGGAAATCTCTGACGTTGCAAAGACACGCAACTTTTTTCCGTTTACAGACGATGCCTGTTTTTAGTGTTGCGTGATGAAATTCAAATCGGTGACCACACAGAGACGAGACTCACTGACCCAGTGTTTTAGAATCAAGTGATAGACGACAGATTATTTGTCGGAACATGGAGAATATGTTGAGTGTCAGGAGTTGTTGACGCAAAAGGCAAAATTGTGATTCTTCTGATCACAACACCCGTGCGTATGGCAGGCCTGCGGAGAGAAAAATCACGCTTCAACCTGTCGGACAGACTGAGTCTTAATGCACTTGACAACTTCCTTTGGTTAATTACTTTTCAGTAACTCATCATTGTGGGGTTTTTGTTTGTTTGGTTTTTTTAAAATCTAAAATAAGTCTCTAGACTGTATGAATAATGTTTGTTTTTTAACAAGCTCTTTCTGCATTCTGGAATCACAAATAAGTAATGCAGGAGCGAGGGGGGAAAAAAAATAAACTTTTTTTTTTTCCTTCCACTTTTTTCCTCAAATTACTCCTTTTGGGTGAAGTATCACTTTTGAGACACTAAAAATAAAGTTTACCCTCTGACACACATATTTCTAATGAAAAGAGCAGCACATGAATATCTTACATCATCTTCCCTTACAGACCCAAAAGGAAGATAGAATTCTTCCATCTACAAAACAATGGAACTTTTGCTCTGGAGATCAAGAGCTTTTCTCCTTTAAATCAGAAGTTATACCACATAATCACACCTTTTTCCAAAAGTAGGTTTCAAAGAGCCCTTTTTTTGGGTGTGTATTGGGGGGGGGGGGGGGGGGCAGCTCATTTTACATTCCCGACCTCTTTTTCAACCTCTCTGAATGATCCCTGCTAGAAGTTGGATTAACCAGGCCGATCTTGTTTTCATCCTGTAATCTGGTTAATCAATGTTGTTTTCCTCACATGAGGGTCCTCATTCACGGCCACCAGCTGAGAGGACAATCAGGCCAGCTATTCCTGGTCACAGGCCTGGGGGGACCCTCTGCCTGCATGCTTTACAATGTTCAGTCGTAACGCAGAGCACGCCAACTTTTGTAGACATTCATTTTTCTACAATCCTCCCCGGATCCAGACAAGAAGATAGATACCCCTCTGAGTGCATGAGGGAGCTGAGACCCACCGCTGACTGCTCGTAAGTTTCGTGCGATGAATGCTTGTGGGCGGGAATTGTTAGCACAGCTCAGTCAAACGTAGTCAAATACAAATTTGCCTCCACATTTGCCCGAATGAATCCATCTTGGATTGTACACAACATTTGTTGTTGAAACCACGAGACGCTGTAATTACATTCAACGTCAAATATTGATCTGAATTACTTTCTTGAGGCTGCAGTGATTTGGCACACATAAAACCCATCGTAACTTTTCCATCAAAAACAAAAGCTTGTTTATGATTCCAAGAGTGGCGGCTGCCACGTATTACGGCTGACTTCGATGCAAACCAAGATCCTGAACTTGATCTACGTGATGACTTTTGATGCGGGTATGCTAACACTTCTCATCCATTGCCATTCTTTGTGCTAAGCTAACTAGCATTCAGCTGGTCCATGTGGGACCTAGGAGAGAAGGGAATCCATCTTCTTCTCTGGTTCTAGAGAGGATAGACAATTAAAAAATTGTGTTCCTGTAAAGGTTCTGTACTCAAGAAGACAATGAAATACATCAGAGGTCTATTCTTGCATATAATTGTATTTTTTGTGGGTTTTATAATGTGATGTATTATTTGTCATATCTGAAGTGAGACGCATCAAGCAGTGAACCAGTCTGCACATGAATACAGGATCACCAAAGAAGGGTTTATGTCCCAATCTGATTTATTAAGATGAAGAAGTTTTAGGGAGCTAAATGAACTGTTTCAGTCAGGTTTTCTTCTTACTTTTTAATCCCTTTATTAGGGCCTGAGCCAGAAGGTACTTCTGGGCGAAGACCCTATTATGTTTCGAAGTCAGAGAGACACGAAGTCAGCGCTAAAAGCAGTAAAAACACACACTTAGGAGCATCACAGGCCTCTAAAAACATCACAGGGGTGTCCGGGGGGGGGGGACAGGGGGGTGAGGTCTCCCATTGAAAACAATGGTGGCACAAATTGTATCTAAAATTGCTTCGTTTTTTTCTTATTAGGGCCTGAGCCAGAAGGTACTTCTGGGCGAAGACCCTATTATGTTTCGAAGTCAGAGAGACACGAAGTCAGCGCTAAAAGCAGTAAAAACACACACTTAGGAGCATCACAGGCCTCTAAAAACATCACAGGGGGGTCCGGGGGGGGACAGGGGGGTGAGGTCTCCCATTGAAAACAATGGTGGCACAAATTGTATCTGAAATTGCTGCGTTTTATTATTATTATTATTATTATTAGGGCCTGAGCCAGAAGGTACTTCTGGGCGAAGACCCTATTATGTTTCGAAGTCAGAGAGACACGAAGTCAGCGCTAAAAGCAGTAAAAATACACACTTAGGAGGATCACAGGCCTCTAAAAACATCACAGGAGGGTCCGGGGGGGGAGAGGGGGGTGAGGTCTCCCATTGAAACCTATGGTGGCAAAAATTATATCTGAAACTGTTAAGTTTTTTTCACTATTATTCTTTCTTTCTTTCACGCCAAGTAAATCCTTTATTTGAACCCCTGAACATGTATGAAATTCGCTGAAATTTTGCACACTCGTCCGGTCTGGCGAAAAATTTTATATTTAAAAAAAAAAATTCGCAAAAACTCAATAGCGCCACCTAGGGAGCCAAAAAACTCGCAAAAAATTTGGAGCGCTATAACTGCTTGCACGAATGTCCCACAGACATGGGACCAACACCGTTGCACTCGTCTCATCAAGACGAAAAATTCATACGCTCTGACCTCTCACCTATCTACAACACAATGTCCACAAATTGGACAAAACTGTCAAAATGAGGACTTTTGCTCCTCCCCGAACAAAATCTATCTCCTCCTAAACCGTAAATGGCATCGCTTCCAAACTTTCACACATTACTCTCCCAACTGTGCTCTTCAAAAATCTTTAAAGGCTAATATACTACGCGCTCGGTTCCCATTTTATAAGCCGTCAAAGTCGGGGAGACACGTTTTACGTTACAATGGAAGTCAATGGGGAGGCTGTGTCCTCTCATGGTACATACTCTCAAACAAATGCTTCTCACGTCTACACTGAAACTCTCACAGCTTCACAAAACACACCACTGGATTCCTCAGAAAAATCCCTACAAAAATATGGGGTTACATTGCACTTTGAAGCAACATATGCAGAGTTATTTGACTTTCACACACTGAAAATGTGGATTTTTCAGCTGCTCTCCACTCTAGCACAGATGGCAGAGATTTGTTTACTGTAGTCATGGAAACCACAATTGGAGGGTCTCTGCCCTCATGTACATACTCTCAAACAAACACTTGTAGCTTCTAAACTAAATGACTCACACCTTCAGAAAACACACCATTGAATTCCTGAGAAAAAACTCTACAGACTGATGTCTTTACTTTCAAATTTTGACCAACATATGCTGAGTTATGACTGTGTTTCACAGTCAAACTGCCAAATCATCCTCTGCTCTCCACTCTGACACAGATGGCAGAGAGCGAGCAGAGAAGGGAGGGGCTCTTAAATGGCCGGCTCTCAACTCTGCACTCACACTGTGCAGCGAACTGAGGCTCGTATCTCCTAAACTACAAGGCCTAGGGATTTGCCGATTACACCGTTGGATTGGGGCCGGCGATCCGGCCGCGGTTAGGCGGGGGCTCAGGCCCTAACAACGCTGCTTGCAGCTTTAATTATTCTTTCTTTCTTCCGCTGCACTTTAACGCTTAATTACACCCCTTAAACATGCATGAAATTCGTTGAAATTTGGCACGCACGTCCGGTCTGGCGAAAAATTTTATATTTAAAAAAAAAAATTTGCAAAAACTCAATAGCGCCACCTAGGGAGCCAACAAACTCGCAACAAATTTGGAGCACTGTAACTGCTTGCACGAATGTCCCACAGATATGGGACCAACACCGTTGGACTCGTCTCATCAAGACGAACAATTCTTACACTCTGACCCCTCACCTATCTCCAACAGAATGTCCACAAAATGGACAAAACTGTCAAAATCAGGACTTTTTTTACTCCCCGAACAAAATCTATCTCCTCCTAAACCGTAAATGCCAGGGCTTCCAAACTTTCACACATTACTCTCCCAACTGTGCTCTTCAAAAATCGTCAAAGGTTTTAATACTACGCGCTCGGTTTGGATTTTATGAGCCGTCAAAGTGGGGGAGACACATTTCACGCTTACAATGGAAGTCTATGGGGAGAGCGTGTCCTCTCAGGGTACATACTCTCGAACAAATGCTTCTCACGTCTACAATATACATCGCAAAGCTTTTAAAAACACACCACTGTATTCCTGACAAAAATCCCTACAAAAATATGGTATTTTGTGTTACTTTTGACCAACGTAGGCCGAGTTATTCAGCTTTTACACACTACATTTCTCTGAATCCTCCACTCTCTCCACTCTAGCACAGATCAAAGAAAGTGCAGCGGGGGAGGGGTTCTTAAAGGGCCAGCTGGCAGCTCTGCTCTCAGCTCTGCTCTCAGCTCTGACAGAGATGGCAGAGAGCGAGCAGAGAAGGGAGGGGCTCTTAAAGGGCCAGCTCTCAGCTCTGCACTCACACTGTGCAGCACACTGAGGCTCGTATCTCCTAAACTACAAGGCCTAGGGATTTGCCGATTACACCGTTGGATTGGGGCCGGTGTCAAGGACGCGGCCGTAGGCCGCGCGGGGGCTCAGGCCCTAACAACGCTGCTTGCAGCTTTAATTAGGGCCTGAGCCAGAAGGTACTTCTGGGCGAAGACCCTATTATGTTTCGAAGTCAGAGAGACACGAAGTCAGCGCTAAAAGCAGTAAAAACACACACTTAGGAGCATCACAGGCCTCTAAAAACATCACAGAGGGGTCCGGGGGGGGAGAGGGGGGTGAGGTCCCCCATTGAAACCTATGGTGGCAAAAATTTTATCTGAAATTGTAAAGTTTTTTGGTATTATTTTTCTTTCTTTCTTCCACGCCAAGTAAATCCTTTATTTGAACCCCTGAACATGCATGAAATTCGCTGAAATTTTGCACACACGTCCGGTCTGGCGAAAAATTTTATATTTAAAAAAAAAAATTCAAAAAAACTCAATAGCGCCACCTACAGAGCAAAAAAACTAAAAAAAAAATAGAATCATTATAACTGCTTCCACGAATGTCCCACACACACGGGACCAACACCGTCGCACTCGTCTCATCAAGACGAAAATTTCATACGCTCTGACCTCTCACCTATCTACAACACAATGTCCACAAATTGGACAAAACTGTCAAAATGAGGACTTTTGCTCCTCCCCGAACAAAATCTATCTCCTCCTAAACCATAAATGGCACCGCTTCCAGACTTTCACACATTACTCTCCCAACTGTGCTGATTAAAAGTTGTTCAAGGTTAATATACTACGCGCTCGGTTTGGATTTTATAAGCCGTCAAAGTCGGGGAGACACGTTTCACGCTTACAATGGAAGTCAATGGGGTGGCCGTGTCCTCTCATGGTACAAACTCTCGAACAAATGCTTCTCACGTCTAAACTAAAACTCTCACAGCTTCACAAAACATACCAGTCGATTCCTCAGAAAAATCTCTACAAAAATATGGTATTATATCCCACTTCCAAGCAACATATGCGGAGTTATTTGCTTTTCACACACTAAAAATGTACACTTTTCGGTTGCTCTCCACTCTAGCACAGATGGCAGAGATTTGTTTACTGTAGTCATGGAAACCACAATTGGAGGGTCTCTGCCCTCATGTACATACTCTCAAACAAACACTTGTAGCTTTTAAACTAAAACACTCACACCTTCAGAAAACACACCATTGAATTCCTGAGAAAAAACTCTACGCACTGATGTCTTTACTTTCAACTTTTGACCCACATATGCTGAGTTATGACAGTGTTTCACAGTTAAACTGCCAAATCCTCCTCTGCTCTCCACTCTGACAGAGATGGCAGAGAGCGAGCAGAGAAGGGAGGGGCTCTAAAATGGCCGGCTCTCAGCTCTGCAGTCACGCTGTGCAGCGCACTGAGGCTCGTATCTCCTAAACTACAAGGCCTAGGGATTTGCCGATTACACCGTTGGATTCGGGCCGGCGATCCGGCCGCGGTTAGGCGGGGGCTCAGGCCCTAACAACGCTGCTTGCAGCTTTAATTAGGGCCTGAGCCAGAAGGTACTTCTGGGCGAAGACCCTATTATGTTTCGAAGTCAGAGAGACACGAAGTCAGCGCTAAAAGCAGTAAAAACACACACTTAGGAACATCACAGGCCTCTAAAAACATCACAGGGGGGTCCGGGGGGGGACGGGGGGTGAGGTCCCCCATTGAAACCTATGGTGGCAAAAATTATATCTGAAATTGTTAAGTTTTATTATTATTTTTTTTCTTTGTTTCATCCGACGCCTCTTTGACGCTTAATTTGACCCCCTAGACATTTATGAAATTCGCTGAAATTCGGCACACACGTCCGGTCTGGCGAAAAATTTTATATTTTAAAAAAAAATTTCGCAAAAACTCAATAGCGCCACCTAGGGAGCCAAAAAACTCGCAAAAAATTTGGAGCGCTATAACTGCTTGCACGAATGTCCCACAGACATGGGACCAACACCGTTGGAATCGTCTCATTAAGACGAAAAATTCATACACTCTGACCTCTCACCTATCTACAACACAATGTCCACAAATTGGACAAAACTGTCAAAAAAAGGAATTTTTTACTCCCCGAACAAAATCTATCTCCTCCTAAACCGTAAATGGCACCGCTTCCAGACTTTCACACACTACTCTCCCAACACTGCTCTTCAAAAATCTTTAAAGGCTAATATACTACGCGCTCGGTTTGGATTTTATAAGCCGTCAAAGTCGGGGAGACACGTTTCACGCTTACAATGGAAGTCAATGGGGTGGCCGTGTCCTCTCATGGTACAAACTCTCGAACAAATGCTTCTCACGTCTAAACTAAAACTCTCACAGCTTCACAAAACATACCAGTCGATTCCTCAGAAAAATCTCTACAAAAATATGGTATTATATCCCACTTCCAAGCAACATATGCGGAGTTATTTGCTTTTCACACACTAAAAATGTACACTTTTCGGTTGCTCTCCACTCTAGCACAGATGGCAGAGATTTGTTTACTGTAGTCATGGAAACCACAATTGGAGGGTCTCTGCCCTCATGTACATACTCTCAAACAAACACTTGTAGCTTTTAAACTAAAACACTCACACCTTCAGAAAACACACCATTGAATTCCTGAGAAAAAACTCTACGCACTGATGTCTTTACATTCAACTTTTGACCAACATATGCTGAGTTATGACAGTGTTTCACAGTTAAACTGCCAAATCCTCCTCTGCTCTCCCCTCTGACACAGATGGCAGAGAGCGAGCAGAGAAGGGAGGGGCTCTGAAAGGGCCGGCTCTCAACTCTGCACTCGCACTGTGCAGCGAACTGAGGCTCGTATCTCCTAAACTACAAGGCCTAGGGATTTGCCGATTGCACCGTTGGATTCGGGCCGGCGATCCGGCCGCGGTTAGGCGGGGGCTCAGGCCCTAACAACGCTGCTTGCAGCTTTAATTAGGGCCTGAGCCAGTCCCTGGCGAAGACCCTATTATGTTTCGAAGTCACACTCGCCACTTCAAAAGTAAATTTGACCCCCTAAACATGCATGAAAACTCACCAAATTTGGTAAGCACATCAGGTGCGGCGAAAAATTCGATAATTAAAAAAAAAAGAGGCGCTCTACTCAATAGCGCCACCTACATACACAAAAAACCACGCCACAGACTGTAGGAATGTCCTACAGACATGGGACAAACACCATTGAACTCGTCTCATCAAGACGGATAAATCATACACTCACACCCCTGACCTAACTGTAACAGGATGTCCACAATTTGGACACGAATGTCTAATTTTGGACAATTTTGCGCCCCGAACAAAATCTATCTCCTCCTAAACCGTAAATGCCAGGGCTTCCAAACTTTCACACATTACTCTCCCAACTGTGCTCTTCAAAAATCTTTAAAGGCTAATATACTACGCGCTCGGTTTGGATTTTATGAGCCGTCAAAGTGGGGGAGACACTTTTCGCCTTACAATGGAAGTCTATGGGGAGAGCGTGTCCTCTCAGGGTACATACTCTCAAACAAATGCTTCTCACATCTACACCATACATTCCACAGCTTTTAAAAACACACCACTGTATTCCTGACAAAAATCCCTACAAAAATATGGTATTTTGTGTGACTTTTGACCAACGTATGCCGACTTATTCAGCTTTTACACACTATATTTCTCTGAATCCTCCACTCTCTCCACTCCAGCACAGATCAGACACAGTGCAGCGGGGGAGGGGTTCTTAAAGGGCCAGCTGGCAGCTCTGCTCTCAGCTCTGCTCTCAGCTCTGACACAGATGGCAGAGAGCGAGCAGAGAAGGGAGGGGCTCTTAAAGGGCCGGCTCTCAGCTCTGCACTCACACTGTGCAGCGCACTGAGGCTCGTATCTCCTAAACTACAAGGCCTAGGGATTTGCCGATTACACCGTTGGATTGGGGCCGGTGTCAAGGACGCGGCCATAGGCCGCGCGGGGGCTCAGGCCCTAACAACGCTGCTTGCAGCTTTAATTAGGGCCTGAGCCAGAAGGTACTTCTGGCGAAGACCCTATTATGTTTGCTCGGCAGAGCAACACATTAGCAGCACTAAAAACACTAAAAACACACACTAAACAGTGTCCCAGGCCCCCCCAACACCCATGAGGCAACTGGGCCAGACGACCCGGAGCCAGTTTTCACATACACACCCATTCAAAACCTGGTATTATACTGTTCTTGCTCTCAATGAGTGCGCGCTATATGCGCATAATGCGCATAACGCGCATAATCTAATTTGACCCCCTGAACATGCATGAAATTCGCTGAATTTCGGCACAATCGTTCGGTATGTCTCAACATTCACTAATCAAAAACAAAAACGCCACAAAAGTCTATAGCGCCACCTAGGGAGCCACACAAAAAAAAGATAATTTTTTTAATTTCGCGCGCTATAACTCCTCACACAAAACTCCCACAGACATGGGACCAACACCGTTGGACTCGTCTCATCAAGACGAACAATTCTTACACTCTGACCCCTCACCTATCTCCAACAGAATGTCCACAAATTGGACAAAACTGTCAAAATCAGGACTTTTTTTACTCCCCGAACAAAATCTATCTCCTCCTAAACCGTAAATGCCAGGGCTTCCAAACTTTCACACATTACTCTCCCAACTGTGCTCTTCAAAAATCTTTAAAGGCTAATATACTACGCGCTCGGTTTGGATTTTATAAGCCCTCAAAGTGGGGGAGACACGTTTCACGCTTACAATGGAAGTCAATGGGGAGGCCGTGTCCTCTCATGATACATACTCTCGAACAAATGCTTCTCACGTCTATACCATACATCGCACAGCTTTTAAAAACATATCACTGTATTCCTGACAAAAATCCCTACAAAAATATGGTATTTTGTGTGACTTTCCACCAACGTAGGCCGAGTTATTCAGCTTTTACACACTACATTTCTCTTAATCCTCCACTCTCTCCACTCTAGCACAGATCAAAGAAAGTGCAGCGGGGGAGGGGTTCTTAATGGGCCAGCTGGCAGCTCTGCTCTCAGCTCTGCTCTCAGCTCTGACAGAGATGGCAGAGATTTGTTTACTGTAGTCATGGAAACCACAATTGGCACTTCTCTGCCCTCATGTACATACTCTCATACAAACACTTGTCGCTTCTAAATTAAAACACTCACACCTTCAGAAAACACACCATTGAATTCCTGAGAAAAAACTCTACGAACTGATGTCTTTACATTACACTTTTGACCAACATATGCAGAGTTATGACTGTGTTTGTCAGTAAAACTGCCAAATCCTCCTCTGCTCTCCACTCTGACAGAGATGGCAGAGAGCGAGCAGAGAAGGGAGGGGCTCTTAAAGGGCCGGCTCTCAGCTCTGCACTCACACTGTGCAGCGCACTGAGGCTCGTATCTCCTCAACTACAAGGCCTAGGGATTTGCCGATTACACCGTTGGATTCGGGCCGGTGTCAAGGACGCGGCCGTAGGCCGCGTGGGGGCTCAGGCCCTAACAACGCTGCTTGCAGCTTTAATTATTCTTTATTATCTCGCCCAATAAAACCTTAATTACACCCCCTGAACATGCATGAAATTCGCTGAATTTTTGCACGCACGTCCGGTCCGGCGAAAAATTTTATATTTTAAAAAAAAATTTCACGCAATACTCAACAGCGCCACCTAGCAAGCCAAAAACACGTTTACGTCAATAACTTCCCAGAGGAATGTCCCACAGACATGGTACCAACACCGGTGGATTCGTCTCATCAACACGAAAAATTCGTACACTCTGACCCCTGACCTATCTACAACACAATGTCCACAATTTGGACACAAACGTCCAATTTTTCACCATCGCACCCTCCGAACAAAATCTATCTCCTCCTAAACCGTAAATAGCATCGCTTCCAAACTTTCACACATTAATCACACAACTGTGCTCTTCAAAAATCTTTAAAGGCTAATATACTACGCGCTCGGTTTGGATTTTATAAGCCATCAAAATGGGGGAGACACGTCTACGTTACAATGGAAGTCAATGGGGAGGCCGTGTCCTCTCATGGTACATACTCTCGAAAAATGCTTCTCACGTCTATACCATACATCGCACAGCTTTTAAAAACATATCACTGTATTCCTCACAAAAATCCCTACAAAAATATGGTATTTTGTGTTACTTTTGACCAACGTATGCCAAGTTATTCAGCTTTTACACACTACATTTTTCTGAATCCTCCACTCTCTCCACTCTAGCACAGATCAAAGAAAGTGCAGCAGGGGAGGGGTTTTTAATGGGCCAGCTGGCAGCTCTGCTCTCAGCTCTGCTCTCAGCTCTGACAGAGATGGCAGAGATTTGTTTACTGTAGTCATGGAAACCACAATTGGAGCTTCTCTGCCCTCATGTACATACTCTCAAACAAACACTTGTAGCTTCTAAAGTAAAACACTCACACCTTCAGAAAACACACCATTGAATTCCTGAGAAAAAACTCTACGCACTGATGTCTTTACATTCAACTTTTGACCAACATATGCTGAGTTATGACTGTGTTTCATAGTATAACTGCCAAATCCTCCTCTGCTCTCAGCTCTGACACAGATGGCAGAGAGCGAGCAGAGAAGGGAGGGGCTCTTAAATGGCCGGCTCTCAGCTCTGCAGTCACACTGTGCAGCGAACTGAGGCTCGTATTTCCTAAACTACAAGGCCTAGGGATTTGCCGATTACACCGTTGGATTCGGGCCGGCGATCCGGCCGCGGTTAGGCGGGGGCTCAGGCCCTAACAACGCTGCTTGCAGCTTTAATTATTATTATTCTTTCTTTCTTCCGCGAACTCTTAAATCCTTAATTTGACCCCCTGAACATATATGAAATTCGCTGAAATTTGGCACGCACGTCCGGTCCGGCGAAAAATTCGATATTTAAAAAAAAAAATTCGCAAAAACTCAATAGCGCCACCTAGGGAGTCAAAAAACTCGCAAAAAATTGGGAGCGCTATAACTGCTTGCACGAATGTCCGACAGACATGGGACCAACATCATTGGACTCGTCTCATCAAGACGAAAATTTCGTACACTCTGACCTCTCACCTATCTGCAACAGAAAGTCCACAAATTGGACAAAACTGTCAAAATGAGGAGTTTTTGATCTCCCCAAACAAAATCTATCTCCTCCTAGGCCGTTAATGGTATCGCTTCCACACTTTCACACATTAATCACACAACTCTGCTCTTCGAAAATCTTTAAAGGTTTTTTCAAAACTTAATCGGTTCCCATTTTATAAGCCATCAAAGTCGGGGAGACACGTTTCACGCTTACAATGGAAGTCAATGGGGAGGCCGTGTCCTCTCATGGTACATACTCTCGAACAAATGCTTCTCACGTCTAAACTAAAACTCTCACAGCTTCACAAAACACACCACTGGATTCCTCAGAAAAATCTCTACAAAATTATGGAATTATATTCCACTTCCAAGCAACATGTGCAGAGTATTTTGCTTTTCACACACTAAAAATGTACACTTTTCAGCTGCTCTCCACTCCTGCACAGATGGCAGAGATTTGTTTACTGTAGTCATGGAAACCACAATTGGAGGGTCTCTGCCCTCATGTACATATTCTCAAACAAACACTTGTAGCTTCTAAACTAAAACACTCACACCTTCAGAAAACACACCATTGAATTCCTGAGAAAAAACTCTACGCACTGATGTCTTTACATTCCACTTTTGACCAACATATGCTGAGTTATGACTGTGTTTGTCAGTAAAACTGCCAAATCCTCCTCTGCTCTCCACTCTGACAGAGATGGCAGAGAGCGAGCAGAGAAGGGAGGGGCTCTTAAAGGGCCGGCTCTCAGCTCTGCACTCGCACTGTGCAGCGAACTGAGGCTCGTATCTCCTAAACTACAAGGCCTAGGGATTTGCCGATTACACCGTTGGATTGGGGCCGGCGATCCGGCCGCGGTTAGGCGGGGGCTCAGGCCCTAACAACGCTGCTTGCAGCTTTAATTAACTTTTCTGCTTTGAATTCACATGACGAGTGATTCACAGCTGACCCACTAAAATTCAAATGAGTTTTTAAAAATCGTTTAAAAAAAAACAAAACATGACAATGAGTGTGGCTCTTTTTTTTTTTTTTTCTTTCCCCACTGCAAATTGGACTTATCTTTACGCACCGATATGGAGGGGGAAGTGTGATACTAGATGCTGGAGGGGAAGGTTTTGAATCCACAGTGACAAAATTAGATTTATTTACCAGCTATTTGTTAATCATTTTGTCCAGGCCCACTAATTTCCGGGCAGAATGGGGAACTCTGAGGATGTTTGTTGGTGTGTGTGTGTGTGTGTGTGGGGGGGGGGGGGGTTTAAATCAAAGCAGGATGTAATCAGCCATGCAGGGTGTTGAGCTGTCCCTGGGGGATTTAATACACCATTACTTAAAGCAGGGCATATCAATGTGAAAACGCAACACCAGCCATGTATCAAACACGAGCTATCACACATCGCCTGATTTATGATCTCGCAGGATGTTTGTTTTTTAAGATATTTTTCAGTTGACTTTATAATCTTTTTTGTATTTGCTCTGTAATTTAATTTAACAATTTCCCCCAAAAAGGAACCCTTTTTTTTTTTGGTTTTTATTTTTGGTCTTATCATAAATTAATTCTCAAAAATTGCAGTTACAGAGAAACCCATTCATGTAATTCCAATTAAGCCCAAATAAAGCTGTTTTTTTTTCTTTAAAAGCCTTGACCTGCAGCAGATTACTGCAATTTAAGAGCACATTTTCTGTTTGTATCCCAAAAGTCAGAAAAGGCATCTCTGTATCTGCTGCTGCGGCTCCCCTGATGATCGTGTCAGACAGAGAAAAAGGTTCTTATCACACACGTTTACTTCACAAGAATCACAAGCAGTTGCGCAAGTTCGTTATCTCGCCTGTTTGTCCCGTAAGAGTGGAGAGAAAATGGCATCCTCAGCAATCCTGTCTGGATAAGAAAAATAGATAAACTCTCCAACTATTCAAATCACAGAAATTGGAGGATGTAATCTTCAGCTGATCTACAGTTAAAAGAAGCTTTCCTTTTAAAATGTGGCGCACAGTGCCATCTGCTGAGGTAACATCACCCACCTAACTGCACTGTACAGCTCTTGTTTTTAACTCCTCTTCCCCCTCCCCCTCCCCCTCCCCCTCCTCCTCTCCATTATCATTGTGAGGTGGGCTTCATGTGAAAGCCTGTAATATGCCCAATAATGAGTTTGACAGTTACAAAATTTGTTATTTCCCATGAAGAGGAAATTAAATTCATTATATTAAAAATAAAACCCAGCACATTTGATTTTGAAGTAGTTATGTTGTTGAGTTCAGCTGGTTGAAAGAGGGTCAGGCTGGCTCCAATCGTCTTTGAAAACAGGAAACTTACATTCATTAAAATGATTCGTCTTTAAATGACCGGTTTATTAACCTGAGGTCCAGGTCTAAGTTTCAGCTGCTCTCCTGTCAGGTTGTCCTTGGAAAACAGGGATGAAACTTATATTTCTGTACTATTTTCTCTATTAATCACACAACCGAGGGGAAATAATTAAATTATGATTACAGGAACAACAGAACCGGTTCTTTTAGGAACCAGCTGATAATGATCCATTCTATCATGTTTGTTCCGGAGAGAAAAGTGAACAACGGATGTAATCTCTCTCCACACTGCAGACACATGAAAACTGGATGCATTGAGTACTACACACACACACACACACACACACACACACACACATGCACACACTCCCTTAGTGCCTCACCTTAAGTGAGCTCTGCAGTGATGAAATGTGTCGCTTGCAAAAAGTGAAAAGTGAACCCGTTTGTTACCTGGCAATGAAAGAACCTTAAGCTAAACTTAAATCACCCAGTTGAGGGAAGTGTTTACTTTCCTAAAAAGAATGATAATAATAATTTGAACCCACATATTGAATTAAAGTCCATCATCCATCCATTTTCTTCCACTTATCCTGTTAAGGGTCACGGGGGGGTGGAGCCTATCCCAGGGGCTTTTGGGTGAGAGGCAGGTTCACCCTGGACAGGTCACCAGTCCATCACAGGACCAACACATAGAGACAGACAACCATTCACACTCACAGTCACACCTACAGTCAATTTAGAGTATCAATCAGCCTCGTCCTCTCTTGATGTCTTTGGACTGTGGGAGGAAGCTGGAGTACCAGAGAGAACCCACACAGGAACAGGAGAACATGGAGACTCACACAGAAAGATTCCCTGCTGGAGCCGGGACTCAAACCTGGAACCTTCTTGCTGTGAGGCGACAGTGCTGACCACTGCACCACCATGCTGCCCTTGACTCACAGTCACAAGTTAAAAAGATTCATTCCATTAAAGGAGAAAATAAATTATTGAAAGATGAAAAACATAAATCTTGTTTTGAGTTTTAAATGTAAGTGTCAACTGTTTTTAACTGTAGTCTGATATATGAAGCCTAACTCAGTCTCAGTAATACTTCTTGAGCCAATCTGGCAGTGTATCCTTAAATGATTTTGTCACATCAATGTTTTTTTAATCTCCTACTTACACATAAATAAATAGACAGATATATTTCCAGATTCATAGTTGCAGTTTGAAATGTTTTCATCAGTGGTAATTAGCGTCAAGCTGACTTTACGTAGCTGGCTCTTTCTGCATTCTGAAGAAGTGATGCAGAAAGGGAAAAAAAAATTGCGTGCTCGGGACGCCAATTTGTCAGGACCTGACAGGCAAAATACCCTTTTTTTCTGAGTGAAGGATAACTTTCTGAGGTCCCCAGATAGAAGGCTATTTATCCTCAACCAGTAAGTAGATGCATGCCTCATAAATGATTCACATTATTTCAAACTATTCATGTAGACTTCAATTACAGTCACTCATTTGAAGTCACTTCTAGGGAGGTGTAAACGTCCACATTGATGGCTTGGTCCTTGCATTCAGAGCAGAATTGCCGGTCAAATCAATGCAACCAATTACCTGCTATTAAACCGGGGACCACGGCCTGGACAGCCTCTGGTTCCAGTGATAATACACACAGAGGCAAGTTGAGAATTTTAAACATGAGTGTATGATATCATTGGCTAATAATATGGTATTTCAGTATCTTATTAGATCTTTTTAAGATCAAAGTAGTTCCAGAAACACGCTCCCCTTTATGGATTAGACGTGTTCATCGTGTGCCTGGAGTCATTCCTGGTGTGGCGGTCCGTTAATATGACGCCCTGGAGCGGTCACAGAGAGAAAATTATATATTTTAAGGCTATGAAATTTTTTTTTCTCAATTTAGTTATTTTGAGGCTACGAGACAAAACCTCACCCATCAATGTGTTATTTTAGGCCACAAGATTCAATCCTTATTATTCCCTCAATGAGATATGACTTGCTCCACAGTTTAGTAATTTTATAGAACTTGGACTCATAATTGAATTGTTTTGATTTTGAATAAGTAATATATTGTGGCTTCAATATAACTATACTGAGGGAAAATAATATGTCTTGGTCCATATCTTGGTCTTGAAATATATTGAATTAAATGATTATATTATATATTATACATAATATATTATATGTATATGTATTATATATACATATTATATATATTATATTATATTGATTAATTAAATTATAATATAGAAATATTTTTCCCTCTTTCTGTATGTCTACAAAAATTTTTAAAAAGAAAAGAAAAACCTCCTCCTCTGTGACCACTCCGGGACTCCATACTTTTTTATTTCACTGCAAAAGAAAAATCAATTCTTTGCATTGAATAGAACCTTTCAGACAAAGGTACATATGTACATACATAGTGGAAACTAAAATTGAAACATAGTTCAAATCTGTAGCGTTTTGCCTTCACTAACGCATGGGTTGCTTGTTGCTGATTTGTCAAACAGAATAATTTATGCACCTGTGTTTATCCCCTTCAGATATTTGGGGTTTTGTCACATTTCTGTAGTCTGCGGGGCTGCATGAAAAGCATATGGAGAAGATTAATAAAGAAAGTGAGGCTGACGGCAAGATACCAACCTGAGTAAAACACCTACTGATACATATTTGATTAAAACGCTGCCTTTCCCCTGCATTTATGATGGATGCCTGCGGGTGAAAAACAAACAAGTCAGTAAAAGATCTGAGGTGAACAGAGAGCTGGTTGAAGCAGCACAGAAGTTCCCACAGGAGACTCAGGTTTTTGTAAACGGTAAATAGGCTTCATTTATATACTGTAGAGCTTTAGGAGGCACTCAGAGAGCTTTACAGTGTTGCCTCATTCACTTTTTTTCTCCACATGCTCTGATGGTGGACGGTGCAAACCAGCAATTAGCAGTAGCCACTAGACATTGTTCACGTGGTGGAAATAAAAAGATTTGTTGATGTTTACCAGGATACATTTTAACAGGTCGTTGTGCAATATTATGGAAGAGTGTGTTAATCTAGAGAGAGAATTACATAAAGCCTATGATCTGTGAAAAATAATGACTAAAGGTTAAGAGCGGTGGCCTTAAAGCTGTAATGAAATCTGATGAATTAGAGTGTTGTAAAGTGGTAAACATCAGCAGCAGAAGCGCAGCCTGCTGCCAAAAAAGTGATGAGAGATTCAAGTTACATATAAAAGCGGAGCTATAAATTCATGCATTCAAAGTTTGGTAACAATTAGAATCAGAATTGGGTTTATGTCAGTTAAGGGTTTTCGCAATATGAGGAAATTGAGAGAAAATCTAGATGTAAAGGAATCAGTTCAATTGAAGGAGCTAAGCTAGCTAGCTGGTCAAGCTACTGTAAATAAATTTCTCACCGGGAATGTTTTTTGTTTGTTAAAAAAACAAAGCGAAAGTGTTAGTGATTACTGAGCATACGAACGATGCGCTTGAGAGTTTGTTAATGGCTATGTTTGGACTTTTTTTTTTTTCCGTCGTTAGCCATCGGCCACCATTAGCGTCAAGCTAATTATACGTGGTTGGCTCTTTCTGCACTCTGGAGTCATAAAGAAGTGATGCAGGAGGTGAAAAACATCTTTTTGACCCTGAGATACCCATTTGTGAATAAATGAAAGGCAAAAAAAACAACCTTTTTTTGGTGAAGTATCTCTTTAAGTGTCGAATATCGCGCAGTAAGGGAAAACCAGGAAAAGATGCCATGTTTGAGAGTTCATGCAGGTCATTTGAATTGGCAGCTTTAATGTTTTGTTGTGTTTTGATTTCTTTCTTTTTTTTCAGGTCATGGAGAGGAAAGGTGAATGTTAACAGTGTTTTTTATACTGTATGTGAATTTAAACAAGCTGCTGATACACTTAAGGCTTAAAAAAAGAAACAACGTACTGTTGTTCACTTAAGTATACATTCATGTTACATAGAAGTACGATAGCGCTGTACAAGGACATACCTCCTCACAAGTAGAACCAATATGAACAACAGGAGCAGTTTGTCCTGAGGAGGAGCTCTGAAGGCCGGGGGACTAAACACGTAAAAGGCCAGATAGTGAGGTGGATCTCCTGCTGGCCTTGGATTACAGAAACAATGTCCAAGTCTCTCAGTACTCAAGAAGATGAGAAAGGAGGATTGTGGAAAGTCTCTTTGTGGTGCACTTTAGACAGGAGCACAGCAATTTTGATGTTGATTTCACTGATGTATGTTGCACGGATGATTCTTTGGCCAGACTAAATCTCAGCTCAACCCACATCAGGTATTTTCTTCCACAGCAGGAGTGATCTCTGGTCAAGACTAAAATCGTTGTCAAGCTTTTAGTGGAGTTATATTGAGTGGATATACTGAGCGTTATAGTATTTTTAGTGGTTCAAGCAGGAGAGGGTGTAAAGCCACAGGACTGAGGATGTGGCAGCTAGAGAAAAGAGCGAGGAGCGAGATGGGGGGGGGTTGAAAGCTGCCTTGGAGGGATCTGAATGTGTGTGGTGGGAGTAACGAGGAGCTGGTAGAGGTACGGTAGCAGCAGACGAAGAGACAGGTAGAGCTTTCGTTCAAATTACATCTCACGCTGTTGTATGACTTCACTAACCAGTCAACAGACAATAAAAGCATTTGAGTGCCTTTGACTCTGAAAACATCCAGTTCTTTACCTGTAAGTCACACTTTTTTTGTTGCAGTTTACTTCCTTCTAGGTTTTATATAAGTATTTTGATACAAAATTCATGTTTGTTCCATTAGCTTCCACATCCTATGACCCACTGACTCTAAATCCATACCACGTGTTTTTTTTAAATGATTAGTTAAGACACATCTGTTTTTATTGCAAATTTACAGCTTCTTTCATTTTAAATTAAATTTTCAATGAAAAGTCTTTTGTTTTTTGCTACAATAGTTGGCACATCGTTAGTCCAAATTAATACCAGATATTATTCCTGATCTGGATAAATAAAACATACTTTTATTTTAATTTTATTTTTTCTTCTTTAATGGAAAATGCATCATCCTTTTATTTGAAAATCCATCTTCCATGGCATGTGACCCAAATCAACTCCAGATATTTTGAAATCATCAGTAAGACTTCTTTTCATGTGTTTATTCTCTTTTCTGACTGTATGCCAACATAGAAGTGTTTTCCAAAGTAGTTCCTTTAAATTCTGCCTTCCTCTCAGTGAAAGTGGGATTGTTCCAGCTAGCATTTGTATGTTGTGAGAAATTTTTGAGCATTAATTTGAGAAATTGTGTATCATGCCTGATTGACCTGCGAACTACAATAGTTTTTTTAATCTATTTTTTCTAGGCCAAGCTCAAAAACTGGCATAACCATTAGCAGGGTTTTATTTTCTATACGAGTCTGCAGGTCTGATTCAAGGGAGTAGAATACAAAGAACGAGTTGTACTCAATACACTGTGTCCCAATGTACTACTAACCTGCTGCCAGGAAACAATTGTACCCCGATTTTTGTCTGTCAGACAAAGTTTCCGTCGTGGTTGAGTCGGAAAAATTAAGAATCATTCGCTGACTTGAACTGTCCTTTAACTCAACCACGGTGTTAAATGTGAGTTTAATTTATCTTCTAATTAGTGGCTCTTACTGGGAAGTCTGAACGGTGAACAGCAGGCTAAAACAAAAGCAGCGGTGTTGCCTGAAAGACCAAGCGAGGGCAATAAATACCGAGGTGCCTTCCTCTCAGTGCAGTGTTTTTGGCGTCAGGGAACTCTCACAGACACCGAGAAGAAACGTGGACGGTGTTTCCAACATTATCAGCCTCATGTTTCAGCTGTCGGCAGCCTGACAGTTCGTAAGTCGAGACAATTAACACAGAGTCGAAAAGACAGAGTGAAAATGACGGAGCAGTCCTCGTTATTACTACGTAAACAATTAGCAGGTAAGTTAGCTGAGTGTTGCTACTAAAATTAAAGCCTATTATATTGTCTCATATCGGTGAATAAAATATTAGTTGAATATATGTAATTCAGTTGTTTTTTTTTATTTAATTTGGGTTTCCAATGTTTTTTTCCGTACAGACACAGTTGGTGTCAACAGTGTTAAAACGCACGTGTCACTGATAGCAGTAAACTGTTAGCATAGTTGTGACAGCTATGCTAGCTGATATTGCTCAACTATGATATAAACACACACACAGAGGCCATGAACAGATATGTCTGGATATTCTTAAGCTGTTGTCTTGTGCGCATAAATGTAGCATGGTTTGTGCTTTAAATAACTGCTACCTTCCCAAGAAGGTCATGTGAATGGTTCAGTTAGTTTTTCTTTACCACTCTTACGTAAAATACGCAAAACTTTATGAACGGATTTCACGTAAATTTTCCGCATGATGCCTCTTGGCACCGGACGAACCGTAAATGTTGAAATTGACCCATATTCGGTTCCAGGAATTGTTCATTACCACTGTTAAGTAGGGATCCATCTCGAATTTTCTACCTTTTCTGGACTTGTGTGAAAATATAATGACAAATTTCTCTTTTTCTTGATGAGTTCACTTGTGGTTTCTTTTAACTTTGGGAGAATTCTTTTCCCCCTCTACCTTTTTTATATCAAAATAAATCCAGGCAAATTTGTACTAGCTACGATCTAGGGATAAACTATAACCTTTTTTTTTTTTAAACAACAGGTTTATAGCCCATTTACAGTGTATATACTTGTTGTTTTTTAACATCTGCTAGTATTCTTGTGCATGTCTATAGGGAAATATTACATAAACCATTGGGAAATGTATAGACTTCCATCCATTTTCTTCCACTTATCCTGTTAAGGGTCACGGGGGGCTGGAGCCTATCCCAGGGGCTTTTGGGTGAGAGGCAGGGTTCACCCTGGACAGGTCACCAGTCCATCACAGGACCAACACATAGAGACAGACAACCATTCACACTCACAGTCACATCTACAGTCAATTTAGAGTATCAATCAGCCTCATCCCCTCTTGATGTCTTTGGACTGTGGGAGGAAGCTGGAGTACCAGAGAGAACCCACACAGGAACAGGGAGAACATGCAGACTCACACAGAAAGATCCTGTGATGGAGCCGGGACTGGAACCCAGAACCTTCTTGCTGTGAGGTGACAGTGCTGACCACTGCACCACCGTGCCGCCATGTATAGATATATATTTCTAAAATTTTTGGTAAATATTTCGACACATCTTTCATGGGTTCTCATGTGATTTGTATTTCTTGACGCTGTAAGATGAAGCTTATTTTTCTACATTTTAAAAGATAGTTGATGTAATCACTATTCCCAGAAGTAACCTTGTTTAAAATGTGTTTACCTCCAACCCAGTACATCTCAGAAAAACGTTGCTCAGTTTAAAACTCTTATTTTGGACTTTAAAGGAATAATTGTATTTTTGATTTCAGAGTTAAACAAAAATCCAGTGGAGGGCTTTTCTGCAGGTCTTGTGGATGATGATGACATCTTTCAGTGGGAGGTGGTTGTCATCGGACCTCAAGACACACTATTGTGAGTGACGTGAGTTTTAGGAGCTTGAGTGCAATATCTCAGCTTCATGTCAGCTGATTTCATCTCAAATGTTTGTCTTTAACATCATCTTTTGTGTCGTTTTCAGCGAAGGAGGTTTCTTCAAAGCTACACTAACTTTTCCCCGCGACTACCCTTTAAGACCTCCGAAGATGAAGTTCATCACAGAAATCTGGCATCCAAACGGTACGCACCAACACCACGTGGCTATTTTATCACTACGAAAATGACTTAAATCAGTATCTTTTTGTCTTCTTTTATTGTGAAAGTTTGAGTCAGAATTGTTGTTTGATGTAATTTCAGGTGTCACTGTAAATAAGCATTTGGGGGTTTTTTTGTTGACATTATTGAACTCATTCACTAGTGTGTATGAGATCAGATGTTTTTGAAGTACAAAGTACAGACTTGGTGTGTGTGTGTGTTTTCCTCCAGTTGCGAAAAATGGCGACGTTTGCATCTCCATCCTTCATGAACCTGGGGAGGACAAGTATGGCTATGAGAAGCCTGAGGAGCGCTGGCTGCCCATCCACACTGTGGAGACCATCATGATCAGCGTCATCTCCATGTTGGCTGACCCCAATGGAGACTCTCCTGCCAACGTTGATGCAGCAGTGAGTGACATCTTAGATGCTCGCTGTCAGTGATGGCTGAGTAGCAGGATGCATTCGAACCTGAGTATGTATTCTAAAGAGCTGTGTTTCCTGCCTGCAAGTCCATGTGAGGGCTAACTATGAGACTGTAAAAACGTCATGTGAACAAGGCCCATGATTTGTACATGTGAATACGCGTTCGCCTACGCCTCCATAATTGAGCGTGGGCCTTTTTAAAATGGATTCCAAACAGTGTGCTGAGTGACTGGGCTCCAAATCTCAGCCTGTCTTGACTGGTTGAAACCATCTTATCTCTTAGTCAGAAGAGCTGCAGCCAAAAAATTGCAACAGTGAACATTCTTCTGAAACATCTGTCGGCTACTCAGACACTTCCACCTCCCTAAGACTGTCCCTCGCCTTTTGTCCTTGGCCTGAGTCCTGTGTTTGCTAACACAAGTGACCAAAACAAGATGTATTGCACAATGAAGATGGCGGCATGAATCATGGTCAGGTGGGATAGGTTGTGTAGGAAGAAAAAGAACCAGAGTAAAGCAGAGTACGTCCTCGGTGACCCCGCCTACCCTCTACATCACATAGGGAGTGTATCAGGGGAAGCAGGTCACTGTACAGTCATACTTGATATTTCTGCTTGTTGTTCCAATGGCATGACTCTGTTTGCCCCTGCAGAAAGAGTGGAGGGAGGATCCCACGGGGGTTTTCAAGAAGAAGGTTGCCCGCTGTGTGCGGAGGAGTCAAGAGATGGCGTTTGACTAAGGCCTCATTCAAGCCCCCAACACAAGAGTAAGAACAAACTCATAGTAGATTGATGTCACCAGGACCTGGTGGGGACGGTCCTTCAGAAAACTTTGCATTCCAAAAGTGTCATTTACCTTTTAGTGAGTCGTGTTTGCTCACTTGTGCGAGTCAAGATGTGTACTTTTTTTTTTTTTTAAGGGTAAATAACACCTTGTGGGTGAAGTATTGTAAGGAAACAAGTAGATGGTGTCACAGTTGTACATATTTATTCTCCAGATGGAGTAATTTTTTGTCTTGATGTTGTTTCAGATTACAGCTACACACGGGATTGCACAACTGGTCAAAGCGAAGTGTGCTTGGAGGATTAAGGAGCAGAATCATCATCAGTTATCATCAAGACACTATTTCTGTTGACCTTGGCCAAGGTCGTATCAAACCCTCGAAGGAAGATGAATGTCGTCAGTCTCCTTTTATGTACATACAGATCAGATTTTAGGGACCCCCCCCCCCAACCAGCCCATTCCTGAAACAGACTGTACATGTACCTATTTATTAGAGTGAGACTATTTGAAGATGCATTTTTGAGGTTTTTATTCAAGCTGCCACACTGAGCCATCCGGTCTACATCGAATACGCACGTTAGCGATGCAGAGGCCCACCCCGCCGCACTTCAAGTGTACTCTCACCCAGTGCTGCCTTAACTCTGGAACGCCATCTTTGAAGGCTTGTTTGGTATCCCAAAAAAAAAACAAAACACTTATGGAACAAACCAAAGAGAGCACACAGTGTAATGTTTGTATTTTTTTTTTTTTTTTTTTTTTTACTATGTAAATTAACTATCCGTTCTTGCTTGGCAAGTGTCAACATTACACATGCACTTGAACTCAAAACTTATTTGGACGTGTTCTATTAGGAGAAGCACAAGTGGTGGCTGTGTTCCATTTAGCTACTTCAGTTTCACAATCATGGCTCACTTGAAACTGATAATTATTAGTTCTATTGATGCTTTTCCTTGCTGGAACTCTTGTCAGTTGCGCTGAAGGTTCCGTACCATCCCAGAAGGAAACCGTCATCAAGCTGCTTGAGCTACAGCGGTTGTGGTCGTGCATGAGTAATGGCATCACTTGAACAACAGATATGCAGTTGTATCTACTTTTAAAGGTCAGTGGATGCTGTTGAAAGTAATAATAAAGCTCAGTGTGGAAACTGTCTCGTTTCACTCCATTCTGAGGTCAAATGTGTATCTACAGCTCAAATGTCAGTCAGAACACAGCAAAATATTTTCAAATATTCATAATTGCTTTATTGAATCAAGCACCAGCTCAATATGATCAACATCCAAATAAGTAAAGACATCCTGGAACTGAGTATAAAATCATCTAAGCATCACAGACCCCTCCTATCTGGCAGAAGAAGAACCGAGGGTCTGAACTGGTTCACTGTCCAGGAGCTGACAGGCTCTTGTTCATGAACTGCTTCTTGACAAAGCACACCCACCACTGCAAGAAACAGAGCAACTGTTAGAAGCATTGGGGCTGCTGCTAGCTAGCTAGCTAGCCAGTTAGCTTAGAGGTAGTTGTTTCACATAGTGAGGGGGACTGATGTGATCACACAATGGCAAGCTGAACTGAAATTGAGAAGTGTTCCTGAACCGGAGCCTTCAAGATTAAGGAAGAAGGTTCTGCAGCTTGTTTCTGTCAACAGAACCCTTCCAAATTCCCACCATTTTTTTTTTTTTTGCTCACACGAGTGAGCCGACTCCCCGGGGTGGGCCTCGGTTAACACGTCGTGAAGTCGCCGTGCCGTGAGCCGACCATGTTGCCCCAAAGCAGGCTTGACTAATCCACCTCTCTCATGAGAATGTGAAGTCGTTTGACTCACCTTACTGGGTTTGTCTGTCTGGGGGTCAAACACGCGATCACATAGTCTCAAGCCGGTCTCCTGTCTGATCTGCTGGAGGTAGGCCCTCATGGTCTCTGGAGACAGGGTGGTGCTGGTATTAATACAACCTCCACGTGATCATCATACACAGAGGGCACATGGATTATAGTTAATCTGCCTTTCGGGTCGCAAAAATGAATATGGCAGGTGGTGACATAATACATCATTAATGGGGAAATTTGAAATTCTCTTGATCAGCAGCTGCTGTTTTCTCTTGATTCTAGAAGAGCCAGAATCCTTGAGGGGGAAACTGAAGCCCTCTGCTCCTGATGAGAAGATGCTGCCGGGTTTGAACCTCAATAAAGTCGGCTGGATTATTGCCGTCCATGTTAATGAAGCCACTGTGACAACACTAACACGCTGGGTGCTGTGGAGCCAGGAGAGTGACATATATAAAGAGGTTTATCTATATATTTTATAGTGCTGCTCTCACCTTCCTCCTGCTTGTTGGCGGGTTTAACATACATGGCGTTGAGAGGGAAGCCAGGTTCTCCAGGAATAGGGAAGTTAGTAATGCCCAGAGTGTACATCTCCTTCTCTCCCTGATTCCTGGAGCTGCACTACAACACACACACACACACACACACACACGGTGAAGTCATCAATAAAGTTTAAATTGACGAGCGCCCACTTATAGAAGCCTCCTTCCTGTAAGCTGCATATTCATCTTATCATCTAATGACCCCAAAACCATCCACAGTTGAGACTTCCTACTTTAAGAAACAGGCTTTATTTCTAATCATCAAAGCTGCATGAAGCCTCTCGTGACATTTACCTTCTGTAGCCTCTTTAGGCATTCAGAAATATAGAGTGTGACGTAGATCAGTGTCCTGTCCGCCTCATTCTGAAAGAAACACAAAACATAATGTGTATTTTATCTCACGTGTGAGTGTTTCGTCTCAGCCGTGTTTGACCACGGATTGGCAGCAAAGTTTGAATGCTGAGCGACTGAACTGCTGAGAGGAAGCAAGCTGGGACATGTGGAAGAATGAAGCATACACAAACACACACACCTTACGGTAGGCCAAATATCTTCTGGTCACCTGGAATGAGAATATATGCATGCTACCTTTCTTACCTTGATTTCATAGTTCTTAAAGAAAACGTTGGCCTTGAAGTAGTAGATAGCCTCATCGATGATGTCTGACTCCACGCCTGGAACGTAAAAACAGGCCCGGTCAACACAACAACGCTCTCCGCTCAACACATATCATGCATTACAACATTTAAAGAATTATCAAACTATTGCAGTGGTCCACAACTGCTTGTGTTAGATTTAATAAATGTAAAATTGAAGATTGCACTGCAGTTCAAAATTTATATATATATATATATATATATATATATATATATATATATATATATATATATATAAATAAAAGTTTGTTAACATTTAAAAGTTTAACATTTTTTGTTAAACAAAATGTGTTAAGTCTCAAAAATTTGTGTTTGCCACAGAGCTTCTAGCCACAAATAATTCAAAATCCAATGTAGATGTCCCATTGGTGTTTGGTGGGCGGAACCCATGGAGATGCTCACTTCTACACTGGCATACAAAAACGCATCATCCCTGCACTCACTGTGCTTGACTGAAAATTCAACAAAATATGATATTTCTGTGAGAGACTGGATCCAACCAGTAGTCTGGTGATCAGAGCTATACTGGAAAAGCAGCATTGTTTTGCTTTACTTGTTTTAACGAAACGTCCAACATGAACAAAAAGGAGCTAAACAGATTGTCTCACTGAAAAACTGGAAACCGGCATGACAGAACAAGTTGATGAGCCTCTCTTCAGACCATATATGGAAGTGGAGCTGATCAGGAAGTGATAACGTGGCATAACAAAGCATCTTGCAGAGACACTTTATACAAAGCACTTAATAAATGAAAGAATACAAGGTAAATGCGTCTGTCCTGCAGACGGTTTGACTCTGCTCCAGATTATTTTGCACGCGGACAAAGACTTACCGTCTCCTCTGGCCGGTCCCTTAAACTGGGTCTTGAGGGGAAGCAGAGCCATATTTCCCACCAGTCTGGTGTCGGGAATCATCAAACTGGAGTGATACGCCTGACAGGAAAACCATTGTTGACATATTTTTGACTGAACACCAGGGAAGTTAGCTTCTGTCGGATAGCATCGCTGCTAACAGTCACTGCTGTTGTAGTCTAGGGTGAGCTGTCACGCTGCCGAATAATATATGGAATTCACACCAAACTAATACGTGAAGTTTAGATGATGAATAACTGACATTTGCTATGTAATTAAACTGCGAGCGAATGCTCACATTGCTAGCAAGCTATACGAACGAGACTTCAGCTAGCATGATCTCATAGGCCCGTGTGTTAACTTTGTTCACATTTCAACACCAAACATCTCCGTGTACCCACATACACGTGAAGAACAATGTAGAACCCACTCACCGGCATGTTGAGTGATTTATATCAATCCAACTGCTCAGCGACAGAAAACTATTAGCACCGTAAGATGCTGCTTCCGCCTGTCCCACCCTTCAGTTTTACAGGAAGTGCCGACGTCAAACTGACCACCGGCCACACGGGGGCGCTGACACGCCACTTTTCAAATACACGTGAAGACAAGTTCAGCACTTTCTGTAACATTTTATTAAAAATATAGCATTCATAATTAATGACTCTTTAAACATCAGCCTCTGTGTAAAGTAACTAAAAGTAAATAGGTCGACATCACACATTTCCTGAGGCAGCGTCAAAACCACCAAACATAACACAAGTTCTGCAGGGCCTTGTTGCTTTGTGTCCTCTTGTCAGTTGTATCCACCCAGGCTTTACTAACTGTGACACAGTTTTTTCATCAGCCTCATTTCAATAAAGACTGTCAAGTCCGTTTTATAGCTGAATCCCCGGAAACAATGACTCAGCTGTCCACCTTGTCTTGAAAAATCTCATCGTAATTTGTGTTAGCTGGGTCTTCCTCATCTTCCTGGAGGACACAAAAAAATGGGAAAGTTTTTCTTTTTAAATGCACTGTAATTACCTTTGACAGCCAGACTCTAACTGATAACTCTGTTGTGTTTTGTTTGTTTCTTCACCTTTGGTTCCCTGACTTCCAGGTCCTCTCCATACTGTATGGAGAAGTCGATGTGTTGCAGGACGATGTTTACACCTTCCTCGTCTGTGCGGTCAAAGGGCAGGAATCTCACCATGCTGTAGTCATCAATCTGTACTCCCGGACAAAGAAACCGTCTCATTACAGAGGTACAATCCAGATCCCAAACCAGACTCAGGGTAAAGACAAGGATTCTACTTACAAGCCCACAGATGGCTTTCGTCAGCTTCTTGAACTGTCTGCTTCTGATGGTATCTGAACTATCCTCCATCATGGAGTACATATCTGGGTCCAGGTACCTTGCGATCACAGAAAACTAATTTCAGATATGGTCCATCAATGTGTTTTACAGTGTTTTTCAAAGTATCACATTACAGATGGTTTTATTGTATTATTATGAGAAAAGCTGTACTTGCAATTCATTGTCTTTCACATCACCTTGTGATAAGAAGTTAGTGGTCAGGTTACACTGAGATAACGAGTTCATCTAATTATCTTATCTCATGATCAATTATTTTTACATAATGAATTTATTTATTTGACCACAAGACAACAGCACTAAACACACAGTCACGTTATCTTTTGACAATTTTCTGAAAATCTTGTTAAAATACATTTGGATGCATTTTTCTGCCGAACAACTGCAACAGCAAAGCTGAGGAGGCCAAGATTTGCAACAGCGTGATATTTACTTTTCGATTTCCTTCTTGGCTTTGGGACTGAGAAGGTCCATTTTTGTCATGATGTTCACTTGAGGAATCTCTAATGACACCATGGCACTGAGGGCAGCCATGACTCCAGAGATGAACTGCGCTCAGGGAACAGGGAGAGAAACGAGGTCACTTACAGCCTTCGTTATTATATCACGCTTGACTCATTTGATGCTGGAGATGCTGGGAGCGCTGTTAACCTTAAAAGATTCCACCATGAACTGGGAGTCGACCAGGAAGACCCCGCACACCCGGAATTCCCACTGCTGGAGCTGCTCCACCAGCTGCCTCATGACGGGGAGGTGTGTGTACAGTTCAATCTGACCTGCAGACAGAGGTCACAAGGTCAAAACTGATCTGTAAAGATTAGGAGGACTTTTAACCCCCCCACCCTCCTCACCTGGGCAGTCAAACAGGATGTAGTCATCCTCCACATGACCCAGGCTTTCCTCTAGCCAATCTAAGTTGTTGGCCAAGTATTCCATGCAGAAGACCAGACCCCCGTTAGGGCCGAACCTCAGAGAGTCGTCCTCCATCACGTCGTCCACCTGGATGAGCTCGCGGATGTCTGACAACACAACCGTGTAGCCGTTTGAATACACATGCTGACTCAGGACACTCGGCCAACACTGCAGGAAAAATGAAGTTCACTCCCCACACTGGAAGGTCACACACACACACGTCACTATGTTTTTCTCTGCTGTAGATTAAGAGGGGAGAGGGCCACAGAAAGCATCTACATTGTTTTTATGCATCTTTCAGCAAAGGTGTTCGGCCACTTTTAATTTACTTATGACTCTAATAACTCAGAAATTTGAAAAAGCAAACAAAAACAACCTGTCATCCCAGGATTTTTGTGGCCCTGTCAGTCCCAGTTTGCCCTTGACTATCACACCCCTGGTGTGTGGTCACATTAATCCATGTCCTCAGAGTTATCATCATTATACTTACTATGAATTTTGCTTTTACATAAACTTGTAATTTTTACTTGTTTTGTTGACACTGTCAAACACAGCATGGCTCAGAGGGAGAGTGGCCGTCTAGCAACTGAAGGGTCACTGGTTCGATCTTCACTTCTCCCAGTGACCATGTCCAAGTGTCCTTGAGCAAGATGCTAAACCCCTAATTGCTCCTGATGGCCCTGCAATGGACTGGTGACCCGTCCAGGGTGAACCCCGCCTCTCACCCAATGTCATCTGGGATAGGCTCCAGCCCCTGACAGTGTCAGGTGTCAGTAACAGGATATTTTCTGCGCCGCTCATGGGCGTAAACACTAAATTATAATTACATTAGGAACACCTCTCACTGTAATACAGCCCAGTAGTTCAACACCGCTGCAAACAAAGAACCGTAGTAATAAACATGAGTGACAGCGACGCAGTTCACTTCACGTACTGACCCAAAATGAGTCACCATACCTGCCATGACAGGATAGTCGAAGTGCTCCGCTGCTGGATCCAGATTAACCACATGAACTGAGCGGTTCAATGACTCTGCATGCTGGGACATGGTGGAACAGTAGGTGCTCTGAAATGGAAAAAAAACAACATATAATTAATACATAAATCTGTATTAAAGTCAAACAACCCCACGTTAGCACTTTAGCCGGCTAGCATAACACGTCATTACAGCACGTTGAGAGGACAGAACAGGAGAATGGGAACTTACCTTCCCGCTCCCCGCAGGACCCATCACTAGCTGCGCATAACGAGGCATTCCGCCTCAGCGTCAGTGGGCCTGTTGTCCCTGTTAGTCCCTGTATTTGTTGGCTGTAGCTACAAGCTACATGGGCTGTTTGTGACAGCGCGCTGAAGTGTCATTTCCGGTGTCTGGGTCACGTGGGTTTCATCACAGCCCCGCCCCTAGCGTCAACTGCGATCAAATATCATGCAACGTTTTTTGATGTTTACTGTTTAAGTCTTTGTCATTATATCTCTTTGTTGTAAAAGAAGGTTTAAATAAAAAAAAAACTTTGACGAAAGGGATGAAAGAGAGGATAAATTGGAGGCAGGATAAGTTAATACGTTTGTGAGAGTCACTGAATTATTTTTCGACGGTTTTAAAGCTTATGGGATATTTCTACCCTCTTCTGTAATTATCTGATATGCTGACTAATTTCGTATTCCACTTCCACGCCAGTTGGTGGCGGCAAAGCAACTGTGATCTATTTAGCCACTTGTTAATAGCCATTAACGAAGAAGAAGATGAAAAGCGGAAGAGTCGGAAAAACAACGGGCGACAAGCGTAACACACTTAACACGTAACACTTAAGGTTATTGATAGAAAATAAAAAGATAAAGCACGGGTATCACTCAGTCCCTGAGCGGAGCCTCTGGGCGAGAAACGGTCGAGAGGATGGTGCTGACCGGACAAGTGGCTAGCAAGATGCGGGGGTTCTGAACGGAGGTGAGCTCAATGTGTGGTGGACTCTGCAGCCGTAGACCCCCCGTTCAACAAGGCAGACGATGGTGACTGGCTGTTTGTCCTTTATTAGTATTTAATAACAACAGCAACCGAGGGAGAAGCTTCCACACCACCGTGGCTAACAACTTTAGCTAAACGGATGAATTAATTACAGATGGCTATTAGGTGTTAAGGGCTCATTAGTGCTTAACTGAACGCATTAGCTACAGACGCGGTGAGTCAGTGGAGCCTTTGCCAGGTAGCTGGGATTTACAATAACAGCACAGTACCTGGTATCTAACAGGTGATATGCTCATCTGAAATGCCGAATGTGTTCTGTCTCTCTCTAGTGTCCTGGGTTATGATTGTGGGTGATGGAGGATAATCAGTGCGGGGACGTGGATTACCTCATCCAAGATGAGGACACACTTATTGAGGGGGTCAGCAACCAAGTCTTATTCGTCGTGGTACTCAGTGTTACCTTCCTGGCAGGGATCCTCACTCTGCTCTGCAGGTAAGCTGCTATGACACACAGTATCACCCCAACTGTAGTGATGCACTGGCTTTTTGACACTTCAGTGACAGGTGTAGGAGAATGGTGACTGATGTTTCAGCCCAGTTTTTAAAACTCTCGTCTACTTTTCTCATCATCTTTTGTTTATGAGGAGGAAATAATGTGGTTAATAAATGATTAATGGGCTTGTCTAAATGTGTTGGAAGGAAAGAAAATCCTTATTTTAAAATTTTCTCAGTATGCACAAATTGTAAACATATTATAAACTCAATCAATTAAAAAAAAAAAGGGTAAATGTACCTCTTTTGCTAAGTCTAAAACCACAGGGTCAATAAATGTTTGGAGCCACGTGTAGGTTTCATCTGAGGACTATTGTGTTGCCACCTCAGTGTCCACTTTGACCTCACAGGCAAGAGCAGCAGAACATTCACCCGGAGAATCAGGAGCATGTACGAGCCGTCCGACAGCAGCTCCAGACAGAGCAGGTGAGCAGGAGGATAGAACTCCAGCTGCCTCGTCTCAGACGAAGAAAAAGTCGTTTATGACTGGGTATAACGATTATATGTAAAGAACACTGTCTTAATATTTATATTTACCTTCCATTTAAAATGTGTTCTATTAGGAAGAAAATCCTCAGCCGGAGGCCAGGCAGCAGTATTACACAGACATGTCCTGCCCCGTGTGTTTACAGCAGGCTGTTCTACCTGTCGAAACCAACTGCGGACATCTTTTCTGTGGTGAGATGTTTGTCTGGATTCTACTACGAAACTCCAACCAAAGACAAAGACGAAAAATGAAGTAACAATGGTTTCCCTCCCATCCATCCATCCATCCATCCATCCATCCATCCATCCATTTTCTATACCACTTATCTGTTAGGGGTGGCGATGATTTCCCTCCGTTTTTTCTATTTGTTTTTAACCTTTCAACAGATTTATTATTATGCTTTAGCAAGTGTTGCTAAGTCTCTTGTAGGTCTAACTGAAATGATTTAGCTTGGATTATTTTAGGAAGTATAAATACATTGGAATTATTAAATATGCCGGTACATGAGAGTACATATGTCCTATAACATCTACTTCTTGGTCTGGGGCTGAATCCTTCATTTTCCCTCCACAGGTTCCTGTATTATAGCCTACTGGAGGTACGGCACCTGGCTGGGGGCCATCAACTGCCCCATATGCAGACAAATGGTAAGAATTGTAACAAATGCGGACGAGTCAATGAAAAATTCTAAATACTCAAAGGGAAACACTAAATTCTGCTGGATTTAAAAACTTGATGGGCCTTTTAGTTTTCAGTGGTCATCAGAGTAGGAGTTAGAGGCAGTAGCTGCCTCTACCACACATTTGATCCCTCGTTAACATGTGTCCGCTTTAGATGTTGGTTTAATCCACAATTTGTTTTATTTTAACCAGGTAACATTGCTCTTCGCTCTATTTCATGAGCACGCCGCTCCTCAGAGGGTCCAGGATGGCGAGGCGGAGCCGCAGCTGTTATTAAGAGATATTAATGATTACAACCGTAGGTTCTCAGGCCAGCCACGATCTGTGAGTATGTCAGCGAAATACTGACTGAAGCTGCAGTTGTTCCACTTTTGTAAGCAGTGTTCCGAATTAAATTAGTCTCAAACAAACTTAATTAATCGAGTACATTTTCTGTTGTAAAAAGAAGTATGCAGACGAGCTGCCAGCTTGTTTGAGTAGCAGATGGTCTCATGATATTTGTCCTCTGATTCACCTCAGTTAATGGACAGGCTGAGGGACGTGCCCACACTGCTTCGTCACGCCTTTCGGGAGATGTTTTCCATGGGCGGCATCTTCTGGGTGTTCAGGATCCGGATTCTTCTGTGCCTGGTGGGCGCCCTCACCTACCTGGCCTCGCCGCTCGACATCCTCCCTGAAGCTCTTTTTGGCCTGCTGGGATTCATGGACGATTTCTTTGTTATCCTGCTCCTCTTCGTCTATATCTCGATCATGTACAGAGAAGTGGTCACTCAGAGACTTAACGGCTAGGTGGTGATGGAGGGGGGCTCACCCAGAAACCAGGTCTTTGCTCAGATCGGGCCCTGGAAGAGTGAACTTGTTCTAGGTGGACGCCTAAATAAATGATCATGGAGACTTTAGAAATACTGCTGAGTCAGTCAGCGGCATTGACTTTGAAGCCTCCGGTGTAATTCATCTCTGAGGAAAACAGGTTTGATGTGGACTCTGTAGAATCCACCAGCACCCGTTCTTATACTGACCCAATGCCACCTTCTACAACGCCTGGAGGGATGAGCTGGAAAGTCGTATCTCCTGTAGGTTCACACACCTGACAGGCTTCCATTGCCGCCAGCCAGTTCTGCGTCAGCATCTTTAAGAGTCAACGTTTGGTTGATGTGCTTTTCATCGTCATTTGTGTCATATAGTGAGATCTTATTTACACTGGATGGCTTTGAGTATTCTTGCCGATGGCTGTGTTTGAATTGTATGATTTCTAAACTGGCTGTCCGCTGCGTTCTGATGCACCTGCCCAATAAAGACGTGCTACAAGAAGCCTCTTATCGTAGCTGTTACAGCCTCTTTGGCCTGTTCAGAACCACAACTTCTTATTAGGGAGGCGCCATATTGACAATATTACAATACAAGATTACAACATTTTACTCCTGATTTTATTTGACAGCTTATATTACAGTTTATTTGTATGAAAACAAGTTGATATGATGGTCACTTTTTGTGAAGTCAGACTGATCATTTTTTTTAAGTCAGTCAAAGTGTAAGAGACATAGACAACAAAACAAACAAGACAGACACTCAATTTAGTCATTTTGTGATGTTTAAGTATGATATGCATGCTATGAGAGGGCGTGAAGACAAAATGAATTCAAAATACGTAAATAACTTTACAAATTATGATAGGAGAAGAAGGGGGGCGGGGGCTGAACAGTATTAGATGAATTGTGGATAGTAGTGAGAGTTGAGGCCGGATCAGGCCACTGGAGGGGCAAGGAAGAGGGCACCCCCATGACCCCCCAGCAAAACAGCCAGTGATACTGCTGGGTTTGAAGAAATGAGCAGTACCTCCTAATACCAAGGACACATCGGCAATAACAATCCAATATTAATCAAAATGCTGAATACCGATTTGAATCAAATCATCACCAAAGTATTGCTTTCTAAAATTGAGCAGTACGTTAGCGTTAGCATTGATGTTGTCTCAAAGATGCTTGGTCTTTTTAAATATGTTCCTGTGAAATGCCTGTAATAAGGTCAGTCGCTCACACTGATACGCCTCAAGATTTTCATCGATGAGTTCTTGATCAGTAAATAAATTTCATGTTAATTTCCAAGTGTTTATTTATCTTAAAAATGTTTCTTACTATCAATAAATGATACCTTTGTAAGGGTGCCTTTCATGACACTCACCTTAAATCAAGTTAAATGAAAAATACATATATTAAAGCAGTAAAAGACATCGTAAAACCTGCATTAAAAAGCAATACTAGTGACTGCTAGAAGAGTAAAAATACAATGATAATTTTTTTTTTCTTACTGTGATCTTGGATGGTTGAAGCACAGTCAAAGTTCAGTTCCACCACTTAAATGAAGCCACTCTTTCAGCTTGGTTGACGAAAATGTCAAGGGTCAAAATGATTCAGCACAGCACCATGAAAAGGGAGTGACAGAGACTATCAGTCACCTAGACAATCTCATCTAGCTTTTTTTGGCACCCTGAATTTAGAGGGAGCCCATGAGGGGTCCCGACCCTCACCCTGGTTACTGAAACTGTATCCAGGCCATTTGCTTTCTTGGGGCTCTATTTGGTGACCAAGCATCAAGTATCCTCATGTGCGTGAATAGTAAGAGTGGGGGGCTGAGGTTCAAATGAGTTCCATTTGTTGGAAAGCTCCAGAGAGCACCAGTAAAACACCATTGCCTGCCTCTTGGAAAGTGTATCCTGAAAGGTGTGGTGCATGCCAGTCTAAGTCGTGACTGGTATTTGTTCCAATTTGTCTCTGGTGTGCAACCTCCACCCTTTAGTGTCTGATTGCCCAACTGGAAAAAAAGGCCAGCAGCAAGTGCTGTAGGAAATGGCTCTGTTATTCCACTTCAGAGAACAGGCTGGGTGAGAGCCTTGCCACCCTGGTGTGAAAGCGCTGCAGCTGCTGGAAGGCTAGCATGCAGCTAGAATTGCAAGAACACAGTTGAAAGTGATATATCACCAAAAAAGGTTGTTTTTTTTCATGAGCATTTAAAATGAAAAAAAATGTGTGTATTGACCTAACAAAGGCTAAATTTCTTATTTGGGACTCCATAGTGTAGAAAGAGCTAGCCACTTACACTAGCTTCAGCTTGGAGCTAATGGTGATTGATGGCGAGCAACACGACGTGGATTTTACCGATATACGATTATAAGCAACATTTTCTGAGGGATGGTTTTCTGTTGTTTTGTTGCTGGAGGTGTGATTAGCCATCAGTCTTCATTAGCTTCAAGCTAAACCTATGTTGTTATTTTTTTCCTGCATTTTAGAGATGTCAAGTTATGTTGCATATTGCAAGAGGGATTGAGCCATATTTGAAATGCACAATTATTTTGCAAAATTCAATATAGTCCAGCCTAAAACAGTTTATTGTAGCTAAGCTGAATAAAGGATATGAAAGATTTAATTAAGGAAATAATGCTGTGGTTTTCTTTGAACTTCATGTGTCAATTGAGCTTCTTTACCTATCATTGTATCTCTGCTTCTTTGCCACGCTGGATAAATCTGCACAAATGTGCCCCCCCCCCACACACACACACACACACACCCCTGTACGCAGCCCTTTAATTAGACAATATTTACCCCATAACCACGTAGCTTTTTGTGCCCTCATGTTTAACATAAAGTTGTACATTTTCTGTAATAGTGGGAATTCTCCTTTAAATGCACCGCAAACTCCGCCCACCCAGCGCTGCTCTGGCAGACGCCGGCGACGGATTGTGAGACACCCAAAGAGCGAGAGACCTCGGGAGTGTATGAGGCGATTGTTAACTTCAGGATCTGTTCATCACTCAAAGTCGGATTACGATAGGTAACGATGAGTACATCGGAGTCCCTGGATAGAATGGAACTCTGCGAAAGCCTCCTGACGTGGGTACGTAATGAAATGCGACGTTTGGCTTGTTTTTCCTTTCCTGACAGACAGGTCTCCGGCGCCTATGCTAGCTAGCATACGGAGCTAACGTTAGCTTGGCGAGCTAACGGGGGTAACGTTAGGTGGCGAGAGGAAAATGACACGGGCTCACGTCGGTTACGTATGCAGGCCAGCTGTTTGCTGCCGTAGCTGCTGATGTGTTGTCTGCTAGCTGCCAACAAGCGAGTCAGTCGAAGCTATGATGTTTAATTTCAGGCATTGCTCTGTTTAACCAGGTGCCTAGCTAGCTCGTAGCTAGTAAGTTAACTTAGAAAACGCTAGACACATTAGCCTAATATGATGCGAGGCTTTTCCTCGGGAATGAGTATATAACATGACATCACTATTTCGCCCTCAATTCTGAATTCCTGTCATTTTTGCACATTAGAATATGTCCACTGTCTGCTCCCCACACCCTTAGATGAAAAAAAAAAAACACATGCAGGGATAATTCAAGGATATTTGATTTATCCAGTGACCCAAAATTATTCATATTTTGCGAGTAAAGATCCTCCAAAAAGATGAAACCCTTTGATTGATACGTCATGTGCTTGGCTCATGTTTGCATAGTTGGAATGTAAGTGAGCAAGTGATGAGAACGAAGATAATGTTGAGTAAATGTGATTGGGGCTTGATAGTGTGTCAGTGTTTTGGCCGTAGACGCTGTGACGTGTTTCGTCTGAGGAAGAGATGGGTGATGATGCCAAGGAGAGACACGTATATTGCTCGTGTGAATATGAAAACCATTTAAAACATAATTCATTGCTCATGTCACACATCTCAGAGTGTAATAACTCCAGGCAAAAGACTCTGACTTGCAGACGGGGATAAAACAACAGTTGATTTAATTGAAACAGCACTTGCGTATGCGTAACACCACAGTGTCAAAGCATTACCCAAGATTTGTTAACAGTCGTGTGTCGGCACTAACAGCACGTCAAGGCCAAAACATTGTCATTAGACACCAGCAGCATGTCTGGAGTTTACAGTAAACACATGCAGAACTTTGTCAAGTTAACCTGCGTCTCCCCACTCATGCGCCTCTTTATCGTGTCCTCTTATTGGGCTTGAATTCAGTTCACGGGTTCACTTTTGTGACAATGACAACTTGGCTTCTGAGGGCTATATTGGTTCATGTGAGCATTCTGATAAAGTATTAATGAAAACAAACTTTGCACAGTGGCTCATCATTGGAGGTGAAATCAGATGTACTGATCCACTTTTTTTCAGTACCAGTCAGATTCCAATACACCTCTGTCAATACTAATACTGATTCAGATTAGGGCTGTAATCAACCAAAGAAATTCTTGGTTGACTGAAGCCCTCAAACTTCGACTAAAAATCGACTAATTTTATATAAGAAAAATATTACGTGTCAACTATGACCGACACTATCATTTGTCCTGCGCACAGAGCGAGACTGAACAGAGGAGCTCAGCATCGCAGCTGAGACACAAATAGACTTTTAACTTAAAACTCTACTCTTAAACACAAAAGGAAAGTCCACTGTAAGAATTTTTACAATTAAAACAATTTTTCTAAAACATTGAAATGTTAATTCTGATATGTTCGTATACTCAAAACTGACGGGGCAACCTAAGGTGGACAAGTTAGCTTACTGTTTTTAGGTGATACGCCATCGTGTTTGTAGTGGAGCTGTGACATGAAAACTGTTGTTGGCAAACTTTGCATTCGACTTTTTTTCCATTATCTATTTTCATGAAATGCTGCCACACTGCAGATGTCTTTGACATGGTGGACGAGGACTGATTTAAATAAAATTAAGTATACATTCATCAGACCCCCAGACGTTGGCCTTCGAGTACTTTTCAGTCCGTCTGTCTCTAGCGGGTCGGGCTAGTCCAAAATAGCAAAAACAAGGGGGGTGTTCAAAGATAGATTGTTATCTATGAAACAGGGATGCTTTGAAATCACCCCCATTAGCACTTGGTACTTTCCTCCTGATGAAATTAACGTGGCAAAAAATCGACCAATGCGAATTTTGGTGGAGCCAGAACGTGTCGACTAATAAATCGACCATTCGACTGGGAAATTACAGCCCTAATTCAGATACCTCTTTTTTTCCCTCAAACATTATCATTATGGGTGTTGTTGTTGGCATTATGATTAAGGTTAGTTGGAGTAAACCACACGGCACTCATTTCAAAAGCAAAAAAAAAAATGAAAAAATGAATGCAATTGCATTAAATGTATTCCTTGGCAATTTACTTGAACTGTTTGTAAGGATCGATGATGTGATTCAATGGGTTCATGGTCCAGTGCAAGCTGTGGAATAGAATGATGGATTAGCACCATCTCCTGTTCCTCAATTCGTGAATAAGGTCAGTATCAGCACTCGATTCCTGGTCTCCCAATGGGGAGTACAGTACAGTATGGAAGATTCTCTATAGCGTCTGTCTGTGTGGTTAATGGCTCCACCTCTCCTTGTTGCCATGGATTGGCTTATAAACTAAGAATGGCCTCTTTATTTTCCAAGTATTGATGTGGTGAGTAAACATTCCTCATGCATCTGTAGTTTAGCGAGTTGCAAACTGTGAGTGAAACTCAACTGTTGCATAAGCGCAGGAGACCGCACCTCTGCCTAGGGCTGGGCAATTACTCAAATTTGATTTTGATTTACACTTGTGGTTTCCAACGATTATAAAGACAAGATTATCTAGATAGAACATTTATTGTGTGTCAGTCTGATCTGAGTGGAAGCCATGTGCTTCAGAGTCCAGATATACACATGTACTTATACTTGACAACAAATTACCCCAGAATAGAAGACTCAGAGGCCACACGCCCAGTTGTTTTGCTTGCTAATGGCGTGCTCATCCTCTTACTTTTCTCGATACACAAACCAACAAATAAGATATTCAGAGTTACATAGCAAAAGAACAGGAAGCATTCCTTGGTACCAGCATGGAAAAACGCAACCAGATGTCAGCCAAATGCCAGTAAATCTTCAACCTGAGTGGAGAGAATATCTGCTGCGTCAGCTGGGTTTTTCATCTGACTGATTCACCAACCCTACTCGGCCTGGCAATGTACTTATATATACTTACATTGTGAGGATTTTGGCCTTCGTCACCCCAGACAGTATATGTGTTTACACTCTGAAATAAAACTTCATTCACATTTGGTTCAGTTTCCTTGTTCTGTGCGGGTGCAGGATTCTCCCTCATCCCCGTAGCCCCGCTGGCCTGTCCTCGCATCACTCTGGGCCCGACCTGGCCGGAGCACGTCCACATCTTCATTGAGATGTACACATAGCAGCCCGATATTTGATGCATGTCAGGATTTATTTCACTGGAGTCAAAGGACCTGGAAGGGATCGAAGTAAATAAAACCTTACATGTTGGGCTCTACTGTACACACTAACAAAAAGTGATTTGGTGGCACCTCAAAGGGGAGGGTTCTACTAACCTGGCAAAGGGCAAGCAGCTCATGAGAATATTCTCATGCCCTCAACGCATTGCAGAAGTGCCCGTTGCTAGATTGCCATAGATTATGTGATTAAGGCCAACTGACCAGCTGTTTTTTGGCAAGACCATGACACATTAGCAAGTTAATCTAGGACCTCAAAATACCTCATTTCACATGATGTTTTTGTGTTTGTAACTTAGCTGTTCTTGACTGTCAAGCCTTTCCTCTGCTGTCTTTGTAAATTCTCTGAATCGTATTTATCTTCGGATCTTTTTTTTTTCAGTTTATGAACTGCATGAAGCTTTGATAAACTAAAACTCAGAAGGACTCAGGCAGGACTAACTGCCTAGGACAGCCGCTTGCTGAGGGAAGGAAGTTTATCTCAACTTAATGTGCTTTCTGCAAGTGAGGGTTCAGTATGTTTTTGTTTTGTTCATCTGTGTGTACATTAGCAAAACTGCATAGGAGGTTATTTACTATTGAGCTTGATAAATTGTCATTTAATATTCTTTGCTGAGGGCTGAGAGATCTCAGCTGACCGGTGTTTACAGGTCATCCGTTCACAGCAGCTGCAGGTGTCTGATGATGTGTGTGTGAATCTTTGTGTTCTCTTGTTGCTCGCTCTGCCATTGGCACATGAAAGGAGAAAGAAACCTTATTTTTGATATTTTTAATGGCTCACACTCATCTGGTCATCTTAAGGGTTAACCATTTAATAACCATTAATTAGTGCTGGTCAACATCAATAATTAAAATGGCCCTCACGGGTATTGTGGGATTTAAGGATGATGCTGTACAACCAGCGACATAACCGACTGCACTTGAGCAATATCGCCACAGAGCCTCTGCCCAGTCCACCCGTCTTTGTTCAGGGTTACAGCAGAGGTCGACACACTACATTATCTTCAAGGTCTCATTATCCTCTGTAGAATAAGAGACTTGAGAAAAAGGCTAACGATTTTAGATCAGTATCTGCCAATACGATGACGTGCTGAAGTTGCTGTGCATCCCTGCTGATAACTGAAAAAGACACCAGCCTTTCAGAAGAACCCGTATTAATGAAGTTGGGAAAGAAGAAGATAATGAAGTAGTGGTAGCAAATACTACATAGAGAAATACAGACAGAAAGACGCACAAAGTTGTAAGAACAAAATTTTTTAGTTTTACTTTGCCAACATTGTAGCAATGAACAGCCCAACTCAGGTACAGAGTTTTGTGCAATAATGAAAGGGGAACCGAAATATGATTATCATTATTGAAAATGTGGTTGTTGACCTCCTTTTACTCTGTGGTCAGTGCTTAGAGTTTTTAAATGATTACTCTAATGATAAAAGCAGATTGGGAGTTGATCCTAATGACTCGGGACACAACGGAGGCCAGAGCTCGCGAGGAGCTCTCATGTTACAGCTGAAATCAGCTACACAACTCCTATTAATCCCTGTTAAATGTAGGCTGCTGGACCTGAACCCAGGAATGTGGTTCAGAGTTGGAGTTAAAGAACTCATCCTTCCTCTATGTTTCCTCACATGTGCTTTACTTTTACTCTCATGACTGAATTTGCCAAATCATCATGATGGCCCAGCTTGACTTAGCCTTTAAACGTACTGTAAATTTTTCGATGACTATCTGTCTATGCAGTTTGAAAACACAAAACATAGATTGTTTGATTTGTATCGATGGATATCAGAATTTATTGGTCTTGTATTATGATGTGGATGAGGCAGCACCCGGGCGGGTTTGTTCAGGCAACGCAACTTTTGATATTCTCTGTGTTTTCATGTCAGGCTGCATTTAATATTTGAAGTCAAAGTGTTGTTTTCTTAACTTTTTAATGAAGAGACTGTCACTGGTACACATGGCTAACATTTCAGGCAAATCTGGTTTGCTAACTTTTAGTTGGCATTTTCCACCCCTTCCACTTTTCTGCGTGTTGGCATTTTCAAAGTCTTCCTCACCGCCTGAAATAAACTCTGAGCTAGTAAACTAGTAGCAGCCTAGACGCTAAAAATGTAAAGTCAGGAAGTTTTGGATGGTAGAGGTAAAGATATGTGAAAGAAAAACTTCAGAGTAGAACATGGTTTTCTCACAATCTGATTTTGCTAGAGAAAATGGCTAAATTTCTGTCCCCAAAACTATTTCAGTGCATCTACTTGATCAGCATTCAAGTTGCCAAGTATGACGCAATTAATCTTGCTAGATATAATTTATTGCCTCTGAAAGAATTGTTTGTTTGCCATGAGTCATTGCAAAGAGCTGGTTTCAGGCACTGAAAGCTGCTGCTCACTCAAATAATCCCGAATGGCCCAAAGGCTCACCTGTGCTGCTCCACTGTGGCTTTTCTGGAGACATCACACGGGTCTATGTTCCATTTAAAGGTTTAGTAATCCAGTGGTATGCCCTAAATTTGTATACACGCTCCAGCATATGGAGCTCACATGCTATGGACATGTCTACCTATAGCTGCCTGCTAACAATAGTTAGGGGCTTATACAGGCAACCCAGAAAAAACATGGACTCAGAAGTATTGTCGGGTTTTTTCCAGAGAGAAACAATGAAACACAGAAGGAATGAAAAAAAATCTGTTAAACTGGCTGACAGAGACTGATCCAATTCTTCAACTCACAAGCACCATTATGGTCAGGCATTCTTCTGGTCCAACATGAAGCTCCTGGCATATTTCACGTTTGTAGTAAATCACTTCTGAATTTTGAAATTCTTGGCATATACTGATATTTTGAATCGATAATTTGTCTGAAGCCAAAACTGCTACTTTTTATGTGAGTTTTTGTTGTTCTCCTTTTTTGTAGTTGGAAAAGAACGTTCAGCCCTTTGCCATAACTGCCTCTTCAAGACCAGATTCAATCCTACACATTTATGAAACGACCTCTAAGTTAACCTGTCATGTTGACACATAAACACCGACCACTGCTATATGCTAATGCCTTCTTGTTTACTGCTGTTAGTCAACAAGACTGATCCAGACATTTTTATGGATGTACGCGGCAGCTGTGAAGGCGTTTCCAATTCTCTCCATGTCTGTTGAAGCTCTTGTTTGTTTGTTAGGACTTCAGTGATTCAATACTCACTCTCCTCCCGCTGCTTTCCTGCAAAGGGAAACGAGCAGGGGACTAAATGTTACTGTGGAAGGAAGCTGTCACCAAATGTGTTTGCAGACATTTCTACAGGTTACAAATCTACTGTGCCGCTCCAGACAACAGAGGGAGCAACATGTCAATAAAACAGATGCTCCTGTTTATCTGACTTCAACAACAGTTTTGTGTGTAATGGGTTTACAGCTGTACTATAGTGACATCTTGTTTGTCAGTATTGAATTGTAATAGTGTTTTTTGTTTTTTTTAACAAAGGAAGTCGGTGTCCTATCAACTCTACAAGGTAGCAGCAACAGGAAAGGGTGTAATACGGTGTAGACGTGTGTGGACTGTTAGATCATGGAGTGGCTATTGAAGCTGGTCAAGTCTTCTCAGTCTCTTGCTGGTAATTTGTCTTATGTAATAATGAGGGGCTTTTGTTTTGGTTCAGTTGGATGTGGGCCAGTGATGAGCTTTAGCTACTGGCTGGCTGACACACACACAAGCTGCACTATTAGCTTGACTCCCATCCGAACCAAGGAAGTGTCCACTACTGGAAAAGGCACCACATGTGCTTGTTTATTCACATCTCTCTCTCTCTCTCTCTCGCTCTTTCTCTCTCTCTCTCTCTCTCTCTCTCTCTCTCTCTCTCTCTCTCGATTTTCTGTTGCTCAGTTAGAGTGAATTAATCAATACATCTTTTTTAAACCTGTTGTCCAATTCTCATATTAGTGCATTCATCAGTTGTGGTGCTCTCCGATCATGTTTATTTTAAGAAAATAGTCTAAGCACCGCTACAGAAGTGTCACAGCAAGGGTTTGATCATGGCCGACGTCAGGCGCCTTTCAAAAAACCCAACAACCTAAAAAACCCGACTCTCTGATGTTTTGGGTCGATGTCTGTTAGTCATTGGCTTTAGAGGGATTAACACTTGATTAGTTGATAAGATTATATGTCATCTGGTCGTGTAACGCGATCCGCACCACGTGTCTGTGCTCTGCTGGACGCACACACACACACACACACACACACACACACACACACACACAGAAATAGAGCAGATGAGAGGAGAGATACAAAATGGGCCTAAATAAAAGTGAAAGTACCGTAAGTGTTGAGGAAAAGGTTAAAAATTTTTGTTACAGTTCATGAAATTTTAAATTATGGTAAAAGTTAATTATGGTTCGATTGGGAGAAAACCTCCTCCTGCTCTGTTGTGACTATTTTCATCTCCTCAATGACTGGCATCATCATATTACCCTACCCAATATAGCAGGTAATCACACACTGAACTCAAACAAGGGGTGTGTTTTTACTTTTAGAAAAACAAAACAAAACAGGGGTCCCCCTCCCCACCAGGGCCATGTCAGGCGAACGCTGGTGACGAAGGGCTTGAGAGTGGCGCATCACAGTTGAACCACGTAGTCGATAATCATGTAGTCATAGTTGAAAAGCTGACGCACAGGCATGATTTGAACCTTCCTGTCAGATGTCCAACATTCCTGCTCTCTTTTCCTCCTCCTCCTCTGGCACTCAGGACAGCTGACATGCAGACTCCAAACTCTTGAGGCAACCTCGCAGTAGAAGAGTTAAACTTGGAACAAGTAGAACCACAAGCGTAGTACAAATACCCATAAAGACATCAGAAGTCCCTTCCAGTCATTTGATGATACCTCTAATGATACTGTTAAATTGGTTTGACTAAAATTGGGCATTTTCAATATTCTTTAAATTCCATCCTTCCTTCTCTTAAAAACACATGTATCTTCTCATGCAAATGTTTATATATGTTATATATATTAATGAATATTTTCTGACAAGTCTACTCTGTTTACAGGTATGTGCACATAATTGTGCACCACGACTAGCTGCAAGCTAGCTGTGATGTCACATGATATGCTTGCAGGTGCTTTACACTGTGCTTGAAGGGGCATGCAGAGAAAAATCTGCAGCGTTAAAGTCATTGTGCAGAGTGGAGCTCAAAAATGAAGTTAGAATGAGCACAACCTCTTTTTGAGCAGGGAGGCAGAGACATAAACCTTCACTCCCACATTTAAACTCTGCAAACATGGGGGAGGAACTTTTTGTTACTGTGTTCAGGCCACATTATTTCATTTTATCATGGATGAAGCTGCTATTTAATGTCACCATTAATCATTTAGTCTGTAAGATTTTGAGAAAATGTGAGACATAACTAATCATGAATTCCCAGACTTCTCGGTGGCGCACATTGTTTCTTTTGTCCATCCAACTGTCTAAAACTCAACCACTCCTCATTTTCTGTCATGAATAACCCCCAAAAAGCAGCAACTCATTATGTGTTAGACTTGAACCTGCATATGTTTAATATTTTTGCTGAAGTAACTCAGGGTCATTTATCCTGCAACCAAACACTTAGGTTCTGTGTGTGTTTGTTTGTTGTTTAGATTCAGACGTTCGGAGTTGAGGCACCATGTAAGACGGTGGAGGACTTGACGAGTGGTGTTGTCATGGCTCAAGTTCTACAGAAAATGTAAGTTTGATTCCGTTTGGTGTAACTTTCCCTTCCATGTTATTTCACATTGTTAGTCGTCATATTTGTCAGCTGCTGCCTATTCAAAAGATTCCGCGTCCTCTGGTATTTCGTAGAGATGTAGTGTATTTCAGTGATGCCTGGATCAGCAGAATCAAGCTGGAGGTGGGCGACAACTGGAGGTTGAAGGTGAGGATTGCTGCTTAAACGTTTATTTGTGTCAGTACTTTGTTTAGGTTTCTTTTGTCCCTAATTGTCTAATAACAAGCCAAACAATCATATCATATATTCATAAAATCTTCAATTATTGTACAGTGTGGTTGTTTTAATCCAAGATTCATAGATTGTTTTAAAACCTTTTCTTTGATCACCAGTTTTGCCTAAACAGTAATGTTGATATTTTCTAGAGGAAATACCTACATCATCTCTGTCTTGTTTCAGGTCAGCAATCTAAAGAAAATCCTGAAAGGCATCCTGGACTACAACCAGGAGGTAAGAAGAAACTGCTGGTTGAAAACTCTCCGTTAGCATTTAGCATTCAGATGCGTTTGCTTGTAGAGAAATGTGGGCCCCTTCCCTCTCGCCCTTCACCAAGAGTGTCACACTCCCCAGCAGTGGGGAGGGCACGTCTTATGAAGGAGGAGGGGTGTGAAAGGTTTGAGATGCCCCTCAGCTGATGAGAACGTGTAAACGGACAGCGAGTGGGTAGAGGCCAGTTTCAGATTGACTGCATAGACCACCTTTCAAATTAGTGAGCTCTATCATATGCAGGTTTTGCTCACTATTGAATTTTTACTTCAGTTCGCTTGAAAAAATGTCGACTCACCTGTGAGGAAATCCTCTGATCCTACCTGCAGCGTCTGTTGTTGCCCTGCTGCATCCCTGGTTCCTGTCCATTGCTAAATGTTGTTCTTGTGGGGGATCTGTACCAATCAAAGACGTTTGGTCAGGCCAATGTTGCGCAACATGCTTAATTTTGGTCTGCCAGAGAAAAAAAATTGATAAATATAATAGGCCTCATAAAAAAATATGTAATGCATTAGATAGTATTCAAATGGAAAAAAGTATGCTTTCAATCTTTTTTCATTAAGTTAAAATGTTCTATAAATATGTTGGATTCCAAATTATTAATGATTTTTGTCATCATGTGATGAAGAGGTTCATTAGCACTTTGCGTGCACGTCAGTAGGAGGAGGCAGAGACAGCGGTGCGCAGACACAAGGCATTTGAACAGCACAAAATGCCTTTGACCCACTTGGTCATGTTGACATTTTGATCATAATTTGATACGTTAGTCAGCCCTAAACTTATATAATCACTGTTGGTGTCCTCTGGCAATGCCCTGTAGCCCTTCTGTTCTGCTTGTGGATTTTTTTATTTTTTAAATTGTCAGTTGCAAGTGAGGCCTGGATCCCCATCTTGTCATGAACAAGTCCCTTTGCTTCCATGTCTAGGTCCTTGGTCAACATATCAATGACTTCACACTACCAGATGTCAACCTCATCGGAGAACATTCTGACGCAGCAGAACTGGGCAGGATGCTGCAACTTCTACTGGGCTGTGCTGTCAACTGTGAACAGAAGCAAGGTGTGCATCAAACACCCTAGTGTGTGTGTGTGTGTGTGTGTGTGTGTGTGTGTGTGTGCGCACGCGTGTGTGCGTGCGTGTGTGTGTGTGCGTGTGTGTGTGTGTGAGATGATGATGATGATAACGATGCTAACGATGCTATTATGTACCTCACATTTGTCTTCCTCTGTATTCTCCAGAATACATCCAAACCATAATGATGATGGAGGAATCGGTGCAGCACGTTGTCATGACAGCCATCCAAGAGGTAGAACATCTAGCTATTGAGAGCTTTATCAAACATTCATTTAAAAAAAATGATATGTGGTTGATAATGAGAACAAGGCGGGATTGCTCAGATAGATTCATCAGGAGACAGGTTTTGTTCACAGAACTTCTTCAGGCTACTTATTCTGTGGGTTTTTGCAGCTGATGAGTAAAGAGACTCCAGTGACGGGAGGAAACGACTCGTATGTGGATCTGGACAGACAGGTAGGAAGACTTCCTAGAACCTAACACCAATCAGATTTATTAACCCTCAGTTTTTGGTGCCATCAGTTGGGTCTCAAATTTAAGAGGACTTACTAATAACCGTCAGTAATAGAAGGCTGCTTTACATATCATCTGTCCAACAAGTGGCGTTATAACCAGAAAAAAAATGTCATGTGGTTTTACTTAATGTTGCTCAGACATGGAGTGAAATACCCCCCTTCACCTGATGTTTTTAAAAAGAAGCTGGCATTTATTTATGTATTTATTTTGTGTGTCTGTGTGTGCGCGTGCTAAGCTAAACCTAACAGCTGTAGACAAGATGCATTATATTCTCCGGATGTCCATTTGTCCCATTCTTGTTTATGTGAGCTACCAAATATCCACTAGGAGGATGATGGTCAAAGGTCAAGCTCCCTGACCTTGACCGAGGACCTTGACCTTTGTCCACAGGCGCTCAAAGCATTTGTAGTATCTCTAGTTACGCATCCGACAGATTTAAATATGGAGACCTTGGGGAAAGGTGCTGCCATAAATCATTTCCACTGTCTATTTTTAATGCGTGCGTCTCTCGTGCCGCCTAAACTCTTACGAGCTGCTCGGCATATTTTCAAAAGTAATTTCGAGGTGGAGTGAAATGTTGATGCGGGTAATAAATCAGAATGAGGGTGTGTGACGGGGTGGACGGAGGACAAGGACAGCTTTGTGACACAAACTAAGACTCTCCTCTTGATTTACTGAGGCTGGGGGATACCAGGAAGTAAGTAAAAGTAAGTTTACTGTTAAAATACTTTTCTCTCTACAAGCAGTAGTAGCCTCTATAGACTAGTACACACAGACCCCTCACTATATCACATGACTCTGAAGTCCCACATTGGCACCTTCATTACTTCATACAAACAGCCACAAATCTATGGTTGGTTAAGTGTGTTACTGGAACACTATACCTGTGAGATGTCAGTCCAAGTGGCCTGGACGATAAATAAAATCCGAAGAGTTCAACTTTGTCGTTTCTTGGATTTCTCAGCTGAAGAAGACGGTGGAGGAGCTGAGCGATGCTCTGGCTACCAAAGACGAGATCGCTCAGAGGTGTCGCGAGCTCGACATGCAGGTTGGTTCTATGCAGTTGTCATAAAAAACAGTGAATAGCTTGCTCAGCTGTTTTTGTACTTCATAGTGCAGCCTGCAGTTACTATATCAATTTTATTTCTACACAATGACGGGACAATGCATTCATGTTCAGAAAATCAAGAACCTGAGGGCTGCATCATAGTTTTTAAAGGGTTTTATACTTAAAAAGGGTTTTATTAACTTAGAAAATAAATATCCATAGTGTCTAAAGTTGTAAATATTTCCTATCCCTTCTGTCAGTTTGTATAACTGCTTAGAGTCAGACATTCCTCAGTCTTAGCCGTGATTCTTACCAGAATGCTTGGTTAGATCAATGAGGTAATATTGCACCGTAGTTTTAGCCACGCATATGTATGGAAGTATTTATAAAACTCACATTCTGTTATTTCATTTAGTTCCCACATCAACCCTGAATCAAGTTTATTTCTCTCCATTTTACGACTCTTCTCCTACTAATTATATCATACTGTACATTCTCTATACTTTAAAAGCAGCTCCCTTTTTTGCTTGATGTCATTGTAATTACATGTTACTGGAACAGCTGGTAAATTATTTCCTTTTCCACCTCTTTGTTTACATGAAGGTGAAGCACAGAAAATACAGAGAAACACATTTTCAGCATCTATTGGTGTATTTCCTGCTAACGCAGAGAATGGAGCTGTAGTTTAAAGAGTAGCCTGGTCTCTTGTTGTGTTTCCTCTGATTCCCTGACTATTTCAATACTGTGTGCCTTGCTTTAAAGGCCCTCCATGTCCAAGAGGAGCGTGATAGACTGAGGTTAGAGTTTAATGAGCTAGAAGAGAGGGTAAATCCAAATTTCCTTTTCTCTCTGTCTCTCCTCTTCCATTCATGGCGTGTGGTGTGTCTAATAGTCCTAGAGTTTTCCCACTCTGCTTGCATCAGAAACCCCCTTCTCTCCAGACTATGTGTGTGCATGTGTGTGTATACGTTTGTGCACAAGTGCTTGTGCACACGTATACACAGTCGAGCCAGGGCACACTGGTCGCAGCTCCAGTTTGGCGTAGGTGTGTCAGGTGTCACCCCTGCTCTGAAATCCTCCCACCTCTTTACCCTCACGTGTTTCATGGCGTCCCACAGCAACAGCAGGCAGCACAGGGAAACTTTGGGGTCATTACATGACACACCTGACGGAAGTATGCAAAATATGTGCACTATTTTGCTCTGTCTGTGACTTTTGTTGAGAAGAATTGTGCGTAGGAACTTTTTTTTTTACAAACTTTTACAAGGCATTACATAATAACACCGCATTTTAAAATAATCTGCTGCATTTTGTAAGAAACAGTGTGAATGCAACTGACAGATCCAAAATGGAATCAAATTACCTGCCTTTTGTAATTAAAAAAAACAAAACTCCAATGTTGCATATTAAGGTGGTAATAAGTAGGGAAATTAATTTGTTAAAATTGTTTGCTACAAAATGTAGGTGTCATTTCATAATAATTGGAAATATATGCAATTCTTTTGATATTACATCATCACTACCCTTTAAAGAATATTGATTTCAGGGATGCTTTAATATCTATTAAGTCGTTAACATAATTGAATCTCGCATAAAGTTCAACCCTATTCCAGCAGGAATGAAATACGCTTCAAGGAATAACCTTTTCCTTTACTTAAATGCTGGTTCAAGTTCTCACAGAACGCTGCATTGTATTTTATGCATGGAAGTGCAAACAAAATGAAAGATGAACCTGAAGGATTATCATGTAAATGTAACTTTCCCAGGGTCTCTACTGGCATTTACATTTCTTTCAAAAAGAGAAAAAGCCCATGTGGACTTGAACTTGTGGTTGTACTTGATGTGATAAATTTCCACAGCATTAATTTGAAATAAGCCTGCTCACAAGAATGTGTGTAGTTTCTCTCAACAGCAGTGTTTTAGTTCCCTTGAATAGTTCATATTCATATGTACCAAAAAATTGGCAACTAAGTCCATGTGCAGAAGAGTCATCAAAGAGCATCAGGACCCATAGAAACCAGCTTGTGCTTGCTTGGCGTGGCGTTTGATACCCTGTCTATCACACAGAGAAGACAAGATCAAACCACATGTAGCCCTCGTTGCTATGTCGGGTTTGTTGGTTTGCCTGGTCGAAGTTCTGCTGTGTGTTTGCTTTATTACCAGAGTTGATTCTGCAGTGACTGAATAATATCATAGTCTGAATGCTGTTAAGATCAAGTGCCTACATTGTCTTTCCCCTCTAATTTGTTTTGCCTCTGTCTCACTTTCATTTTCTCCTGTCCTATTATTCACCTTGTCCTCGCCTGACTCCATCCATCCCACTACACAACCACGTCTTTCTGCTCCTTCTGTATTTCCATTCTTTGCGCTTCTCTTTGGCACCTTTAGGTAGCAGCGCTGCAAGAGGAGAAGAGCAGCTTGCTAGCAGAAAACCAAGTTTTAATGGAGAGACTCAACCAATCGGACTCCATCGAAGACATAAACAGCCCCGCAGGCCGCAGACACCTCCAGCTGCAGACACAACTGGAGCAACTACAAGAGGAAACTTTCAGGTGTGGAATAAGTAGAAGGAGAGAAAAGAGTGAAGGCGATGGATGCTGGTGTCAGTTATGCTCACTAAATCCAGAGGTCAATGTTGTTTCTGATTCCTTCCAGGTTGGAGGCAGCAAAAGATGATTACCGAATCCGTTGTGAGGAGCTTGAAAAAGAACTCTTAGATGTAAAGTCACAGAATGAAGAGCTGGCGTCACTGGCTGATGAAGCCCAGTCGCTCAAGGATGAGATGGACGTCCTCAGGTGCATTTAATTTAGGTCCCATAACACGAAGACGATTGTAGATGATGAGCTTTCTTGGTAGATTGTGCCGCTGTAATTTCATTACATTTGACAATTTCAGGCATTCATCGGATAAAGTATCAAAGCTTGAAGGCACAGTGGAACATTACAAGAAGAAACTGGAGGATATGGGGCTTCTCAGGCGACAGGTACACAGAAACAGTGACGGATGAGGTCCAGGCCAAATTAGCATCGCCATGGGTTCCCTCGACCAAAAGCTTTGAGGATTTTTGCAATGCATTTCTAATTTTTGCAGAAAATAAAATGGTTTACTCTTAATATACTTTACCAACTTGAACTGCATTCAAAGCATCATTCATTTCAAATACGGATCGTGAAAGGAGAACTTTCCATGGTGTTTGTTCATATGAAGAAAGAGGAAAGAGCAACAAAGGAGAGCGAAGGAATGTTTTAGAAGTTTTAACGTTGGATGTAGCTGGTATGTTTTGACAACCACACCCAGTTTTTCCATCCTGCTCTCATCTCCTAAAATAATCCCCGCTACATGTGCTTGAATCCACGTGAGGGCAGCATCATCCAGATTTAAAAGAGGTCTTTTTCCCAGCAGTTATTTTGACATGAAACAATTCCTGAGTTACTAAGTTCTCATCCTCAATAGAGCAGAACATTAGTTCATGTTTTACTGCGTCTACTGACTGTGTCATGTCTGAGTGACTTATGAGACAAATGCATGCAGCATCAAGTCCTATATTTTTATTGGAATTAGTCATTACTCTTTTACCCTAAAAAAAACTTCTGAGGGATACAAAATGGTTGCTAGGCAAAGCTTAGTAGATCACCCCATGATTAGGATGAATAATTCATGTCTTCAAATCTATTTTTGGAATTCAGGTATGTTTATCAATGTGACACACAAGAAAGCACAATGACAGCGGGAATGCCTGCCTTTGTTTTTCAGACGAAGCTTTTGGAGGAAAAGAACACAGCATTGATGCAGACCAACGTCGGCTTGGAAGAAGAACTACGAAAAGCTAATGCTACCAAGGGCCAGCTGGAGACATACAAGAGACAGGTGCTGACGTTGCCCCTCACACGTGGAGTCATTCGCATCACATCCATCACTCGTAGATCTGACTGTGCTACTGTGCAACTGTCCCCTCTTTGTGCAGGTGGTTGAACTGCAGAACAGACTGTCAGAAGAGTCAAAAAAGGCAGACAAGATGGAGTTTGAGTATAAACGTGTCAAAGAGAAAGTTGACTCTCTACAAAAAGAAAAAGATGTATGTTGAATTTGTTTACGATGAGCTGAATGTACTCTGTCACTGCCCCCCCCCCCCCCAAAAAAAAGTTTCATCGGCATCTTCTCTCTGTGCAGCGTATGCGAACTGAGCGAGACTCTCTGAAGGAGACTATTGAGGAGCTGCACTGTGTTCAGGCCCAAGAGGGCCAGCTTACGTCAGGTAGAGTGAATAACTGTCACATGGTCTACATATGAGCAGTTGAGCTCAGCCTTAAATGTTGGTTTAGCTTAGCCTTAACCTTGATGTGTGTTTGCTCAGGTTTGTTCCCGCTGGCCAGCAATGACGGCTCTGATTCATTGGCTGCTGAGATCACCACTCCAGAGATTCGGTATGTCCCCCCGAGACCGTTTTCACACCTCCTAGATATTTGGTTCTGCTCTGAATTAGTTGAGTCTGCACAGTTTGTTTTCAGACAGAAAAAAAAATCAAAGGACCCATAATGTGCCGCGGCACATTCATTTAGGCAGCAGTAATGTACTCAGAAGCTGCAGTCTAACTCCTACATTTTGAATGCATCCAACAATGGCAGGTATACCTGGTTGCAGGAGTGCACCTGTAGTTGGGTCAGACGGAGGTCAAATCACAAACAAACCTCACCAGAATGCATTTGGTATTTGGTCTGCTACCGAGTCAGAGTGCTGTGTGCGAGCCCAGATGCACAACAGCCTCAGTGTGAACCGGCTGATGTTCTGAATGCAGTACAAAATACGGGATGATCTTGCACATTTATATAAAGAACGACTGGAGGAAGCAGCACAGCAGAATATGGATACAAACTTTATATCACCCTGATGTTCCCACTGTGAAAACACGTCAGATAAGTTAATGGAGAGGGTGAAGGAGATGAAGATAAAGGTACTTTATGACAGGTACCCTCTGTTGGATCCTGTTTTGATGCTGCTGTGTGTGTGTGTGTGTGTGTGTGTGTGTGTGTGTGTGTGCACGCACTTGTCAGCTGGTTTCTGGCCTCCTCTTCCTGTCAAGTGTTTTCATGTTGGCTGGTTTGGCCTAAAAAGATCTCTCTCTCTCTCTCTCTCTCTCTCTCTCTCTCTCTCTCTCTCTCTCTCGCCCCTGTCTCTTTCTCTCTCTCCCTCTCTTTCTTCCTCTCTCTCTCCCTCTCTCTCCCCCACTCTTTCTCCCTCTCTCTGTCTCCCTCTGTCTGTCTGTCTGTCTCTCTCTCTTATTCTCTCTCTTCTGAGTTATGCAATAGGAATGTATGAGTTACATCAGCCTGACTGCTGCTTTCCAAGAGGGCTGGAATTTGGCAGCATACCCAGTCCTTTTTTCCAGCACTTTGAACCTTGAAAAAAATGTGGATTAAAAAGAACTCCTCTAAAAGCTACTAATGTTACAAAAAGATGGACAAACATGACTTTGTCGAAGCCTTTGATTCCCCTGTAAGAGACATACCAAAAGTTTGGGGCCTTGTGATGTCATATTTAAAAAAAAAAAAATCAAAGCTGGAAATTTTGTGTTGCAGAGCAAAAAGCCGCATGCAATAATATATCTGCACTGGTGACCTCTTTTTGTCTTCAGCCATGATGTCAGAGTTGTTGAGTGTTCTGTGTAGAACAACCAGCAGGAGCAGTTGTGTTGCTGTGAGTTGACATTTCTGCGATGCGTGTTTCTGCAGAGAGCACCTGATCCGTCTCCAGCATGAGAACAAGATGCTGAAGCTGGCCCAGGAGGGGTCGGACAACGAGAAGATCGCGCTGCTGCAGAGTCTGCTGGAGGACGCCAACAGAAGAAAAAACGAGCTAGAGACGGAGAACAGGTCAGTAAAGAGCGCAGCAGCGTGCAGCCTAGCAGAGCCAACAGGAGGATTAAAAAAAAAAACTTCTTTGAGGCGGAATTATTTATTTCTTCTGCCTTTGAAAAACAAGTTTTTTTTTGTTGTTTTTTTTCATCTCCTCCATGCCTTATTTGAATTTAATGAGACGCGAGTAGAGGGATATTGTACTACCTTTTTAATCTTCTCGGATGATGAGAGCTGCAGATTGTTTTTCTGTGTGGGGACCACAAATCTATGTCCCATTAATGTCTCCATGACGATTTTTGCTGGGAAAAAACAAATCTACTCATGACTGGAATATGAGTCCATAATCTTTTCCCCACAAACAAGCCTCGCTGTTGTTTTATCTCACACTGTGTTGCTTCCATTAAACCATGTCTTCTGACCTGTGTGTCTGTGTGTGTGTGTGTGTGTGTGTGTGTGTGTGTGTGTGTGTGTGTGTCTCTCTCTCTTATCCAGATTAATCAATCAGCGGCTGATGGAGGAACAGAGTCAGATAGAAGAACTACAGAAGACACTTCAAGAACAAGGCTCCAAAGCAGACGATGTACGTAATAAAGTGTTTGCTCTGTATGGCGTAGGTAGAATTGTGCCGCTCACCCAGGTTTAGAAGTGATTCCCATCACAAAAATGGTTGGTGGTTAAAGATGATCAACATTCAACCGGCACTATATTTTTTTTCCTATTACAAACTCAGAAAGTTTCTAATATGTTTAAACAGTATTAGAAACCTAATGCATGACCAATCCTACACACTGTTTCATTTGTGGAGCAAAGAAAGCAGTTCAATCCCTCACGACTCCGTGAATCAGCTGGTGCGAGTGTCCAACTGCAAACAAAGGTAATATTATTTCGAATTGTGCAGCACAAATGTTGCTGAACTGGCTTCATTTACGGAAAACGGCACATAGGCTTATCGTTGAAATATACGCATTTCTAAATTCTCAGTTATTTGTGTGACTTTTTCTTTCTCATAAATCAAGAGTCCCCATGTGACCGTTTATTTATCATATCACACTGATAACCGCAGTATGACTTTTTCACCAAATCTCCAGCACGACTCCCTTCTGAGCCCCTGTAGTTGTATTTAACTCTTCCTCACGTATCATATCAGGAACGGTAATGGTAGTTTAATAATGGTTAGTGAATGCTTAATGAACCATTATTTACTAGTTAACTAATGTGTCTGACAATCATTTACTAATGGTGTTAATTATATGGGTCACAGCAAAGACAGACAGGGTGGTTGAGGTGGAGTGTTGCTTAAAGGACAGTAAGTGTCACAGATTGTTAGTAAATGGTTTATTATCCTTAAGTAATGCTTATTCGCACTTGTATTTCAAACTCAGCATAAACTATCATCAGTGTACCTTATCATAAAGTTTTACCGTCATATCTAATATCCCATTATTTATAAGTTATGTGTTGAAGACGTGGGCAAAAGTGTCCAACAGGAATTCAGCAGCCTTCTTCTTTTTCCCCTCGTTCATATCAACGTCAGCTGCTCTCTCATCTGTGACGGTAAAACACAGGCGACATTTTCACCGCCGCCTTTTCTGTCTCCTCCAAACTAGTTCCTAATGGGAGGCCGCTATGTAGGAGGAAGAGGTTTGAAGAAGGTTGAACGTTGCATGTCGATCGCCTCCTTTCCCACGTTGCTACGTTCCCTCGACATAATTAATCTTTAGCATCTCCTCAACAATCTTTGCTTTAGCCATTTGTCTTTGTGCTCGTGATGGACAAATCCCTTCTGTTCACTTCCATGCAGTGGCAGCAGCTTTTAAAACAAGTGTGCAAGAGACTAAGAATGCAACAAAATTTCACTTGAAGAAAATTGAGTATATTAAGAGCTGGAGCACTCAGCATCATTTTGACTGAGTTTGGGGGATAATTATTTCAGATGTTTGTGTATTTTCTTCTCAAATTAATGCTTTCATTGTCAGACAATAGTAAGTATATTTGTTTGCTCTAATTAGATCCTTTAATGCTATAAAATCTTAGACTGAATCAAATGTGTATCAACTCAGAATGTAATACAGTTGCACCAAAATTGTCAATTACAAGATACTATACACAAATAGTTTAAAGTGTTTTACAGACAGAATAAAATCAAGAATGTCTTTAATCTTTCACTGCGTTTTGATGCATTTATTAGACTGAGTTGCTACACAGGCGAGTCGCTTCTTCTTTCTTTGAAAGTTAGTTCGACCTCTTTGATCAGAGGTAGACTTTTGCTCCGTGCTGGAACTTAACACCCCTCTTTCCTCCTCCTCCCATCCGGCTCTAATCTGAGGTGTGGTGAAACAGCTCTCCACTTGTAGTTTTTCATGCATATACAGTCTTCCAACATCTAAAACAGGTTGAAAAACTGCTCCAATTGGATATCCTCCTTTCAAAATAATTTCTTATTATTGCCATTAATCACTGAGTGGACCTGTGCAATTTCAGGAAGTAGCCTGGCCCACAGATGTGTTTAAAAGTATAAAGATGAGCCCCAGTAACTGAAATCTGTTTTAAGGGTTGACTGATACTGATTTTTAATAACCAAGGAGAGCAATAACAGACATCTGGTACGAATACATCTGCCTTAAAAATGAAAATACTTGTGTCACAGTTCAAAATGACACAAACTCCAACACATTTTACGATAACTGGACTTAACAACATTACCTTGAAACAAAAAGTAAAAGAAACTTCTGAAGTCTGAGACTGTTTTGAAACGGATTTATTATTTTTTCAATAATCTGGAGGGGGGAAAAAATGCTGGTTATTTGTTCTGACAATCTGTTAACCCCCGGTTTGTTTACAGTGTCGTGATACATCTAAAACTGAACTTATTTATTATTTTTTCAGTCTTCCATCCTGAAGAGGAAATATGAGGAGCACATGTAAGTTGACATCAGTCCCACACGTAGGTGCTAACGATGATTGACATACCGCCAATGTTTATGAGAGTCGCATGTTTTTCTAGTCGTCAAAGCCTGGAGTGCTGAATTTATACCGGATTAAACATTTGTTTCCTTCATGCTCTTCGTCAGGGAGAAAGTCCGAGAGCTAAACAACGAGTTACTGAAGAAAAATGCCTTCATCGATGAAATGGAGCATAAATACACGGCCAACTGTGAGTCTGGACACCTGAGTTTGAATTGTGTCTGGTGAAGTTGTAAATTCTCTGAACATCTCATATCGTTGCCGTCTCTAACTTTGAAATCAACAACTAAAATCCAACTTTGCTCCCTGTTAGCTCAACGGGTGGACGAGCTGGAAGAGGCCTTGAAAAAGAAAGATGAAGAGATGAAACAGATGGAGGAGCGATATAAGAAATACCTGGAAAAGGCCAAGAGTGTGAGTATATGGAGGGATCTTTACCACGGTGTATTGTGAACATCACATTAATGTAACATGATGGAATGTGTTCTCTCCAGGTGATTCGGACCCTGGACCCCAAGCAAAACCAGGGTTCAGGTCCAGAAGTCCAGGCCCTAAAGAACCAGCTGCAGGAGAAGGAGAGGATGTTACACTCACTGGAGGTAAACTTAGAGGTTTTGATTGTCCTGCGAGGAAAGGAGCCGACTCAGCAGGTTGTAGCTCGGGGGAGGCCTTTACTGCTGACTGAAGAGGGGCCGGCGTGTTTGCACAATTCTAAGATGTGGCTTTGTTTCCCCCAAACAGAAAGAGATGGACAAGACAAAGAGCCAGAGAGATTACGAGGAGAAACTGATCGTGTCAGCCTGGTACAACATGGTAAGAACAACAACAGAAGTCAGGCCCATTCATAAAAGGCTGTTCCACACAGTTGTGTTTGTTTGTAAGGTCTTGCTCCTGACATCTGCTGTATCGTCATCTGATGTTGGGAGAGCTACGCAACAGAGTTTAGTTTTGACTTGTAGTACACGTTTGACGGGTTGAATTGAATACCAGGTGAATGTATATGCCCACTAGAGGGCAGCATTTACCTTTTTTATAAGCACTCAAGTTACTTGTGTTAAATATCTGATGAATGGGAAGTTAGGTTATTGGTCATTGACAGATGTTAATGTTTATTAAGTGTTTATAATGCAAGTTATAATGTACTTACAACCACTGATTAATCCCTTAAATGGGGAGACATATTGTAAAGTGGTACCTTATCTTTTTACTCACTAGCATAAATGTTGTGCAGGTATCAGTTCATCATAACATGAGCTCCCTGCACTCCCTGTGTTGTGGTGGGAATAGTAACCATGGTATCTTGTTCTCAGGGCATGTCTTACCAGAAGAAGGCGGCTGAAGACAGACTTGCCAACACTGGTTCTGGTCAGTCCTTCCTGGCCCGTCAGAGACAAGCCACCAGCACACGCCGCTCCTACCCCGGCCACGTGCAGCCAGCTACTGCCAGGTAGACGGCAGAAAGGCAGACAAATACACCAAAACTACCTGACAAATCCCTTCTTAAACAGTACACGTGCCATTTTCAGGCACTCTGTTCCTCTTTCATTTTAAGTTAATTGATTCTTCCCCCCCTTTTTTGTCCCTTCTTCTCGATCAGATCCATGAGGTAGAGATGCCAGGCAAGGCTGCCAAAATCTTGCACCACTTTTATTCCTGACTAAGCATATTTTACCCTGACGCCTGTGATGACTTCTACCCTTTATACACCCCAGCATTAATTAAGGAGTCTGACTAATCACTCCAGAGACCCTCTATCCTTCCCTCCCTACCACTAACCCTCCTGAAAGCTGGGCCACAATTGACCAGAGAAGAGTTTAGAGAATCCACTCAACCTGTTCATGCAGTATTTATACACATCTCTACCTGTAGTCGTGTCGGAGGTTGACCGCAATTGTCAGACGTCGTCCTGCAGTATCCGTTTTAGCTCTTTAGGATGTACCTTTAAGGAGTTTGCACAGTTTTGTAGCATGGGAGAACAATTAAGAAAATTGCTGCTCTCGCAGGTTTGGGACAAATGTATAGTCATCCTGTGTAAATGCTCCATTTTGCTTGTGACTGTGTGTGTAAGTGTGTAGCAATAACTGCGATGGGCTCATTTCCTTCCATGAAACCAAGGAATGCTTCGAGTCCACGTTCACAAGAGAGGGCAAACCTCACGTGCCACAGTGTGAAATGTACCTCCGACAGTTTTTGGTCTCTTATCAGTGTAGCGCCGCAGGCTTGGAGAGTGTATCATTTAAAAGTGAATTACTGAGAACAGCAAACTGTTTCGAGGGTGCGTTTCATTCACCGCGACATCGTATTGACTAGAGCTGCAGCAACGAATCTGTTAAATCTGAAAAATAATCGCCAACTATTTTAATGACTGATTAATCATTTCTGTCTTTTTTCAGGCAAAAAAAAGTCTGACTTTTGCCAGCTCCGGTAAAAATTTATTCATGTATTTTTGGTCATATAGGCCTTAAATACTTGGAAAAAAATGGGATTGTGAAATAGAAATTTCCAGGCTGGGGGAAAAAAAATTTTGTTTGAAAAATCAATGAAAATTTTGGAAAAGTTCTCAAAAATTTGCTTCTCAAGTAGCTGAGCATGAGAGCTTATATGGCTCAGGTACGGTGGATGGAGAAAAATCACTTTTGGTCAATACAGATTTACTTTGTCTTGTTATTGTTGCATCAAACCACACTGCATGTCATCATTAGCTTTCGTGTAAATTGGTAATTCAGTTAAAATAAAAGATGGATTTGTTTATTTTTCATGTTTAACAGATGTTTTCAGGGAATGACTGGACATTAAAACTTTCCACACAGATGTGGAAAATTCCTAGAAAAATCCCTGAAATGAACCCTGAGGAGTGTTGGATGGACTAAAGAGGCAATTTTAACCATCTTACTGGAAAATTGGAATTTGCATTTTTCAAATTTTCTCAATATTTTTCTAAAGACTAAACGCTTAATGGAGGAAATAACCGGTGCATTCGTGGATGATGGAGACAGTTGTTAGCTGCAGCTCTCGTTTTGACCAGACCACTTTAATTTGGGAATCTTGAACACAGGTGCTTGTTGTGATTGTTCCAATCATCTTTTAACCCATTTATGTTCCATTTCTCTTCAAGGCACGATGTGAATAACCTTCTGTCAACATTTTGCACTCAAACTCTGAAACTTAAATTGGCGATTGAGTTTTTGCTAACCCGCCCTGCCGCCTGACCACTATCTCTCTTTCTCCTCCCTCGACAGCAATATCACTGCATGACTGACGCATCAATGACCCGGCCGAGTCCGGTGTGGCGTGGCCCGGCCCGGCCTGTCTGTGGCCTACGCTAGGCTGAGACACGCCATGCATGAAATACCTGCCTGCCAACTGTTTGCATGACTTTGCATTGACTCGAGCCTGTCAATAACCAGTCCAGCACCAGCAGCAGCAGCAGCATGAGAACTAACAACCTCTGCAGTGTCATGCTTTGTCAGACAAGCCTGAGTCAGGAGGGATGGAAAGAACCCCACTCACACTCTTCATTCTCTCCATTTTCCCCTTATTCTCCTCCATCTCACTTCTCTCTCTCCCTCTCTCTCTCTCTCATATTCTTCATGGACTCATCTGCTTGTGCTTCCACACCAGCACCCACATGTCTGTTACAATTCAGCCTAGATCCAGGAGAGATGGTCACAGTTATTGTCGGTCAATCAGCCAGTTGACACCGTAGCTAGCTTGATGTTGGCTGGCTGCCTCAGGATACCTCAGTGACACATTTCCATGTCTGTTTTTATCTACAAAAGAAATATTTGGGAGGTTTAGCCTGTGTAGAAGGAGTCCCCCCCCCCCCCCCCCCCATCCTCTGTTTGGCACTTTAGCATTAGCATAAAAAACACAATGGTTCTGTGTAGCTTCTCCTCTTGACTAGGCTTTTACCTCAAGTATTAATGATTAGCTTAAGAGGCCTCACAAGTAGAAGGAGCACTGGATGTGAAATAAGTGTTTCGAAGCAGTGACACACGTGCTATTATACAGGGTGAAAGCCTCAGTTAGGTCTCCTCCGAAGTATTTTTAGGTTAGCAACAGAGATGAAATTTACATTTGATGCACAGGTATACAGTATCTCTGAGGTTAGTTTGTGTTCACTTGAGCCAAAACCAAGAATGCTGCTGCACATTTGAAGAGTTTGAAGGAGAAAAAAAAACCTCCCCGTTAGCTCATTTAAGCTAATGTACCGTTAGCTGGATGGAAACTGCTAACCAGTTAAAAGATGTGGAACAGGAAACAACAGCAACAATACAAAATATCCTGATAGTTTCGCAACCCCACCTGTTATGTTACAGTGTTTGTTAATCAGCTTATTTATGTTAAAATAATTTTGGGCATTGTTATCAGAGGAAGCTCCAGCGTGACGGCAATGCAAAGGACAGGATTTATACAATGTCATCAAGAATAAGGAAAATTTAGTGTAGTTTTTTTTTTTTAATTTAAATTTTATGTCTAATTCAGAAAAAGGAAAAAAGTTGTGTTCGACTACAAACTTGGACCTGATGAAATATGCATGTTACAGGCATAAATGCATACTTTTATTTAAATGAGAGAGATGGTTGAATCCTCCGGTTTAGTGCCTTTTGTTTAAAATATACGATTTCCTGGTCTGTTTTTACGACAAACGGCAGTGAAGTGAGCTGTCCTTTAAGACCAGCGTTGTTGTGTTGAAATAGAGTAAAAAAAAAAAAATAATGAGATGAGCGTCAACCTCATTCATAAGTTTCTTAAGATAAAGTAGGCTTAATGGTGGCTTTTCTTCTGTTTTTTTTGTGTTGTTTTTTTAACCTATTTTACTCATTCTTATATTATGTAACCTTGATTTCATTCATGCAGTGCATTTTTGTCTTTATGGCTTATTTATTCTTTTTGCCTCTTGTGCAACAGTGTTGTTACATCTGTCTTATTAGTGTTATCATGATTATTATCACTCATTAAACCGTTAACAGTGGATGTGAAGTTTCCATGACGTCAAAGAACTGTTACACATGCAACAACAACAACAACAGTAGAAGGAGCTCTAATGTTTGTCTTCATCCAGTGGAATGACAAGAACAGGACAAACAAAAAAACAAGCGCATTCTAAAATTTTAACAGTGTTTATTGGAGTTACTGTGACCCTGTGAATTATGTTACACCTCCATCAAGGAAGGTTGTGTTTTCACTGGCGTTTGTCATCTTTTAGCAGGATTAAGCAACAACAATGAAGCCGAATTTCATTAAATTTGGTGGAGGTGTGTAACACGGACCAAAAGCGAATCCATTCAGTTTTGGGACAGATCTGTTTAACACAATGAAAAATTGCAATTTTTTTCCCATTGAGTTTGGCGGAGGGATGTAATTCCTGAATGCCCTCTCGTCTCCGGTCTTGAGCATTTGAGAATGTAGGATTTTTCTGGATAAATAACGGTCAAATTCCAAATTTGGAGTTGAGCAGTAAACTTGATATTTGCAGTAAAAGATTCAGTCTTTAGTCCAGTTCACAACTTGCTTCTCGCTGCAGTCGTCCAGTCAGGTGTGTTTGAGCCACTTGCCATTAATATTACAGGTTAAGCCGTGAAATATTGTACACGCATATCTTTTTAACCGTCCACCCCTCTTAGGTTAAGAAATGTGTATATAAGGGAGCGCATCCTCTAAGTGGTCGATGGGTTCCAACTTTAGTCAGGGATGGAGGTGAAACATCTTGTTTTTTTAATGTTTCATTAAAAGAAAGCAAGGTTGTTGTGCCCCCTTTCATCCCCCAACACATCACACTGTATGTAATTCATGTACGTGTGTGTGTGTGTGCGTGTGCGTGTTTCCTCGATGCCAATTTCTCCTCAGTAGAGAATAAATGGTGATTCCTTGGCATTAATGTCCAAGCTGTTACCTTAAATCCTTCCTTAATGTTCATGTTTGAGAACAAGAAAAAAAGTATTGCAGTAATCATCATGGTCACAACGTGGTGTATTGCTTATAAGTCTAAGCTAACGCTACGTGTGTGTGTGTGTGTGTGTGTGTGTGTGTGCGCGTGGAGGGGTTCCCCCACTGTTCTTGACAGGTAACTGCACCTAGGCCAGTCAGAACCGTTCTAGAGATGATGAAAGAAACTTAACGGCTGTTAACAGGTCAGACTCTTACCACAACGTGTGCAGTGTTTGATATATTTTTTACTCATTGGAAAACTTTTCTTTACATATTGAAGTAGCAAATAACCTTCCATTTGCCAAGTTTTATATTGCTTGTATACAAAAACACATTATGTACATACTTATAGCAAACAGTGGTAGAGGAAGATTCGGGCTGATGACTCAATCGAACTCCTGTCTGGTTTGATGAATTTCGTATCTGATGAGGATTTATTGATAAAACTGTGCTTCCTACACTGCAAAACTTGGAAATCACATTGTAAATAAAGCTTGTATAAAACTCCCTGCTCGTCTGTGTCATTGTCAGTTGTCAACAACACCTTTACCAGCGATAAAAAAAAATGGCGTTTTATTTGACGGACTCACCTGTTTCTGCTGTCTGTCCTCAGTTTAGTGGGGATGTCCATCATTTCTAGCTTTTCTGAAAACAATCAAACACTTATTACCACAGTTTGAATTAAACAATTGGCCACCCCCCCCCCCCCGCTACTTCCTTAGCAGGTTAGCGTGTTTAGCTTAGTAAAGAGCTTCTGCCCTTTAAACATCCAGAATGGGGCCCCTTTCTCATGTAACTCACACTGAGAGATCCCTGAGCTAACTTGAACTCGGATGTTCTCTGAAAACTTCGTTCACGTTGAGACTTTAAATAAATTTGATGAGAGTTGAAAGCTCTGAACTCTTTAGGAGAGTTCAAGTCCTGGTGAAGTATGTGAATGATCTCAAAGTATATTGTTTACAGGCAATAACGTCATAGAATATGTAACAAAACAAAACTTCTCCATGTGTTTGTTCAGCTGCGTGGTGAATCTGGTGAAGCATCATTAGGCAGATGAAAACAAGTCGATGGTGCAGGCGCGGACAGCGAATGATGAGAGGTGATTGTTCTCATGTGTCCCCAAATTCCTCAAAAAACCCTAGTTTTTCTCTGTGTATTGAGTGTATTCTGCCTCTGAAGTACTCACAAATAGGTGCTTTGAGCGCTGAAGACATTTTTTTCCCTCTCCTAGTGACTCAAGAATGCAGAAAGAGCCAGCTACATCTATTACGCTCAAAGCTAATAGCGACCGATGGCTAACACATATACAGTTATAAACACTGCCCATAAGTTGTATTCTGCAGTGGTTCTGTACTGGTAACGGATCACGGTAGTGGACCTTCTTCTCTTACGAGGTGAATCCACGCGAACACAAACAGTCCTTCCTCGGAAACGAAGCCTGGATTTCCACTGAGGCTCGGACGCAGGAACTTCCCTGTATCAGTATCCCATTCTTCATTCCTGAGAGCTTCTCTTTCTCTTTCTACCCTCGGCCTCTGGGAGCTCCCTCCTGGCGTGTCACGGCTCTGGTCCAGAGTCAACACAAATACACGTCTCTGGTTTCTTACTCAATTCAATCAACTGGAGGTTGGGCAAGTGATGCTCACAAGGCCAGTGATTCCAAAACTCTCTCTTCAAGTGTGTCTCATCCCTACAGAAAGATGCTGAATGTCCGGTTTTTAATGTTTGGAATTTGTGACATTTGAAACGGTAACCAGAACTCAGAGATCAAAGTCAAAGGAACGTGATAGTTGGCGCTCAGCTGGTGTGATACGTTTGCTTTGTGTCGGTGTGTGTATGTGTGTATTCTTATACTTGTTACATTGTGAGGACCAGAATACGTTTTTAACCAACAGAGGGGGCTTTTGGAAAATGAGGACCTTTTAGTTGGCCGTGACACCTTAAGGTGATGTTAGAAGGTCAAAATTTGGTTTCAGGGTCAGGGTTAGGAGGGTTAAGGTCAGGCGGTTGGGTCTCTACAAATCCGGTCCCAGAGGCACCCGAGACCAGCGGACCACCAGGGAATCGATATAAATGACTACAATTAGTACTGGTCCTTGTGATGGACTGGCAGCCCGTCCAGGGTGAACGCCGCCTCTCACCCGAAGTTAGCTGGGATAGGCTCCAGCCCCCCCGCGACCCTTAAGCGGAACAGAAAGTGGATGGATGGATAGTACTGTTGTTCCACTTAATTGCAACAGAGGGCACTGTCAACACCTAGATTGGACCCTCACCTTGACTCTTGCCATTGTGATGCCTGTCAGTATCCTGGTGAACGCCTCAGCCCGTTATACTAAATATGCTGCAAACTTGTTTTAAAAGAAGAAAAACCCTCAAATTGTCTTCAAGCGTATTTAGACGATTTTTACAAAGCCGTCGACCAGCCAAGAATCTACAGTGGAAGTTAGCTTCATGCTGGAACGCGGGCTCACAAATCACAGCAAAGTTATTTGAATTCAGTAAAATAAATAAATGTTACCCACCCCGATGTAGCTGCTCGTCAGCTAAACGGAAAATCTAAAGATTGTACAGAACAAGTCTTACAGTTGCTGTAACCAGAAACCTGTCGCAGTAAGAACATTGTTTTTAATATTCAAAGAAAATGTTGTCATTGATCCCAGATGGCCGTTTTTTTTTTTCTTTCTGCTCTCCGTTTCTCAATATTGAAGTAATTATGGAAACATTCCACCGAGAGGAAAATCAGAGCTGTCGTTTCCCTAATGAAACAGCCTGCTATTATTCCTTCATAACTTAGCGTCTGGCTGACAATACCAGCTTTATGACACGATAACACAAGGCCTTCATTGACACGCACGATCAGAGAGGGTACGATTTGAACATGATCACAAAAACCATGCAAGCGCACACCCCTAACACACACACACACACACACACACACTCGGCCCACTTTTCATGGCACGACTTGAATGAGACACAGGTGAGAGGTGCAGCGGGTGGAAAGTGAAACCCGGTGCTCAGCCTGTTGACTCAGTCGGAGAGTAAAGGGAAGACAGAGCGGTTCTTCAGGTTGTATTGAGCTGTGAGAACCGAGAGGAGTTCTTCGCTAGAAGCAACGTGACTGCCAGCCGCCATGTGCGAGGGTCTACAGTTTATAAAAGCAGGTCAAGTATGGATCTGATGTTCTTTTTGAGACGGAAGTCTTCTCTTTCAATTATTAGTTTTTCTTTTTAATTGGATTCCCGTCATTTTGTTGGCTCGAGTTGAGGTGTTGATAGGTTACAACGGTCACTTGAAGAGCAGGGATGTGATTTTCTTTCCAGCGTGAAAACAGCCTTGAGTCCCAGCCCGGCCGCCACGTTAAACCCCCTCTGGTGTAGTGATGAATTCAACATCAGTGAGTGAAAGATAACAGTGATCAAAGAGCTTTCTTTTATGTTACCACAGTTTCAGGCCATATACTTGACATCAGAACCCAATGAACCACGTACGCACCGAGATGGTTTTAAGGGATCGACATAGACGGCCCAAGTTTTGCCTCTCTTTTGTGTGCTACTCTTGGGTTTGATCAGTGTCAAGGAAGTGGCTGGCTCTGCTGACTGGGAGAGGTGTGTGCAGTTCAACCGCTAGAGGTTCTGATGGGTGTGATGGCTGATTAACAGACAGATGGATGAACCGTAAAGAAACACAAATGTCTCGCCTGTCAGGAGACACGAAAGGATTGAAACCATTCCTAATGGAATGGAGGGGAACAGTCCCCCCCCCCCCAATAAATCGGGCATTCAAGACGTGAATTAAAATGCTTGAAATTGCATGCAATTTAAGGCTTATGTCTTATTCAGGCATAGCCATGAAAATATACGCTACATATTTCTTGAAAACATTTGGAAAATGGGATTTAGAAGAAACTGTAAGTTAAAACCACTGTGGTGCAGAGCGTGTTGTTGAGGGGGCGGGACATCGCAAAGCCTCTGACGGATCTCTGACCGGCCTCAGAGTTCTCTCAGTGATCTTTGACTCACTTTAATCTATGGCTTTGATCTCAGACTGAGCATAGTAGCGTATGTCTGAGTTTAAATTTAGACCCATCATTAAAGGGGACTGCCCTTTGTTCGTTCCGGGTGGTTGTACAAACTGAACTGTCTACCAAAATAACACGTATTCCATCCAATAACAATTGAGTTGCACATAAAGTAATGTCAGTCAGTAGCGAGTGCAAATTACGGGGCAAAAAAATAATTCTTATTTCACGCCGTAATTCAGCAAGAAGCAGCAATTAGCACTGGCTAGTGGCGAGTTAGAGCTGTCAATCAAAACACAAACTGCCAAGTCAGGGTAGAGGAGACAACCTGCTCTACCTCCAGAACTTTTACTCGGCTCATAACGCGTGTCCCTTACTGCAGTAAAAACACATGACCTCAATTGTACGCCTTCACGACATTCAAAACTGTTGTTGAAACCCACCTATTTGAACTTGCCCCGACATAAACTCGATCAAATGTATCATATTTTTACTAAATGTCCCCTTTGTTGTTGTGTTTAAATGACCTATCCATTATGTAAGGATGTCTTTTACCTTTATGAGTGTTGTATTTCAAGTATTTGATGTAAGGATGTGAGTGTCATAAAAAGGTGAGTAAAATATATTCGTATAATTATTATTACATTGTCAGCTGAAGGTTTCAATAGAAATTATAACCTTGTAACCAGGGCGCCGTTGTGCTCTGTTCGCAACCTCATTCAGGTTTTTCAATCATTTCTACGCTCCACCATGACCAAACGCATGCAGGCAGGTTTTTGTCCTGGCGGGATGCGACTGCTTCACATCCCGCCATGATTTAAGCCTCATTGGAGAAGTTTTAACGTAGATTATCTCCAGTACATTTGCAGGGACTTTATCTGTGTTTCACAAGCTTCATAAATACAAAGGATGAGGATATTTTTCTGTACCTCACGTACAATTTATTGAGTCCAGGTGAAGCAGATACTCTCTTTGCAAACACGCACCTATAAACACGCACACACACAGGCAGATGGAGAGAGTAGCACACCAGAGGGAAGAGCGTCTGAGTGATGACCAAGGCGTTGGAGCCAGATTGAGTCACGCTGTGTGCCCTGACCACTAAATCAAAGAACTGTTTAAACAGCTGCATTCCTTCACACCCCATTCACCCTTTCCCCGTCTCTCTCTCGCTCTCTCACTGTGCATCATACTACTGACCACATCCCATCCCTTGTCCCCATCTCACGCTCTGGTCTGACTGAGATGAGCTAAATCATGGGCATGTGTTTACTAGAGGTCCACAGAAAAGACGAAACCGAGAAACTTCAATTGATTTATTGGCCCGTGACAGCCAGAGTGAGTCATCATGGAGCATCTATTTCTTTTCACACGTATCCACTGGCCTGTTGTTAGCTCATTTGTTTTCTGTGACAGGCACAATCATCACACTTACATGGAGAAACCCAATACTGGGCTTTCTGTGCATGTGAGCTTTCCTGTTCCTTTGTTAAGAGTCAGTAGGTGCATCTCAGTGCAGTAAAATTACAGTCAGCAACGTATCATTGTGCATTTAGTTCAGCAGCAACTTCAAGAAGAATTTTCTTTTGCAGAGGAAAAGTGGCCATTGTTGAAGTTCCTGCCCTGAACGATCCACTGTAAAGACAATACTGATGTCAGTTTTCCAAAATAAAAAAATAAGGATAACGTCAAAGTTGTGGAAAACATGACATAAGAATAATAAATGGTATAAAGAGCCACAAAACCAAAGGAAAAAGTGCAGCACTCTGATATGAATGAGCCTCACTTACATTTAAGCATTTGCCAAATGAGTTCACACTCATTAAGCTCATTGCCAGCAGTTAAATAATGCATCGTACATCTCTTTTAGTTCCTCCACAGGTTTTCAGGCCAAATTAATCAAACTCTGATTATCCATCCATTCCATTTTCTACCTCTTATCCTGTTAAGGGTCGTGGGGGGGGGGGGGGGGGGGGGGGCTGGAGCCTATCCCAGCAGCCTTCAGGTGAGAGGTGGGGTTCACCCTGGACGGTCACCAGTCCATCACAGGACCAACATAGAGACAGACAACCATTCACACTCACAGTCACACCTACGGTCAATTTAGAGTATCAATCAGCCTCGTCCTCTCTTGATGTCTTTGGACTGTGGGAGGAAGCTGGAGTACCAGAGAGAACCCACACAGGAACAGGGAGAACATGCAGACTCCACACAGAAAGATCCCCTGCCCAAGCCGGAACTAGAACCCAGAACCTTCTTGCTGTGAGGTGACAGTGCTAACCACTGCACCACCGTGCCGCCCAACTCTGCTTATGAAGTTAGTCATTTTACAGAGGTTGTGTGATGCACATATCAGTTTTACTACTTTGATACAGCCACTACAGTGATAGCAATGTATGCTAACGTTTGAGCCCCTAGACATATGCTAACGGTGGAGCCTAAGACAAAGGCTAATGTTGGAACCTAAAACAGAGGCTAACGGTGGAGCTTAAGAAAGTATTGATACTGGAGCTTGGTTCCTTGGGAAAGAAATGAACAATTAAACAAGATGGAGCCAGACTTGGAGACAGAAGTAAAGGTTAAAGTCAAGATCAACACCAGGACAGCCAACCTTGACTTCTGGAGGTGGGAAGAAATGCTGACCTGTCACTGACTCTGATGTGTAACTGAGGCATCAGTTCACAGACCATCATCACAATGATCAGAGTACACATCAGAGAGAGACAGAGAGAGAGAGAGAGAGGAGAGGCGGCTGGAAGCTGGAGGGTGGAGTTGGAACATTAATCTTCGGAAAAAATAATTATTATTTTTCTTTACCTAACACTGGCTGGGTGAAATAAATGACTCAATCAACTTTTGACCTCAGTTGAAGGAATTTCCAGGAAAAACAATAGGATAGATTTCACGCTTTAGCTGGGTTTGTTTTTAGTATTTTGTAAATCAAATGAACCGAACAGAAAATGTGTGATTTGATGCCTCATAGATTTCATGCCACAGCAGCACGGGTAGCTCTTCAATTAAACACTCAAGTTTATTTGAGTGGTTTATACCTTCAAAAAAAAAAAAAAAGAGGAGTTCTGTATTTAGGGAATTTTTTTTTTTTTTTTAACATTACCAAAAGTGCTGTTGTCATCCTTTTATCTCGCAAAACCAGCGGCCTTTTGCTTTTTTCCACACAGGTTTACTTTTGCATGTAAAATGAACTTCGTGTGACACAATAACAAAGCGTATGGAGACTCTTCTTTGTTGGGACTGGAACACCAATCTGATGTTTAACCGTAAACTTATAATCACCGGTGAAGGTGAAAGTATCACAATATGTATTGTGATATTCCAGACTAGGAACACACACACACTGTGCATCATACCATAACTGTGTTGTGTTATGTGTCGCATTATATTGCGTCACAATGTGTCATTGTGTCGTGTCTTATCTCACTGTATCCTGTGGAGCGTATTGTGATAAGGTAAAAGGTAAAAGTCCTGTTTTATAAATAGCAAAAACAAAAATAAAAATGACAGTGTTTGTTTGAAATCAGCTTGTATCGCAAATAAAATTGATCAGTTTGATGAACTATGTCCCCTCCTCGCCTGTCCTTGTTTCTTGGACAAAACTGTCATCTTCATTTAGAACAAATGATCTTTCACACTCACAACACAAAACTAAATCCCACCTGACAGAAAAGCCTCTAACATTACCCACCGAATGACTTCAACACATCCCTGTGAAACCTGTTAAGTATATTTGTTAATCAAGAGAGGAGAGCCAATTACGGTTCTGAGCTGGGCTCAGACCTTCGTACGCACACACACGTGTGGTATGTGTGTTTGGCTGCAGAGCCGCCGGCGTTCCAGTAACTGCTTCTGACCATGAACACCCTTTTCTCTTTGATGCTGTGACTAACAACACGGTCACACAACCACTTCCAGCGCTGCAGTCAAACCTGATCACGTCTGTGTGTCGGTCCGCATTAATATCACGTTTGTTTTTGAAATCTGATGCTGTGGATGTTTATAAGAAGTAGATAATTGGATGTGTTGGAAATATCAAACCCAATCATGTGGTCGGCGTCCGTGTTGGAACAAGAGGGTCGGCATTTGTAACATTTATCGGCAGGGTTTGTTTGCTTGAGTTGGGAAGACAGAGATTAAAATAGATGGGATTGCAGTAAACAGCTCAAAAACACCACTTTGATTATCAGTGTAGTCTTGTCAATTCATCGTTTTATACATGGAAAATCCCACTGGGTTCCATTTCTGTGTCCAACTAGGGAAGACAATCTTTATAGAAGTCAGATCTCTGCTCAGAAAGACTCCTCAGACAATGCAGTCCTCTGGCTCCCGATGTGACCTTTGACCTATGAACACCTTTTTTATTTTCCCAAGTCGTCCTTGAATCCCTGTGGATGTTGAAGGCAAGTTTGGAGAATATCGCTTAAAGGTCTTGAAGATAATTGGCACGAACGTGAGGTGGCAGCAACGTTCACCTTTGCCCACCGGCCATTTGTTGTGAAATATGTTAAACTGGAAACTGGATGAAGACGACTTGGATTATACTCCACAGATGACGCTTGTGATAACTTGTAAACAAATGTTTGGAATAGTTTAGCTGTTGTTATTCTTCGGTCTCCATGAGCTTCTAACAACGTGTTTTAAGCTAGCATTCTCTGAGTGCTGGACTCACCACAAAAGTCACGCAGGGAGAGAAATGTTGCCGCTTGGTTCAAGACATCTAACTGTAGCTTATTTATGAACTAATCCTGATACGTGGGTGAAGCGTCACTTTAACTGGGGTAGCAGATGGACTACAATGGGACCACATAGATCATGACTCAGCTTAAAGGGCAAGATCGCCTCACGCTTGAAATATCGGCCCCTTTCTCGGACTAAAGGATGAACCGAACCGTTGGTGGTCCAGGGTCGCTGTGACAGGTACCGTGACAGAGGCATACACCTGCCATTCAGGACTACAAAATTAATGAGTGCTAGTTTGGGATGCGACAGCTTCTGATTTGAGCACCCAGACTAAATGATCAGCATCTTTTACTCGTGGTAGATTTGACGGAACGGCTGGAGGGTTTGGGAACACGCTAATTCAACTCTGTCTTTCCAAGAGTTTGATGAAAAGATTAATATCACATTGACCTTGACGATGAAAGTGATAAATGTACGCACAGTTGTACGGCAGTGTAAAGTCGCGTGACCTCACATTTGTAGTTTACTTTGCCCCGTGTGGAGGAACACGCGCACACACACACACTCACACACACGCTTGTGCCAGGTCTTTTCAATCAAAGTTTAATGCGCTGTGAAGGAAGTAGACCATGGCCGATATGACTGACCGTCTGTAATGGACTGAGTCATGTGAGTAGAAACTGTTGTTGCTGGAAGCCTCATACAGATGTTCTTCTCTTCTCTTCTCTTCTCTTCTCTTCTCTTCTCTTCTCTTCTCTTCTCTTTTCCTCTCTTGCACTTACAAACGCGAATGATGCAAATTTGACTTTCCGTTGCTTTGAATGCAGGTCAGAAATGACGAAAATAAGCAATTAGAAAGTGTCAAGATTCCCGTTTTTTTCTTTCTTTCTTCAGCCGACTGCATCATCCCACGCAGGGTCACCTGACTGGATCAAACACATCCACGTCCCTGTTTGTATAAAATGAAACACATGCGTCTATTTCCATATTGTAAAACCCGTTTGAAGGTTTCCCGGCAGGAGCAGAATCAGATGTTTGCCCGGCATTGATGTTGGCTAACAGAGACACTTTAAAGTGTAAATGCACAGATGTATTGACGGGGAATCACTAAAGTCCACCCCCGGCTTCAAACACACTCGCTTTCATGACATAAAAGATGTGTGTTAATCATGTTAGAGGTCACGATTCCAATTATTACACTCATGTTTAGCTACTGGCGGGATATCATCCAAATACTCACGTCCTTGCTGTTGAGCGTGTTTGACTGACATTTCTCCTCCTGCAGCGCGATACGGGATCACGCTCAGCGGATTCTGGACTCTCCGGGGGGGGGATGTGACCCCCCCAGATTTCCTCCTTGACCCCACGTCTACTTATAGTGAAGAATTGAAATATATGGTTTCAATTTACTGCTTTACCTCAGACATGTGAGTACACAGGCAGGGTGATGTAATTTACTAAATATTTACATAAAACATCCTCTTGGAGCTAAAGAACAAGTGTGTGTGTGTGTGTGTGTGTGTGTGTGGGGCTGCACACGCTGCACGAATCACACTTTAACAGCCTTTTGGACATGAAAGAGGAAGCAGCTGCTGGTTCTTTTTAACTTTAATACTTTTCACATACACACGATGCACTTTCTGGGTCACTTTGAACCACACAGTTGTCTTATCAGATAAAATACTGCAGGTTTCTGTCCGTGTGCACATTCGTCAATCACACCCCAAAACAAAACGTCTCCGTGACAGCTTTTTGTCATGTTTCCCCCCAAATAGAAGAACGTCGCTGAAGCACTTGGAGATAGATTTTCTTGTTTTTAAGTGCATGTGACATTAAAATTAGTCCAAATGTGTTTTCTTTCATCTTCGTCATATAATTTGAAGTACAAAAATGGATGTTTAAACCAACATCGGTTACATGACCGCATACTGTATATCCTACTTACATCCTGCCTTTCTACAATCTAAAAATGAAATAGTGGACAGACAAGAGGCCAGGAAGTTGGATTTGAATGACAGTGATATTTTAAGAGATTTTTTTTTTTTTCCTGTTCCAGTGGAAGCTTCGCTGCTAAAATCACAGTGCAGCGAATCATCCAGATCTGAGGTCATTTTTTCTGGAGAGGCGACACTCAGTTTTCCCAGAATCTGTATCCGAAACAGTATCGTTTCTCTCCAACCGTCACGGTTCTTCTGTCAGTATCAGGGATCATCATAAACATGGATCCGGATGTAGAGGTCGTAGGATGTGAGGCAGAGAAACAGCACAGGCCACTAATGACTAACTCCACTAGAGGGAGCTTCAGCAGAAATTGAGTCTCATTTATTCCAGACAGAATTGGCAACATCAACAATTCGTACGCACGTCTAACACGCTTAAATGTGCGTTTGCTAAACATGCGACAGCAGAGAGAGAGAGACGTCCGAACTCATTCATCTCCATCAGAGTCTTGGGAGACTTGGACACTTGAAACATGTTGAGGCAACAACAGCAGCTGGGATGTGAAGCAACAGTTTGATGGTTCAGGGCAGTGATAGCAGCAGGACCGTGGGAAAGGCGACTGTACACCGTCCTGGGACGCTGCCTTTGCTCTGCAACAAACGCCTCCAGACACTCTCACCGGGACGCATCCCCGTCAGGGACTGACTGACACGTCTGGAGTATCATTCCTGCACAAGTGGATTTGTCTAACTCATCACGTCTGTAGCACTCTGCCGCCTGATGAAAGAGGGGAATCCTATTAAAACAGCGTTTTTACCTCACAAAACAAGGATTCAGAATATCATTTTTCATATATTTATTGTTGTTGTTTTTTTTAACTTACATCTGGCAGGCCAAACTGAACCTTATGGTGTGCCAAATTTGGACCCACTGTCCAATCTCATCCTAACTTCTAGTAAAAAAACAAAATAAAAAGCAAATCTATAACGAAAACTCCATAATCTATAACAAAAAATATTTTGCATAAAAAGCAAAGCAAAAAAACAAAACAAAAAACAACAACAACCAAAACAGTGAAATAATTTGAGATTATTAGAGATTTATTTGAGACTGACGGGCATACTTGGCAAGAGTGTAGTGTCCATAACAACTGACCACCAAAGCCGCCTTAACTTAATCTTTCACCTTAACTCTAATCTAAGGGAAGGTGAAGAGCCTGGCTGGGGTTCCTCATCACTGCTGTGTCTCTGCTAATGAGCTCTGGGCTCTCGGTGTCTGTGACGCATCACTGGGTACAGCGCCATTATTGCAGCTCTTCTCATGTTGATGTCTTCAGTTTGTCGGGCATTCACCACCAGGACCTGGTCATCCCTCCATGGGGGGCCTCTCCTGGCCCCTGACCAGAGGACACGGAGACCCAGTAGTCCAGGACCAAAAAATGAAAAGATAAAAACCTTGTGTACAAGTACCGGTAGTTATTAACAGGGCTGTTAGTTAGTGAGGTGGTGAGATTAGTGACCCCCCCCCCCCCCCCACACACACACACACACACAATCTCCCCCAAGTTATGCTAATGGCTGTAGGCTTTCTCACCTTCTGTTTACTGACATGAATGATGGAGACTGGCAGGAGGGTGGAGTTTCAAATTACTGAGTGTGTGTGTGTGTGTGTGTGTGCTGAAGGGGTATAAATCTGTTTACACGATGGGGGCTAAAAGAAAAACCAAGTCGTTATAATGTTAATCATTAAAGTTTAGGGTTAAGACTTGCTGCAAGGTTAAAGTAGGTTTAGTCTCCAGGAAACGAGTGAGTGTGTGTGTGTGTGTGTGTGTGTAAGAGAGAGAGAGCGAGAGAGGGGAGAGAGTGAGAGAGAGAGCGGGAGGAGGGACAACCTAAGGGGTAGGTAGGGTGGAGGTCCCTGACAGAGATGCTTGCGTGCACGTCGCACAGTCACGCACACACATGCAAATACAAACAGCGAGGACTCCTGCAGACACACAAGACAGAGGGAGTAGTGTGTGTGTGAGTGTGAGTGTGAGTGAGTGAGCGAGAGAGAGAGAGAGAGTGTGTGTATGTGTGTTTCAGTCCGAGTTGTCTTCTCCAACTCTCCTGAGTTTGATTCAGGTGCGTGGACGCAGCGCGGACCTGTTGGCTCATTCTGGTCTGGAGAACTTCTGGATTAACTCCTGCAAAAGTTTGCGATGCGGTAATTGAGGAGTGGAGGAAGAACTGTGATGAGATGACGATGTGACCCCCGCGTGTACACCCCGATGACCACCTCTCTCCCCCCGAGCACCGCGTCCGCCTGCAGCATGACTCTCCCCGGCGGTCTGTCCGACACTTCTCCGCTCGTTTCACGCGACCGCATGGAGCCGGAGCTGCGGGAGTAGGAGCTCATCCATCCAGTCCTTCTGGGGACTCGTTGATCGAGCGGGTTCGGCAGAGCAAACACGGAGAGAGTCAACGATGCGGGGCACGCTGGGCGCGTTCATCCAGTCCTGTCTGATCCTGCTGGTGCGAGCGGACCCCTGGAGGATGAGGGACTCCGCCAACTGCGACCTCAACAAGAAGGTAAGACGCTGGGCGACCGCTGGTCATCTGGACACGTCAGACATGAAGTTGCATCTGTTCTTGACAGCTTTTCTTATGTTTTCCACTTTTTTACATTAAGAATTCTCACTTTTGTGTTCACTCATCACAAAGTCTGATATATTAACTGTCTTATGATGATTATTGTCAAAAATCGTTTCCTCTTTCATGACAGAAGTACAGGTAGATAGAAAGGTTCGTTTTAAAGAACTTCTCCAACTCCAACTTTTTCAGTGTATTTTCAAACCACGGTGATTTAGCTAGTTGAGTTAATTTCATAGTTTTCTTTTTTGGTCAAAACTAAGTGGTCAGATGTACAATCTTTACCAGGAATGCACGTTATTGGATTTTGGACATGAGAGAGTAAACAGCCATTTCACAAATTTATAGATGTTGATGTTATCTGGATAAAATCAACTTATTTTATTCCCTTTTTTGTACATAGTGAAAAACATGGAGTGAACAACATGAGCTGGACAAATTAAAGTAATTTTATATCAATAAGTATGTTGTTGTTGCCTCATCAGTGACGATGAAGACACTTTAGGAACACCAGTGTCTGCAGATGTCCATGTTGTGCATCCCTATAATTCACTGGTCACAGTTGTTTGATTGGTCCTTTTTATTTGTAAAATTGGGCAAGACACTGTCAACGTTTATCAAAGCTTCTTCAGCAAATACAGTAAATATCTTGTTTTTTGTGAAGCTTCCTTGAACGTCAAACCTAATTCCTGCAGTGAAGCTGCAGCAAAACCCGGCTAGACGTTCATCAGCGAGCGTTTCAGCACTAGTTTACTGGCTTTGTGCAACAGGCGGATGGTTACATCCGCATGAACGGGCGGTGCAGTGGTGTGCACAGCTCCAGATGGATTCTGTCTTTTTCTCAATTCTTAACTTCCTCCATCCATCAGTCACCCCTCATGTGATTTGTAGGCTACGAGCGCTGACATCACGTGTGTTGTTTGTTTGACACTTTGGTCCTAAGTGGCTTGTTAATAAGTCATTAGCAGCCTGTTAGCAGTCTGGCTAATGAACAGCCTCTGGTAGACGTGTCAGACAAACCCGCTGGAGGTTAATGTGAAGTACAAGACATGACACAACTAATTCCTTGTCTTCCTGCTTCCGTTTATTCACTCTTTGAATCTTTTATACCATTGTTTTCTTCTTGATCATCTTTTCCATTAATGCTGGATACATGTGTTAATAATCAAACCTCGTTATCCAGATCCTCAAATATGAGAATTCAACTCATCGTAAACTCAAAGTGGGTAAATATTTTAAATGCTAATTGCGAATGGACCTTGAGGAAGATTAATTCATTAAGATCCGCCCCTTTTGACACTCCTCCTCCCAAGTTTGGTGAAATTCCTGTTGCATGCCAGCAGCCAAACAAGCAATCCAACTCATATAGTCTGTTTCCCATCTTCCCTCCTCCTCCCCAGCAAACTGATTTAAACTCCTTCCTGTGGACTATCAAACGAGACCCCCCCTCATATTTCTATGGTACAATCCATGTTCCCTACACCCGTGTCTGGGACTTCATCCCCGAGAACTCCAAGCAGGCCTTCCAGGAGAGCAACATCATCTACTTTGAGCTGGACCTGACGGATCCATACACCATCTCAGCCCTGACCAGCTGCCAGCTGCTTCCTCAGGGCGAGAACCTGCAGGACGTCCTACCCAGAGACATCTACCGGAGACTGAAAAGACACCTAGAATATGTCAAACTCATGATGCCTTCGTGGATGACCCCCGATCAGAGAGGGAAGGGGCTCTACGCCGACTACCTCTTCAATGCCATTGCTGGGAACTGGGAGAGGAAGCGACCAGTTTGGGTGATGCTGATGGTGAATTCGTTAACGGAGGCTGATATTAAGTCACGAGGGGTGCCAGTGCTGGACTTATACCTGGCCCAGGAGGCGGAGAGGATGAGGAAGAAGACGGGGGCAGTGGAGAAGGTGGAGGAGCAGTGTCATCCACTCAACGGCCTCAATTTCTCACAGGTGAGTTGAAATCCAATTAGCTGTGTTTGAAATGGTTTGACCCTCCATCAGGATCAGGATCAGGATCAGGATCAGGATCTCAGCGATGATGTCACCACATTGTCTAAACCTTGAATAACGATCAGTTTTCCTGAAAAACAAAGAAAAGTCAAAGGAAATATGACGAACTTCTGTGGAGCAGTTTAGCAGCTCGTAACTCTTCAAGCTCATAGATGTATTATTGCAAGTGGACTTCCTGGATTTGATTTCTCTCTCTGTGAGGCAGTTTTATTGCAGTTAGGGAACAGATTCCATTGCTCTAAGAAGGCACAACTGCTTTTGTTTGAATGGTACATCCAGCATGTGCCGTGGGCGTCACATGATGTGAGGCTACACAACGCACTTCGTGTTTTATCCGGTCAAACTTCTCAGACATTTTAAGTTTGTGTTGTTGCAATTTGATGTCTGCTCTGCTGACAAAGTCTCATGTCTCCTGAAACGCTGAACTCAAAAGACTACAACCTGTAACATAAATCAGCGCGTAGCTCCGCCAAGGAGAAATGATTCCGTTCTTAAGAAATTTGCAAAACAATACAGGATGAAACAATGACGATGTTTACATGCACAAAATACTCCACTGTTTTCCTTTTTTTAATATTATGGCCAATGAACATGAATATTCCACGAATAATTCTGCTCAAATTACAACTGGCATATCTGGTCGGAACGAGGGGGAACTTAAATTCGCTGTCATTGTTTCTCGACTGTGACGTTGAATTATCTGGAAAACTTGGATTTGAGGAAGTTTATATCTCCTGTTAGCTTTCAGCTTGACCCATTGGGCTGTAAGCAGCACAGCCAGTGTGCCAAAATGTTGCAAACTTCAATAAAAGGTTGACTTTAAATGCAAATTACAAATGTGCTGCATACATGTAAAAAAAAAGAAAAAGAAGCTTTGCTCACTATGATTATGATTGGGTCATAGAACCACAAACAAGCTAGAGTGTTTGTGTACGACAGCAAGACGAGAGCTGCACCATAACTCCACCCCTCCTCCTGGTTTTATAAAATTGTGTGTGTGTGTGTCCGGGGTGGGCACTAAATCCCAACCCTCTTTGGTGGACATAAATATATGGATTACGATTCATCAGTAGTATTTCTGTGGTCATTTTCCCTTTCCGCTCTCTCGTGGGCTTCGTTGAGTGGAGAAAGGTGTGGCATTAATAATCAGCTGTACAAACACTGAGCCATGCTCCACTATGAAAGAAAAAATGGATCTTAATGATTCATGTCTGAAAATTACCCACAAAAAGGAACCTTGTTCCCCAAAAGCAGCAGGACACTTGAGCCCGTCTCTCTGACTGTGGCCCCCGGTGACCCTTTCAGCATTACAAACATGTCGCTAATGCAGGAGTCACTCCACAATCATGTTGCGCATTATTGAGGAATTTCTGCTAATGCTGGTCGGGAGCTAAAGGGATTACACTTGACCATTTACGCTTACACCCAGAAGCTTGTTATTCTAAAGCAGGCCTTGTTGGCCCCTCAGAGGGTAATTCTCTGTCCAAACCACCCAGCAACACTCTCCTTAGGTCATGGGACGCCAACAATCATAGAGGATAATATGTTGAAAAAGTGCAATTTGAAATAGCACGTTGCATTAAAGTGAGTGTAAATGGGTTAATGCGAGGCAATACTGTGAAGTACTTGGTCCGCTTGAGCCATTTGAAGCAATTATTTCTCGGATCATCTTACATATGTCTCTTTTTTTGGCAGCTATGATGTAACTAACCCCTGTATTATTTTAAATTAATTGAAGTGTTATGGACAAAACTGTCATCACCAGAAAAAAAACCCAGCTTCAGTGACTTCAAAAAAATTGCTTTTGGTTCGTGTGGAGGTGGTGACTGGATTCACTGTGTGTTTTACTGGATTTTTGTGATTTAATGGATTTTCTTAAGTTACTGTCTTTTAAAGCTGGTTTAATATTAGATGGCTGTAATGTACATTATTGTGGTATGTTGTGGTTTAAAGTGATACTTCACCCTAAAATGTATTGTGCCGTTCAGTTACTCACAAATAGGCGTCTTCAGCTCACAAAGAAATCTTTTCATTTCCCCTGCATCACTTCTTTGTGACTCCAGAACATAGAAAGAGCCAGCCACGTATGCTTAACTAATGGCAACTTAGGGCTAACTACAACCAACCACGTTAGCTAGGCTGTATTTAGCTCATATAGCTAACTAACTACCAGGAGGAGAACATCCTGTAGAAGGTGCTAACCCTTGTTGCTCTGTTCTATTTTGCCGTTTTTGCATTTCGGTATGAATAACAGTAACAAAGTTACATCCATGCAGCTGGAAAACTCTCCTAATACATTTACAAGTAATTTTGCTTCAGTAATTCTGTCCAACCGGAGGCCTGCTTGCTATGATTCTCAAACAGTGAGCTCCCTCTGGCGGTAGGTGGAAGAATCCAAGGAATATGTTTTTGACAATGAAAAAAATAAAAAAAAAACATTGAAAAAATACTACTATCTAAACCATAAACGCGTTTGAATTAAAATACGATCCAAATTGTAATTCACACCACGTTTTAACATAAACAACATTCCTGCGTCAGCCCGCGACGTGGTCACGTTCTTTCACGTCGCGCATGCGTGCAGCCGGAGCGCGATGCACCTGCTGCTGCTAATGTTAGCAACGGAACGCGCCGGACAGGAGGACCGGTTCACGCCTGTCTGGATGCAGTTGGACTGAGAAAGAGCAGAGCCCGGAGTTCTCGGCAATGTATTCATGAAACCAGCCCACCTCAGACGGCACCCTTGTCCCAATCACTCAGGGCTGAGATACAAAAACAGGACCAACGAAGCAGCCCAGTAGCTCCGCAGGTGGCCTGGCCAGGCGGGAATCGTTGACCACAACAATGATGGTGAGGGAAAAGATGATCCTGGCGGTGTTCTGCCAACAGAAAGGTTAAGGAGTATCTCCCGGACTTACCGAAACCCTCTCAAACTTCTGTGTTGTCCACAGAACAACCAGAGCCAACGGTTTCATCTCGCTGACACTAAGATTTTCTGATGTGTGTGATTTGAAAACTTTTCTAGTGCGCGTCTCGGTCGCATAGCAACCGTGTGCGCGTTTCAGCGGTGCTCGGCCGGGTGTCTGTCCTGCGCGACTGCTGCAGCAGCACACACTCCATGTGTCCTAAGACCTGTACTGAGTCAGCACTGAGTGTGTACTGCTGTTAAAGGGGACTCAGAGGTTCGAGCTGACAGCTGATGTCACATGTTTCTCCATCACGCTGGACGGATGTATGTATGTACATATGTGTGTGTGTGTGTGTGTGTGTATGTATGTATGTATGTATATATATAATCATCTTGGTAACAAGTGGATCTTTTCATTGTCAATTTTGAGTTCACCAGATTGACGCACAGCTGACAACAAGTTCAGATTCATGAACGTATTCCAGCACGTGTCTGTCTTGTTTCCTTCTGATAGTCTGATTTGTGGCCCCTGACTGACTTTATCTAAGCTACTGCAGTACTGTAATTTTGACCTCTGTCGCAATGGTAGCGCTTGGAGCGTTACAATTTTTCCTTGGATAAAAAAAAAAAAACCTGAGAAATAAATGCTCTGGTTACAACTGTAACGACTCGGATAGTTTCCCAGAAATAAGCCCTACCCTGATACTGCCCTATCGCACTACTTGGGTCTCCATCATTTCCACACTCAGCTTCACTCTCTCAACAGCAATGTGATGGATGCCTTCATCTGGCTGGCTTGACGCTGCCCGCCTTGTATTTCAATAAACATTTTGCCTTCAGGTACAGCCTGAGCTTGAAAAGGTTCAGATCCATTTAAAGCCTTTAAACTCAACTCAACTGTAAGATGAACAGATAGAGGGTGATGAGTGAGATACACTCTTGGTGACACGTTTATGCCTCCTGCACACTGACGTCTCCTTCTGGTCTGATAGTTCAGTTGTTGAACATTTGTTGATTTTATCAGATGAAGTAAAAGGATTTTTCACTTGACTTAAAAGCTCCCTTTTAGGGTGACTTTATAAACGGCTTTTATTCTGCTTTCTAAAATGGAAAATAAGTGTCCTGCTTTTATGACTAATATGTCCAAAATTATATAAAAAAAATGTTATAATTGCCTTTGACTGATTTATGATAATAAGGTGCTCTTTAATTCAGAGCCAAGATCCTGTGTGAACCAGTCCGGGAAACTTTGAAATGTTCTACTTCCGTCTTTGTCTCATTGTCAAGAAAAATGTGACTTACAGGCATTTCCTTTACTGGTTTGGTGCAAATCAACTATTTTGGTCAGAAGGTGGTGTTTGGGTGACATAGTGCTTGGCTGGAAGAAACACCAAAGAAGAATGTATTTCTTTTTTATTGAGGAATGACTTTCAGTGGGGCAAGTTGTCATTGTTTTTTTCATACCAGCTGGTTTTGGAATATCTGGAACAACAGCGACAGCAGAAAGAGCCGCTCAGTTCTACATTTCAGCTTATTAGCAAAATTTAGAGATTCTGTCTCCTGTTTTGTGCGCTTTGTTTTTTTTGAAAAAGGGCATACCATTATGCAAGTGTTTGCAGGGCAATGTGTTGCGCAAATTTCGTCACACCAACGACCTTGTGGAGGGTCTGTGATGACGGCCGTGTTCCGGGCACGACCAGGCTAATGCTACGAGAGCTACAACTCTGCACGTGCTACTAATCCAGAAAAGACACCGACTTTGATGTAAAGTCATGTGAAGGTTTGTTGCTACCTGCAACTTCCCCACAAAGACAAAGCAGCTACTCTTTATCTTGAATTAAAATATTTGATCCTTCTTTTAAAACAAAAAACAACTCCGTATTTGTGGTCTTTTTAAAAAAAAATATATGAATTAAACCCTTTGAGCTCATTATTTTCAAACGGATGATGCTTTCTTCACTGCGATCTCTAATCTGGCTAAGCATGACTGCTCTTATTCGTGCGCGGTGCCCCTCATCTTTTGAAAAGCAGGCTTGGCCTAGCCCATTACGCTAAGTGAGCTTGTTGAGGACAACAATAGCTGTATGAAGGCCGGCTTTCTCTGTCAGCCTTGTTGGAAAGCCACAGGACATTCCGCACCTCAGTGGAGCAGACCTGCTAATGAAAGTGTTGTTTCTTTCCTCCCATCACTGGGAGTAATGGTGCATGGAGACGTGATGAATGCGGGTCTCAGTGTCGGTCTATGAGAACACTGAAGGAATGTTCTGAAGCCCATTGGGTTCATTCATGAGCAACAGGCACACGGGGAGTTGAGATGTGGACTGAGATCAGTAGAAGAGCCATTAAGGAGAGAAGGCGTGACTCCATCTCCATTAATGGTATCATGACATTACCTCTGCTTGACAACCGTCTGACTCCTGCTTCACTTCAGCTGACGGGGGGGGGGCAAAACTGGGTTTTATATCCTGAGGCTGTAGAAAAGTTCCAACCACGGCACAGACATTTGACGCAACTGTTAAGTTCTCCACTGGTGACCCGTTCAGGATGAGCCCCGCCTCTTACCCAGTGTCAGCTGGGATAGGCTCCAGCCTCCCGTGAATCTTAACGGACATGCAGTATAGATGGATGGAATTAAGTTCGCCCTCACAGCCCTCGGCACCTCTTTGCCTTAGAAGCACGAGATAAGTTGAGAAACGTCTCACAGCAAAATCAAATGGAGCTTCATAGTTCATAGTAGAACTGTTGTTTTTAAGGCTATGTTGACGTCTCCATGGTTTATTGACATTACGCTCGATATCAGAGTCAGATCTTACTTGGACAGCACACCTCTCTGGGGTTGACAGTGTTAGTCAAAGTTTTTATCCTTTCCAGTGACCTTTTCAGATGCGATATTTAAAAATGCGCGTTAAAATATGATGTCTGTTGCTTCTCTTGGTAGATTGATTATCATAAACTGCAACGATGTTCCTTGAGTTGTACTTTGCGCACATGCAGAAATACTCACAATGGTGTTTTAGGATCAAGACCTCACACAAAGTTGCTCTGCTAAGTAAACTTGGCTTTTCATCTTTCTGCACGTACTACATATCTGTGTGTCGGGGGGGGGGGGGGTAGAAAGAGATTGAAAGATGATATGGTGGTATGATGACAGTGTTGCACACTAATGCACCAACCACAACACTGATTGCATCTCATTTGTCTCACCGGGGAGAATCGTAGCCGTCTGTCTCATCGGTTCGGTGATCATAGGCCTGCAGGGATGAAGTATCTGTGTGCACACAAAGATCTGACAAGAACAGCAATCAATATGAACCTTTCCACACGTTTATTAAGCTGATGAAGGTGTTTCATGTTAAACTTTGATGTTGTGCAAGGCGAAAAAGAGTGTATTATGACAGGCAAATGATGTAAGCAAACATAATTCAAACAAAAGAATTACAAGACATTAACAAGAAAATGTGGCATAATTCCTTAAAAACCAGGCAGACTGGATGTTTTTACAGTGAACTAGATTAGAATGAAATACATTGACATATTTGAACAGTCCTGCAGTAAAAGATAAACACACCTGCTAGGCTGCCCACTTCTCGTAAATGCAGTCTTATTGTGTTCCCGGCCAACTGACATGTGGTTGCACAGTATTTAATGTTCCATAATTTAAACAGTGTGCTTGCACCATGTGGAGTGGATTTTTTTTTTTTCATCATCAAATTGTTTCACTTCGCTTAGCTTTGATGAAAGGAAATAAGCTTTCCGTGTTTAATTAAAACACAGGTTGTGTATTTGTCCAGAGTGCATTTGTCATGTAATTGCTTGTATCTGTTTATTATTGTTTATGTCTACATGAATGTTTGTGCACTTGTGAATTTTTGCATTTGTGCTCGAATTAATCTGTGTGTGTGTGTGTGTGTGTGTGTGTGTGTGTGTGTGTGTGTGTGTGTGTGTGTGCGCATGTGTGTGTGTACATGTTCACGCTGGAATTTCCAACATGTACTCACAGTTTCCTGCTCGGTTTCATGTGGCTCTAAGGTGCTTGATTTCCCGTCTACTGTTGACCAAACAGTCCCATATTAGGTGTCCAGTGTTTCCTATGACATTATCTGTCCATTTGTCTGGATACATGACACCGGAGACAAAGATGCAGAGCTCCTCTCACTTATATGCCCCCCCCCCCCCCAAAGTTTTATTAATAGAAACTGCAGTGTAAACTCTGAGAACAAGTCATCTGAAAGATGAGCTATTGAAACCAAGAAGCTCCTGTCTGAACTGAGAATGAAAATGTATGCATCCAGGGACTTGTGAGTGATCAGATCAGTTCTCCCTGATGAGTCTGAGCTGCTACCGTGACGCATTGCACTTTTCAAAGATGACTTTTTATATCGAGATGCACTTATTTTGAAATTTCTGAATTTTCTGTATCTTTTTCTGGGTCAGGTCATTGGGTTCTCCAACAAGAGGTGAATGAAAGTAAACTACATTTTCAATTTAAGGGAATCAATTCTTAACCAGACAAGGACATAAAAAGGAGAGACGAGAGACAGATGAATCTGAACATCACCTTTTGTATTTTGGCTGCTAAAACACATCTGGATTTTGTGTTCACTAAATGGAAAAAAAAGTGGAGACAACAGCAGGCTTTAATCTGTTCTATCATGCATAAGGGTTGCATAGCTTTGACTTTCTCAGATATTGAAAACTAAGCTTGGGCCTATCATCACTCTGCACCTTGTAATTATTTGACATTTCAGTTTTGTTTTGTTTTTTTACTAAAAGTATAGAATGGCTGTACAGTGGTGCAGTGGTCGGCACTGTCACCTCACAGCAAGAACGTTCTGGGTTTGAGTCCCGGCTCCATCACAGGATCTTTCTGTGTGAGTCTCCATGTTCTCCCTGTTCCTGTGTGGGTTCTCTCTGGTACTCCAGCTTCCTCCCACAGTCCAAAGACATCAAGAGGGGACGAGGCTGATTGATACTCTAAATTGACTGTAGGTGTGACTGTGAGTGTGAATGGTTGTCTGTCTCTGTGTGTCGGCCCTGGTGACCTGTCCAGGGTGAACCTTGCCTCTCACCAGTTGACACTGGGATAGGCTCCAGCCCCCCCCCACGACCCTTAATGTAGGAATAAGCGGAAGACAATGGATGGATGGATGGAAAAGTATAGAATAAATCATGGAAGTATCATTCATAACAGACGTTGGTAGTAAATGCAATTATGATTCAAAACAGAAAATTGTGATCATTTTAAAGAGTAAATGGAGAACATTTCACACATTTTCAGTCACGCTCCGCTAGAACACACTGGAGTCCTTTCAGCAGTAGGTTTGGCATTTTTAATTCCTTTGGTGTAAAAAGACATAAAACCTGCTTGTTGAGGCTTCACAGCCAATTGCCAGGAAATAAATACCTGTCTGGGTTTGGCTCCTGTGCAGCTCAGCTGAGCAAATACAAGAGTTCCACCCAACTTATACCCGATAACTCTTGATGTTTTATTTTGAAATATAATAGAGAAAAGTCTTATGATTACATAAAATAGTTTGTCAGTTGAGAGAATTGTGTTGTTGATGAACAAATGCATAGACCACTTATGAGAATATGACATGTATGATACTACTACCTGCTAAATCTCTCATGACACTGAATAATAAATGATACCATTCAAATTAAACTGATATTAATACATATTAGTATCAGTTTATTACTAATAAAGAATTCTTCTATCAGAAACATGTCATTACTTTAACAAAAACAAAGGAGAGGAAGAGTAAGCCGATTGGCAAGCAAGTGTGAGTGCCCACTAGATGAGCTTGCTAACTACTTGCTACTTTGCTAGCCAAACGTAAGACATCTCATGCCACCACAGATCATCATTACTTAATTTTTTAAGAAATGCTAAGGTTTAGTTTTGCTTGAGCAATTTACATACATTTCTTATTAGTGTATGATAACAGTAAAATCCATTGGTAATCAATTTACAGTTGAAATAGCTCACAGTGCTGCCTATTTATTTTTTGTTAGCCACCCAGTGGTGCTAATAGCAAACGCTAACGGCTAAAGGCTCACGGAAAAACACTGAAACACATTAATGAGTCTGCTATTAGTTTGCCTCCACCTTCATTTAAGTAATAAAAGCTCAGCATCAACAAATGTGCTCCAAACTTTCTTACCTTAGCCTTAATTCCCATGTTTAAAGCTAATGTAATTATCCATGTAAAAGCCATTAGAGTCATTAAGATGCTAATTGTGATTTGTTTGTACCCATCATTCCCCCTATTGTTGTGCGGGTTAAGATTTTGGCAGGCTGAATGTTTCCAAGACCTCAGGGCCATTATCATTACAAAACTACCGCAATCAGCACTGAATTAGCATGTGACTGATAAAGAATGAGGAATGTCATCCATGCTCTTAAAAAATATCAATACTTAAGCTGTGCATTGAAAAAAAAAATACAGCAAAACACCATGGGTATGTATCAGTTAGCAACCATCGTAATGTTGTCACTCTGAAAAATAACATTATAAAAACTGAGACCGACGGAGAATCCACTTTCTCCTTCTATCATCCTCTTCACCTAAGATGCAACTGTTGTTTTTTAAAAACAAACTAAAGACAGAATTCACAAATTATGTGCCGATAAAGATGCTGAGGTTTTCCTTCTTCTGGATTTTCAGCATCACCACATTAAATATAAGTGCAGCATTTAGTTGACCTTAATGTTAGTGTCTTTCACCCTGAGTACAAGTTGTGCTTTCATAAATGTATTTTTATTAATAAGGTGAACGGAAATGAGCAAATTTACAAAAACATTTCTTTTCCCGGTTTACAAGTTGTGACATAGGCATAGATGATAGATGGCTCTGTTTAATTTACTCCAGACCAGTTGATGAAAACACACCTTAACATACAAAAACACACAAAGTGGATGGCTCAACAGCAATTAATTTTGTTAAAGTGGGATCTATTGATACCATGATTACATTATCATCTCTCCTGGCATGTGTTAGAGGAAAAAACACTGTTGATGGGCTTACATGCAAAGCTGCGTGTGCACTTTAATTGTGGCTTGACAACTGTTGCTGTCCCAGTATACAAGAACTGGGGAAGAATCGATTTATTCAGGTATGTCTACTTCTGGACCAGTAGGAGGAGGTATGCCCCCTTAGCTGGGGCCAAATTTCTTCCCGGTCATCCTTTCATCACACCTAGCAAGTTCACTTGTATCGTCTACGTCAAATAACGGTTCAGTAAAAATGGGCAACTCTTAAAACTGGGATTTGACAAAGTCTCCTTGTCTGTCCAGAAATGCTCTGGTTTCCTCCCAGCACCTGCCATGATGACTGTGATACCTCTCATGAATGGGCTGTGTTACATACAGTAGCAGGAGCTATGAAGCTGTGCGTGTTCTGTTCCAGGCCAGTTTAGGACCAGTAGAAGTGTACACATACCAATGTAATCAAGTCCCAACAGCATTATCTAGATGGGTTCTTCTGATGTCAAAAAGTACGATTTCAGACCGTTTACATGTGTTTTAAAAGACCAGATTTAGTGGACAAACAAATCAGCTTTTTTCACATCATGTACATTAAGCAGGGCATCGTTAAATTATCAAAACGCAAAACTGCATTCGGACCGGTTTTTAGAATCGCTTCTGTTTCAAACATGTATTTGATTTGAAGTCGCGAGAGATTCAAGCACAATTAAGAACATCAGCAACTGCTCAGATTGACGAGAAGCTTAAGATGCTCTTTATGACGGAATTTAGCTTTCAAATGAGCATTAACCTTTCACAGTTGGACATGGAATCTTAAATAAATGGCCCCAGGTCTGCTTAGAACTCTATGACCAGGTCTGTTGCTGGTCTGGATCAAGTCCAGCCTCTCCAGCCCTTGTAGATGAGAGCCAAACCTTACTGGACCTCAGCCCAGCAAGACAGGGCCAAACGTGTCCACAAGCACCAACACAGAGGTTTAATAGTTTCTGCTACCGCACAAAATGTCACCTGGTGGAAAGGTGCTTGTGCAAGTGTCTCTTTTTTATTTAGGAGTAATTTATTCGTGGTTGCAAACATTAGAAATAATTTATTTGCCTTGACTTAACCTCTCTTTCACATTGAAATAGTCATTTAGTGTGCAGCCTTTTCAGAAACTCTCATCTAGGTTTACTGTAATAAGCATGAGTTTGAGTTTACAAATATTGTTAAAAGTTATTGTCTTGTATGTGACTTAGCAGCCCAACTTCACTCAGAACATATAGTTTTTGAGCTCAACCAACCATAAATCTACTTGTGTTCAGTGCAAATTTTTGGTGGTTTGGATGGAATTTCACAGGTGAGCGACACACAGGAGGGTTTTGTGAGATGCTGCTGTTCTCTGCAGATGTTTTGACCAGACAGGAAAGTATCTGGACAGTGTTACATATCTTTACATGCAGCAGGACCAGAATGAATGGCTGCCTTAAAAATGGACAGGAACTCCTTCCATGTGGGTGACAGTTTTCAGCTGACGTTGCAGAGTTGCCCTTTATGTTATTCCTTGTCTGAAAAGTAATGTTTGTGTGAGGTTCATATCATATAAAAGTTTGAGTTAAGCTTGCAGTTTTCTTTGTCCGTCTCTTTAATTGTTTGCACATTGGCAATGAACATTTTCTACTTTAGAATCTAGTTGATAGACAGTCTGGGATGAAGGCCATCAAACAGCAGAATAGAGGCGTCGCATGGCTCAGAGGTAGAGTGGCTGTCTAGCAACCAAAGGTCGCTGGTTTGATCCTCACTTCCCCCGGTAACCGTATCCAAGTGTCCTTGAGCAAGATACTGAACCGCTCATTGCTCCTGATGGCCCTGTGACAGACTGGCGACCTGTCCAGGGTGAACCCCGCCTCTCACCCAATGTCAGCTGGGATAAGCTCCACCCCCCTGCGACCCTTCACGGATAAGCGGAATAGAAAATGGTTGGATGGATGGATGATAACAGCAGCATAGAGCTGGTTGAAACCTCTGCAGGATTCATGCTAAATGTGGAATGTGCTTGAAGCGAGCTACTCCATAGATGTCTGAACACATCGCGAGTGAAGCAGAGCTCCATCGATCAAGCTTGAATGAGTGGTCGATTTATTTTCACCGGGGTCTGTTTAAGAATATTTGGCTTTTGGATCGTTGGATAGAAAAAAAAAAACAATCTCGTGACTGAAGTTTTAAACTATTGACTAAAAGAGTCATTACTTGTGAAATTAGCCCCAGATTAATGAGAATAACCGTTTGTAGTATCCCAAGTTTATAGTCGTTTCATTTGGTTTCGCCTGCTGTCATAGTCATTAAACTTCTACAAATTGTATTTTCTCACATCACTTTTCACTAATTTAGGAGTCTTTTAATTTTCTACCCGACAAACTTAACTACTTTTATTTCTTTTAAGATGCTTATTTGATATTTGGTTATTGGGGTTCATATGACATTCAAATCACAGCCTTCCCAAACCGTATGACCTGTGGAATCAACATCTTCTGGATCTTTGTGAGGCGATTAAAAAAAAGCAACTGATCTCCCGCTGTGGGTCTTATGAGGTTCTCTGGATGCAGAACAGTTTGTATTCCACTTGACACACCCGATTAAATGTTTAAACGTTCATTTGTGTGCCAGACAACATCTGTCAGCTTGCGTAATAAACAGACTTATGTCTGGTCTGCTGGGTTAAAAAAGTGAAGTGATCAACTAAAGATCATCTTTCATCTATTTGGCGTCTTTCGCCAGCTATTAGAGAGCTGAATGAAGGTGAAACGGAGACGTGTTCTTGGAAGACTCCACTGGGAACATTGACACTATAGCAGCCATAACAGCTGTTGTGCTTCTTTGCCAGCTTGTAAGAAGTTCAAGCTTGTAAGAAGTTCAACCTGTAGATAAGATCTTTTTAGCGGAACACATTTCATTTTGATTAATACTTGTTGCCTCTTGGAAGGCTGACAGATATTGGTCTCAACATAACTGGAAATGTGATGGTCCACTGCTCTGACTTGTTTGGCGTCTGTAAGAAAGAGAGAAATGTTGCATGTTTGTGTAGTTTGCCTGCATGTTTGTTTGTCAATGGAAATATTACAGAGCTTGTATGTTGTTCCCTGTAAGCGACTGGCAAACAGTGTTTCTCACATCTGAGGGAGATGATTCTGTTTGTCTTTAGTGAAACAATCTCTCCTGATTTACATCTGTATTCTACTGCAGCGATTATTAGTGTGGCCAGAATCATTCATGGTATTATCCATCCATCCATCCATCCATCTATTCATCCTTCAATCCATCCATCCATCTATTTTCAATACTGCTTATCTGTTAAGGGTTGGGGGTGGAGTTTATCCTCGCTGACATTGGGTGAGAGCCAGGGTTCACCCTGGATGGATCTCCAGTTTGTCACAGGGCCATCAGGAGCAATGAGGGGTTCAGTATTTTGCTCAAGGGCACTTGGACATGGTCAGCGGGGGGAGTGAAGGTTGAACCAGCGACCCCTCAGTTGCTAGACTGTCACGCTTCCTCTGATCAGTGCCGCTCCTTTCATGGTATCGGTATAAATGTGATATCTACAGAGAATGTGAACAATATAATGGTGCTGACAGTTTGGTGCACAGTATGTGGAAACAGTAATGGTGCTTTTTCTCTGTTTGCAAATGAATCACATTCAGAATACAAGTCTGTGGTGGAGCATCATTCTGCCTGATAAAATGCACAGTCAGTAGTCAATGAAAGCAGACGAAACATCATTTAAAATAATATGCCTTCAGCCTGCGCTCTTATTACTTTTAACACCCGTTGCTTCTATCGTTAGCTTACATAGTATAGCTTAGCGTCAGCCTGTCTTGTCCCGCCTAGTATCAGCCAACATATCCTAGCCTAGCCAAGTGTTAGCCTGCATAGCCTAGCCGAGTATATCATTTGCCCACATGAACTAGCCTAGTCTTACATCAGCCCACATGAACTAGCCGAGCCTAGCATTAGCCCACATGAGCTAGTCTAGTCTCACGTCATCCTACATGAACTAGCCTAGCCTAGCATTAGCCGACATGAACTAGCCTAGTCTCACGTCAGCCCACATGAACTAGCCAAGCCTAGCATTAGCCCACATGAACTAGCCAAGCCTAGCATTAGCCCACATGAACTAGCCTCAGGTCAGCAGCAGGGTCTCTCGCCTCCTTTTGATTTACTCTGCAAAGTCTTAAACTCTTGTGATTAACCAGTTGTGTCTGCCGCTGGCGTCTTTACGAATGTTACCAAACTTTGTATTTGTCTTTTGTCATCATGCAACATGATAAATGACTGCTTGTCCAACTGAAGTTAATTCCAAGAGTTGTCTCTCTAGTTTTTGGAGGCTTTTTTTTTTTTAACTGTCATGCGTAATGTTGTTTATTCCGCCATCTACTGGCCATGTTACATAACTTCATTTTATTTGTGAGAGGAACCACAACTGATGCATATCTCCCTTTTTTCGAGATTTCTACAGTTTTTTTTTTAAATTTGAATTCAATGGAAGCCCAATTCATGAAAAGTAGTGATTACACACCACTGCTGCCTGGGTGACATGATACATAATCAAGAGCCAAAGTAAATGGTTTTACAACGTACACACTCATGCTTTTTTTTCCTCATTTGTCCACACATGTCCAACCAGCACGTACCTAAACATGCGTATCAGATTCCTCCAGCCAGAGTGAGGTCCACACACACACACACACATGCATGCATGCACGAGGAACGTTTCGACTCGTTTCTACCCAAAGACTATTTGTATTTCGGGGGTCTGTCTGTCTGCCTGCAGTAGCTCAGATCATAAAACCTGCGAGGGCTTAACAACAACATCAGTGTTTGGCCTCTCAGCTCATTTTCATGTCCAGTGTGTCTTTCTTCTCAATGCTTCAGCCCCCCCTCCTAGGTTTTTGTAACCTCGCTGTTATTTTCATAGCATGGCCACCATCCTGGATATGATAACCTCAGATGCAATGCAGGCTTCATGTTTTACAAGTGGACGCTGCAAACATGAGTGATTTAAAAAAGGTCGAGTGTCACTGGGATCCACAAATCCACATCGATCTTGTTAGGTACAGTGATAGCCTTTGCCAAAAGTGGATCATGTCAGGGTAAATGCTAATCAGAAGGAATTTCCTGGAAATAAAAACTCAGGGAATTTAACTCAGAGCTGCTGGTGTTCAAACTTTAACCGTATTGGCAATATCTTCACCTTTCAATGCCATTCAAGTGCAGTGGAAACTCTTCTCTACGATGGCCTTCTTTCCTGACACCACCGGCACCAGTGTGAATTGCTGAGCTGTGCAGGAGAATCCACCTTTTTCACCCCCGAAAACAGTTTGAAAATATGAGCCTGTTGAGCAAAATGTGGTTTGATTTAACTTGTCTGCCTCAAATCTTCAGTTTTTCTCTCAAATTGCTTTTACAAGATAAAAAAATGAACTACTGAGGAATTAAAACTTGGAATTGAATGTCATCTTATCCTTTAGCTTGTATTTTTTTGTTTCCTTCTAAAATTCATTAATTATTTAAAGAAGAGTGGAATCTATAGACCTGATTTGATCGATCATTCACAGTGTTTTAATGTTGGACTGAGTAATCACAGGCCGTTACTGATTAGCTCGATGACATGTCTAATCCATTCACACATTATAAACTTGACAGCAGAATCCCTAGGGCTTCATTGTGAACCATACACAGCCCTGTATTTTCTGTGTGTGTGTGTGTGAGTGTGTGTGTGTTTGTCTTCCCACAGCACTTATTCTGCTGTTCTAAAATTGTCGCAATGTTTTTTTTTTTTAAAGTGTCGTCTCATATCATTTATGTAGCTTTGACAGTCATTATTGTTGCCATGTTTATGCTCGTGCCATCTTATGTGAAATTTTTTTTTTTTTTTTTTTTTTTAAACTGGACTTGGAACCCATTTAGCCTGTTTGGATGTTTTTCATATTTTGTTGTCTGTGTACAAGTGTGTGGTTGTGAGGCTGTGGGTCGCGGCGGACGTCTGCAAAACAACACCCGTCACTGTTTGCTTGTGCTCACTTTTGTTTAGGAGAAGAGAATTGATGCAAGATGATGGGAAATGTTTATGTGCATATTAATGTCAATGTTTGTGTGTGTGTGTGTGTGTGTGTGCGTGTGTGTGTGTGTGTGTATTGTGCATGGCCTATTCACTTTTGTTGCTTTGGTTCTGGTTCAGAGCCAGAGGTTTAGGGGAATTGCAGATACTCACAAATAGCGCAGTGTGGGTTTTTGATTCCTGCTGTCTCTCTATCTGACTTCTGCATAGTCAAAAGTTAGAATTTTATTTCTGGCGCTGGTGTCTGCTTTTTTTTTTTTTTTTGGAAACGTTTTTTTTTTTTGTCGTTGTCCTGCTCTGAGTCTTAACAAAGTTGCACCCATCATTTGATGCAGTGGCAGATTTAATGTCTTAAAGCCCAGAGGCTGTTTCTTCTTCTTCTTCTCTTAAGGGATCAGAATGAATTCAAAACAGATGTTCACCAATGTTCTATATCAGAACATCTCATTACACATTCAGTTCTAAGGTACACATTTTGACTTACACTGTGACATTGTGTACGATGATATTCTGGTCTGCTGCGTAACACATCACTTTTCCACGAGCTCCTTTTCTCACCCTCTCCTCCTCTGCTCTGAGCTTTTGTCAGCGTTCATTATTTCTTTAAATGTAACCGTTCTTCAGTAGTTATTAACTCCATCAATCACAACTTTTTGCTCTCTTTCAATCACAATTGTTCTAAAGTACATGAGAAAAGTCAGCACAGCAGCCCGGAAGCAACTGCAGAATTCTCTTGAAAACATTATTTTGCAAACTATAAAAGCACATCATCTTGTATAATCCACATCTTCTTGACTGGGTGCATTTTCAGCAAACTACAAATTTAGATTTTTGTTTAAACTGTAATCCTGTCGATTCAGTGCTGCTATTAGCTTCGATCTAAATATACGTTGCTGACTCTTTCTGCTATCCGGAGTGGCAGAAGTGATACAGGAGGAAAAAAACCTCATCTTCCTGAGCTGAAATACATATTTGTGTGTACTTGGAACTGATTGTAGGTAGGGCTGTGTGATACGGACCTAATCTTATATCTAGACATAGTACGTTTTCTGTAGATTCTAAGAAGAAAATGTCTCCTTACTATTCTTTTTATAATTCTGTCAGTTAAACACAAACGAATGACACTTTCTTTTCTTTTTTTGCCTTTGATTTGGGACATCGAGCAGCTTGTAAACTAACAACACCATTAAATTCCAAGCTGTGGAAAAATATCCAACAGAGGCGCCAATAAACAACGGTGGCTATATGAATACCAATATGAAAATATAAAACACAAAAAAGTGAATACTTATGGCTCTTACTCACTTGAAATGTCGCAGTTCTGTCGCTTCTTTCTAACAGTTATGATATAAAAGAACGAGGTTGATGGCTTTCATTAGACATTTTTATGCCGCACTATGATACAAATGTACCGTAGTAACGCACTCCGCGACTCGGAGGGTAGAGATTGTTTGGCTGAGCTGTGACAAACAGTGACTCATTAAACATCTGAGCAGTCTCAGTCCCACTTGATACAGGAACATGTAACGTGTAAAGTACAAGTCTGGCATGGAGGAAGACAGGAACTGCAATGAAGATGAAGACACTTTTTTATTCATCACCTACCAGGAAAAATTAATCAGTGTTATTATTATTTAGAACTGAATCAAGTCATGTTGCGCTGATTACTTCCCAGGCAAAAGTGGTAATCATTTGAAGTCACGGAGCTGTATTTTATCCTCTAAAAACGATCATAACTGAGTGTTCTGCCACCATAGACTCCATCCTTTACATCTGTATGCATGACTGTGTGTGTGTGTGTGTGTGTGTGTGTGTGTGTGTGTCCCTCACAGTAAAGAAACATGCCATTAACCTAACTTACAGTGACGTTGAAGACAAGTTTGCAGGTGATATCGAAACTTTTGCTTTGCTTTGGTTGAAGTGGTTTGAGAACCCTTGAATAATTCAGCCACTGAGCGCGTGGATGCTGCCGTTGAGACCCGAAGACAATGCAGCACTTTGTTTTAGTCTCCAGTTCTTTTTTCCACAGGCAAATGTGGCAAAATCTTGATCTGCTGTGTTGTTTTTGATTCGTGCTGCGCTGAAGCTGACCGGCGTTCCTCCAGTCAACAGACAGTTGCAGAGATTGATGGCTGTTTTCCTTGTGGCTCGCAGTATTTCCAAAACCCTCATGCTGCTTCTCAGTGGACTTATGGACTGTGGGGCTCTCTGCTCGGTGGGATTTGGGTTGAACCTGTGTGTGTGTGTGTGTGTGTGTGTGTCTGTGTCTGTGTCTGTGTCTGTGTGTGTGCGTGCGCTAAAGAGAGAAGGGAAGAATGATAGACTGGGAAAGTGCGAAGACTGATGCCAGTGAGTGAGTGTGTATGCACGTGTGTCACAGGTGTTTTCATACACATTCACAACACAGTTGGAAAAAAAACATATAATTTGCCCCCCGTATTGTGTCAGGAGACCATGTGACCGTGACTGAAGCTGGAACTCCTGTTGTTCTGTCCTTGAATCAGTTGTCGATTCAATAAAATGACAGAAAACAGTCGTTATGAATGACGGTTAGCCATAAAAGTCACATTCATGTCTTTTCTTCTGAAAGGTTCCTGAACACATCACATACCAAAGGCTAAAAGAACATGACGTGTCATCCATCATGGCACTGCATGATTTGTATAGATTTATGTGTTCAATGCTGTATATGTAATAATATACACTTCAGCTTAGAATGATTCATTGTACAACGGATAAAAGATTAACACAAGTTAGATATGAAGCTCCTTCAACAGTAATGAGCACAAAATGTATTTAGGTGATACAAAAAACAAACTCAAAACTATCTTTTCGAAAGAATTAATTGAGTGAACTTTTTTGAGCAGCACAACAAGCTCTCATTGCCACAGTCGTTGGCAGTGGAGTCAGATTTATGTCCGAGAATTTAATACGGACTTTTCTGCGTTCTGAATATCATAAAAAAGCCTGGTGTTAGGGTGTGTTAGCAGGGATTTAGGCTCGTGGGAATGGGGCTAAAGCTAATTCGCTGCTGCTCAGGTCGCATATGAAAGCAGAGCAAAAACTGACGACTACATTACGTCCACCTTCAAGACTGTACAGACTTCCATGTCTTCTGGTGTGTCCGCTAGCGCCTCTCCAGCACATCCACTAGTAGTAGGAACAAAATAAGTGTGACTTCTGTCAGTAAGGCTACGCACTGTATACTTAGATAAATGTACTATTAAGTTTTTGAAATACGCAGTTAGCAACATTTAAAAAAGTAAATTTGATGTTAAATAAGTACGATAATCTAGACTTTCTTATAACATTTTTGGAACCAAAATTTGAATCTTACTGGCAGATTGGAAATCGATACATTTAAAGGGATACCAAACCCCATGAAATCAAGCCCATGATGTCTTATTCGTCTGTTTTTTGTCGGTTTTGAGAGTATAAACCATCTCAGTTCAAACATTCAGTTCAAAATGAAAAACAACTGATCGCCACATTAGCAAAGTCATTTTTTGGCATTAAATAACAGTAAATCAATTGTCTGTCTTGGTGACTATCAACTGTGGATTAGTTCTTTAAACCTCCTCTCATTTGTCATCAGTAATTGTGTGCAAATGTGGAGTAGTGAATGTGTGTGTGTGTGTGTGTGTGTGTGTGTGTGTGTGTGTGTGTGTGTGTGTGTGTGTGTGTCTTTATATCACTTGTTCAGTGTGTAGTGAGGTTGGATAGCGTGGAGGTTTGAGAAGTTGACATTTCAATCACCACAATCCCCAGTACACACACACACTCTCTCTCTCTCTCTTTCTCTCTCTCTCTCTCTCTCTCTCTCTCTCTCTCTCTCTCTCTCTAACACAGACCTCCGAGCCATTTGGTTTGAGGCTGATTCCCTTTGACAGCCTAAATATTTGGCTGCGTCCGGGCACCAAGGTAAATGCACCCCGCAAGAATGTTTTTACTGGGCGAGAGGGAGAGAGGGAGGGAGAGAGGTTTTGGACAGAGATGAAGAGAGAGAGAGAAACTCGGAGAACACACAGAAAGAAGGGGAAGGGGTAGTTGTACAAATGTGGTTTGTATATTAGCCGCTGGGCTCGGAGAAGTAATTGTGATCTATGTTGATCAAATGTTCACTTTCAATTAAGAGAACCAAAGACGCTGAATACTAGTGATGGAATTTCCGGGTTCAGTTGAAGCCGACCAGGCGGTCCCGGCCTTCAGAACCCAATCAACAATCACACCTTGCGTCTCAAACAGCTCTGTCACTAATTTGTACCGTTTATCAAGAACAAAATCTGTTAAATATGGAAAGGGCTGGTTCTTGTGAAGAACCGCACTGTTAACTTTGCTGAGTGAGTAGCCTGTGTCACTTTTTGTCACCTTGCTCCTCCAACAAAAGTGTGCTTGCTCGACCACATAGCATTTAGGGAGCTGTATTCTATCGCTAACGTGTACAGCTGCTTCTGAGAAAAATCTTTATGTCTGGTTGAAGTCACACGTTCATAGCATGACGTTAGCTCTGTGCTACGAATGATTGTATTTATGCTTCAAAAATCAAAAAGCGGTGTTGATCTGTGGAGCTTATCTTCCTGAATAGACTGTTTAAGTTTGATAAAGTGTTGTTGAACGTCCAGGTTGACCTGTACCACAGTGCATCCTCCCTGCTGTGCTGGCTACGTTCAGCCAGGCGGGTCACCTGTTGTAGCTGCTAAGTGGCCCAACTTCTTAAAGATGACAAATGTTCATGATGCAACTCGCAATAGACCTTATTGGTCAATCATGAGAAGAGAAAATGTTGTTCATCATTGTTCACAACACGTAATACTGAATATTTACAGACGCCATCGAAAATATACTCGTTTGATGAATCACAACTTTGTCCCTGCACATTTCTCATTTCCATGTTTATTTATGGCTGCACGGTGGTGCAGTGGTCAGCACTGTCGGCTCACAGCAAGAAGGTTCCGGGTTTGAGCCCCGGCTCCATCACAGGATCTTTCTGTGTGGAGTCTCCATGTTCTCCCTGTTCCTGTGTGGGTTCTCTCTGGTACTCCAGCTTCCTCCCACAGTCCAAAGACATCAAGAGAGGACGAGGCTGATTGATACTCTAAATTGACCGTAGGTGTGACTGTGAGTGTGAATGGTTGTCTGTCTCTATGTGTTGGTCCTGAGATGGACTGGTGACCTGTCCAGGGTGAACCCCGCCTCTTGCCTGAAGGCTGCTGGGATAGGCTCCACCCCCCGCCCCTCCCCCGCGACCCTTAACAGGATAAGCGGAAGTAAATGAATGGATGGTTGTTGTTTATTTGGAAACAAGATTTTTTCAGAACATAGTATCTGCTTGACATTTAAGAGCTGTATCTGGATCTTTTTCAGAGCGCAGACAGACTGTGAGGACGTATTTACCGAATCATACAAAAAGATCGGTCATTACCAACCGCTGATTTCCCTTTTAGTGGGAAACCAATATACGAAACATGAAAGTCTCTTCTCCTGGAGGGAAAGTTAACAGAGTTGTTAAGAGTCACTGATTGAAGCGTCCAAGATTCAAAGGAATAAGATACTTCAATTATATCACAAGATGTATTTTCCTTTCAAAATGAGGAAGAAAAACAGTTGTCAGTCATTATTATTTTTATAGATTTTGTCCCATTTTATTGTTTTTTTTTTCTCCCTGTGTGGCTCGGAAAGAAAACCACCATCTTGCCCTTTTTCTTTTACTCTTCTTTCAAGGAAATCCAGATCCCACATTTCCTTTTTTTTTTTGCTTCTGCATTGGAAAATTAATAAAGCTTCTTCAAAGGTTCATGTTAAGCTGTGCAGAGGCACTAATAATCCACGATGATGAAGCATTTAAACGCACACACACACTCACACTAACACACACACACACACACACATATATATACATGCTAACATATGGAGACAGATGCATACAAACACACAGTAAAGACCTAATCTTGCACAGGTGTACACACACACACACACACACACACACACACACGTGCGCACACAAAGTGAGGAGGTCATTAGTGACCCGAAGAATGCAGGGGTCAAATCTTAAAAGACCTGGTTGATAGAGGGGATGTATAGGATCAAAGAGAGAGAGAAGGAGTGCAAGAGTGAGAAAGGGAGGCAGAGATGGATGGAGAGAAGGATACGAGGAGAGGGAGGTAAGGGAATGTACAGGATCAAAGAGAGAGAGAGAGGAGTGAAATCATAGGATGAACGTAGGAGTGAGAGTGGAAGTGTAGGACAAGGGGAAGGAAAGTATGCGCTCATGCGGAGTTGGAAGGAGGGAACTGAGGAGAGAAAAGAGGGAGACAAGGCAAGAGGTCGGCGAGATGAGGAGGGATAAGGAGATGAAGTGTAGAAACAATATAGATAACTCAAACTGACAGGTGTGTGTGTGTGTGTGTGTGTGTGTTTAAATGGTGGGTTTCTAGCCAAAAAGTGAAACCTCAATTGTACGGTGGTGAAAGATTTACGTGCGTGTGCGCACGCGTATGCATGAGCAGAGACAGTAGGTGAATACCTGCTGAATGAAACCAGGATCCTTTTCTGCAGCATTTTCCAGCCATTCACATCTTTTGACACTGCAATCTCTTTACAAACATGAAACTTTTTTTTTTTTTTTGCGCCACCGCATTACAGCGTGGAAAGATGAGCCGTGGAAGACCTCGTCCCTCCTCACTGTGTGGGACAGACTGAGTGACGAGGGTTGGAAAGTTGTCATTTTAGAAAATAGCAGTTTATCAAAGTCTCAAATTAAGCATTACAGTTAGTGATTTCTGGGCAGATTGTTGTCGCTTTAACGGTCCTGATATGAGCAAATACCAGTGTAAATCACTCAGGATGTTACGGCCTCGGGCTTGGTGGACGTTCACGTGATGTTTGACGGACTTCGGATCATGAGAGGAAGATTTTTATGTCTTAACAATCAAGGTGTGATGATTCTCCAAGTCCGAGATTCTGTTCAGATTTTGAAGCATAATTGGATTTGTATTACCTTTTTTTTTTTCATTCTATCAAGAATTTTGTTCAACTTAGGCAAATTTACAAAATTACACCGGCTCAGTTGTAAACATGAAATGAAAAACCCAATGGATGGATGGAGTGTGTTTGAAGATATTCCTGAGGTTAGCATGATGGTGTGAGGTGATTTTGACCTTGAAATTTAATATTTGAACACCAGAATTATATTTCTCAGTTGATCCTTGGGGCCCAGTGGACATTTTAGAAAATTTGAAATAATTCCATCGAGACATTTTTGAACTATTATGTGGAGAACGGGAACCCAAAGTCTGTTGCTCGAGACGTTAAAAAAACAAACAAAAAAAACCCCGCTTCTTTCAAAACGAGTCGATGAATTAACCTAGTCAAGATTTTTGTGACCATTTAGAAATAAATATTGATTATTTCTCGAAAACGTTGGTTGTAGGGTTGGTTGTACTGTGGCTGCTGGACAACCACGATGTTCCTCTGCTGTTGATTTGAATGTGGCAGACGGATCTGAGGTCTCTGGATTATTTTTAACAATCGAAAACACTTTGTCGTCTCTGTCTCCTCTGTCTTTTTTTGACTCAAATGGTCCATGACTCAGGTCTCAAATGTCTTCCAGGTCATGTACGAGTCAGGATCCATCAACTTATTTTAAAGAGCACGTTTGTATTAGAAAAGGTAATGGTACGGTAAAAAATTGAGAGAAAATTCGTTAAATTAGCAAAATGTTTTAAGAACTAATTGAGGAGCAGTCAGAGGCCAAACCATTTCCCTCTTGTTGCGCCCTCTTCCTCCAACGGAGAAGTAGTGCCACCTAGTGATTGTCTTGACAAAGCAAATCCTGATAGTCACTTAGTGGATTAAAACGCATGCATTTGAAAGTTCTTTGTGACGTCTCTCTGAAAGTGGGACAGAGTCTTCACCATGGATTTGAATAGAAGCCTGATTAGTGTTGCGGTGAGCTTGCCAGGTGCTGGCGGGACCACCTGAAGACATCTCCTCTGATAGAGAAGTCTCCCAGCAATTGTTCTGGAAGATCCTGGCAGCGCTGCTCTACTCTTGATAGGTCTTGTTCTAGGGTTGAGCGATCCGGTTAACATTTCACCGATAACATCGCTCATAAGTAACTCTGAATCCTGATCTCTGTCTGTTTCTGTCTGCCTTCATCACTCAGTCCTCCTCCTCCTCCTCCTCCTCCGCTGATATTCTGCTGATAACATCAGCTACCAGAGTTCATTCCTCTTTGCTTGTGGTTTGACTTCACTGGTATCTTGCAGAAATTATAGTCTATTCTTCTCCCTCTTATTCCTGTGTGTGTGTGAGAGGGAGAGAGAGAGAGAGAGAGAGAGAGAGGAGTAAGTTGTACTACTCTGATAAGATCAGAGTCAAGAGGAAACAGAGGAGGTTTTGGAAGTCTTCATTTGTACTTGGGAGATGGCCAAGGCTCATTGACTCGGCTTTGTGTGTGTGTGTGTGTGTGTGTGTGTGTGTGTGTGTGTGTGTGTGTGTGTGTGTACACGGAGACACAGGCAATCAAGAATGTGTACAAGCTATTTCTAAAAGATGAGACACATAACAAAATTAGTCAGGAGAACTGACACAAACAGTCATACTGTAGGTACAATAGCACGCCGGCTCTCGTTATACTGGAAGTGGAAATGTATCACTCGCAATTGACATCAGAAACCTGATTCTTTACCATACAAGGACTGGATCCTGGTGCTGTTCACTTCAGATATAAAGTTTGACAAGACCTCACATACAGTTGGTGCGGCGAAGCGGGATTTTGAAAAAATTAAGATTCAATTCTTAAAGATGTACTTCCTGTAAAGAGGAATTATGTGTAGGACAGAAGCAGAATAATTTGCAATGAAGTATAATGTACTATGTAAAACAAGCGTAAAAATGAGAAAAGCGATCGTTAGTGTGTTGGCTGCATCAACTGACACAACGCTGGCTTTATAAACACACCCGGTGGGTTTGAGGCTTTCGAGGTGCAGGGCGCCAGGAGTGAAATCAATGCTCCAGCTGCAGTTGCTGATTGTCCTGAGGAGGAGTGAGACTTAATGGGATGCAAGCAGGAAGTCCTGAGATGAACCTTTCATAAAGGCAGAAAATAAAAACGTGAGCAGAAGTAGACATATTTTAAGAGATGGAATGACCGGCGATGAAAATCTTCCACTGTGCTGTAGGGTAGAATCAGTAGGAGACAAATGAAGCTCGACCACACCCTCACCGAGTATTTGACAGCTGGGATGTGACTGAGCACGCTCGAGAAGCAAGAATGACAGATTAGGGGTGAGACACCTGAGTGCAGCATGGCGTCTTCCTGACTCAACTTTTGGGCTTAGCTTCATTAGTGGTTTCAGAGAAGTTACGAGAGGACTCCAGGTTGTTCAAGTAACCGGTTACCCAAATGTCAGCGTTTGCTCCTCGGTTATTCCCCCTGAAATGCCTTGAATTCATGTTCAGGTTTGTCGACTCCTCGGGGAATCAGAAAAGGCTGGTTAGCCACGTACTCATAGCTGGACGTTAAAGGAGTTTAGCAACAGCAAAGCTATAAAATGTCAGGTCACAAACTTTAAAACGCTTCTTCAAGCATGACTCAAGATTTGACACAAACGCTTTCATTTTAACTAGAAAAACCACCTGATTTGAACGGTGCAGCTTCTCTATCACTTTAGTGGATGTTTACATGGTTGCAGCGTTATGTCCAGATAGCAGAGTCCTGGCCAGTGATGGAAGAGGGAGCAGGAAACCAGAGACGCTCTATTTATGGATGAAAATAAAACTTTTAGGGTTGACAAAAGGGCTAAGGAGAAAGAAGAAGTGTTTCCAAATGAACCCAGTCACCTGAAGCGGAAGACAAAAATATTGCCTCGTCCTTTTCTGTTCTGAGATTCAAGCAAACAACAGTTTTGATCATCTGAGGTGTAGATTATGAAACACACACCTTTTCTCCACGTTTTCACAAGACTTGAAATAGATTGAATGTTCGCAGGTGCGGGAGAGATGACGACCCTGCTCCCCCTGTGTGGCATCATGCTGTAAAAGTGTGTGTGTGTGTGTGTGTGTGTGTGTGTGTGTGTGTGTAGGTAGACTCTGATCTTGTCGAAGTGTGTGAAACGTGGAAATTCCTCGTGTCCTCATTTGGCTGCGACCCCCCCCCCCCACACACACACACACACACACACAAATTGGTGCCACCTTTGTTTATAATGACAATTCTCACACATACAGACTGTGCTGTAGGGAGTTTTTCAAATAACCTCTCCTCAAATACACTTTAGTCCTTGTCTTGCAAATCCTATAGTAAAATCAACACACTCCAGATCGAGAGGGTTTGTTTTTTTTTCCCCTCAACCGAACACTTCAAATCTCCACATGTGGGAATGTGAGTGTGATGATGTTTGCTCTGTGCGCTTTGCTGCGCGCGCGCACACACACACACACACACACACAGGCGCGCACGCGTACACACGCACACAACCCACTCACATCTCAACAAGAGGGAACATTTCCATGACAAAGGACAATTATTGACTTTCATTGGCTCCGCTTGCTTTGATATCAGTGAGGGGTGTGTCTGAGTGTGTGTGTGTGTGTGTGTGTGTATGTGTGCATGCAGGAGGAGGAGGAGGGGAGGAGGTGGGGGGTGAGTATGTAGCGAGCAGTGGTGGAGGAGAGGAAGAAAATGGGCAGACCTGATGAAAGGAGCCGAGTGGGAAAATGCACCCACTGACCCAGAGAGTGCACTAACAGAGGAGAGGGATCACAGTGGAAACAAAGAAATAATCAAGCAGGTTTTTCTTTTACTCCATCCCCCTGATTCTGTATCCTCCCTCACTTTCTCATTCTTCCTCTCTGTCGTTTTCCTTCCCTAACCCCCCTTTCTTTTTATCTTGCTATGACTGAGCGCCCCCCCACCTCTCTCCTTCACCCTTCTCAGCCATAATTTAAGGGGCTGAAAGGCATGGCGAGTGGAGAAAGAGGAGAGAGCTGAGAAAAAAAGGGAGTCCGTGCAGATGAGGGCCTTCCTTCACGGACGTGGCACAGATGTGAGGGTGGGTTTTTTTGTGAATTGAGTCGGGGAGGGGCGGCGATAGGCTAATTTGCGTGGCATAAAGACGGGGGTCCTTTTCATATGCAGAGCGTCACTTTGATGCGCGGCTGATGAAAGCTGGAGGGAGCGTAGAAAGAGAGGAGAGGAGAGGGTGACGGAGGGGTTCTTTGTCCCCTGACAAGAAGGCATCTGCTCTCCGCTGCCCTCCTCTCCTCCTGGGCTACACCGAGGCTCCCACAATGGGCCGACCCAGAGGGAAAAGTGTCATCAGATCACCTTAGAGGGCAGAACATAAAAAAAAAAAACAGCCGCTTGGGTCGGCCCGGTTGGAGTACGGGTATGCATATCAATAAAGAATTAATTTGACATGAGTTCTTGAAGAGAGCAGTGACACAAAAAGACCCTGAATACACACATTGATGCACACACACTTCCACAAATACACATCTTCACTTTAAAGAACTGCCCTCACTATAAAAAAAACTTCGCAAATCAAGATGAATGGCATGCAAGTGTGTAATGTGTGTGTGTATGTGATGAGATCAAACAGAGGGTGTGCGATGCGGTGGTGCTTTCTATACATGTCTGACTCAGTCAAACTGTGCCGATCCAAGGACCTTCAGTGTGTGTGTGTGTGTGTGTGTCTTTGAGGCGTTGATCACAGGCAGCGGGCTCACCAGGGTCCTCTCACCAAACACTGGCCGATTTCACGCTCACACAAAAGCTGAATCTCTTCAGCTGGAACAACTCCAGCCCTCTCTCATGCCTTTCATTTTTAGTTCACCACATCTAAATTGTGTTCGGGCTTTTATCCAGATCACATCTGTGTATTGGTTGCTAAGAAAGATAATAGTTTATACGGAGTTCATCAAAAATTGGAAAATATTTCTTGGCATGCCATCTCAACGTTCACACTTAATGGTTAAGTATTCCCTGACTCTTGCAGTATTGCCAACAGATTGTACTGAATAAATAGAGTGGTGTGAATTTTACCAATACTTAACCAAATCTTGGCAACATCTCTGGACAGTAATTCTGGTTTAATGAGAATCCATATGAATTAAAAATGAGCCATAAATCCATTGAGACTTACAAACAAGAGGGCACTCGGAGGACACACACCTCCACCAAGGGAAACTCAGCCAAACCCAATTTAAGAAAGTGCAGTTTTTCCACTGTTGTCAATGGATCTACCCCAAAAATGAAAGGCCTCATCGCTGGTCAATGCTACACCCTTCCACCAAGTTTGGTCAAAATCAGCCTCATAGTTTGTTTATAATGTGGCTAACAGGCAGACAAACAGACAAAAGTTTAGTCATTTTCCCCCAAAAGTTAGAAAAGAACTTGTATTTCATTCTGATTTGCATACGCAAGATTTCACGACAAGTAACGTCAACCTGTTGCCGTAAGCTCGTCACCTGCATGGACACAATTCTACCACTTGCTGTAGTTTATCTTTTGTTTGACTACAGAGATTCTTGCTTGTTGTCAAATAGTGTTAATTAGGTCCTGCTTGGCAAATGAAACTTTTTCCAGAGCCAGCAGGTAAACAGGCAAGAGTGTCTTTGTTGACAGCAAAAGGATCACATCTTTGCACCTCTTCACAGGAGGAACTCAGCAGGTCTTCCCGACTGCGCACTCTTGATCTTCGTCAAACCGTGTGGTTCTCAGAGGTTACTGCTGTATCATGTAGCGGCGAGGACAAGGGTTCTCTTGAGGCTAAAAATGAATCAGTCACTAACTGCTTTTCATTGTTTCATTCCAGGTGATATTTGCTCTGAACCAGACATTATTACAACAGGAGTCTTTGAGGGCAGGAAGCCTTCAGGTCCCGTACACCACCGAAGACCTGATCAGACACTACAACTGTGGAGATCTCAACTCCATCATCTTCAATCACGACACGTCACAGGTCCGTCTCTCATGATCTTATCCCGTCTTGCCTTATCTTACCTTATCTTACCTTATCCCATCTGATTTGTCTGAAACTGCTGTCCCTCTTGTTCATAAACCAGGAGTCATTTTGACCCTTTGACCTTCTGTAATGTTGCAATGACACAGCCCCTTCACCGTAAGCCCTCCCTGACCACCCACTACTCGAAACCTTTTCTGCTATATTCCCAATCTAGCTCTTTTGATTTCCCTCTTCTCCTCTTTTCTGTTCTCTCTTCTCTTTCTTGCCATCTGTCTGTTGTCAGTACTTTGGGCCTTGCTGCTCTCTATACTTGCCCAGTGTTCTCCCTATGTGGCTCCCTGATTTTGCGCATGTTTCTCCTTCTCTGGCTTCATTCCCAACCATCCCGCCCTCTTTCTTCCCCAGGTCCCTAACTTCAATAATGTGACACTACCACCAAGTGAGCAGGTGACCGCCCAGGAAATAGATAGTTACTTCCGACAAGAACTCATCTACAAGAGGAACGAGAGGATGGGCAAGAGAGTGAAGGCGCTACTAGAGGAACACCCCGACAAGAGCTTCTTCTTTGCCTTTGGAGCAGGTTGGTGATCAACCAATGAATGAACCTTGAGGAAGTAGATTTGAAGCCAGTTTGCACAGTTTACTAAGATTTCAAGTCCGCCAGTAATCTATCACGTGAAAACTGGCATTTTTTTACACTTTTTAAAATACGCTTGTGTCCCACGCACTTGTCACTGCTGCATGATAGAGCATTCGGACTAGACTAGCCTGTAGTGACTCCTATTCTCTTTTTCTCAGCTCCAAAATACACAATACAACACCAGGTCTGTCCACAGTGAGGAACATGACGAACAGTTGTTGCAGTTGTAACAGCTGTAGTTGTCGATAATCATTGTAATCAATTGAAGTGGCTGGAGTGACCACGCTTGTCACACGAGAGAAATGCATGGCCACACGACGGATATCTATTTTTATTCCAGGCTAGCCTATTTTTCCTCACCACATCGCGCTATGAAATGATCCTCCAGGCATTCCAAATAACAGAGACTCCATAGAAGCGGCGACAGCAAGTGCAGCAGCCTAAAAGTCCTGCCAGCCTTGCTAGGATTCGACCTCGTGAGGGGACGCGTTGTGTGTCACACACTGTAACTTAAAGGATACAAATCTTGCGGGTTGGAACCTCTTTGAAAGACAATGGTGAAACCTTCAGTTCACTTTGTACCATTTCTGTTGGTCAAAAGGCCTCTTGGAAGACTGATCGGGTACTTTAAGGGAAAAAAGGTACCTTTGTGGGGTCATTCTTCAAAAGTGTACCAGGAGGTACAAGGCGCGGTTCTCATGCTGTAGTCAGCTGTTGTCTCTTTTACACAGATGTGGATTCGATGTTCTCCTCTACCAACTCACTGGTGGGGTGGGACGCTCTGTCTTGGTGCAATTTACTTTCCGTCACTTCCACCATCAAAACACGTGGCCATCATTTCAGTCATTAACAAGGAAGGTACCATCAGAGGCTAGTTTGGAGTCAGTTTGCTAATAAAGTGTTAAAAACCCGAGTGGGTGAGTGGCCCAGCTGAATGAAGCAGTGGAAGCAGTTTAGGGCTCAAATACAACAACAAGTTAAAGGCTGAGCAGAAACATGCCTGTTTGGATTCTACCACTGAGCTGGAAATGTCACTTTAATACTTGGAATTCCTTGGTAACTAGGCAGCAACCTTTTGGGTCACACCCACCTGATAAGAGACATGATTTAAAGCAGAGGACAAAGAGAGGAGATAACAGACTGCAGGGAAGGGTGTGTGTGTGTGTGTGTGTGTGTGTGTGTGTGTGTGTGTGTGTGTGTGTGTGTGTGAGAGAGAGAGAGCGAGAGAGTGCGTGTGTGTGTTCATGTTTCTCGATTGGGTGATGTGTATCTATTGTAGACAGCCTTTGTCCTGTTGGAGTCTTGTTGGTTTGTTTTGCCAGTAGTTGTTCAGTAGTTCAGTTGTTCACACCTCGTAAAGAGTTGCAATCATTTACTCTTCCAACAACACCAGAAATATTTTTATGTTGTGTAAAACACATCATATAATGATGCAACCAGGAAATTTCCCCTCAATTAAACAACATTTCACAAAAGAAAATTGAGAGAAATTAATTTTTGTTGAAAATTCATTAAAGACGAGGCTGGAAAGGAGATAGATGATTTGTTTGCTTATTTGTCTGTTTTCTTCACGTTTGAATTGCCTTAATAATTGATCTCCTCTTGTTATTTTTAATTTTGGCTTACACCAAAACAACAACAACAACAACAAGAAAACAACAACAAAAGACTTTGTGGGCCATTTATTTCAGTAAGTAAAAGACAAAAGTAAAACAGATCTAGAACAAAGGCGCCACATCTGAGTCGTATTAAAATTAAAGAAAACCGAACTTGAGCAATTGTTGTTGCAGCCTCGTGTTGTTTCTCAGCTTCATGTATTGCACATGTGGGGTTTTTTAATAGAGGGAAATACAACACGAAGGAAAGAATCTGTTCCACCTATAATTTGTATTTTATTTTCATGATGGATCATGTTTGGTGGAGAGAGGGTCAAATTTTAATGCCATCAGTTTTTCCTTATGATGACATCGTCATAAGCGCCCCAAAGTTTTTCGGTCGGTTCAGAGTAGACCAGCTAGAGAGAGGCCTTCATAGTTTCTGAGTAGGCAGGAAACAGCTGAGGAAAAGCAGACACACACACACACACACACACACACACACACACACACACACACACACACACACACACACACACTCCAACAAGGAGTACATTTCATGAAGAGTCCCCGAGGAGGTGCCTTTACAAGGGCTTGGTCTAAAAAGGTGTGTGTGTGTGTGTGTGTGTGTGTGTGTGTGTGTGTGTGTGAGCTGTTGAGTGAAAGTGATACGACCAATCAGCCCAGAAGCATTAGTTGTAGACATGCGGAGGGCAGGTCGGGTCGATGTGTACAAGGAATGAGTTGGTGCACATTTCACACAGATGCGCGCGCGTGCGCGCACACACACACACACACACACACGCACACACACACACACACACAGCTATCCCTCAAGCCTTCCCCACAACAGACCTGTAAAATGTGTCCTTAATTATCCCTTGAAGGGTCAAAGGACACACACACACACACACACACACACACACACACACACACACACACTACAATGGAGCTCGTTATTACCCAGATCCCTCTGTTACAATCATTTGTGCATGTAGTCTTATCAGTGGCCATCTCACTGCATCAGTTGGTATAAAAGGTCAACTCAAGCCTTCACTGTCAGGTTAGACCTTCTGTCTACTCAGCACTTAGTTTTTTGGGTGTTTATTTTCTAGCTAATAATGTTCTGAACCATCAGTGTGATGGACAGCACATACCAGGGGAAAAAAACCTTTCAAATTATGAGTTTGAAATAAACGCCGATTACTTGAAGATAGATTGAGAACAGCTTTGAAGAAAAGGAACTTCATATTTAGCGTATTTCTTTTCCCGCTTCGCCCTCCAGGGTTTGGCCTTGACATTCCTGACTGACCTATGTGGATGTTTTTCATTTTTGCTTTCTTTACTTCCACCATAAGTTCACTATAAAGTTCTCGCGTTATCATTTATTTGCTTCAAAATGTCTTTTATGCCCAGTGTGTTTTGTCAAAGGACACGTAGGACATCAAGAGGTTTCTAAAGCCCTCATGTTTGTCTGCCAGGCGTCACAAGAGAAATCCCTTGAAGAGGCACATTGCAGCGATAAAATTGAGAAGAGAAATATGTTTTGTTATTCTGTGCTGCTGCAGTGAAATGAAAGAAAACTCAGCCATTGATACCTTCAGTTTAATAACTTCTTAATGGAGTGGGAAGCATAAACGCGACTCTTCACGCCCAGGCTGCAATGACAACACAACGTAGAATAACAAGTGGATTGATGTGCTGTTGTAACCTTGTTATCTGAGTCTATGGGGACGAACTGTTCAGCAATTTGAGGGGGGTTTTGGAATTTGTTTATGGGGGAAGCATCAATAGTAACTGTCTGCCAAACTGGAGCTAAAGTTTTCTAACTGTAAATCACTTCTTGTGTGCTGTGTGTGAGTCCACATGCACACACACACACACACATACACACTCAAAATGCACACATACACACTCTGACACGTTCTCTTCCTCTCCTTTTTGTTAGAATAGCATGTGTGATTGATCAAGAGTCATTTACACCGTGATGCCAGAGCTGTAGAAGTACTACAGCAGTGGCTCCCAAAGGTTGTTAAATCTTGTACCCCCCAAAACACTCAGCCTCCCGCTGTGTAACCCCCCCCCCCCGACCGCCACAGATGCTTAACTCTCAGAACATGTTAGCATGCAACAAAAAGAAAGCAAAACATGAAATAGGGCATGATAGTTTCTCCCATTTAGTTGTATTTGAGCGGGTCACTCAACATATTGGGTCCAGACTTTTCAGATCCAGGAGCAAATTGACAAATAGGGAGGTACCTACCCCCAGAAGCCTTTCCCACAGCCCTACCCTGCCTCTGATTGGCTAGTTCTTGGTTCCTAGGAAGAAGAAGTCTCTTTACAGAATGTGTGTGAGAAAAACACAGGCTTGTTTTTGATGGATGATTTTGAGAGTATACTACAGATTCATTTATTTATTTATTTATTGCGGATGCCCCCTGCCACAGTTACGCATACCCTGGTGCTACATGTACCCCCTTTTGGGAATCATGGTACGAGAGCAATAGTGATCGACAAGAGGATACGCATTGAAAATATGTATTTTGCTTGAGGTGACATCTCTCTGTATTTTGCGTCATAAAATTGAGAGTTTGAGTGTTTGTTTTTTGCTGAACCTAAATCTTAACTCAAAAGTCAAAACTAAAGAGTCTTTGGGTTTTTTTTCCAGCCTCAGTCTGTGCATCCTGAGTGTGCCAGAGACACGTAGTTTGTTTTCCAGTGGTCTGGTCAGATTCGTGGTCAGCAAGGCAACAGCCAAGCAAACACCAGTGGTCAATGGTCAGCACCCCCTTTCGGCCTCTCTCCCTCTCTCTCAGTGACCCATCTAACTGCTCACACACCCATGACCACCCAGTAGTTGGTCTGATGTTATGAAAATGTTGTAGATGATTTATAGAATAATACAAACTCGCGCAGCACAAATTCCTTATCATGTCTGTTTTTCCTCAGATGATATTGCCAAACGCTGAATGCCTTCAGCTCTAAATTACACAGAAAAGAAACTTTCCCTCCAGTACACAATAGTGGCGCGACTATACTCACTTTTGGTGCAAGGATTTGGTTTTGAAACTGCTATAATGTCATTTTCAACAAAGGGACATGGACAATATAAAGAGGTGGTATTTTTGATTTGCCTTGTGTGGCTGTTCTGTCAAAAGAAGGAGACGAATTTAGTTTCAGAAGAGGCCAAGGGCAACGGGACGCTAGATTTGTAAGGTACTTTTGGCCACAGTAATCGCTTGGCTGTGTGTTTGAAAAAATAATGTGGTATGTAAAGAAAAAAGAAGAAAGTCTTATGGTACTTTACCACCTAGTGTCTGACCAATCAACGGTCTGCAGTATTTTCATGGCACCTTTTAGTACCAGCACAGCACACTTGGAAAATAATATCAAGAAAAGTAATATAATAGTTAAAGTGAATAGTTGAGATGATTCAAGCCAGGACAAGGTGACATTAAAGTGACGTAAGTGAGCCGAAACAATTCTCCTACCTCCTATCCTTTTGGACATCTTAAATCCAAAATGTGATGAAGAAAAGAATCGCAACGATTTTTGAATTTGTCAGGCTTTAAGCGAGCAACAGCAGTAACTTAAATCCAACCTTCGCCTACTTGTTTTTTTTGACACACCAAATGATTTTGAATGAATCTCAGCAAGCCTGGGTGGATTTTTGAGAAGAAACTGAAGTAAAATGTAACTCAACAAAAAGAATAGAAACATGAAGCTTAGTCATTATTTTTCAAACCTCTGCCTCACCTGGTTCTGAGCACTATGTAGTTTTTTTATCGTGCCGTACTGTATTTCACTGTCCTGGAAGTAAATGTCTCCTAAAACTTTACCTTTCCATATCTGTTTGTGTGAAACACCATCAGTCACCATAAATGTTTTGAGAGTCATATGGAAGCAGTTATTGCTCTGCTGTATAGGTACAGTAACTCAATCCTCATACAGAGTCTGAACTTGTCCTCTTGTCATAATCTCTGCCATACTCTGCCACCCCCGATTTTAGTAAAAATGACCTGATTGCATATTGCCGAAGGATGAGGGCTCCGTTTTTTTTGCTGGTTTTTACAAATTCTTCACTTTTCTTTTTCCGTCGATTCACCCCGGTTTCATTCTCAGCCCCAAGCTGCTTAGCGCATCATGATTCCCCTCAAACTCCCTCCCCAAACCACATATTTAAATATTTGTGGCGGTGTAATTGCCAGAGCGGTGAACAGGCAGTAACTGTAACTGTACTCTGACATGTTTGACTCTTTTCACAGACAATTAAGGTTCATCTTTGGAGCTTTAGTCGTGGAGGCTGGTAGGGCCGTGTTAAAGTGAATGCCTCTCAGTTAGTGAGCTGTAGTTAGGCTGTAACGAGCGGATGGTTTGGCCCCTGAGCCTTGGCTCCTGACAAAGGCTGACAAGAGCTCATAACCAGCACCTTGACTTGTCAGTGTGTGGGCAGGTCTCGGTACTGGAGCGAGGAAATAGCTACTTAATAAACTGTAATTACAGAGTCCACCATGTGCTGACATGGTTATTACAGCAAACACTGAATATGTGTTGAAGGTGGTGTTTTGCTAACTGCCCTCGGGTACTTTGTGCATATATTATCCGGTAATCTGATTATTAATTGGCTTGGTTGTTGTCTTCAATAGAAATATTCAGACCCCTAGAGAAACTTGTAGTGTACCAGACTAAGAATTTACATAGCTGAAGCCGACTGATGGAGTCTTGCCCATCACCAGCTCTTTTGTTTGTTGTATTTGCTCATGATCCATATTCTTATTTGTGTCATTAGCTTTCTTTTCTTCCACACCAGACAAAAGAGCTGAACCCAAAAGAAAAAATAACAAAGTTAAATCTAAACAGTGTGTCTTGGGATGGCCCCCAGTCAGCCCTACACAGGTATGTAATCATCTTTACTGCAGTGGCTGATGTCAGGACATGCGTGCAGCCATGTTTGTTTACATCCTGAGCCTCGTCATGCCAGTAGCACACACACACACACACACACACACACACACACACACACACACACACACACACACACACACACACACACACACAGAGGCAGCTAGCTTGGGTGGCTACCTTCATAGCAACCTGTCTGAGCTTATCTCTGGCCTTATGTGAAACCCAGAAGTCCTTGGTCAATCCGTTTGTCCCCACAATACCTCCTCTCTGCTGCCACCCTCCTGCTCCTTCACTCTCACATTGTCCATCTTTGTGGACTCGTGCTTATTCAGTGAAACCAAAGCTGATAAGCTAAGCTAGCACATGGCCAAGGTGATTGTCGTCTTCCAGCAAAGGAACTTCCCACGGACGAGGCGGAAATGTTCACTTGAATTTCATTCAGCACAACAACAACAACGAGCAGTTGTGTGCAACGATGTGTGGTCAGACGGACACAAGCTAAACTACACAGCTACACCCAAGTCCTATTCATACCAGTCACACATTCTGACCTACATAACATGCATTCCTGTGATCCTCTAAAGCCACTGTGAAGCTTCCACTGCAAGATTTGCAGACTAATCAGGCTCCTTCCAATGGCCATTCAAGGTCACCCCTACATCTTGTATAGTGCATTGTGCACTGTGACTCTTATAACTGCCTCACAGAGAAGTTGAAACTTGTCGCAAAGCACCTATCATTTTTTTTTTTTACTGTCGGGGCGATTATGTGGCAGTCTTTCGAAGGTGTGCGAGCTATATAAATGAAGCTAGAGTACTCATGGTGGTAAAGTATATGCCTGTAACTACCCCCAAGCGTGCAGTATAGTAGCTTAAGTCCATCTACCTGGACTCAAACCCTCCACCGAGCACTACATCACTGCTGTTGCTGCCCTCCTTCACGCTTTTCCTTCCCCAGATGGTGTGAAAGTCTAAAACGTGGAGCTTTTTCACAGCACCTCACCCTCATAAACAGCCAGTTTACAACTGTTTGGGGCAGTCGCTGACATGAGTACACACATGTCATGCAACACCATTAAAATCCAGACCAGACCTACCACACACTTGGTAAGGAAGTGGGGCAGGCTGGCACAAAACATCTGCCAAAAACTTCCTTGGGTTTAACATTGAACTACACCTTTATACTGGATATATTTTATTCTTGTAGCTTTCATATTTGAAATTTAAATCTTGTTGGGTCCATTTCTTCTCAGTTAGGTCCGGTTCTTCTCAACAAATTAGCCATGAAATTGTGTGAAAAGTGTTTCACATACAAATGGGATGTATCAGGTATGTCAACAACTAAAGACACAGCAACAAATAGTAAATAGTAAAAACAAATATCCTTCAATGAAGCACTTCAAATACTATGCCATCAATATTTCATTCAATATAGAAGGAGTAATCAAATTAAGTTGAACCACATTTTTGTAAGTTTGTCATGTTGCTTCAAACCGTGAAGCAAAGACTTGTTACGTGTAGTTTCATTTTTTATTTTGCAAAAATGGGTTTTATTTTATTTTAGGGCAGCACGGTGGTGCAGTGGTCAGCACTGTCGCCTCACAGCAAGAAGGTTCCAGGTTTGAGTCCCGGCTCCATCACAGGATCTTTCTGTGTGGAGTCTCCATGTTCTCCCTGTTCCTGTGTGGGTTCTCTCTGGTACTCCAGCTTCCTCCCACAGTCCAAAGACATCAAGAGGGGACGAGGCTGATTGATACTCTAAATTGACTGTAGGTGTGACTGTGAGTATGAACGGTTGTCGGTCTCTATGTGTTGGTCCTGAGATGGACTGGTGACCTATCCAGGGTGAACCCTGCCTCTCACCTGAAGGCCGATGGGATAGGCTCCAGCCCCCCCCCCCCCCCCCCCCGCAACACTTAACAGGATAAGTGGAAGAAAATGGATGGACGGATTTTATTTTGTATCTTTATTGTTCAGTAAAGGGTATCAAAGTCAAAATACTGGTAAAGGGGCTGATATTGAAAAATCTTTCATGCAACAGAGGAAAAACAGGGAGAAAATGTACCTTTTGAGGTGCCAAAAACTGCATCCACTTTTTTCTGTTTTGAAGCTCCTCCTGTTTTCTTAATCTGTGTGGGTCTCCCTGTTTAACGTTTTCCTTCACAGGGTCTCCCAGTGTTTGTAATAAACCCAGATCAACATGAAAAACATTGACCGAGTGTTACGTGAAGATGTCGGGAGCGTCTGTGACGTATCATCGGCTGCATCTCTGTCTCTTTTTAAATGAGAGGATAAACCTGTCAGCCCCCTCTGAATAACTCCCTGGCTCCTGAGCTGCTGATTGAATATCACCAAAACATGTACATTTTGTTGCGCTGGCAGGGTCAAAGGCCTCCGTACTTGAAAGACATCTTTCATATAGCCCACACGTCTTTGGCAGTCATAGAAGTGAACACTTGTCACAACAGCTTGTGGTGATTTATTGAAAGAGTTGAACTCCTCACCCCTGACCCCATTCAAACCTAGCAGTACTTCCTCATGCACCTGGAACCAGCTCTTTACATGCCTGCCCAGGGGCTAAACTTTCATTTGGACCAGAAATGCCATTCTCCTATGAAAGAGAATACGGGAGAGGAAAATTATATATTCAGGGAGTGAGCAGTCGTACATCTATTGATGATTGTGAGTGTTATGAAGGAGCTGTCCCCTCTCATTTAGAGGCTCAAACCTAAAGGAGAGCAACACGCTGCCCAGAGGGGATGAAGATACGAAGAGACAGAGGAAAATATGACTTGTGTGATTTGTGGCTTCCACTCTCTTCTCTCTCTCTCTCATTGTGGTGTTATGGAATACTTTTTTTTTTTTTTTTTTTGAATAGTGTCGAATTTTCTGGTTTACGGTATGAATGAGCCTGTGTTTTTAGCCACTCGCAGGGTTGATACCAGACGGCACAGAGTTCATTCTACTCATCTTAACTTTGTTGTCTTCGTACATCCAGATCTCTGATTTGTCATCTTGGTGAGAATTCAGTAGTTTCAAGGGTTTGTGTCAACGCAAAATGTTCTAAATCCTAAAATGTAATAATTCAACTTAAAAAACTTAAGCTTTGAGAAATTGTGTGATGCCATTCTGGCATGCAGCAAGAACTAAATGCTATGTGGATTCAACACAAACAGGATCTGTTTAACTCATTTAAAAAAAACCAACTTGTCGGTTTGGTAACTTGTGTTTTGTGTCACGATAAAGGCCTGGAGTAAACGACAAGATTATTATCAGAAAAACATGTTTTTCTGTTTTTCTTGAAGCTGTTTCAGATTCGTTAGTTGGTTCGGATTTATTGTCTAATGAGGAAAATTAGAAAAGACAACGTTTGTTCTCGCCAGTATTCCTTTTACTTTTTTTTTTTTTTGTATCTTAAGAATTTGTGCTGAAAGAACAAAAATCTCAAAACATTACGAAAAACTTCTCTGGGATTTGGGCACAGATTTGGTTAATAAAAAAAATCTTTAAATGTCACCTAAAGACTTCTGCAGTCCTGGAAGGATAAAAAAAAAAACAGAAAACATCAGGAGGAGCCTCAAACTCATTTTGAAAACAAACCCAACTGTGCTTGCCATCATGATTTCATGTGTGGGGTTTTGACTGGTGCTGTTGTAATCAGGTCACATGGTCGTATAGTTACATCAGCAAACCTACTGTTATCTTAGTGAACCAGCTGATAAAGTTTGCGATACATTTTGATGGAACTAGCAACCGCTGATGTAGGGAGAATCAGCTTGACATAAAAGATACGACCAAAGAGTGTCATAGATCATACAGGTTGTTTTTTTTTGTTGATCGCTCCAGCAGGATTGGCTCAAATCTGCACTCTCTGTTTTAGATAGATGCTCTGTGAGTAAAACTATGATATGATCCGACTCCCCAGGCAGCAGAAGGTGATTTTCCCTGAGGCTGCATTACTGCAAACTGTTGTCATACATTCTGGCAGATTGAGACCCTTCCATCCATCCATCCATCCATCCATCCTTCCATCCATTTCTATACTGCTTATCCGTTAAGGGTCACGGGTAGGCTGGAGCCTATCCCAGCTGACATTGGCTGAGAGGTGGGGTTCCTCCTGGACGGGTTCGGGTAAGGGCCCTCAGGAGTAATGGGGGGTTCAGAATCTTGCTCAAGGATACTTGGACATGGTCACCAGGGGAAGTTAGGATCCAACCAGCGACCCTTTGGTTGCTAGGTGGCCACTCTCCCTCTGAGCTATGCTGAGACCAAGAAAAACATATGTTTGTGTGGGAAAAACAAGAAACTGGCTCTACTTAACTTTGTAAATGACTCAGACCAAATAATGCTGAAAAGAAAGAAAAGCTGCATGCTTTCTGCAGTTGCCTCACCTCCCAACTTGATGGAGCGACAGGAGGTAGGAGGTCCATCATCCTCTTTAGAAAAAGGGCCAGACTGAAACATAAACAAAAACAAAACATTTCAGAGATGACGATAATCATCGTCTGAGAATCCCAGCAAAGATTCTATGCTCTTAGGCTTTTATCTGCCTTCTTACTCTGGTGTCTACTCCCTATAGGCCAGTCTACACCAAGCATTCGCCATCTGACCAAGTGTTGCAGGGAAAGATGCAGTGTGGTAAACTGGACCAGTGTCATCTAGTTGCAGGTGTGTAAACTGGTAGGTTTCAGAATGTTGCACACAGGTGGGTTGTGAGCAGCCGCTGCTTTCATCTCATCTCCTGATGCATCTTTGGTGCAGACGAAACGTAAGACTCACTTACCATCGATCAAAAGTCCGATTAATTCTTGGTTCACCGAGATATCATTGCAGGTGGAAAACAATTTTTTTTTTATCAACTCAAGTCATAAATCAGTAAGTATTTGACAACAAATTATATTTTGATGAATGATATTTGGAAAGTTCTAGATGCATTTCTAAAGAACCATTTAGAGTCACAGTGGTGCTTTCAGCCAAATGCTAACGTCAGTGAGATGAGGCTACGGTTTTAGTTTACCTAGTATATTTCCTCCTGGCCCCTAATTCATAGATTTATATACAGTTTCCATGTTAAAAGTTATCATATTCAAAACTTTACTGACACAGCCAGAAAAAAAAGACTTGAGTGCGGGTGGAAGAGAAATACAAACTCCACAAATGTGGGCATTCACACACTCGTCTGAATGGGATCAGATTGACATTATTGTTGATTTGTGGTGTATTTATGGCTGATTTAAAGAAAACTTTCATCAGCCATCCTGAGGTCAGATGTGCAGGTATATCCCCCCATCCTTCTTAAACTGCTTATAAAATCTCTTTCTTGCTGCTTTTCTAGTAAGAATATTCCCCGAGACAGTAATTACAAGTAAAATGAGACATCCAGTGGCAGGGACATTCTCTGCTGGCAGTGCTCTGGTTTACTTAGTCAAAACTGCTCACTTCTACAGAATTTTCTATCTTTGATCACTCTTACACACAACCACAGTGAATGAACTGGTGTGTTTAAGCTCCGTAATTTCTTGGCAGAAGCTAAACTGAGGACTGCACTAAGAGAGAGAGAGTGTATGGCCATTGCTGCCTGACAGATGTAATTCCTAACACGGCTCCGAAGTGCTGTGTGCCGCCACAAATTTCGAGTGAGAGTTTATTTAAAAAACAACCTCACACCACAGGCCTCTTATGTGCTCTGTTTCTAATTTACTCTCACCATAAATTCAATGCTAAAGTCACTCAGCGTGATCTCCCAAAAAAAAAAAAAAACCTCTTGCAGATATTTTAGCCATTTTCACGTTAATGACAAACAGTGAAACATCATTCATGCAAAATAATTAAAATGTGGACATGTTTAATGATCCGTCCTCTTTATTTTCACAAGTGAAGCTGAAGCTGTTGCAGATTCTATATTTTGCATGCAATTTGGCTAATCAGGTTTCTCTTTGAGTTAAACAAACCTCCTCTCCCATCTTTTCCGTCACATTCACCCAAATACTATCCAGTGAAACACACGTACCGTAATAATACATTTCACTGAGAGGCTTTTACACTGATCTTAAACATCTGTCTGCTGTAGTGCCACAGACCTCAGGATGGTGATACGTCAGCTGGGACATCCCGGCGTTTTAAAATATAAAGGAGACAGAAGCAACTTACAGCCTGTCTGCAGAGAACCACTGTCATTTACTGATTTCAAGATTGAACATTTTTTATGTGGCTCCTGCCATTTTGCTCCAATCTCTTTAAAATTAAGCTTTGCATTTCCTGGACCAAGGTTTCCTTGGTTTAGTTTTGGATAAAGAGTTTCAGGCATGGGTGGCACGGTGGTGCAGTGGTCAGCACTGTGGTCTCACAGCAAGAAGGTTCCAGGTTTGAGCCCCGGCTCCATCATTTGATCTTTCTGTGTGAGTCTCCATGTTCTCCCTGTTCCTGTGTGGGTTCTCTCTGGTACTCCAGCTTCCTCCCACAGTCCAAAGACATCAAGAGGGGACGAGGCTGATTGATACTCTAAATTGACCGTAGGTGTGACTGTGAGTGTGAATGGTTGTCTGTCTCTATGTGTTGGTCCTGTGATGGACTGGTGACCCATCCAGGGTGAACCCCGCCTCTCAGCAGTCGCCGCTGGGATAGGCTCCAGCCCCCCCGTTGACTCAACAGGATAAGCAGAAGAAAATGGATGGATGGATGGAGTTTCAGACATACCTAAAATATCCCATTGCAGTTGTATGCCTCCACCACAGCTTGTGTGCCTGTCACAGTGACCTTGAACTTAGACCACTGAAATTTTCTCCTTGAGTTCTTTTGGACATTTTTGCTAGATTTGAAGAAATTCCCTCAAGGCATTCCAAAGCATTTCCGCCAACAAGAATATCACAGATATTGTGTTCATGTGAGATGATAGTGCTTCACTTTTAGCCACCAAAATCTTTTTAGTTCATCCTTGAATCCCAGTGGACATCTGCCAAATTTCAAGAAATTCTCTAAATGCATTCATGAAATATCATGTTAACAAGAAAGTAGCAGGAACAGCAGTAATGTGAGGTGACAGTGACCTTGACCTTTGACAAAAATCTTTTCATTTCATCCTTCAGCCCCATTGGATATTTGTGCCAAATACAAAGAAATTCCTTCAAAGTTTTTCTGGTGTAAACGGTATGGGTGCATGTATGGACAACATGAAATAAAAAAATGGTTTTAAATCCTGCGTGCCAAACTGAGATAGTGGTTCAAGCTACCCTGTAGCGCCACTTCCTTTTTTATATAGTCTCTTTTATACGGGCACCATTTCAAGATAGAGTCTATCGAGAAAAGGCCTTGCAGGATGCTCTTATCCTGAGTTATCACAGTCTGGCATCTGACTACTTAACATTCCTTTGTTGTTTTGGAGGCCTGCTGTCTTTGTCTCTCTCCACGTTCAGCTGGTATTGGTGCTCCCGTCCATCTTGAACTGTCTTGCTCTCTATCTGCTTCTTGTCTTTTGTTCTCGCATCCACACGTCATTTATTTCTCCTCTTTCCCTCAGCGGACTGTGTGGGTGTGAGACATTGATTGGCATCAGTTTGACAGTATTGAACTGAGCTCGTTTTCTCACTCTGCTCAACAGAAATTGGGAAGCAAGATGTTTTGGAACTGATTGAGATGTTAGCATTCTTTGGCAGGCTAAGAAAGAAGGAGCCTCACTTCATGGTACAGAGGTGTAGTCGTGCCTTTGGATTGCTTTTTTTTGTGTGTCTAATTCATTTTACTGTCAGACAACCGTATCACAGGTGTCCTTTATCACATTTTCCTCTTATCTCTGTATCATACATTCAGAACTGGATGACACGTGAATGAGGATTAAAAATGAAAAGCTTAAGTTATAAAAACCAATGTACCACAACACATTTGAATAAGTAGCACATATTTCATCTCTTTGCAGGTGTGTGTGCATCGATTTTTATTTAAAGCAAGTACTTCATTGTGTTCATTGCATTCATTGTGAGACGTTTTAAAAATGGCGAGCTAAAATATTCAGTTTGTCATCTTTCTAAAGGAAATTCTGACATCATCTTCAGACTCATACAGCAGGTCATTAATGACTGAGAAGCAGAAACACTAAAACAACATGTGTAGGTTTAGTTTGGCCCAGTTTATGGTTTCACCCTTCTTCACTGGTTCTACGTCAGTCCCCATGTTTTTATATTTTTACGCTGTAGACGTAAGCGGGCTGAATCATATAGGTTTGTTTTTAGAATATACCATTTCTTTTTATTAGTTTGGTGCAGAGGAGGGAGAAGTGAGACACCAGAATGTTGGCGTTAAAATTTAATGTATCGGTTACAATCGATGACCAGCTAAAGAATTGAACACTGAAACATCTTGTCCACCTCATCCTGCTTGTATCGCAGTATTGTTTTCCTACATTTGGCTCCAAATGAGGAACAATGGTTAGAGAACGTGATTGTCACCAAACGACCCGAAATTCTACGTCCTATAAGACTCCAAGTCTCATCGTCAACGAGTCCAAACACTCCAACCGCAGCCTTTCGCTCTTAGATGATGCTGATGGTCGCATTTGCTGAATAAAATGATACAGCAGTTCATCGGGTTTTGTTTCTGTTAATCTGTGTTTTCAATGTTCAGTGGTAGAGGGCGCTCTTGTACAGTTTATGAAAGGGTACTGCACTTTAAGGTCCAAAAATCAAGCAAAGAAGAAGCTTTGAACTCCAGCTGTTAAGGTATGGATGTGGTAGTTCTCCAGGGGAAATTTTGTGCTGCACCTGGCCGACTTAGGAGCACTTTAGTCGGGCTGAGAGAGTGGATGTATATTAGGGCTGAGCAATTTTATCGATTCTGCAATATATATCGATATTTTGTTTCCCCAGAGTATCGATTTTTCAGCCGCAAGTATCCATACATTAAGCTCCATCCAAATTACCCATGTCCCGCACTTTGCAGGAAGAGCAGTTAGGTCTGCCAGCCGCTAGTGTCACTGTAGAGCATTTCTAGTTACCCTAACGCTGACGCCTTTCTCATCAGGTGAGAGCTGAGAGATTCAGGAAGATGGCGGCAAGTATTAATCCAGCGCCTGTATGCTTAAACGCAGATGTGTGGAAGCATTTTGAGTTCAAAAACAAAAAGGAAAGCGACGATTGAGACAAAAGTATGGCAGTTTGCAAACTGTGTCACACAAACGTTAAGTACTCTGGAAATACCACCAACCTGCGAGCCCACCTTAAGTGTCACCACCTGGACAAGGAAATGCTAACTGAGACTGAGCCTGAGAAGCTGTGGTGCGATCCGAAACAAACATTGCCTACCTTATTTGTCAGGATTTGAGACCTTATTCGGAGTTGGAAAACACCGGCTTTATGGTGAACGCGATGGAGCCTCACTATGCTACTGTCACCTGCAAATTGAATTATTGGCTGCCATGGTTTATTTTTGGTCAACCTGGTGGCTAGACTGGCTAGTGGCTACCTCATATGTTCAGCATCAAGTTAAAAAAGCTGCCAAAGAAGGCCACTGGCTGCACTTTAACTCTTCATTGTTCACTTTACTTTTCAAAAACTTGTAAGCTGCAATTTGCATTCAGTTTTTAAAAAATGAAACTATTTTCTCACCACACCTTTGATTAATTTTGTCCAGCATTTGCAAGCTGCCAGTCAGAGCCATATCTCATGTAATTGATGCTTTCAGTTCAGTTAATTCAATCCAAGTCAATGGAACACTCACAAGATGTCACCAAAATCACTTTGTCCCTTTAAAGTCTTTCAGAAAATGATGTAAGTGTATCGAATCGTATCGTGAGCTGAATATCGTGTATCGTATCGCGAGATTAGTGTATCGCTACAGCCCTATTGCGTATGCTGGTTGTCCTGGGGGTTTGTGTAGCCTTACCAGAACAATTAATTTTGATTCTGTTTATAGTAAACAACTGAAATAAACATGGAAGTGAGAAAACCACCAAAAGAAATGCATATAAATGTCAAATCAGTCTTCTGCTCAGAAATGCAGTTTTCTCAGTTTTTTTGTCTGATAATGACATTAATGATTATAGAAACGGTGGTGCAGTGGTCAGAACTGTCGCCTCACAGCAAGAAGGTTCCAGGTTCGAGTCCCGGCTCCATCACAGAATCTTTCTGTGTGAGTCTCCATGTTCTCCCTGTTCCTGTGTGGGTTCTCTCTGGTACTCCAGCTTCCTCCCACAGTCCAAAGACATCAAGAGAGGACGAGGCTGATTGATACTCTAAATTGACCGTAGGTGTGACTGTGAGTGTGAATGGTTGTCTGTCTCTCTGTGTTGGTCCTGTGGTGGACTGGTGACCTGTCCAGGGTGAACCCCGCCTCTCACCTGAGGACTGCTGGGATAGGCTCCCCCCCCCCCCCACACACACACACACACAACTCTTAACAGGATAAGAGGTAGAAGATGGATGGATGGATTACAGAAACCTTCATCGAACAACTTAAAAAAACACTGGCAGAAAAAGAGTCAACAATAATTAATCCCGTGAGTCATTTGATGATAGTTGAGGTATCTCCAAGTTTATGCTGAGGTATCTGGTTTGTGTAAGTAGCTCCTCTCTGTTCCGCTGTTGCTCCTGTCTTGTCCAACAACTTCACGAAGACTTGAGTCTTTCAGTCTCAACTTAAATATCTATAATTAAAGTCAGATGAAGACTCGACTCTGTCGCAGATATTAATTCAACGTTGCATCTTCTTCTATTGCTGTGTATGTTAGCAATATCTGATGGGACCAAAGAGTAAAGCAGATCGTGAAGGACAGAGATTCAGATCAGGGCCAGAAAACTAGGACTTCCCTGGACTAAATTGATTCCAGGCAGCAAGATTCATTTTTGGGAGTATGTTTTCCATGGCCCATCCAGTGGTTGAAGAATCTCGGTGCCTTTAAGGATGAATATTATATTAACATTAAGTGACTCCTGGTTTCAACACCACAAGTTAGCAACATGACTTAAATTATCAAGGTTTAATTTTGGAGAAAATGTTTACTGCGAGTTTCTAGTAATTGAATTGTGGTTAAGACCACTTAAGTGAAACCACTCAGCTTGTCTCTGCTGCGTTCATGTCACATTTTTAGCGATGCCAGTGGCATGGCTGGAAGCCTGACGGTCACTCCACCACTTTGGTCCAGACTAGAATATCTCAACTAGCTTCCCGTGGATTTCCATCTTCTCTGCTGCTGATATTCACAGCTGCTCTCGTGGCTGTCGAGTCCATCTTTAAAAGAACAAGAAAACAACTACCAGCAGTCAATGAGCCTCCGATTCTTAGAGCGGTGGTTGTTAATCAAAATTATCACATCAGTTTTGGCCAAGAATTTGAAATATTTCAGTTCAAATGTTCGTGAATTAATGAATAACATGGGTGCAAATCCTTCTCATCGGCCATGATGGCCATAACAAACACATATATGAGCCGAATATGTTCACTCTGCTTTTATAAGCTAAATCCATGTGTGAGAGTTCAAGTTCACAACTGGTCTCTTTCTCCTGACACAAGCACAAAAACTCAATATATTCTGTTTAACACCCTTTTAAGCAACGAAACATTGTCCCAGGCTCCTAGAAGCTGCTCCTTCTGCCTCCGTCTCTGCCAGGCGGATGTTGATAGCAGCTCTGCTGGATCATCCTCAACCATATCAGACGGGATGCATCAACCACTGATAGGGAACCGAGTCGTTTTGCTGCTTAAGTGTGACACTCCAAACTTATTTTTTTCCGCCGCACTACTAACGTTGACGTAGGCCTATGATATAATGTTCCGCACTGTCGTATTAATGAAACAAAACCTTAAATAAATTGATTCAACCGCAAGTGATTAAAGAATGACAGAGTAATTAAATGCTCCATTTGCAGTTCACTGCAGATATTTCTGGGTTCTTTTCAAAGACTTAAAATAGACAAGGCTGTAATCTGATCCAGGCTGGAATTGACTGGCCATCAGGACGTAAACGGTGTGATTTAAGCAGGGATAAGCAGTTGTGCTATGTAAGCAGAGCCCACATTTCCAGACACTGGATATGTGACTTAATATAGTGCTGGCATTGTTTAGAAAACACCAGGATGGACGTGCAATTTTTATGCCAGAGGATAACCGACAATTTTCCTGTTATTTGTCCTCAACACGACTGTCACTTTTATGGATGACTGCATCCTTCTGACAGCTGAAGACACTGAGGTTTTGCTTGACTGTTAGCAGTGATTTTTCCAGTGAGATTGTTGGCTGCTTAGCGCTTCCCTCGTCCTAGAAACGTCAAAATCCTAAAAATCACTCGATTGGTTAATCTTGACAATAGTTTGAATATGTTTATAACCCCCCCCCTCTCTTTTTTTCTGTGCAACTATAATTTAAACCCTAATCCACGTTGACTCAAATAACTGCACAAGCTTTAAAAACTGGCAGGATGATACACGTTTGTCATTTTATGTGTTATATTGGAAAGAAGAGTTAAACTTCAGGAAGCTACAGAAGACTCCAGAAAGTACCAGACACCTCATTCTCATCTTTTTCAATAAAAGGCCTGATTCGGTGCTTAGCGACGGCGATTATGGGATGCCAGAGCCAGCTGACTAGCAGGGATGGCGTACATAAACAGCTCGAGAGGGCTATAGATGAGGGAGAATGGCCTCAGCGCTGCCTGTACTGTTTGTTTATCCAACATGCTGTAATGTTATGAGAACTGCTGCTCGGATCTGGCTACACGTCCTAATGTAAATATTGGTGTGTATGGAAAAGGAGCACTATTTAAGGCTCACCATATGCTCTAATAATTTAAACCACTTGATTGTGGGGGCTTGATGTCTTTGTGGGGACTGATCCTGCTGCGGTGGAGCTCATCCGGGGTTCCTGTGATGTCATTTTGTTGTGTGTGCATAGTTTATAAAATATTGATATTCTTCTACAGAAGTGCGTGAAAAAAGAGCACTGTTTTTCTGAATTATCATCATTAAATCACAAAAAGAGATTTTTAGAATTTTGGGGGAAATGATGGAATTAATTCATCAAAACCGGTTGTTATTACGATTGTTATCATCCAAAACCCAGCCAGAAGCTCAAAATCTCACTAGAAGTTCTTCCCGCCATAAGGGAACTGAAGCAGCAGTTGTTGCTGGGTGTAAGCTGAAGCCCCCAACTGTGTTGTCATGGTTATGTTATGGTTCCTAACCAAACCAGAATAAAAAATCACAATACGGGATCCAACTAGATATTCGCGTCCATGAAAGTGGGAGCCTCTCGCCTGAAGATACAGTCGACTATTTTGTTAAGAAACACATTCGATTCCCCCCCCCCCACACTATTTTTTTCTGCTTTAATGAGACCATTTTTTCCGCCCAACCAAAAAAACCTGCTCTGTTTTGATGAATTCATTAGATAAATAAGTCATTAATTCAGAAAGGATTTTCTTTGAAGTGAATGCAACACGCTCCTGTTCTCTTCCAGATGATAACTGGTGAATGAGTTGTGATTGATGGTCAGAATTCATTAGTTTTGCTCCTAATGACTTTTGCTGGTAAAAGTTAATGAGCTGAATTTTATGTGAAAGAGAATGGGGGGGGGGGTTTTCAGACTAATTTATAGAATTATAGAACATTTGATCATTCATCTTTTGGTCTAATTTGATGAGTGTGTGACGTGCTAATGTGGTTGACTATAAATTTGCAGCAGCTGGATGGTAATATAATCTTGGGGGGGGGGGGGGGTTATAGTAGGAATTATAATTTTAGTGTCCATATGTGGTGTAGCTGAGTCATGGCTGTTGCCTTTGAGTGCTTCTCTGTCTTTTAATTTCTTATTTATGTAGTTAGTACCTTCTTTTTGTGTTGTGGAATGTGGTGATTCTGTTGCGGACCCTGGGTAGACGAGCTACCTGCTGTGGCGTAAGCTAATGGGGTTGAAGATGAAGGTGTCAGATCTCTGGTGCATCGAATGTTCATGTAAACAAACGTCCCTAAAATGAAAGCCCTCGCCAAGTGAGTTCATGGGCTCACTCTGCTCTACTGAGCACGCTCCGTCAGCAGAGCTCGCTTCACCTGGCTAGCCCATCGCTAGCTTGAATTTGAAGAGATTATCAGACCAAACAAGTCATTTTGAGCAACACTGTAAAGAATGTAACCCCATTGCAGAGCACTTCTGTTTAGCCCTTGAACATGGATAAATAATTTCATCGAACAGCTCTTAGAACTTTAGATATTATATGCCGAATGGGTCGAATTGTGACACGAGTGAAACGTTGTCAACAGAGAAGATGTGTGACATCATTTCCTGCGCTGCAGCTCTGTACCAATCTAAAATGAAACGAAAGTATACTTGGTTAATGACATGAGCATCTACTCACATCAAAACATCAGAGGCGACTTGTTGGAGTCGATCTCAAACGCGCACACACACACACACACACACACACACACACACACACACACACACAGCTGCTTCCTATCAGAAAATATGTTCTGAGTTAAACGTAATACTTTTCAGTTTTGAATTTTATCCACATGACAAAGGACGCATTTGTAAAGTGTCAACATGTTTCATTAGTTTCCCTCACACAACATCAACTTGAGGAGTTTGTGACAAATAAGAGATAGAATTGAATGGAATTTTCACAATAAAAGCTTTTAATCCAGCTGTGATGATTGCAAGTAGACACTAGAGTGAGTTTCCTCCATATTATTTACATCAGTGTAGTGGTGTCTTCAGTCGTATTAGTTTATGAACTGCTCAACATTGCACCAGGTACATATTTTTAAAAAAGAGTCACCGAAACTCACAATTATTAACAGTGTTGGTTGTTGTCTTTTGCTGCCATTAGCAGCCAAGTAATTTTATGTGTGCCCATCACCACTTAAAAATATAATCATGATCAGGATTTATTTCTTGCCTGAACCGAAAGCCGGTGTAATGTTATGAAGTTGTTTTTAAGATCAGTGTTATAGAGTTGGATTTCTTTGTGTCAGCTTATAAACTCTTGTGGTTTTTAGGACAATTTATGATGATTTCTTTTCTTCTAACTGGTCCAGAAAAGTTTTTACGTAATACCAGCGAAATGATCAAAATGAAGCACTGCGAGAAAAAGCCTGTAAAATGACTAAAAAAAGCTCCGTTTCTCCGAGCATGACAGGAGCTAATTTGCGAGCCTCTAACTCAATGAGGCCGGTGTGTGTGAACATTGCCGGGCGTAACTGTGAATAAGAGCTTTCACGTCTGTCTCTGCTCTTTATCTCCGCCATCTCTCCTCTCGCACTGTTGGAAAGAGACACAGTGAACATATTGTGCATCGGTATGAGGGATTTTTTGGCTCATTTGGTGGATTTAAAATGTATGAAATTGGTTTAAATAAATAATCTGTGGAAATATATGTCAGATGTCACAGATGTCACTCCAGCAAGTCTGTGTTTCTTTAACTAGGGGCTGCGGGCCTAGTGGGAGCCTTAATGAATGTGGCCCACTACTGTTTCTACACACTGAAGTTCTGTAACAGCAAAACTGTAACGACATTAGGAAAAGGGCCGAGTTCAGTTTTTGAAATGGGCCTGGAGGAAATGTTTTTCTTCGCTGTGAAACAAAGATTCCATGCTGATTGTTTTTTTTTTTTTTTATTCCAAAGCAAACACTATGAAAACATCTAGCGTGGTAGCAATCATTGTAAAACACAGCACAAGTGTCCTAAGTTCATGTTTGCACCACAATACTTACAAGCTAATGTGGAAAGGTTTCGGTCAAAATAAATGTGGGTTGTTGTTTTTTTTGTTGTTTTGTTTTGTTTTAATCTGTGTGCATTGTTTCTGTGAGCATAACCCAAAAATCGTCTCCAAAAAATGGCGTCTTTGACCTCAGAGTTGACGCTACCACAAGGCTTGTTGTGACAGAACGGAAGGTTCCTTTATTGTGCTTCGACATGTGGTCTCTCTTCACAAAGTCCTTTAAAATGTTTCGTGGCTTCATATTTGACAGCGCGGATGAAAGTCGGAAAGATGTGGAAATACAGAAGGCGTCTTGGCTTGGATGCTTTTTAGGCCATAGAAGAAGACAAATATCCAAACCAGGGATCCTTCTGACGAAGCTGCATGTTAGTCGTGAGATATTCACAGGATCTCGACTTGTTAATTAATCTTGTGTTGACAAGATGCGTTGAATTCATGTGTCTGAGTGTCTTAATGTGACAGTTGAAGTACAAGAGATTCTCCGCTTTCCGAGGCACCCTGAACGTTACCATAATTGGAGTGATGTTCACTATGAATTGAATTACTTAGAAGGAAATGTTTGGAATCCACGCATTCACTCGCTAGATACCCCCCCCAAAAAAATTGCTGAGCTCTTAGAAAGAAGTTAGAAAATAACTGAGGGAGGAAATGGTGGATTTGCTTCATTCCTCAGTCACATGGAGCTCCCAAACACCTGAATATAAGTCTTCATGTTGGAGGAAAATAAGCATCTTTATTCACTGATGATGTAATGATGGCGAGGTTTCACCGCACCACAGAGAAAATAGACAGCAAGGCCTCATACTGACTGAACAAGTGGCAAAAATGTCAGACTATGTCTGCATTTAATATCACAAATTTAGGTCGAGTGCAGATCTTCCTACCCAAGACGTGCGGAGTTCTCCGTTATGTTAAAGGGGAAAACCTCCAAGGCGGCATTGCAGTACATTTCCTTCAAAACGTTCTCGCTGTTGCAAATCAGCCATAATTTCCAGGAAGACGAGGTCGTAGCTGTAACAGCAGCAGAGAAAGGCAGTTGTCACAAATCACCTGGCGTATTTTAAGCCTCCAACTGGATGTCCGTGGCCAACGGCTACATCACACGCTGAAGGAAAAGCAGACCCTGTAAAATCATTTTTTCCCCTGTTTCTACATTCATCAATCATTTTTAATCAGAGATGTCTGATTTTTGTTTGGAGTTCCATGACTTTGGCGCGCTGGCAGGCTGCAGGTTTGGCCTCTCATTGTGAAACACGGTCTCGTTAAGGCAGTCCGATGCTCGTAAAGAATTTTTAAAAAAGGAGCTTAATGTCAAATGTATGAAGGATGGTGCGAGCTTCGAATTCATCCTTCATCTTCAGTGAATATAACTCCTTCAGGACTAAATGAGTAGCTGAATGCGCGGCTTTGAGTTTCTTGGGTTTTTTTTTCTCGATGTAGAACTTCATCAGGTAATAGAAGCTGATGTTCAGATGAGTACTGCTGGGACGGAACACTGGCGTCGGCTGAACCCTCTGGCGTGACTTCACCTTGACATGTTGTGCGTCAGAAGTACTTGAGCTTTGCAACAATGATCACCCACGTAAACACAGCAGGGGTGCCAGAGAGCATCATCACTGAAACTCCACGGAACGTTGGAACCTCAACGTGCTTTCCTTTTTACTAAAGAAATGGTGTTTGGGCTGAATGATTGAAAAAAATATATACATATACAAAATTAATATTAGTTTTGAGCGATATTGCAATTTTGATAAGATTTGCAAAATTGAAAAGGGAATTTTTTTGGAGATATTTTTTTCTCATTTTAATTGAAAAGCAAATTCAAACGTTCATATTCTCAAGTCTACAGAAAGCCATCTGCATCTCTCGCAGCACTAAAATATATGTGAACACGTTTGGTCTCCAGCTCATATTGCCGTACAAGGCCGTATTGTCATTTTGCTAATATTGTGGTTTATTATTCAGACCCATTTCACAGCCCGAGATAAAAGAAAGCTCTTCAGCCTCTTTGATATGAACTTACTGACCGTCCACTGCTTCCAGGAGCTGGACAGCTACAGAGCCGTGTTTCACTGTGTAATCATCTCAATTTTAATTTGCAATTTGTTTTTTGTTTTCTCACCAGTCACAAAATGTAAAAGCAGTCAAAAATAATCATTAACTTGAGCTTTTGGCTTCGTATCTCTGGCTGTTTCAGGTTGAGGAGAGGGGTTTTTTTAAATATATTTGTCTGTTCAACCTTTTGAACACTCTGAAAACTTGGGGGGGGGGGGCAAGACAAAACTGATGGTTTACAATCTCTTTGAATTTGCATCTATAGTGTGTGTGTGAGTGTGTGTGTGTGTCCCTTTGAAGTCTTGAACGCCGCCCACCCTTCTGCAGCTCTACATTGTGCTGAACAGCTCCATTCGTCCCACCTTAATCCCCCTGACGTAAACTCACATAAATCACACAGAGTTGTTTCTAAAACGTGGGCCGGCTGGATAGACCCTTTTTTGGTTGAAACCCCCCCCCCCCCCCGAACTGCAGCATTGATCAAGATGGCTGCTCACAGGAAGTACATTTTCTGAAAGAACTTCACTACATCATCAACAATTCAATATTCTTGAACCAACAGGATTTTCTGAGAGCATCATGGCAGCCATAGTCCATGTCCATATCTCTGTCTCTCTTCCTCTCCCTCTCCCTCTCTCTCTCTCTCTCTCTCTCTCTCTCTCTATCGATGGCTCTTGGCCAGATTAAAGTGCTGGGTTTCATTGTTCACACAGTCCTGTGGTGCCACGGCTGAGCAGAGTCAAACAATAGACCCCTGGTCCCCTTTGTCGGAGTGAGGGGAAGAATGGAGACCTCTTGACATGGCAACCTGAAGCCTCAATGCCCCCACTTCACCTAGCTGAGAGGGTCAGAAAAAGACAGAAAAGAGGGAGGTCAGAGATAAGGGGGGAAGAAAATGGATAGATGAGGTAGAAAACAGGGAAGAAGAAAGACAGGATGCAGAGATGAAGGATGGTATTGAAGAGGAGGGCATCAGATAAGACGCGGAGTCAGGAAAAGAGTAAGTCTGAAGAAAAGAAAGGAGAAGGAAGCATGAAGAGGAGAGACAGGATGAGGGTGAGGAAGAGAGATAAAGAGGAGGGGAGATATGAGACAAAGGTACTTCCATGGAAACAGCGGTGAGGAGGAAGGAGAGGAACGCTGGAGAAGTGGACCGCTACAACCTTAAAAATGGCATGTTGAACTACAACTACTGATACCTACACTATCAGATCTGCGCGCGTGCGTGTGTGTGTGTGTTTTACATCATGTTTATCAGCAGGGCGCAAACCTTTTCCCTTGCAGAGCCAAAACTCAAACTGAATGATGGCCGGTGGCCAGAAGTAAACGTACCATGTGTTTGGAATGCCTTTTAAACAATCTTTGCATTTAGTTTTTACCTCAATCCCACCAAAACTGACATCTTGTTCAAAGTGTCAATCTACCATCCAATCAAATTGCAAAAAAATAATTAAATTATTATTGATCCTGCATATTTGAACAGCATTTTACCTCTACATAATATAGCCAATGTCATAATCTATAATTTTTTTTAATTTTAATCACTAACAGCAGGCTAGATTTGCCCTCCAGGCCCCACCCAATGTTTATGAACCAGAGTAAAAAATTAAATTGATTTAATCTCTGTGTAATCGTCCAAATTATTGCTCAAATGTTTCCAAAACAAATATTTGAAACTTAACATCCACTGCAGTATGTTTCCTACTAAAACCACAAAAACAGTCTCAACTCGCCTCGAGAAGTCACACGTGAAGAGTCATCATGGGTTTTTTGTTTTTTTTTCTCCCTTCGGTTGCAGGTCATTTCCTGGGCAATAACACAGTCATTGATGTGCTTCGTCGCCAAGGATACGAGGTGGAACACACGCCTGCCGGGCAACCCATAAACAGGTGAGGGTATAGCTGAAAAACCCTTTGACTCATTTATTCACTCATCACTGCAACGGTTAACTCATCTGTAATTTGTTCATCTCGCGAAATAAAATGCATGTTTTTGCAAATAATAATGTCACACTTTTGCAAAATTGATTAAAAAGAAAAAAAGCCGGACTTCTAACCCGATTTCAACAAATTTCTCACCAAAAACTGCCCCCCCCCCCAAAAAAAAACTTGATGATGATTACTTCACCATTCAAACTGTAAATCAACCTCAAAAATGATGTCGTTGGGGAAACAACTGAAGTCGCTGGCCGCCGAGCTTCTGTGCGAGAGCGTCTGGTTTGAGACGGAGCCACTTTTACATAACAATCCTCAGAGGGCACGGGGCAGAGAGCCACCAGATTCTGTTTCACCGGGGTTGTTGCACATTACCAGTCCGTATTTGAAAAGATGAGTCTGTAAAAGTGGAAGGCCCATATTTTATCACTTAAATGAGTTTAAGGTTTCATGTCCCTGCCACATTTTTTACCGAGCAACTGCTGCCTCACGGCCTTGACAGGAATATTTGTCTCAACTTCTTCACGGACTGGTTTTCTAATGGGAAATCATTTTCCAAGTAAGCGCGACTTCATAGTTGGTATGTGTTCATCTGCAGACTTAAAACAGATGTTCCAGTTCTGCTTTCGGCCCTTTATTTTGGGGGGGGGGGGGGGGGGGGGAATAAGCTGTGTTGTCTGCAAATAATCAAAACCTATGCTTAGTCATTCCTTTTTTTTGAGTGCTCACTCTTCCATATTTCCTCAATATGAGCTGTTTCTTTCATCGTCACATTTGAATTTGTCTTACTTGAATTTACGCAGCTCGCGATGAATCACTAATCCACTCACCGTGGCTCAAAGTGAAATTAATATGCTTGTACATGAGAAGCTGCAGCCAAAACCACCCGAAAGCATAGAAGCAGAGCACATAGATTTTACTGTCAGACATCTTGGATGATTTGATATGTTGGAGGCTAACAGAAGAAATGATATTCAGCGGTGAAATTATGGAGCTCCAACATGTATCATACTTTGTTTTTTCTTGTAAAAGTAAGACAGAGGTTCAGTCCCGAGTGTGTCGGCCTCAGTTAGGCTGCAGCCTCTCCACCTTAGCGCCGTGTCGTGGTGATTTTTTCAGTGTTGCTTATCAGGGAAAAGCCGCTCGCTAGGAACTGCCGTTCCTACACTCTCCTGACGTGATTCTTGTGGATTTAGGGAGATGTTACCAGGCAGATCTTTGCCCTTTTTTTTGGGTCAGTGTCGTAATTTTCAAAACAAAACCACCTCTGCTGGTCCTGCGTCTGACTGGTCCTCTTTCTGGAACGAGTCTCTCGTTTGAGTTCTAGCCTGTTAATGCTTCAAGTGGGCCACGTGGAAGAACCTAGAGCGCCATCTAATGACGTAAAGATAAAGAATGATGTCAAACAATCTCTTGTGGAAATACATTCATCATCACATCGCAAAAGGGTTGCAGGAGAGCCTCCAGTTTTGTCACAACCCCAATCAAAGTGTGAACGAAGAGAAGAAAGTCAGTTAACCAGTAAAGAAACAGAAGTGTTTGTCGATCATTGATGTCAGTAAAATGTTGATCCAATGTATGCTGACACCAAATGAACACAGAAGTAGAGAAAAATACGAAATGAAAACATCAATAAACCAGGGTGAGAGAGAGAGAGAGGCTGACTCGCTCCACCAGCTTTGACAGAGCTGCATGAACAGGTGAAATCAGTAAAGGGCAGGCCCACGCAGCCCTGATGTCCAGGGGATAGGAAGGGTGTCTTGGTCCTCCGGTTGTGTCGCCGAGGTTGTTGGTGGCGTCTGTAGTTTGCTGAGTTGTTATTGAATGGACTCCCTCCCCCGCTGTGAAGCATGGCGTACTGTTTGTGTGACTAACTCAGCGTAGCTCATTACCCATGTGTGTGTGCGCACGCGCGCGCGCGCGCGTGTGTGTGTGTGTGAACCTACTTTCATTTAAGTGTGTGATACAGGATCATAATCTCTAGATGAACCCTTTCATACTCGACTTCTATCAAGAGTTCAGTTCTGGAATTCACACGTGGGCTGCAGCTGTATGTCCGTGTACACCTGTGCTTAGCTGTAGTACTGCTACAGTATTGTGTGTACTATTACAACGGACATGAAATATTGTGGTGAAGGATAGATGTGTGTGTGTGTGTGTGTTGTTATTTGACAATAAAATGACCAACAGTTCATCTGAGCTGTTTTTGATCAAACTGATGAGTTTTGTTTTTGTGGAGGGAAACTTTCCAAACCCAGACGTTTCATGTATTTCTCGAAAACATCTTGGATATGTTGTATTCACATTGGTTAACTGAACATCATGTTCTACGTAGCTGGAGTCCTCATCTCTTCATGAGTGGATTTCTGCCCCATTCACTTTTCAAACGAAACAGTGTTCAACATGGACAAAATATGTATCTAAATTAGAAGTTTCTTGCTCTTTCCTCTGCTAAACAGTGGTTTTATGACCACTGCACATCCATGATTGCTGCTTAAATGTCACGTGTGACTCGCCGAGAGGGACGTAGTTTGAGCTCAACAGCAGTGTTTCTGAAGCTGTTGAAGGAGAGAAAAGTAGTAGTAGTAAACTTTTAAAGCAATACTTCACTTTTTTGCCATTCAGATACTCACAACTAATTGTCTTGAGCCCACATGTAGGTTATTCTCCATCCCGTGTCAAATCGTTGGGACTCTAAAATGCGGAAGGAGACAGTCAAATACTGTCTTTTTAGCTTGAAGCTACTAACCAGCTAACAACAGCAAAACTGTCCAAAAGACGTCCATTTACCGTCAATTCAACTGTCCGTTGCATCATCTGGGATAATCCAGGTCTTCTCCATCCAGTTTGATGCTCATGAATCCACAAAAACAAACTAACCACAACACGTTTGGTGAGGTGCTCGCTCACATTCAGTTAAACCAGCTCGCTCATGCTCGTCCTCATGAGCTAAAGACACCTATTTTTTAATCCAGTAAAAGTCAAAATAACACTTATTGGGTGAAGTATCACTTTCAGCCAAATGCAGACAGCCTACACCAACTGTTTCTTCTGCTCGCTCCTCCCCCTATTGCTTTTGTTGGGGAAGGACGACGTGAACCTCCCTAGAAATATAACTGGTTGCTTTGTGACATCACCTTTCCTCTCACTAATTTACACACCATCTCTGGTCTAAGCTCTTTTCACTGTTATATTTAGTTAGACTTTTGTTAAAACTTAAAAGTCTGCCAGCAGTGAACGTTTCGGTGGTGGGATTGCAGCATGTGTCATTCTCAGGCTTTGGCGAGGGGTCCGCATTGACACAGCAGACCAGCAGTAACCATCATTATTTTATCGCAGCATCATAATACAACAATTTGCCTTTAATTAAATCAGTTACTTCACATCACACCTTATTCGGTGAAAATTTATGGGAATAATTAAGTCAATGATACGCAAAATTTAGTTGTGCAAACCCTGTGATGTATCAAGGTGTGGTTAGCGCACTTCTTCATTTCATGTGTTATGTGTCCCCAAGGCGGCCAGCATTCAGACCTGACTTGCCAGAGTCAGAGGACCACCATGATGAGTCCCCTCTCCTGGAGCCGTTCCTCCATGAGCTTCCCCATAAGGAGGGGGATCAGGGGCTGGAGGAAGACTCATTACCCCACATGCTTCTGCCACCGGATAGCCTGGAGCTGCTGGAGAAGGCAGAGAGGAAAATGCTGAAGAAGAAGAGAAGGAACAAGCAGAAGAAGCAGCGGCACAGGCATTTTAATGACCTCTGGGTCCGCATTGAGGAGAGGTAAGATGGAAGTGAGATGGAGAGAAGTTTCTTGGGGGGGGGGGGGCACAGCAGTGCATCGGTCTTGTTTGTGTGGTTCATTGGATCTCTTGTTTATCTTGTTTCAGTGACTTTAGTGGATGTTATGTTGCAAAAAGGGGATGAGGGCAAATGTAGAAACGGTGAGAAGAAAAGCCAGAAGTGAGGACAAAAGAAAAGAAAAGAGTGGATGGGTTAAAGTTCAGAGAAGAGAGACGGAGGCGATGTGAGGAGAGAGGGAAATTTAGAAATGTGTAATGGAGTCTTTCCGCTTCTCTATAGAATATAACTGACACTTCCTGGTGTGGTGCCGCAGGCTCAAACAGACAACATATCACATCACTATACATGTCTCACACACACACACACACACACACACACACACACACACACACACACACACACACACCCCCTGTAGTGTGGTATAAGTCCAGACTGGTTCCAAGCTGGTATAAGTGTCTTGAATGTGAAAATAGCAGCCTGGGAATTCCTACTAAGTATCTGGTTTTGGTCTCACCGTAGCTCCAGGCAGGGACTAACCGGACAACAAAACAAGCTCAGACAAAAAGAAGACCTCCGTGCAGGTGTGGTCTGCCATGTTGAAACATCTCTCCATTTGTCACGTTGGCAAAGTTCTATATCTTCATGGGATTTTACATGTGGGCACGAATAAAAAGAAACATGTCCTTTTAAGGATGTGAAATGAATAAAAGAGTGGACATTATTCCTAAAAAGCTGAGGCCAATGTTATCTGTCTCTCTCTTTCCTGCTGTCTTTCACCCCGACCAGTCGAGGCAGACGGCCGCCCAAGTAGAGCCCAAGTCTGTTTCCTGACCGTTAAAATACATTTTTCTCTTGTTTTTTGCAGGAATGCTTGCTCATTTGTGGGTCTCTTTCAAATATTTTCATGTAAAGGGTGAGTTCTAGAGAGTGTGGTTCGAAAAGTGTGGTTCTAGACTAGATTTTCTGGAAGCTTCTTAAACTTGATTTCTTTCTCAAGGTGGTGACATCAAATAGGTGTGATTGCCCCAAAGTCTGGGAGAAAGGGACCTTCCTTTTCCACTCAATTTATCCTCCAAAACAAAAACAAATCGTCAAAAGGGTCAGAAGGCCATGAACCAGCAGGGTAAATCATACCGGTTCAGTCTGCTAACGTAGAGTTGGGTGGCTAACTCAGTGGCACTGGTGAGAAGCCCAAGCTGTCACATGTGCAGGTAGACTCATGTTCAGTCACACAGCTACACCCAAGTCCTCCAACGTGAGAGTGGACAAAGTGCTTGAGGGGAGCCTAGAACGTCCCACACATTATGGCCAGTGGAGTCTTGAGGAAACCACCTGATTTGATCAAGGAATTACAGCTGTGTAGGTTTGGATTTTCTGTAAATCAGCTTCACTACGTGACCACTACACACCCTCATCATTCTGACCAAATCCATCTGCTGAAATGTAGTGGCTTTGGTGACATTCTGCAACAAAAATGTCCAAAATGAATCTCTGTTTTTATCAGCGTATCACGTTTCATCTCTCTGCCTTTTGTCTGTGGTCTAAATTTGCCTGCTGCAAATATTTACTTAATGTGTGGGGCGCATAGAGTTTGTGTACCATGGTGAGTATTAACATTCTGCTGATGGACTGTTTACTCTGGAGCATAAACTCTGCTCATGTCGTAGCTACAGGCTACTGTTAGACATGTCCCCTCAGCTCCATACGTCAGACCTGAGCCTCACGCTTCCACCGTGTCTGCACACGGACCGACATTACCGACATGTTTATCTTTTCCCCTCAGTGTTGATGTTGGGTTGTCTGACTCTTGACCTCCTTTTGTTCATGTAGTTTCGCTTTACATTAAGTTTAAATTGCCAGAGGGAAGGCCCGAAGCCTCGCGCCATGTCCGTGTTCACATGGGTGTCCCTTACATTCAACACTTTATTGAGTCCAAAAATAGGCAGGAAAACTGGAGACCTTTAACTTCCAGAGGTCTGAATACATGGTTGTAAGAGACCACGTGTCCTGAATGTCTCCCTGCCTCATGTGGTCAAGATCAAGATTTACTGGTCGAATCTAAGTCAAACTAGAAATGTCACTTTCTGTTTTTAATGCCTCTCTCAGTGACCTTTGACCTTTTACCAACTATGTTTTCAGTTTATCCTTGAGACTCTGAAGGCATTTGGCGTGTACATGAGCCAGGTGACACGTAATTTCACTACAAAGTAGGTTTGTAAAGTTTTCACCTGTAGTGCAAAGTTGTTAAACCAGGAATGGAATGGATCCATCATGAAAAGCAGGATCCCCATTGACGTTCTAGCTCTCATTTTTATTGAGCTGGTGTGTCTTTTTCAACCAAACGATGCAGTGTGAAGAAGTTGAAGTCATTTCTAGCTGTAGATCTTTTTAACTGCTTATTACACCCTGACCCCACTTAATGAACGTCCTGCGCAGTTTGAATTTTTCACCATTTTCTTTCCACGAATGTGAACGAGAGTTAAATTACAAGTACAAAAAGAGACTTCTATTGATGCAAGAGATAAGTGATTTAAAGAAAACTTCAGGGCGTAGCTGTGGTTCCGAGGCATGTCCGGGACTCTATCGTAACTTTGACTCCAACATGTATTTTTCCATGTACAGTATCAACTCTTCCAAATCAGAAATGGAAAAAAAAAAAAACTCCAACCATGTAGTGTCTGTTCTCCATGGGAACAGAGGAGGTTTGAGAACGTTTGTGTACATTATGTCTGCAGAAATGTTTTCTCTCTTTCTAAGAGACCTTGTATTTTTAACGGAGGGGAAACAGACTGTTTGTGTACACATGTTACAGAGTGTACACGGTTCACGCCTTTGTATATTTTAATGTCTGAAAAAGGTGGACGAGTGAGAAAGGGACTAGTGGTCCAAAACACAGAAGCAACTGCAGTTGACTGCTGAGTGTTGTGTTTGATACACGGCCATGCCGTGTCGTGTCATACTTGGCTTCCTTATGCAGCTCCAAAACAAACCGGCTTTATAACGAGAGGCAACCTCGCAACACTTTCTCTGAACTTTGAAAAACCCACTTCAGTCATACACAGAAACATGAAAAAGAAATCAGTCTTACTCGACAATGTTTTGCAGTCACAAAGTCTTTCTCTTAAAAAAACAACAGCATGGCCTGAGAGCCACGCATATAGAACATTTACACACTGTCAAGAACAACAACTGCACTTATTGTGGTGAGTTGTGATTTTGCATTTAGTGAAATGTTGTGAAATGCATCCTGTAACTGTCCCGGTCCTGTCTGGACTGCGTCCATTTTTAGTTGCGAACTTAATATTTCAGACTCAGTTTTGACTTTGCCGTGAGCTATTGTGCTGTGGTTTGTGCGTTATAGTGATAGTTATAGTGATAGTTATAGTCATAGTCATAGTCATAGTTTGTTTTGCACTTCCTGTCTTGGTCTTTTTTCCGCCTTTTTTGAGCCTCTCACCTGTGTCTTGTCAGATCGTTAGTCCTCGTCAATCGCAGCCCTTTTCCCTGCGTCTCCTCTCCAGTCAGCGTTGTCCTGCACCCGTCTTCTCCCACCTGGTTCTTGTTGTGTCATCAGTGAGTTTGTAGTTCAGTAGAGTTGCTGCTGCTGTTTTTCCCCACGTCTCCAGTCTTGTTTTCGTGGATTTTGGTTGTTAAAGCTGCGAGTTTTTTCCGTCAGTTATTGTTTTATTGTAGATATCAGCGCTAGGCTCCCACGATCTCACATCACTTCAAGACGTCATCAAACTTCAGCTTTTCTTTATTTGATGAGAAACTCCAGTATCAGAAATTACACACTGTCTTTAAAAGAAGACTTTCTGTCATAAATGTGCCAAAAATTGAGCTTGAGGGTAATTTCTTAACTAAAAAAAGTTTTCTTTTTGCAGCAACAAATAAAAACAGAGGTGATGTCTTCTGTTGCCCCACGTTCTTCACATCTAATGTCGTTCATTGGCTCGATGTGGGCGCCCATCTGCCTCGACCAAGCAAGAGAGAGAGAGATGTCCTCTGCAGATCCGACTGACATCATGATCTCGCATTACGTACGTTAGCTTGTAGCCAAAGTTAGCTCTGTCCCTGTTGGAGAGGCTAGAACTTCATTTCCTTCTCTTCACCCTCCATTTTTGTTTGTTTTTCTGTCCGCAACATAGCAACGCACAAGTGCAAGCAGCTGACGATGAGTGGCCGCCTTTCGGTTTATTTATATCTCAAGTTTCTGTAAGATCACGTCCCCGGAATCATCACTCTGAAATCGTTAAGGATCAACGCCAAGAGTGCGGTCCTCCATCTTGACTGAATTATCTGGAGTTTGCATTTGTAGGATTAAACTCTTTTTAAAATCTGTTGTTATGTCTGCGGTCTGACACATTTTTAAAATCGGTTAAGATTTGTAAAGTAGGACTCCACCCTAACATCTGCATCTCAATCTTCCGTTTCTAGGTGTGTGTGTGTGTGTGTGTGTGTGTGTGTGTGTGTGTGTGTGGGGGGGGGGGGGGCGTTTTTAGAAAAATCAAATGTTGGATGGATTCTTCTTCCAGTGTGGTGGGAAACGAACCTGCAGCTCCGATGTGCCTCTGCAGTATGCGGTGGTACTGGCATCCATCGCGGACTCTAACAGCCTGTTTTGGCCTTTGTTACTCTTGACTGGCATTTAACTCTCCAAACCTTTCCAACTGTGTCCCTTCTTCAGCCAAGTATATCAGAGGACTCAACATCATTTGTCGACAATAATCCCTCTAAGCATATTTGTCTGCAGACAGAGAAAGTCGTGCTGAGGACTGGATGATGGAAATTTAGGTCCGGGACATGATTTAATTCCCATTTCATGACAGAGTTGTTTTCATTTTTCTTTTCTTTTTTGGAGCTTGTCAGAATATCGCTTCCAATAAAATAAGAGTCCAGTAAAATGGAAACACTTTTTTGGCAATCACTTATCTTTGTCATCATCGTAACATTATAACGCTGTGTCAAGTTGCTTGTTGCAGCCCACTGGTATGCAGAGGTCCTGACTTCAGAAACTGGTGTTTGTTTTGTCTGGCCTGGTCCCAGTTCAAACCACACAAGCATCACAGGCTCAGCAAACAGGCAAGCAAAAAAAAAGAAGATTCAATTGTTGGACCTGTTGGGAGCGAGATAGAAAGAGGACAGAGAAACAGACTCGCACACAGATATTATAGTGTAACATGGAAAGAAAGAGGAGTAAAACCTGGCCCAACAGTTGGAGCAGGTTTATTTCCATGTTGCCGAGCAACCAGGAATACCTAGGCTCCACCAGAGGAGTTGTTAGAGTGGTGAGAGTAGTGGGTGCTTGTCGAAATTAAGACCACGCAGTTTTAATTCATTCAACATATTCTCTTCATCTCATTAAAAAAAACAAAAAAAAAAAACAGGAAGAAGTTGAGCAGAATGTTTGGTCTGATGAACTGAAGTGATCACTGCACCTGTGTACAAATACTTGTGTACAAATACTTGACATTCCTTGTCCTCTGAGATGCTTGTGAGAGTTCAGACACCAGATCTAGATCCACTGATGGTCAGAAACAAAGTGATGAATGTCCATGACCTTAAAGGAACTCTCCTCTCTCCTCAGCTCTAAGGCCCAGTCTCCACCTCCCCCGTGGGTTCGCATCATCAATGGTTACATCACAGTACAGCCCCCCCACAGAGTCCACAACCACTACAACTACCAGGACGTACCTTCGGCCTCCTCATCCTCACCGTCGTCGCTCATCTTCCTCTGTACACTGCTTACAGTGACTCAGCAGATATGGACGAACTTCCTCGATTAGACTCAGCACAGGTAACGAGCGAGGGTAGATCAGGTACCTCGAGACTCCCTCCAGAGACCGCTCTCCACAAAGAGGGCGGAGAGAGGATACAAAATCAAGTCACGCTGTCAGGTACACACCTCCTTCCGTGGGCGTTTGCAGAAGTGCTTTGTGTTGTCGGGACGAAACAGGAAGTCAATACAGAGCACGAAGTGAAAACTCACAAGGAGAAAAGTGTTACTGCTCATCACGACTGTGTATAACAACATCCAGCCACTCGGAGAAGCAGGAGCTGGAGCTGAGGATGTAATGTCTACAGTGAAAACCGCGTGTGCGTGCGTGTGTGTGTGTGTGTGTGTGTGTGTGTGTGTGAGAGAGAGAGAGAGAGAGAGAGAGAGTGTGTGCTCGTGTGCGTGCCAGCCAAAGTCTATCAGCTCTTACCCCCCCCGACCTTTTTGAAGTGTATCTTTAATTTATTCTTCCATATTAGAAGAATGCGTTTTAATGTTACATAAAAGTATACATACATCAGGGGAAAATTGTATATATTGTTTCTAAATATTATAGATGTATTTTAGATTTATTAAAAACAAAAATCAAATATTTTGTTTGTTTGTATAAATATATATAGATATGCATTTTCTTTTTTGTTTTGTTTTTTGAAAGAAAATCAGGAACTAACCACCATAGCCTATAAATGTCATGTGTCTCCCTAAAATGATGTCTGTGTTGGAAGAGACAGATGATCGTATAATACATCAGTGTTAATCTCTTGCTTCTGAAAGAATTCAATGGTGTGTGTGTGTGTGTGTGTGTGTTTTTCCTCCATATATTGATCCTTTTTTTAATTTATTTAACTACCGTAGTTTCACTCAGTGTCTTTTATCCTTTCATGATTGTGCTATTTTAAATGTTTTCACACCCAATTTTGAAATGCATTTGCTGAATACTCGCAGCGTTTCAGTCTCTTCACTCACTATAAGATGATTGTTATAGCATTGCCATGGCAACAATAAAATATTTATCTAGATTATCATCAGATTGTATTCATTGTTCAGTAACGCATCTGCACGCACACACACGTGACCGTCGTGCCTTCACAACATGTGACGTGAGGGTGCAGCGGCGGCTGTGGAGGGTGCGTGTGGTCGGCTGCTGCTCTGCAGGACACAAACAGGAAAACAAACTCTTCTGTAGATTTACAGGAAATGAGAGTTAATTGGTTTGTTCTGTCAACAGGAAAAGGAGGCTAATTGGCAGATTAAGTGACGCTTGCGATTTAATCGAAGCTGCAGGAGGTCTGTTTTTCTCTTCTTGCGGTCGCCGGCGCATGAACGAAGGGTCAAAAGAGGTAAATGAAAATACTCACCAAAACTTGATTTTGTTTTATGTCTTTAATACATTTCAACAATTGTAATGGCAGCAAAGTCATGTACACGGCATCTTTCAGTGCAGCGTCACTGAACACTTGAGCAATCGTTGGCGTCATCAATAACCACATGAGAGACCAGGTCGTCTTCATGGTCACTGAATGATGCACGAGAGCTCATCAACTTTGAGATTACTTCTCATTCTGGTGAAGTGCTGAAGTTTGGACGCCTCTCTCAGAGCATCTATAAAGAGACCGAGAGCTGTCGACCGCCTCGGTCTGACATTTTAACCATCAATCAGTCAGCACAGTTTTCCAGCCGCCATCTAAGTCACGTGACTCCCCTGACGTCTCACCAGACAGTGGAGCTCGTTACGTCATGATAACCAGAAGAATTCACATGGTATTAAAGAGCTCTGTTATCCGGTGGTACGACCTCGTTACCATGGTGTGACAGCATTAAAAAAATGATTGCAGGTAAATACAGAAGTCTGTGTACAGTATAAAAAATAAAAGGAATAAAACAAACGCTAGAAATTGCAAAGGCGCAACAAATTAACTAACAACCCATCGCGTGATGGTGACACAACACTTAGAATACCGGCCGAGCCTGAACGCCACTGGTTGGATCGGTCGGTCCACAGAAGAGGCAGCAAACAGAGGAACTGGTCTGATTGCTTCCTGTTGAGTGCATCTGCTGAAAGATTTCACAGCTCATTTACTGTCAGAAACATTGCATGAGGATTCCAAGTCCAGAGGAGAACCAGGCGGCGAGGACCGAGTGGGTTATTTAAAGAGGTTTTTCGCTGTAAATGATGACACAGCAGTATGTTGTAACGTTTATTTTCTCAGGATTCGTTCAGGACGATCACACTTTGAGGAGCACTCAGTGAGCAACCGCATTCTGACCTGCCGCTGATGTAATGAGGGAGGAGGAGGAGGAGGAGCGCTGCTTCTTCACTTTCACCACCCAGATTTATCCTGCTGGTCCGTGGGATTGAACCAGCAACCCTGGGTTCCCCAGCTTTCTATATAAATATATATTTCTATGTTTATTGGACCTCTCACTCCCAACAGTTTTTGAAGGTAATCTTTGAGACCCACATATTTGACTTGATTTGATTCGAGGATCACTTGAACTGTGGAGACGCAAAACCCGTTATGGAGGATTTGGGCTTCGTACAGATTTAAGAACTTTGAAGAGCATTTTTGGCTACAGGTTACTGGTGTGTAGCACTGCATGCACACGAAACCCTGCAGACACACACACACACGCACACACACAACCGTAATTAAGGTATTACCTGTTTAAATAGGCAGTAGGATTTCAAATCTGTTCCAGTTGGCTGTAACCTTTTTTGAGGGATCTGCAACTAAACTTTCATGTGGGAATATTGCACTCATTATACCCTCATTCATCACGACGTGAAAAAAAAAGTGCCCTCGACAGACATCTAGTCTTTAAAATACAATCAAATAAGAAAATGGGCCTTGTAAAAACACACTGGACTGAGGTAGGGTTGCCAGATTGGACAAAGTAAACCTTTAGGAATTGAAAGCAGATGTCCAGGCAGACGTCTGTTTCCTGTGAGGTAAAAGCAAGACATGACATTCAATAATACAGATTCCAAATCTTGCTTTCAGTGGAATATGTCCTCTAAATGATTCAGGAGACATTTAGCAACATCGGTACCTGCCTGTGAAACTTAAAACCCTCTTTGAAAAAGTTTGGGATGCAGATGCACGTGGGTTTTTTCTGTTCTTATCCCAGAAGTAGATTTTTATTCCAAATTCTTTGTAATGAGGATATTATTCTTCCGATTATTACCAATCCACCTGAACATTCATCTGCCTAATTGCGCTTCCCAGAAAGATCCCCGCGTGCACGAGGGCCAATCACGTTCCCGTTGTTCAAACAAGCGCCCTGATGTGGCTCTGCTGGATCCTCACAGCCTCCAAACAAACGTGATGATCAGTGTGTTAACTTCTCTGCTGTCTGGGCCCTGTCCAGTTTATTTACACAGTAAATCTCTCTGGGTTTGTATGTTAATATATTATCAGTAGAGCTTAGACCCGTGTGTGTGTGTGTGTGTGTGTGGTTGGATTTTTAAATCAAAGGTAAATGGTGAAATGTGTGTATTCCACGATTTCTCCAATCTGCTGACAGGTGGCTTCATCACATTTCTGCTCTGGTGTAAACTGCAAAAGATTATTTAGAACACTGTAACGTTGAATCTGACTTAACGACAACTTTAACGAAGGTGCAGCTGGATACTTGATCTTGAGAACTTTCATTTGAGACACAATTTGTCAGTTTTAAGCGATAAATGATTGCTATATTTCTTCTCCTGTGCTGTAAAAGTGGCAGGATCCCCAGATCCCCTCAGTGGATTGAAGCGTTTGCATGATTTCTGCCTCGCCTGTGTGAAACTCCCCAAACTTAAGGAACCCATTAGTCTCAGCGAGGAAGAGCATACATTGGAAATATCCCGAGCTTTGATTATGTTGATTGCAGAGGTCTGTCATCTGTTTCTCTCCCTCCTGGTCTCCCTCAGAGCGCTGCTCTTTTCTGTTGACTCGTCTAAGCAGTTATTAATTATTAACATTTTGAGGTTTCGTTCAAATATTTAAAGCCTGGACTAGGACTTTTTTATAAAACTAGCAACAGACTCTAGAGTTACTGACAGAATTCACACACGGAATAACTAAACTTAAAACTAGAGGCATGTTTTCCTGGAGGAAATGTCTCCAAATTTGTCAAAAACATCCACTTGGATTCGGGGATGAACTGAGAAGATGTTGGTGTTGTCAAAGGTCGTTGTTACAGGCACAAATCATGGAGGCATATTTCTAGTTGAAGCTACGTTGCGGCTTGGAAACGCAACACTGATTCACCTCAGGCCCCTCCTCCTGGCAGCACCAGGAGTGTATGCAGCTAGGAGGAGCTAACGCTGAAATACAGGCAGAGGGCAGCGGCCCTGCAAACACAGTCAGCACCACAAGTCTAGATGCCGTAAGTGAAGGGAAATTCTGCAGGCTTGAACTTTGAAATAAGAGCCAAGCATCCATTCATCCATCCTCTATACCACTTATCTGTTAAGGGTAGGGGGTGGAGCCTCTCCCAGCTGACATTGGGTGAGAGGCGGGGTTCACCCTGGTCGGGTCACCAGTCCCACCTAGGGCCATCAGGAGTAATGAGGGGTTTGGTGTCTTGCTCAAGGACACTTGGATATGGTCACCGGGGGAAGTGAGGATCGAACCAGCAACCCTTTGGTTTCAAGATGCCATCTACCTCTGAGCCATGCTGCCCCCACAATAATAATAATCCATCCATCCATTGTCTTCCGCTTATTCCTACACATTAAGGGTTGCAGGGTGGACTGGAGCCTATCCCAGCAGCCTTCAGGCGAGAGGCGGGGTTCACCCTGGACAGGTCACCAGTCCATCACAGGACCAACACATAGAGACAGACAACCATTCACACTCACAGTCACACCTACAGTCAATTTAGAGTATCAATCAGCCTCGTCCCCTCTTGATGTCTTTGGACTGTGGGAGGAAGCTGGAGTACCAGAGAGAACCCACACAGGAACAGGAGAACATGGAGACTCACACAGAAAGATCCTGTGATGGAGCCAGGACTTGAACCCAGAACCTTCTTGCTGTGAGGCGACAGTGCTGACCACTGCACCACCATGCATCCCAATAATAATAATAATAATAATAATAATAATAATAATAATATCACATTCCTACAGTGTCTTCAGAGAACCAAAGGATGTTTACCTCATAAACAAAGAGTGACAGACACAAACAGTCAAATACTGAGTCACACTTCAACTGGCTGAAGGCCTCAGTGAACTGGAGGGTTTGGGTGGCAGCCTTGATCATGTCCACAGTGTGGGAAGTCTGAATCACTGTGGGAGGGTTAGCGCTGAGTCCAAAGGTTCAGGGACTGGTGCGGGGGGGCAGACCTGTGTCAGAGAAGATCAGATTAGGATTTGGATGTGAAAATGAGATCCAGTAACTGACTGGGTGCCAGTGAGGCTGGATGAGGGTAGGGGGATATGCTGCCAGGCCTTGGTGTGGGTAAGAACCCTGGTGGCTGAGCACTGGTCATACTGGAGCCTGTCCAGGGTTTTACTGGGTAATCATCTGCCTCAGTGTAAGAACCCTCACATCATCATTATTCAGTCAGCAGAAATGAAAACTATCAGCAGCTCTAAACTGTTTCATAGTTTGATTTATTTCTTCTTTAGGATTAAGACTTCCCGTGTCTGCTCATCCTACCTGACCTCCACCCACAAACAAACCCCACCCAAGGGATTCTCCGCCTGCCCTCGGCGCCATGCCAGAGCCCCTCTAGCGAGCTACTCCACCCTCTGCCAGTACTGCCAGCTCTCTATTAACCTCTCTGAGCATTCATCCTGCCTCTGTGTCTGCTCTTAGGTCCCAGAAATCATTACAAACCATGACAATAGGAACATCTTAATGTGTATTTATATCCATGGTTGGTGAGAGTCGGGAGGGAGTCTATGAATAAGCAGAGCTCATGGAACACAGCTCACCGAGGTCAGGATTGATTGGTTTTATTTTTTACAGCAAAACCAAAATCTAAGGCTGGCAAATGTTTTTGACACAGGTGGAATCTATTTCTGAAGTTAATATATCTGGACAACTGCGTGTGTGTGTGCATGTGTGCGTGTGTGTGTGTGTGTGTGTGTGTGTGTTTGTGTGTGTGTATCAAAAAGGAAAAGCTATAGAATTATTAAAATGTTAAATGCTAATTATAAATAAATAAATGCACTTTTTTCTCCAAGGAAATTAGTAGTAGTAGTAGTATTATTAGTATTGTTGTTATTATTATTATTATGATAAGACTTGGATGAAAACTAAAAAAAATCTGTACTTCTCTTCAGCAGGCGTTAAACAACAAAAACATGTTGATCTATCCGAGAGCCTCGCAGTTGTCAACCTCGAAACAAACCCACCATATGTGTGCTGGAGCTCCACCACAGGGTGTCACTCACTCACAGGCCGGGTCAAAGCATCCCATTCATGGGAATCGTTTTTTCTCTCGAGGGTTATTGATAGAAGGGTGCCCACATTGGGAGTACGGGCTTGAAGTCACGACTCTCCCACGCAAACGCAGCCTTGTTTCCATCCCTCTACAAGAAATGATGTCTACTGATATTAATTTCCTGCAGGCTTTTTTAAATTCTAGCCTGATCTTAACCTCGAAGCAAATATTCAGCCCGACATTTCATTATTTACATCCCGGGGAGTTCCCATGATGTGATTGTGTAAACAGAATATAATAATAATAACAAAATAAAAACAAATAGACAGGCACTCATACAGTATATGAGACAGGAGCCTGTATGTTATGGTCCTGAGTGGGTCAGAACCATCTTCAAATAACAAAATCTGTGACTGCAATATAAATTATCTGATTTAGTGGATTTGTTTGAAGTGTAATAATTCTGCATTGCTGCAGGTAGTCCTTACCGATATTGCTTTAATCTTTGCGACTGCTTTAATCTTGACTTTAATCTTTGCTGATATGTGTTTAAGTGAGGCTATACTGTGTTTGTGCAATTCACAAGACCAAAAGTGCAGCATAGTGTTTTGGTGATCACATGACCACATGTTCTAGTGTATCACTGTGTTTCAGTATCTACCTACAGCATAACTAAGTTAGGGGTCAGGGCCTCCTGGGGGGATGTGAGTCACACACACGGGCACGAGAGGATTTGCGGAAATCCAAAACAGATTTACAAACGAATTTAAAAAAGCCTTCGATGTTTCTACAGATGAAAATAATACTCTAACTGCTGTAGAAATAGCCGCTGGATTTTATATCAATTTGAAATTTGGGTTTTGTCCATGTGGGCATGTGTTGGGGCTCATGTGCATGCAACAAATTGAACATGTGTACTTTCAATAAACCAAACAACAACCAATGATATACATAATATTGTTATTATGTAAGACATGGATTTATCCATTGGGATACTTTGGTGATAATTCCTCTGCAGTAAAATTGTGTGTAATGCTGCCCTCTGCCTGGGACCTGAGGCACTGTTTCAGCTGTCAGAAAACCTGACACTTAACTAAAATTGATATAAAAATAAAACAAGTAATTAGTAAACTTGGTAACATGCAGTAATCATCGTCAGCGCTACTGCAGTTCTGTTACCTTGAGCAGGATGTTAGAACTTGTGTGGCTCTACTCTAGAGACAAAACAAGCAAGTGGTGACAAGAACAGGGATACAACAATCATCCATCCACCCATCTTCTACCACTTATTCTGTTAAGGGTGGGGGTGGGGGGTGGAGCCTATCCCAGCAGCCTTCAGGCGAGAGGCGGGGTTCACCCTGGACAGGTCACCAGTCCATCACAGGGCCAACACATAGAGACAGACAACCATTCACACTCACAGTCACACCTACAGTCAATTTAGAGTATCAATCAGCCTTGTCCCTCTTGATGTCTTTGGACTGTGGGAGGAAGCTGGAGTATACAACAATCAATGAACATGTAATCACCTAATAATAGTTAGAACCTGTATACAGTAAACTAGTTGTGAATGAATATTAGAAAAAATGACACTGTATAATATAATTTAGAATATCATTTATTCTGTAAAAATCCAACAAATGCAATCAGAAACATAATAAATTCAGTAAGGAAAACAAAGACGGGCCTTGGTGCACATCTTAAGGTATCACTGAGAACAAAAAACAAACAAAAAAAAAAACTGTTGTTATTTTCCACAGCTTGAGAAAAACAGCCAGAGGCTCAAATTTTAAAGTTTGTGTTGAGCTGACAAAAAGAAAGTGTCAGTGAGATAAGATTTGGCCTTGTTTTTTTTTGTTTTTTTTTCAGACACAAAAACAACTCTGCAAAACTTTTCTAATCTTGTCCGTTTGCAAAACCACCTTCACATCGGGGTACTTTAGTTACCTGTCGTTAAGACACGAACACGCACGGTCACGGCAAAGTTAGACTTGAAAGAAAAAAGACATGTCAGCGCATTTAGCAAATTTTGGCGCAGCACAAAATTTGACAGCGTTTTTTTTTTCCCAAGGTGTTCCTGAGATACAGCCACACCAGAAACATAGAGCCTCGCCAGCATGGAGCCATTACAGTGCATTTTTACATATTTTTACATATTAGTTTGACACTAACAAACTCTTGTGTTCACTCCTTTCGTAAATTTGGTACCCAGACGTTTTAATTTGTTTCGGTTCTCAAACTGGAGCGGTTAGATCTCACGCCATCAAACCGCGAGTGTCGTCCTGGTCCAAACCGCTCGTCCGTAATCCTCCTTTATGAGCTGATGAGGGAATGAAAACTTCACAATGCAATAAAAACGGAATATAACTGTTGAACCGCTTTGGTTGCACACAACCGTCCCAAATCATCCAAAGTAAATTGTACCAGAGGTGTAAAAGTATTTGCTGTATTCCAGTGTCAATATTGTAGTTTTCGAAGCAGATCACTAGATTCTTTCGTTTTTGTCCTTAGTTTTAGTGAATTTTCCGTCGACTCCACTCCACTGACTCACTGAGATGCGATCTGCTTTTATTGCGAGTGAGCGTCAGTCAGCTGGTACGTATGGGAGCGTGACCAGCTCACCCTGACGCTGTTCCACAGATCCGCACCGACTGTTGCGAGAAAAAAAAAACCCAACTAATCAATATCATCATTTGTAAAAGGGTTTGAAAGTCGGAACTATCCTTTCATTTGCTATTATAACTGTGGCTTCTCTGTCCTGTCCTCTGTTTTTTAAGCATTTATTCACAATTTATTCTCTGTACTTCCCTTGACTGGAACACAAAAACACCAGGCCGTGTCTATACCTCACGCTCACCACAAGTCCTCGCGCTGCTGCTGCTCGGTGTTTTTTAATGAGTTTCTATTAAAATGCCATTAAAAGAGATGGGGAGTGATGTTGTTCCTGGCAGGAGTTTATTGGAGAGTAAGCTCCCACATGTGGAACACCTCATTAACCCAGTGGATATTTACAGCCGCGGATTAGCCGGGCACAGGCAGGGATTGAGACCCCGCGCATCTTAATAGTGTGTCTCAGCTGATAAGACCGCTCCGTACCTTTTAATGGGCCTTCTGCCCTCCTCAGACCTGACATTAACACGGCTGATCCAGAAATAAATAAATTAAAAAGAAAAAAATAAAATGAGTCGACGGCACTAATGACATCAGACCCCATCTGGCATCAAAATGCATCTCATGGTAGAAATATTTTTGCACATTCAATTAAAATAGATTTATCATGCATGACTGTTGAGTGCTGGACCCGAAAAACACAAAGCAACACAACTTTAGTTCACTGAGGAGGTCTTGGTGAGGGACTCTGGTCAAGTCCTTCTTGATATTTCAGCCTCTGGTTCAGCTGAAACTGTCCCATTAATGAATTGTCGACAAGATTGGCATTAAGAAAAAACTAGACAGGTTCATCATGTAATTATAAGATAAAGCTGGTGTCAGAGTGGGTGTGCACCGCAACTCAGACCAGGTAACATCCGTGTTTAGGCTGTGTTCACAGCTCTGCTTAGAATGGTCCACGCCCTCCTAGTCGACCACGAATGACCTTCACTGACCTTGACTGACCTGCATGGCAGTGGCCTTGAGTTTAAAACCTCCAAAACACATCCATAGGGGGCATCGCTGGATTATTCTGTTGCTGACTGCAGGAAGAACAAGCTGAAGGGTCGTCTGGGACGTACCTCAGTTGACACAAGAGCAACACGCGCAACAGACTATGGGCGTGGTGTGTTGCTCTGTGACCCGACCCAGCACCTGCTTCATCAGGAAACCTGTAAAAACAGTTCTGGTACTGAGCTTGGAGGGTGTGAGTGGAGGCAGGTGCACAAACCTGGACCTGTGCAGACCTCTATGGAGGACCCTACTGTATGTAGAACAGTTACGTTAGCATATACTCGCTCTGGAGTGCTCAATTGTCACTTGAGGGACCAGAGTGCTGTTAGCCAGGTTAGGCCAGGCCCAGCAGGGGAGTGGGGAGGAGCAACAATCTTGCTTCAGGACAGTCCAAGACAACTTTAATAGCCCGATGTCACCTGTGTGTACGGGGGCCTGCGCCAAATACTGTCACATTACTGACGGCCAACCTCGCTCCTCATGTCATCAAGCGACGCCTACCCTGTTCAGCCATGAAAATTTTGCTCTAACATTTCCTTCGTAGTAGGTTCGTGCCGCGTTGCTGAGGCCTTCGATCAGACCAAAGATGAACATGGGATCCTCACATACGCCACAGCAGGAACACGCCACTGGCTTTGCTTGGTTCCTGCTGGTGTAGCAGATATCAAAGCTGGTGAGACCAGTGAAATCTTACAATTAAAATGGCCAAATGCTTCCTCTTTTAGGAATAATAGAGCCATGTCATCAACACCGAATGCTGTTAGAAAATCATCTTCCTCCACATTCCATCTTTCATCTCTGTATTGTGTATGAATTTTGAGAAATTAAAATGGAAATCCCAGCATGAAAAGTGCAGCAGAGCAGAAAAATTAACTGACACCAGGGCAAAAAAAAAAAGAAAAGGTGGAAGAGACTGACTCATCAGTTTGATCAACCTGAAACTAACATGACAGTAACAGGATTTTGCCTTCCGACAGCGTGTCAGAGTAACAAATCCAGTGAATGTTAGCATGATACAAAATTACATGACAGGGAAAGTTTAATGCTCAAGTTGCAGAGCTGAGAACGTTAATATTTTCATCACATACTCACACTCAAAAGTCAAATTTGAAACGGTCAAGTTGTTTTTTTCACGTTAGCCTCCTGTGATCAGTCAGCAAAACACAGCACAGATCTTTCAAACGTCTTGTCGATCAACTCAACTGTGTGTTTTGGGAGTCTGGAGAGGAAATGACCTGTCACGCACAGATCCCTCAGTGGGATCAGCTCCCTCCTTCAGGCTGAATCCATCATTTTTTTTTTTTTTTGAGTGGCACAGTGATGGCAGTGCTACCACGACTCTAAAATCCCAAACCATTCTCTCCACCTCTCAAATGTTAGTGTGAAGACTTTCCAAGTTCCCTGTCTTCCTCACCTCAGGTTGTTTCCGAGTAACTGAAGATAACATTATTGAATATAAAGCACCTGGGGCCGGCTCCTCGCCCCGCCAAGATCAATTTCAAGCCAGACGCTATGAAAAAGTAGCAAGTAACTCACAGAAATGAAACTTTGAAATACTGCCCTGTTCCAAAAAAACTGCTAAAAATATACAGACTTTCCACTTGGAGAATCGTATGGATACAGCAACCACTTTTCTTGTATCAAAACCTGTTCTAGCTGTGTGTGAGTTCACACTGTAGATGTCATTAGTGTGTTATCAGCTGACCTGTATCGGTTTGTTAGCATTAGCCTATCCATGCAACTGCTGCTGGTGAGTTTTCTTGACCCGCTTGTTGCTTTGCTTGTACAGTTGTATGGCTGATTATTCCCGCCTACTGAGTTCTAGCACTCCTGGAACCTTCATCTTTGGCTCAGCTAACGTTCAGGCAACCGAGGCAGCCTACAAGCCAGCAGCGTGCACCGTTGCTTTCTAGCTGCAAACACAAATTATAGGCCACGGATCCAAGAAATAAAATTGCCCCTGGTTCCTGGCCGCCAGTCTTGATCCCAGCACTCAGGTCCTAACTGAAACATCTGCAGGTCCAGGTGGAGTTCCAGTGATGAGGGTCGTCTCCTCAGTTCGACAGAGCCGCCCTTCCTCACCAGCACTCGGACTGTCGGGGTCTTGTCATCAATGCTCTTTCCCTGCCTTGTCCTGATGTGCTTGTTCATAAGAATTTGTTCTAAATTACTTGCCTGGTAAAGTGACTGTAAAATATTAGACAATAATAAAAATATGCTTTTTCAACCCTTGTTTAGTCCCCCAGACCATCCACTTCAGCATCTTGGTTTCAGTTTTTTGCCACAAGGCCAATTTCAGTCCCATGGTTTCCCTCTGTTTTAGTCAGATCCCTGGTTCTGTTGCCGTCTCTGTCCAGACTATAGCCTTGACTGTTATTCTATGGTTTAGTAACCTGCAACTGACCCCTGGTCCAGTTATTCTGTTCCTGCCTCCTATGGAGTTCTACAATTGGGTCCTACTGTTTCTGCTCACCTCAACTGTGGAACAAAATTCTATGAATCAGCAGGCCTGGCAGCATGGCTGAGACCCAGAGTGGCCGTCTGGCAACCAAAGTGTCGCTGGTTTAATCCTCACTTCCCCCGGTGACCATGTCTGAGTATCCTTGCGCAAGATACTGAACTCCTGATGACCCTGCAATGGACTGGCGACCCGTCCAGAGGGAACCTCGCCTCTCACCCAATGTCAGCTGGGATAGGCTCCCTGCTACCCTTAACGGATAAGTGGTACAGAGGATGGATGAATGGATGGATGGCTCTTATTTCAAAGTTCAAGCTCACAAAAACACTGAGCCTGTGCACCACATATATAATATTTATTTTTGCAATGTGGTGATCTAAAATCACATCGGACAGATAGCCGCCAAACGCAAATATAATGGGAGAGATGTGACCCGATCCGGTCAGGATGCATTAAAAAGCTGCATGAAAACACTTTTTTAACAAGAGGAAGAAAAAATGATCACAAAAAAAATCCATCCTGAAAATATCTGCATTCATTGTAAAAGAAAATACAAATTTAATCTAGAAACGTGTTTTGGTCATGACAGCATCAGCACAGCCAGAGAAACGGCAGACAAGTTGGACAATGAAACGAGTTGCAAATACATGCCTCATAATTGATTTATCCATTTTTTTGGTTCCTTTTCAATGGAGAATGGAAAGGAAATCGACGCTCTTCGCCTCACCTTGACAGACTGACTCTGTCTGGACACTTTAATACTGCTCGGTGATAATTTTGAAAGGATGGGGAATAAAACCTCTCAGATTGTTCTGACCTGAAAATCTCATTAACCAGCAACTTCAGCTCATGTCGGACAGCTTATAGCCTCAGAAAAAAAAGAAGCAAGGTAATCCAATCAAGCAATGAGAATGAGTCTAAATAGCTTAATCATTCACTGCATATCCACACAGGCTTAACCACATGGCGTAATTGATTCTTTATTATCCGCTGCCTTTTCCTTCTTCTTCTTCTTCTTCTTTTTTAACCTCAAGGCTGAGGGAAATGATTGAGCCATGCAAGTCCTGCAGCTCCTCTGGTATTCAAGAGTGACGCTCAAGGAAAGTGACAAGCTGGAGCTGATGAACCAGGTCGGCTCCTGGAAGCGTCACTGATCATGAGGTGACAGCGCTGGAGAGGATGTCAAAGCTTGAGACATGAAGGCGCTGTAGCATGTATGGCCATCTTTGTCAAGAGCGAGTGACACCTCATACAAGGTTTGAGCCAGGACGAGTTCAACTGGTTCAAGGTGGGATGAAGCTCTCAACATTGCTGGAGGACCACTAGATGGCAGTTTGAGACAGAGAGGGATTGTTTTCATGGTTGTAGTCGAAAATACCAACAACAACAATCAGGGAGTGCAGTAATTGCTGTGACACCGACTGAGGACATGTTTACCTCCCTCTTGTTTCCCACCACTTTCCAGTTTTACTGCACTTCCTTTGATTTCTGATCTCTGTCAAGAAATGTGTGTGTGTGTGTGTGTGTGTGTGTGTGTGTGTGTGTGTGTGTGTGTGTGTGAGGGTTAAATGGTGAATCAAAGCAGATGATGTTTTAATTTTCACATGAAAGCCAGAAATGCTGCCCATATGTTGTCTTCTGTTCAACTGTCTTCTGTTCCGTTCAAATGCAGCAGCAGGTGTGTCAGCTGACTGTTTAGGCTGATGACATCATGGGTTGATGTTCTCTCACTCGGGCCAGTAACTGCATTCACATGTGCACAATAGGAATAATCAATAATCTGATTTGAAGTATTTACCTGAACTCCAATGGTGGAATATCTAAAGGGGGGGGGGGGGGGGAATGACATGGTTTTGGTTTTCATACTTAAAATAATGACTTAACTCATATTTCAACTTAATTTTAGGGTTTCAACATGGCTGACAGTATTTCAGTCTGTCATTTATCAACAACTAATTTATTTCACAATTCTTGCAAAGTTCACTTTGACCATTTTTCAATGATAATTTCACAAATACACACACACACATATATGTGTGTGTGTGTATTTTAACCATCTACTGTATGAGGTATAAAAATATTATAATAAATATTCATATTTTCATTTCAGAAGATTGAACAAAACACTAGATGTGTTTATGGGACTTGATTATCTGAGTAAAGCCGTTATCAATAGCAAGTATTGGAGAGTGTCGATCACATGATCAGTTCAATAATCTGGTAACTCTGATTATGATCAGTTTTATTAGTGTGCTTATTATCAGTTTGACCAGTGAGCGCTCAGCTAATGCACTCAGTTGGGACTGTTGCTTTAATGTGGCGGTTGAATTAACAATGACAGTCAAGTACTTGGGAACAGTTGGAGAGCCCACCCACCTCCAACAAGTGCTCTTGGCTGCGAGGACGCCACTCCCCAGACGTCTGGAATGACAGAATCTCCATAGAAAGGTCACAGTCGATGCTGCAGGCATCCAGAACCACTGGAGGCATTGTTTCAAACCCAGCGACACTCCCCGATGTCTCCGGCGTGCTTCAGGCTTCAGTTGTATGTTTAATTTAAGCAGAGAGACACATTTTCACCCACGTTTGGGAGGAAGGGATGGAAATGGGATTGTTGAGCATCCATGTAGTGCACCGAGCTGTTCTGTTGCTCAACACGAGTGTCACTGGTTTGGCTCCTCCTCCAGCTGGGCTGGCCCTTCTCACCATATCTGAGGCTGGGACGCCGGATGAGGGTCTGATCCGCCATGCACGCTATCAAATATGATGCAACACATCTTCAGTTTGGATCGCAATTATCAAAAAATATCTTTAAAAAAAATGGTACGAAACTTGCTTTTGGGGGCTCAGCTGAAACCTGAGCGAACAGCTAACTCGTAATATTTCCTGGTTGTGGAGCCTAAGAGGGGCTGAAACCGTGATGGAACGAGGACGGAAACCCTGGAGGGACGGCGGAGCCCAAAGAAAATCACTACAGAATTGATTTGCCTTTTCTATCTGCACTCATATGGATGTTTTTTCACAGGAACGGAAATTGCTGACAATTCAGTATTTACTTGTGCTCCAGTAAACAAATCCAAATATTAATTTTCATTTTTTTTTAGCACCAGCGCGGAAATCAATCAAAATTAAAGAGAGACTGAGACTGAAGAGGGACTGGAAAAGACAGATTGTGCAGATGATGCGCAATTAAACTTTCCCACACTGAATATTATTTTTATATTAGTCCACACACTTACATGCAACTACGAAAAAATAGCTGCAATACTGTCTTTTGAAACTGATATGTATTTGATGCAGTAGGAGTTTCTCCTGCAGCTCATATTTGCTGGTATATTTCACATCTGCAGCTGCAGATTATTTCTCTTTTTCACCTTCTCAGCTTCCATCAACTCAGTTTTCCAGGCAGCAGTGAGTGGATAGAGAGGAATTCTTCTGAATAAGGTCTTCAGACCTGTTGGTGGCAGTGTTGATGCTTCTAAGTCTGTGAGGAGTTTCACTTGGGTGAACTCTTAGCCCACACGTGTCCACTCTGATAAATGATAAGGACGGTGGCGGCGCAGCTCAAGGCCAAATGGCAGCTTTAAGCACAATTAGATTGGGTGGTCCTGAAAACTCTTTATTCCAGTGGTGTGTCCACATTTCCCCAAATCAATTTGTTCCTGAAACACACTATAAAATGAGTAATGTTGTGTTTTAAGGGAGAAGGAGTCCGAGTTGTAGATCAAATTAGGACTTGAGTTAAGACTTGATTTGCATTTAATCAGCCGCGCATCAGCATTGATGGAATATTTAAAACATTTCTAGTAAACACCTCGATCTCACGCAGTCTTGCCGTATTCGGTCCCCCAATTTAACACTGTGGGACAATCTGGCCATGCAGAAAAGTAACTAGCAGTAAAAAGAACGGGCTTTTGTTCCTGTGCTTCGATCTGAACACGTGTTTAACCAACAGAGTCGTGACATTTTGCCCTCAACTTCAAAGGGCAGTTTGAAACTCAAAACTTGGTTTTAGGTCTCATTATTTGAGATGGTTAAAGCTGTCGGGAATGCATTTTGCAGGCTGTGCTTAGCTAGTCCCAGAAACATACGAGCGGGGATGTAGTTTGTTGTTGTATATGTACACAGTTACAACTATTGTAAGGAAATAATATTGAAATATCAATGTACAAAGCTGCGGAGCATTTAGCGCTCAGAAACAGGTCCATTGCAGTCCATTACAGCAGCCGTTAGATTTATTTCATACCAGCTTTTCATTAAACCACGAGTTGAACACTTCATTCTTCTGGTTGTCTTTGTCTACTGAGACACACACACACACACACACACACACACACACACACACACACAGAGTGTCTGCACAGGTGAGCTAATAAAAGGAGTTGCAGCAATATGTAATTCACAAACGCTACAAGCTACACACAGTAAGATCTGAACACTTTGCTTGTTCACGGTCGCACCGAGAGTGACAAGCTGGAGCATCCGGTCAAACCAAACCGCACGCGTTCATTAACGGCAGCGCTGAACCACAAGTGTTGTAGTTTGTTTTTTAGCTCAAATCGAACTGTTGTTGGGTGACTTAGAATATGGCTGGATGAAGAGGACCTGAATTATACCCCGCGATGCACAGTTTGCAAATGGACGATTTTTGCAGTTTTGCTTTTGTTTGCCGTCAGTTGTCATTAGCTTCAGACCAACTCATGGCTGATTCCTCACAAAAAAGTGACAGCCGAGGGGGAAAAAAACATCTGTGTGAGTTCAAGGCAACTTTTTGTCGGAACTTGAGAGGAAAATTTCACTTTATAGGATAAAGTATCGCCTTCATACCTTCTGATAACTTGAAAATTAGTTTTAACTTTTTCAGGAATTCAAATTTGCAAATATTTCCAGAACAGCTTCTAACAAACACCTGAGACGCTCAACAGAGAGGCATCACAACGCTGTTCACTGGACAACTGACAGAACTTGTTTTAAAAGTGACATTATTTGCCGGGCAGCATAAAACAAACTGCTGTTACCATCTCCTTTAATGGCCTGGAACGGTGAACCAATGGCCAACCAGAATTAATAAAGCCTCTTGTAGCTCTGCTAAACCAATGACTCAACACCATTTGAATGCAAATTCCTCAGCTGGTGACCACCCACTAATCAACAATAATCCCTCCATCCTATTAAGGTTGGTATACAGTTGGAAAAGATTTTACTTTGTGTTTATTGGTACTCCAAATCATGATGTAATATTTGTTTTGCAGAGTGCATTCTCTCTATAAAGCAGCTGCATAAAGACGAGGCTTAACACGGGTAAAACAGGCACTCGCACTTAAAAGCAAGCTTTTGTCTCCATCCAAGTACCCAACACAGACATTTAGATACGCTGGAAGGAAATCAAGCCCGTATACACATTATTGTGCCAACCGTATTTTATGGATAATTGCACACAGACAGATATACACATACATACACAGATACACGACAGCAAATAATCACACACACCACACACACACACACACACACACACACACACATCTTTATTGTGCTTTTTCTGTGCTGTGTGTCATTAGTGACCAAAGCAAGTGCTGATTTCCAATACCAGACTGATGCTAATACAGTAGTCGAGCCAATTAGCCAACTGCTTTGATTACATTCTTCTAATTAACATTCGGAATGATGTTGTCAAGGTCTGTATGGCTGAGCTGTTTGTGCTATTATTTTATTAGCTTTGAAGAGCTATGAACAGACACTGTGCTTTTCGATTTGTTTCAGGAGAGAATCTCTCAGCGTGAATGATGTGAAGTACATTGATTCTGAAACCAAAGTCAGCAGAGGATTGTCTGAAAACAAGGGAACTGTAAGTACAGTGCAGAAATGACAAAATAATCTCTGTAGAGTAAAGTCTGAAAATCTCATTCAGCTCTTGAGTCAGTATTCAACATCGTGATTAAAGAAACACCTCAACTCTCTGTCAAATACGCTGTTTCATCATCCTCTCCAGAACCAGACAAGAAGATGGGTGCTCCATCTGGACAAACTGAGATCCTGAACCTGATCCTGGTCTCTTTGAACAACAGGTTTTTGGAAGATGAGTGGGCAAGATGGAGGTATGCTAATCTCTTCATCCACTACAATTCAGTGTGCTACACCAACTAGCAGCCAGATCTCTCAGCCCCCGACTACAGGCACAGAGGAGAGAAGGGGATCTGTCTTCTTGTCTGGCTCGTGGGGAGGTGGCAGGGAAGTACATTTCTTGAAAAGTTGAGAATGACGATGATTTGGCATCAGTAAAACCGAAGGCGAGCGTTCGTCCTCAAAATGTAATGAGGTCAGGAGCCTGGCGAGGGCGACGAGCTCTCAGATCGACTTGGAAGGAACGGTTTCTAGTGCAGAAATTCTTTGATTGTGGGGACCAGTCGTTGCAACCTGGGCTGCTGGTCTCAGATGAATTCACTGGTGTCGTTCACAGCCAAACTGTTCGCAAGCACACTGGCTCGTGGTTGTGAGTAATGAACATTCTATTCACCGGACATTCCTGCAGTCAACACGCCAGTTACATGCTCCCCAATAACGTGACATCGGAGGCCTCGTGTCATGTGATACATCCGCCAGTTGACATAACCACCAGTCATCCGGCTGTTGAATCGTGGATTTTCACACGTTGGCAGAGTCAGAAAGCGTTTAGTGTCCACATAAGCTCCTTCATTTAAACCCATGAAAAACAGGAGCAGAAAGAAAAGTGTTTATTTTTCAGTTGAGTAATGAGACAATAATTCATCTGAGAGACGCTTTTAAAACTCTGGCTTATTAATCAAAGACTGTAACTGCCATCGCCTCAACTTTTATATCATGAGACAGAAGAGAAACACAGTGATATAAATCATCTGCTAGCAGTGTCACAACAGTGTGGAAAGTAGTTAGAGTCCTGCCTGACAATCCTGGTCTCACTTTTGAGTTGCCTTGTAAGAAGTCTCCAGATTCACTTGAGACATTTTGTGTTTAGGGGTATTTCTGTCCTAGAAGATGAAAATTTCTAAATCTGGTTCCAGTATCCCTCGCGGCCTTGCAGTCACAGCTTTAACCCGGCAGGTAGTGATTTTAACACATGAACTTGTAAGGACCCACCTAACAGAACCAACAAAAAAGTGTGTGGCGCGTAGGCGTCCCAGGTGGGGCGCGAGTCACCCGAAGTCCAAACATTATTTCACCCCTCACCTTTTGCCTTGTTTATGGTTCCGCCGCGAAAAAAATTCCGACGTCCAAACATTAGTTCCCCCCCTCCCCTTTCCCCCCCGCGAGGTGGGGAACTAATGTTTGGACGTCGCAATTTTTTTCGCGGCGGAACCAAAGCGCGCTTTAAACCTCTTTCATAGCAACTGTTGTCAGGTCTGTTTTTAACATGGAGAGATATTTGACAGGGATGAAACACATTTTATTTCAGCTCTGTCAGGTCCATTCACGTCAAGAAACACAAGAGATGATAATGAGCTTGATTTGTTTATTATAGTACAAATTGGCGGTATGGCTCTGTTCAGAGGAGTCCCCTGATGATTTTTCATGAGCACCATGAAACAGGGGACCAGCAGCGTGAGGGAAGGTTCTCCCAGTTTAAGACTGGAAGAGCAAACATACCCCCGTGAACAGAGCAGCAACATGACATGGAACGAACTATGCCATGTATACACGACAAGGTGGAGCTGGGAGGTGGAGGGTAGCAAGTTGCGAGCAGGAGCAACTGTACAGCAAATAGCAAATAGCAAATAGCAAATAATAGCAGCAGCAGCAGCAGCAGCAGCAGCAGCAGCAGCAGCAGCAGCAGCAGCAGCAGCAGCAGCTAGCAGCAGCTAGCAGCATAGCCAGAGCTAGCAGAGCGGGAGTTGAGGCCGGGTGACATTTAAGTTGAGAGGGGCCAATCAGAAGCAAGGGATTTGATCAGCTGATGCGGAGCAGCTGTAGATCAGCTGATTGATCAGTTTGATTGATAGACGGGAAGCCAATAGCGCTTGACTACCACGGCCTGACAGAACTAACACTAACGCTCGATTTCTTCTTGTTCTGAACAACTAAAGGAATGTTTGTGGCCTATTTTGTTAAAAGATTTGGCGTGGGGGGGGGGGGGGGGATGAACATTTTTCTTCCTCCAAAGGGGGGGAATGACAGAAAAAGTTTGAGCACCACTGACATAACATGATGAAGGAACATACAACTCTTCTATAATGCGACTACAATCGGAATGCTACTCATCCCACGATTGCTTACTCTGTTTATGACCTCATTCTGATGAAGATTTCACATGAACACGTGCTAAGATGCAGGTTGTGATCGTTGAATGATTACTGTAAAAGTCTTTGTTACAACTTCAAAAAGTTGGTGTCCTGATTTACAATGAACACAACTTGTGAAGACAAGTTGAGGTAATTTCGTAAGAAAAGTTGATTTGTTTTGTATCATTAAAAAAAATTACCTCAACTTCTCTTTCTCAGTGCTGTGCTGTGTCATCATCTATGTATTTTTACAGTGTTAGTTCCCACCCAAGACTCTTGAGTGACAGAAAACATAAAGTCTAATGAAAACAAACTATCCAGTCCACCTTAATCCCGGGTTTTGTTATTCTATCATTTTATTGCTTGATAGAATTGAGTGCAGTCGTTTTACTGGGTTTAAAAGTGAGTGGGCAAAATGATCTTTTCCGCCTACCACGATCACAACTGCCCTCGCAGTATTAAATGTTTTATATTGGCTCTCACCCTTTTAGACGCTGCTTTGGTAAACCTTGTCATCTTCATTTTATGCTCCCCATGTCCTCTTTTCTTACAGTAGTGCTTCGTTCCTATCAGCCTTATTTGTGACTCTCTGCCAGAGCCTTTACTTAAGTTCTCTAAAGAGAATTCTGTTTGTATGAGAGTGGCACTGCTTTCCATTTTTAGTCCATGTGGGGACAGCTGATGTCTCTTTTGTTAGTCTGGACCGAGCACTATATTACTGCAACCCTGAAAAGACTGTAACGTAACACCAGTGTACGCATGTGGGGGTCAGAGGTCGTCAGGTGAGGTTCATGAGCAGCTGCAACATGATATGAAACATCTAAACCAAGGCAGTGCAGACCGGAGTCAACATCCACTGTTGCTGGGCAGTTTTTTTTAGGAGAAAGACACATCAACAACAACATTAACTGGATTGCCATGTGAATGTACCACTGAATTTTTAATAAAATCTCCAACAGGAAATTGAAATATTCTATGTGAGGTGTTTTCTGCCTCTCCTCCCTCATCAAGTGTCAAACTCACTGTAATTGCCTCATTCAGGCCAAGTTCCTATAGAATCATACTAATTAGCTGTCAGAATCAAAATCCTGATTGACTGGATAATGCTTGTTATTCTAATTTTATCACTTTTATGCAACAGTTTGTTCCCTCAGTGTATTGATACTGTATGTACTTCCTTGCGAGTGGAGGTCTTTTTACTTTGCAATATGAATTAAAAGCTCAAAATGTGTATTTTGCTTTATTTTCTGTTTTATGATGTACAATCTGGTTCTATTCTCTCCTCGATATTCTCTTTTAATATGATTTTAATGTTCTTGCTGTTGACGGGCTCTTATTTTTCTCAGTTTGAGCTGCTTTTTTTTCTTCTTGAAAGGTGCTACACAAATAAAGTTATTAAGATTATAGTTGGATTCATTCTGATACAAATCATTCCATGTCCAGTTAAGGGCAGTAGCTCTTTTGAAAGAGGCAAAAATTACTTCCATTAATATTTCGTCAAGTTGAGGCCTTTATTTTGTCTTCAAATGTTGCCATTTCCAACGACTGAATGCAATATGTGCGCATTGAAATACGTTAGTAGAAAGACAGTTTGTGTAACAGCACATTCAGAGGCCCCTCTAATCCCAAATCTACCCTGAAGCTCACAGCCCTGAATTAACCCTGAAACTCTGCTTTGACCAAAGTGTCCTCAATAAAATAGTTTGAAACTAAAATGAGTCCTGTAATTTTGTAGCGGCGACCAAAGTGAGAGACTTTCTTCAGATTTAATTGGCGAGCTTCTGATACAAGGAAGTGTTCTCATCTCTGAAGGAGTGATTGGATGGGATGGCAGGATGCAGCAGCATTGCTATGCCCCCCCTGTCAGGAGGCTGTCATGTAGTTGACCTTTCAGGGCAGATCCTTTGATGAAGCTCAGAGGCCGATGTTAAAGGAAGAGCAAACACACGCTCGATACACCGTGTTGTTATGGTGAATCTAACCTCATTTCAATGAGTAGCAAAGCACCATCCAGCAAACGTGACCCCTCGCACGGATCCTTTCTCTCAAAGCAAAAGTGTGTGGAAGCACATCTCCTTAATTCTCCAAAGCCTGTGGAAGCTCCACACCTCCAGCCAGTAGAAGCCCCACACCTCCAGCCAGTACAAGCCCCACACCTCCAGCCAGTAGAAGCCCCACACCTCCAGCCAGTAGAAGCCCCACACCTCCAGCCAGTAGAAGCCACACACCTCCAGCCAGTAGAAGCTCCACACCTCCAGCCAGTAGAAGCCCCACACCTCCAGCCAGTAGAAGCCCCACACCTCCAGCCAGTAGAAGCCCCACACCTCCAGCCTGTAGAGGCCCCACACCTCCAGCCAGTAGAAGCCCCACACCTCCAGCCAGTAGAAGCCCCACACCTCCAGCCAGTAGAAGCTCCACACCTCCAGCCTGTAGAGGCCCCACACCTCCAGCCAGTAGAAGCTCCACACCTCCAGCCAGTAGAAGCCCCACACCTCCAGCCAGTAGAAGCCCCACACCTCCAGCCTGTAGAAGCTCCACACCTCCAGCCAGTAGAAGCCCCACACTTCCAACCAGTAGAAGCCCCACAGCTCCAGCCAGTAGAAGCTCCACACCTCCAGCCAGTAGAAGCCCCACACCTCCAGCCAGTAGAAGCTCCACACCTCCAGCCAGTAGAAGCTCCACACCTCCAGCCAGTAGAAGCCCCACACCTCCAGCCAGTAGAGCCCCACTCCTCCAGCCTGTAAAGCCCCACTCACGAACAGATAAAACATTTAATCTGCATTAAAATGAGTTAACTAAAGAAAAACTAAGGTGATTAAGTAAAAAAAAAAAACGTGGTGAAGAAAGGACGGATGTTGCCTCTTGAAGGAGACGTCAATGTGATGAAAAGACTTAGAATTTGTTTGCAAGTTATCTGAGAAAATGTATGTTAAGCCAGTATTATTGCTTTACCATTGTCATACATTAACTTTGCTTTATGTTCAGGAAACGGTGATAACAATTGTCAGATATTTTACTTTTTTTTTTTCCCCCTGCAGGGTTGGGAAGTCAGATGTACGACTTTGGCAGGTTCTGGTCCAAGTGCCTCCACTGGGAAGTAACACTGAGGCTTGTCACTCCATTTACTTTAAGATGACAACCATTTTGACAATTTATCACAGGTTTACTGCACAAGCACTGCATGCTGCACCCAAAACACTCACACACAGCCTTATGCACCCTTTTATATAAGATTTATGCCACTGCGGTTGGAAATTACTCTTTTAACTGCTATGAATTCATCTCACCTTCCTTTCACCTTCACCTGAAATATCGTTGAATTTTCTTCCCCCTTTTACTTCAGAGGACAATTACTGAGTGTGCCACTTTCTTTATTTTTTTTTAACATTTACTTTATGCAAAATACACGGCCTGATACTAAGCAGAATTAATCCGCAACGCAGTTAATCATTGCGGCTGATATTCACTTTTAAAAAAAGCACTATATATTTTTAGACTTTAAGCCATTTTAATCTCTTCAGCTGGACCTGCTTGAGCACTCACCCTCGTCCCACACAGTATTTACCCAGAGTTCATAGCGCTGCACTGTGCTGGTAAACAGCTAACTGCAAGCCAAGAGACAAAGTTCAGTAGCCTGCTCAACTGTGAAATAGACTTCAAATTGCATGTAGTTACTGCATAATGAGCCCAATGCATTATATACAAGACCCCCCCATAATACTGATTTAATTAAAGTTTTAATTATCAAATCTCCATAGGGTGTTAGTGTGCAAAGAAGGATTGAGTGTTTATTCCAGACAGTCTAAAACTTTGTTCAATTCCTTTTTTCTTTTTTTTTTTTTTACAAGCATTCAAGCTCATAAAAAAACAATAATCTCAAAACATCTTTTTTACATTTAATTGCTGCCACTGCTTTAGAATTTTATGGAACATCATGAAAATGTAAAAGCGACACAGTTGCAGATCGCACATTAGTTCTTCTCTGCAGGGCAACAAGACGGAAAAAAAGCAGTGAAACCATCAGTGTGACGTGTGGAGCGTGCTCCCCATGCCACGCCTTCCTTTACTCACAGACATTCAGTCAGTGGGACCAGCAGTTACCAGCTAAAATAAGAGTTGACAGGCGTCTCAGCATCCACCGGAGCTCCATCCTCCTTCTGGAAAACTTGTATATTTCAAAGCATTTACATGGATGATGTGGAGAAGCCATTTTGAACTGTAGTCATGGGGGTTCATCAAGTGTTGGTGACCTTCTGATCACTTGAACATTGAATGAGTGTCAAAAGTAATAGTTATTGTGTCCAGAGAACCACTAGTTGAATATAAACTTGTGTGTGTGTGTGTGTGTGTGTGTGTGTGTGTGTGTGTGTGTGTGTGTGTGTGTGTGTGTGTGTATGTCCTTGAAAGTGTGGTGGGAGAAAGTGATGATGGAGAGAAGTTGATGCTCTATGACTTTCATGTCACGGTCCCACCTACACACACACACACACACACACACACACACACACACACACACACACACACACATGCAAACCTTGCCTGTTAAAATACTCCAAAACAATCATATCTTATGAAAGGTCACTGAACAAGCAGTATAAAACCATCATGGTTGGCTGATATCAATATTCCCCAGCCTGAGGCAAATACAGTGCCCTCTGGGTTAAAGAGATACAATTAATAATTAAATGCCAACAAATATGTTGGTTTTGCAGTCAATTCTCATTTAGAATGAATTTGATTTTCTATTCACCTATTGACTCTCACACACCAGCAAAAGCAAAGTGATAAATTTAGCTCGTTGCATTTGAATGTGTTTAAATGCTTCTGAGAAGAATCACTGAGAGATCTGAGGTGTTCATCTTCCACCCCATCGCGGTGTGGGTAATGAAATCCATTAATTAACTGCATCCCATCTCCTTTTTTGTTGTTTTTGACCTCTAGTTCCTCTTTTCTGATCTCATTATGTTAAGTTCACATGTAGTATGACAGGCAGTGGATGAAACTCCCATTGGATGTCATTTCTAAAGAATGAGAAATGCTGTTAATGGTTAAATCCTTCAGAATATACGAGCTCCAGTTTCATCAGACTTGCCTCCAAAGCTGATCACTACAAAAGCAGACTAATTAGGGTTATGTCAAACTCATTTTAGGGATTTTTGGTGGATTAGGTTTGGGACTTACTAGCTTTGTATACTTGAAAAAAAGATTGTGTATGACGAGAACACAGTTTTATTCATGAAGTGACAAAGAATCTGGCCTCTGGACTTCCACCCAAATACAGATGCAGAAGCAAAACAATGCTTGTTGTTTGAGGTTCGGTGCCCTGGCTTCTTTTCTGTCAGGGTCCTCAGGGGCTGGCTCTAATCAGTGTGCACATTAATCCACCCCTGACTAACCTGTGTGGACCCCAACGCTAGTTAATGGCCTTGTGACATGTATCAGTATGTTGGCATGCACAGCTAAGTCGAGCTGACGGTTACAGCTCGTCTAGGCTGTTTAATTGGACTACCGTCCTTGTCCCAGTGTACGAACACCAGAAGAGGATCAGTTTGTAGACGGGTGTATGTTCCTCTCCACGAAGGCAGGTGGGGACTTGCTTGTTTCAGCAAGTTACTGTCACACCTTCTTCCTCTTGACTCACATGACAAACTAGTTGGCAAGCGGCGAACAAGTTGCATGTCAAGCGGTGAGATCATGGAATACATCTTGGCTGAAGCAATCACCATGGTGACACCACCGCCGCCTTGTTTTCTTCCTTTCTAATCTTGTTTTACTCCCTGTCTTTCTGCCACGTACGGGAATGTAGGGCAAGTGCAGGGCCAGTTCAACTAAGGTTTACTGTGTACATTGAAAAAACAGATTGATTCCCAACTGCATTATCTGAGTGTGTCAGTCCAAATTCTAGAAGATTGATTTAGGGCAGTTTCAGTTGGCCTAAGATGTTTACATGTATTTTGATGAGTCCAGTTTTAGTCCGTTTTAAACGAACAGTCCGGCTTTTCCTAACATCAAGTGAACATACCGAGTCTGTCAGCTCAGACCCTCAAATTCTGCCCTGCACGTCCTTCAGTCGAGTCAAACACATACCTTCATACATAGTTCTTCCATCTGTAAATACAATAATCTATTTGTATTTCTACATATAACCTACTTCTCTCAAACACTCCTGAATAGGACTAAGGTGCTTATTTGCTCTGAAAGTACGATTGAGATTAAGCCAGTGATTAAGAAGATTAAGACTCCAGGAGGCACCAGCAATGCACATACGAAAATGTGACTTTAATTGCATCAGCGATTGTTGAGGAAACAAGTAACAGACAGACAGACAGGCATCGGGATCCTTAAGAGTCTGGACCCTCAGACTCCAGAGTTGGAACTTGACACTGCACTTCCTCCAGGGACCAACGATGCACATGCCGAGAGTTTTTAAGATATTCAAGTCACAACCTTTCAGAGATACACAGAAGAGAGATTTTTATGCTTTCATAGATAGATGTCTCTGTGTTTTATGTCTGGCAACTTCTCTCTGCTGTAGACCAATGAGGCCCCTGAGGAACAAAAATTACAATTCAGGCGTATCACTCAAAAACAAGTAATTCCAATTTAATTGCAGTGCTGGAATGTTTGTCATTTGGTGATTCCAGCTAATCTCTAGTTGATTTATCTCTGGCTACTACTGTTCTTGGAGCTAGTCCCCGAGGAAATGCTATCAAGAGACTTACCTTCATAAGAATATAAATTAGAGAGAGTGCAGCTTTCTTCTCTTCTTACATTTTCTTAAACAAATGCACAATATGGCATCCCATTTGTGACTGACATGAATCCCTGTGCTTTTGTAGTTTAACCAAATTATGAATTCACGTGTTGCTTTGGGTTCCATGGCTGCTGTGCTGAGGCTTTCTTCACAATAAAAGGTAACAACAGTAATGATTTGCCTCTCTGTGTGTTTTTAAAAAGCCCCTGGTGAGCACTGAAGATGAAGTAAGTTTCAGTCAGAACATCCATAAACGAGTGTTCTGCCTTCGCCGCGAGAAATCAATTACTTATGCTCCAGGACAAATTTAATGTATCACTGGGAAGTGTTGTAAGTCTTTCAGCTTATGCTCTGTGGTGATTAATTAAAGCTGTGGAGGAGCTGATGGGTGAGCAGTTCAGCAGTTATCAAACCTGCACATGCACATGTATTTCATCTATGCAATGATATTTCTGCATGAAATCATCTCATGCCAGTGTAATTGACTTTTGAACCATGTTTTTTTTGTTTGTTTGTTTGTTTTGGGACAAGCGGGTTTCACCTTCTTGGATGAAGCGTAGAGTTGGTAAATCTGCCTTCAGCGACTACGCTCCTTGAGGTATCCTGCGGGAAACGCGGGGGTGCCGTCGCTGCTGCTGCGAGCCATATGGTCCCTCTACATGCATAATGAGTGCAGTTCACATTATTTTGGCATCGAATTCAAAGTGAATCCTGGATTCAGAAAAGATTCTGTGATATTTGGAATGTTTTTAATATTTGAAGGGTATGCTGTCTTTCTGTAGATGATGATGATGTCATAGTCTTGATTTGGCTGTTTTTTTTTAATTATGTGGACTTAACCTTGACCTTCTGTTAAACTCTTGCATTAAAGCTCATCAGTTACCGACCACTTTTGGAATGACTGCATTTCTGAAGTAAATTTAACTCTTTTTTTCCCCCCACAGATGCATCATCTTTATATACAGTATGGAGTTTTAAACCTGTAAGCCATCATGTGAACAAATAAATTGTGACCATGACCACCATCTTTTGTCAAAATGTCTTTTAATTTGGTGCCACAAGATGACAGGAAAGCACAAAATAGGAAAAGGTAGAAGACTGTGCGCTTCATTATCTTAAGAGCGAAGGAGATACACAAACATTGCAAACAAACTTTTGATCAAACGTTGTTTATTAAAAGGCTTGTTTTACGTGAGCGAGGCCTGTACGATTACACTCACTGAAGGACCTTAGAATGTCCAACTTGCTCAGAAAGTCCCCCTGTATATCTTAGGAGAGCAAGGCACGCAGGTTTTCAATGCTAGGCACCGCAGCTGATGTCTGCTGACCGTGGAACATGAGAAATGTCTTGTTCTGGTCTGTGCAAATGCCTGTTGGCTCAGAAACACCATCACCATCCACAGGAAAGATGTGCAACTTCCATCTCTTTCAGGCTCTTGTTTCCTCTTCAAATCATATAAATCTTTTGTCAATAACTTAAAAAACAAACAAACAAACCGGGAGATCAAACCAGTTTTCAAGAATTTCCACCCAGGGATCAATAAAGCATCTGGGATGCTGATATATTATCATTGTTATTCCAAGATCAACTTCATAAATTAATTTTGATCAGAGTACTGATATTCACATCTGAATGCTTTACACCTTCCTTAGAAGTACTCTCTTAGTAAACATCTCTGCAATGGATTTATACTGAATAAAATATCATCACAAAATTTTTGGAGAAGCACTGAGATTACAATATCCACACTCCATTTTCAGAGAGCAAAATTGTGTTCTGCAGCCAGGTTCCTCTCAAACAGTCACGGGACTTGTGAAACTAAAAATGCTATGCTTAAAGTGACGAGTTTAGTAAATATTTCCATGGTAACACTGTGCTACACCAATCTGACACCTTGCTGACACACTTTTGGGTAGGGTCGTAATTCCACTATGAGATCGTTAAAATCCTGTTTTACTGAAAACAAAGTTGATCCCCTATAAACTTCAGGCTTCTACAAGCTTCTACCAGCTATTGCTCATTGTTTTCTCTATATCTTATCAGTTCCTGTTTTATTTTGAAAATTACCTCCTTCTTGTGTCTCTTTGCTGCTCCTCCCTCCTTTGTCTCTTTTCCCGCCTTTTTCAGGTGATTCACCTGAGTGGCTCAGATGCCAAGATGGCTGGCAAGTCAGCACTTGCATTGTGGGAGTACCGGCATTTCTCTGACCTTGTGGGTGAACAGGGACAAGAGCATCTCACAGGGTGATCATAAGGATCTGCACTGCGTTCTACCGAGGCCCACCGAGGGGCACAACCTACTGTCACTGCAGACTTTGATTCAGCTAAAGCTGCCGCTCTGTGGGAATGATGGTTGCGCTATGTAAAAGATGTTCCCAACATCAGTGTAAGGAAAGATGCCACCCTGACGCTAACATCTTCAACAAGCATCTGCTGACGATGCACATGCAGAGGAAAAGGGGTCAGAAACAGGAGGTAAGCGTTTCTGACCTATTTAACGCTCGTTCACTCCGAAGTAACACAAACAAACTCTACGTTAATCATATTTGACCAAGCAAGCATGTTTTGTCACACTGAATTTTAACGGTACAGGAACGAGTCCCAAAACCTGAACGAGTCCCAAAACCTGATTATCCCAAAGATAAGTTAGCACGGTTGAAGCTCAGCCTTCCTCGTCTCAAAGTCAGTGAATTTTAAATACAAGAAATAAGGGCGCTGGTTCACCCCAGGTTAAGATATTTTAAAGTTTTGTTAGACGCTTTAAAAAAATGTTATTATTTTGCACACTTTGTGAGTTTTGAGGCATTTGTGTCATAAAAATGGCAGTTGCTGACAAGTGGCTGAAAAAAGCAGACAGATGTTTGTTGTTGCGGTTGAAGTCATGTATCCGTGGTGTCGCTTCATTTATAGCTAAACGTTAGCTTAGCACTCCTAATGATGGCATTTGGGCTTTGAAAATCATAAAAGTGGTGTGAATTTGTGCAACAATTTTGCTCAACTTTTTTTTTGTTTTTTTGCCACATTTTATGCAGTGATTAAAATCCCAGCAGTTTGCAGCAGAGGGAGCCCATGATTCGATGCTAACATCCAAGTTAGCCAGCAAAAATAAATCATGTCTGCATCATTGTATTGGGGTTTCTGAAGATTTTTACTGTGAGTTTAGATTGAATGACGTTCAAAATCAATATGAGATTAATAGGTAAACATTTTTACTGTTCTTGACTGCGGCTGCTCTGTTGATGATGAGGTGGAGGTGAACGGAGCATCTCCGTGTTGGCTGACGCTCCAAGAATCCACGTCTTCACATCAGTTGTACACATCCAGATGCCATTATCAGATACAGCTGTTACCGAGAGTCTGCCATGAAAGAAATGCAACCATCTGCTGGTTATATTTAGGCTATGTGATTGTTTGGAAAAAAATTTGATGAGAGCTTTGCCCTCCAGCGATGAAAGCTATCCGCTGCTTTCCCCTGAATTAGAGTGCACCGCCGCCCCCATGATTATTTGTGTTAACCTCAGTCTGTGGTGCTGCTGATGCCAGCGAGGGTAAACAGAAGTTGAGGAGGAAGGATGTCTCTCAACTCGTAGGCTTTCTAACGAGAGCTGTCAGTTTCGTCCTGTGCTGTTGAAAAATGAATTTAAAACAAAAAGTGCTGGGTGTGGGGCAGCATGGGCTCTCAGCAGGAGTTAATAGGAGAGAAAAAAACAGGTAAACTAGGTGTCCATCTGTCATTTGTCCTAAGGGTGGTTTTATCATTGTTTATATCCCAGGACAGATGCAATATCCCGTCTTTATTGCCAGAAACAACATAATGTCTCTTCATCAAATGTTTGCATACTTCTGTGGTTTTGGCTAACACACACACACACACACACACACACACACACAAAAGACAACTGGCTTTAGAATCTGGGATGAACAAGTGTGTGAAATACAACCTTAATTAAGTCTGATCCTCTTCTTCTTCTTCTTTTTTTAAACACTGTTGACAATATGGATGTGTGTCTGACCATAAAGCTCCACCAGCATCTAATCCTCCAGACCAATTTGTTCCTGCCCCTCCTGTTTTTTTGTTGACTCTGTCTGCTGTGTTTTTAATCCTGCTATTAAGTGTTCAGTGGGTTTAATGGCATCTGCTTCATTAACTGGAGTAACATAATTGAAGACTTGACTGACAAACTAGACGTCGCCGTAAGACTCACTGCAAATACAAGTACGGTCCAGGGAGGAGTTTGTGATGCAGAATGTATTTTATCTGGCCATCTCGTAATCGAATGGTGGCTGGTTCGATCCTCACTTCCCTCGGTGACCATGCTTAAGTGCCCTTAAATAAGATGCTTAACCCCTAATTGCTCCTGATGAGTAGGTTGGCACCTTGCATAGCAGTCTCCACCATCCGTGTGTGTGTGTGTGTGTGTGTGTGTGTGTGTGTGTGTGTGTAAATGGGTGAATGAGATGACACTGTAAAGTGCTTTGAGTTCTGCTAAGGTAAAAGGCGGTGTGCAAAAATGAGTCCTTAGCCATCCATTCATCCATTTTCTATACGTCTTGTCCATTAAGGGTTGCGGAGGGGCTGGAGCCTATCCCAACTAACATTGGGTGAGAGGCGGGGTTCACCCTGGACGGGTCACCAGTCTGTCACAGGGCCATCAGGATCAATTAGGGGTTCAGTATCTTGCTCAAGGACACTTGGACATGGTCACTGGGGAAGTGAGGATCCAACCAGCGACTCTTCAGTTGCTAAACGGCCTCTCTGGAGTCCATTAAATTCAGAAATCACATCCAAACCCAGGAGTTTGCATGGTGTTGTTTAATGGTCATTCATGCTCCTTTAATAGCATCCATTCTTTTTCAGCACTTTCTTTTTAAATATGCATAACCCAGAATATGTCCCTTATTTTTCTTTGACATCCAGTGACCTTAAAATGAAACTCTTAGACTGCAGCTGTCAAAGATGGTACAGAAATGTCAGAGGTGCTGGCGAGGTGCACTGGTCCTCTGGAGCAGGATCATCTGCATTGTTTATCTTGAGCACAGGGTTGGTGGAGAGGCACAAATTAAAGCAGCATGTAGTATGAGATGTGAAAAGAGACCAAAATAAAAGGCTGAATTGGATTTTTTGGGCCTAAGTGACATGACGTTTTCTTTGAAACATTTGGTTGCTGTTTTGCAGAATGCTTTGCGTAAACGTTTGTACATAATGGCACAAATGTCACAAGTGATAATTGTGCCAATGCACATGTAGCTCAGCGTCACCCATCAAGTGTATTCGGCTCAGATGCTCTCAAATATTTGTCTTTAGCTTGAGAAAAGGGTGCTTCCTCTGCCTGGAGCTCATGTTTTTGTGCTGTTTGTCAGGCTGTCAGCAGGATTACACCAAAACTATGAGGCTGACCACGTAGGTTTGGAATAGATGTGTAGAAACAGGAAAATTGCCATTTATTTTTGTTTCAAAACATTGAGTTTGGTTGAGCTCTTAATGGCAGACATCTACACCTTCAGTGTGCTTTTTGGTGTGAAACAAAGCAAACCAACTTATATCAAAAGGGTGTCGTGTCCTTTTTTTTTAAATAGAAGCCTTACTGGTAACAAAAGACTTGCACAGCTGAGCTTCTGGTGCTTGATGATTGGTAATTTTTGTTTTTGTTTTGCAGCATTTGACATTCTAGAAATGGTGATGGAGGTGATTTACCGAAGCTCAACAGCAGGCGCATGAATTCCTAACATCTGCTTCAGCTCAACTCTGAACATGATCCAAATACACTGAAAAGATGGAGAAAGTTGTTTTCCTTTAACGTCCTACGATCTGAGCCTTTTGAATCCAGAATACAGGTGAGTTGTCCATTAATAATGACGCAGGCTGCCGTGTTACGGCCTTACACGCCACGGGGCGCTCAGTGGTTAACCCACATCATGAACACCTTCCAGCGGTCTGTTGGCATGTTCCTCGTGTCTCCTCAGGAATCTCTACAGGTGCTCTGGTCTCCTCCTCTGGTTTTCTCTACCGGAAGCAGAAGAGGGGTTTTGCTTGTTTCTATGTTGGATTTGCAGTTGACACCTCTTGTCCACTGTTTACTAGAAGAGGTTTCAACCGCCCTGCCATGATTCCTGAATAAGAATGACATTTCACTGAACTGTTAAACTCTGCAAAGGTTATTTATTTGTTATTTATTTATTTACTGATCTGTTGAAGTCAACCTGTTTCAACCCTACAGCCACTGGTTGCTTGATGATATCAAAACATGCTCATATTACCATGATGTCACTTATCCTGCCATATTGTTTGTGTTAGATGATCAGTAAACCCCTTATTGATGACAGAAAGAAAACACAGTTCGTTAAAAACAAATCTAATGGACACATCATACTGTATCTCATCTGCCCTCTAAACTGCTGCTTTCTCTCTCTCAAGAAGCCTCACTGGAAGCAGCCGACATTCAAATACAGCATTTTCGAATTCCTGTCTATTCAATGTCAAAGCTTCAAGTTTTTTGAAGGTTTTGGTCTGGAGCATCACAATCACCAGTGCCATCTAGATACGGTTCTCTGTCAAGGCAAAGAACCTGTTGTGACCGGAGGCTATTATCTGTGAAAGCAGCGTACCAGAAATGTCACCTGAACCCGTTTTTAGCAAAGAAGAAACAAATAAAAAAGGTACATGTTCACTTTATTGCACGGGGTAGAGAAGCACGCCGTTAAGTCATTACACACTTCTCCTTGTGCCTGTTAAACTCTCCCACACTCACATTTGCAGCTTAACCAGCTGATTATTATCTCGATCCACAGAAATGCTGTGCTTGGTTCTTTCTGACTGTAAACAGGATTGCGCAGAAATTATGCAGCAGAATTTCATCAATGATTTTTAACTCTTTACACGCAGCCAAGCCTCTAAAATGAGCTGATCCATAATATTGAATTGTTCCACCAACCAGATTAATAACCAAGAGGGACCGTGTGTTTTTGGTTATGTTTTTCATTCAAATGTCAAGCATAATTGCACTATACAAAGTTATTTTTATTTATTCTTTTAACATGCAGTCTGAGTGGCTGATCACTTTGGGATACAAGTTTGCGCATTAGTTTTTCGGGAAGTGTGAAAACACCAGAATACTGTCATGGCAGCTTTGGTAACAATGCCCGGCTCCCTCTCCGACACGTACAACATGAACATCATCCTTCAGGCTGCTATCAATCACAAATACCCACTTTATATCAGGAATATATGCGTGTCCTACTTCTATGCTCTTGGGAGTCCTGTTCTTATTAGCAATGAATAAGTAAGTGCTACATTTTGCATTTTTAATGATGTGACACAGAGTCCTCGCTTTGGAAATCATTCATTCCTCGTCACGCAACTGTTTTCATCTATCATTTGTTGGAACAGTGAGGTCCAAAACTTTGTGCAAAAAGTAAAGGTTCCCTAAAGCCCTGATTGAGCTCAGATGACAAATCCTTACGCTCATGCTAGTTAGCCACCTAGCTAACATCAACTAGCACTTTTCCACATGGGATCTTCTTGTCGTTGGAGTTGTGAATGAAGGTGGGTGATTTTGAAGAGTTCTACCCGCGCGAGCTTTGGTAACATCTCTTCAGGCCAGCCTGGAATATACTGTAGATTTTGCAACATAGACTCGGGTTCTTGGGTTTATTTGAAAAGGGAGCCAGCTTTTAGAGAGACCCTACCCAAGGTTGCACTGCGGCAGCCATCGGCATCAAGACGCCCATGGAGAGAAGTACTTCATTACAGTGTAGCTTTGTAGCATTCCGATTTTTCCTGACTTGTTGCTGTCTTCTCGGCTGCAAAACGGAGATAGACACCACCTTCTGAGTTTGAGTTGAGACAACGGATTAAAGAGTCGGTGTCGCGAGTGAGGAATCTTCTTCCTGTGGTTTGTAGTTTAATGGGGGTTGGTAACTGAGTTTGGGTTTTGGCTTTATTACGGCCATCTTCTGAATTGGGTGAGTCTAATTTTACAGCTTAAATCACACCAACTGGTTGCATAGTAACGTCCCACAATGCCTGCTGGCCTCTGTAACCCACCATGGTTGTCAAACCCGGGGAGTCTCCCAGGCTGCTGGACCGCTCAGTGAAGGTGTGGTCAATGTGCTGCGCTCTGATAACAACTGGCATTCTTACATGATAAAGTTTGGAAACCTGTCACACCAATGACAAGCCTTCAGCGGTGAATGGTGAGTGATGTTTTTGCTGCAAAGTGCAGACGCCTGCGTTGCGTTTGAAGGGAACAGAAACGGCTGTCTACAGCTTTTTTTCTCTCTAAGTGGTGGCACTGAGCACTGGAACGTTGCAGTGACACGAGAGCTTCTTGTTACCCTCAGTGATTCTGCCTCAGCTTCGATAGAACGTTACTTAACAAATGTAGCCCCCCCAAAAAAGCCAGTTTAGCCTCATAAATATTTGGAAATAAAATTTTTTGAATGCTTGAATTGTTTTTAATTGTACATTTACATTTCATTCGTAACTACATTTATTCAATTAATTTTCTGCAGCCTGGGCTTTTTTATGGCGTAGTGTAATTGAATGGAAAGTAAGAATGCCCGACCATATCTTTTTATTTGCGTCCTTGTGAGTTTTCACTTGAAGAGGGCATTTGAGGTGCTGAAATAATGACCCCAAGACTCCATCCCAGTGAAAGGATCCTCAAATCACTTCTGATCATACCAGAGCAGCACAGGCCTTTGTTGGATTTAGCGGATAATCAACTGTGTCAGCTACAGGAGAGGTTTAGATGGGAGATTATTCTTTCTTCAGTGGGAAATTCTAATGAATGTGTCCACCTCCCAGCCTATTTAGTTAGTTCAATGAGAACAGAATCAATTCTCATTTGATTTGTTGCCAAAAGTGTAGCCTGCGGCTATTTCTTGGCAAAAGGCAATATGCATATTTGGAATGCGCGATGAACGATTGATTATGTAAAATGAAAGACGATGCTCCTCCCTGTGACGGACTGGTGACCCATCCAGGGTTAACCCTGCCTCACGGAAGGATGGACGATGCTTCATGAAAGCGAGCTATAAGGTTGCTATAGTTATACAGCAGACTGAGAAAATGATGTTGATAGGTATTCTTGCACAGTTTTAAGTGGGTGCACTGAAACCCCAGGGCTTCTGTAGTGGCTGTACTGCACAGTCCCGTGTATCACAAAGACTACACCCCAGTGTATATCTGAAAGAGCCTCCTGACATTTGAGGGACAGCAACTGGAACCTAATAGACTCACACAACATGGACCAAGAGGAGAAAGCGGGTATGACATGATCCTCGCTTCAGAGGGACCAGTTTCCAAGTGCTCGGTTGAGACATGTCTCACGAAACCAATAATAATTCAATTTTGTCTACCGTTTGTATCTGTGAAGTACAATTTGAGGACACGAATGATGGATGCACAAACTGAATGATTGCCCATTCATGAAATGTTCTTACACGCTCTAGGATGTCTTAGCCCTCAATTTAGTCTTACAGAAAGCAAGTAAGAAGTTACAACGACAAACCTGAGTTTGCCTCCTGGAAGACTTCACTGAGAGCTAAAAAAAAAAAAAGACTTGGTGTGGAAAAACAATTTCCCCCGAGAATATTTTCATGGAAAAGGCCGAGTGTCAGTCACACTGTCGCAATCGTGGATTTTATTTCTAAACCTCAAGCAGGAGAACTCTCAAAGTTCAGATGAGGAAACATAATTAACCCTCATCACCATTGTTGCGAAGATCTTGCTCAACCTCTTACAAGTTCTCCTTTCACATTGCATAAGTGACTCTACTTATTGTTGCATGCAGCGTTGCCTCCCCAGCCTTAACACATGCAGGAAGTGATGTCATATCAATTAAAGCCAGTCTTATCACTAATATGAATCTTTCAGTGCTGTGAGACAAGCCAATGATTTATTTATGTGGGCTGACTCAGGCACTGCACAGGATTTAATCCTCTCTGACTGGCAAAATGAAAACTGCTTAGAGTTGCTTACACCTGCGGATCACACACACACACACACACACACACACACACACATACGCGTGCGTGCGCAGGTAAAATGTAATCACACTTTTCATTTTCAACTCAAACCAGCTCCACAAGGCTTAAGTCCCTACTGGACCACAGCATTTAATTTCACTCAATTACCGTGTAGTCAAGCATGTAAGAATATGCCTTTGCCGATCCGTCACTGACCTTGACTCATTTTTCAGTCCTTGCCATAGAAAAATCAAGATTTAAAAAAAAATATATAAAATCTTGTGTTATCCAAATGCTGCTGACAGGAGTCACTGCTGGTGAGCCACTCATGTACATGGCCTATAAAAAGTACTCACCCCTTTTTAAAGTTTCCCACTTTTTGTTTTGTTTTTAAAAATCGAATCATAATGAATAAAATGTGTCCTTTTTGACAAAAAATAAGACAAAAAGAACTTCTTTAAAGCCAAAGAGACAACAGATTTATATAAAGGAATGTCAACGAATTAAAAATTGATCTTGTAAAATGTGTGACTGTATAAATATTCACCCCCTTCAAGTCGGTATTTAGTAGATGCACCTTTGACTGTCGTCACAGCGCTGAGCCGGAGCGCAAAACTGTTCAAACTCTGCCAGGTAACACAGAGATCAGGTGTCAACAGCTGTTTTCAAGTCCAGCCACAAATTGTCTACTAGGTTGTGGTCTGGGCTTTGACTCTGTCACTCCGGAACATTCACCTTGTTGTCCCTACTCCATTTGTGTAGCTTTCGCAGTCAGCTTTGGGTCTTTGTCTTGCTGGAAAATAAATCTCCCAAGTTGCAGTTCTCTGAATCAGATTGCCCACCAGGGCTGCCATATATTTTGCTGCATTCATCTTACAGTCTACCTCTACAAGCCTTCCTGGGCCTGCTGCTGAGTAGAAGCATCCCCACAGCATCGTGCTGCCGCCACCAGGCTTCACACTGGGCATGGTGGGTTTGTAGTGACTCGCTGTGTTTGATGTCCACCAAACTCCGTGGCCAAAAAGTTCCATTTTGGTCTCATCAGACCTAAGAAACTACTTGTTGACCTTGGAGTCTCCCGCATGCCTTTGGGCAAACTCTAATCAAGATGGCATTCCCTTTGCCACCCTCCCAAGAAGGTCTGCCTGGTGAAGAACCTTGGCACCAGCTGTTGCATGCAGAGTCTCTGTCACCTCACCTGCTAAAGCTTGGCGGCCTCTCACAAGTCTCCTCCTGCCACGATCATGCAGGTCGTGAGGACGGTAGGCAGAGTTACGCTCGTGTCGTACTCCCTCCATTTCTCCATGGTGAATCAAACTAAACTCTAGGGGATTTTCAATGACTTGGAAAGGTTTTTGTAACCATCCACTTTTCAACATTTTCTCTGAGTTGCTTGGAGTGTTCATTTGTCTTCATGGTGTAATTGTAGACAGGAACTCTGATTCAGTAGCGACTGGACCTGCCAGACACACGTGTTTTTACAGCACATTCAACTGAGACGTGTTCACTCCACTCTTTGTCGACAGTCGTCATGAGCTGGGACTGTGTGAGCACTCGAAGTGGCGTAATGATCGGCAGCCTGTACAATGTGAGCGCGTGAATTTTGAGCTTTGGTTTTACATCTCAGATGAATCCCTCTCACATTGCTGACTTGGAACTAAATCACGAATTAAAACCGCACAGCCCACGCTCAACTTTAGTTCTGACAAATTTGACGACTCTCACGATCAACTTGCTGAGCGATACTTTATCTCCGTCGCCACGGCGGAGCCGTTTCGTCTATTACCAGGTATCCGTTTCTTCTTATCCCAGGAAATATCTCACTGCAATGTAATAATACGCAGGCTTGGAACCCTTCCATGCAACAAAGTATTTCTTTGTCCACTTACTGTTTCTGGCATCTATTTATGCAAATGTGTTTACTGCCAGCAAGCGGACAGCAGGAGTTGGCTGTTTCAGCCAGCCAAAACACAGCACGGGGTCATACTGCAGGACACAACTAAACAGTCAAGACAAATACAGTTGGGTGTCAAATTAAAAGTATATAGAAGAATGTATCTTAATAAGGGTTTTGGCTTTAAGAACGGCTTCAGGTGTTTGTCTCAGTTTTTGTTTTGATTATGTAGGGACATGCTGTCCAAAATGTTGTCATGTTGCATATAAAGTGAACGTGTTTGTCCTGTTTATTCGGTCTGCGGGATAAATGGCGCTTTGGGAAAAAAAAAAAAAAGCATTGCATGCTGTCTTTTGAAAATAGTTCGTAATGGATGAAATATTTCTCTCCTCTCTCTTCATGAGAAATGTTTAGAACAACTGCGAGCCATATGCTGCAGGTGCTTGTTCTGTGTGTTTCTCTGTTTGACATGACATTATTTCCTATGCATTCTCTGAGGCTTCTGCTACACGTATTTCTGTTTTTAGCCTGCCAGTCAACCAAGTGCCCCACACACTGAATTAACTTCACCTATTGATTAACAGCTAGCCAGCTCTTCTTGCATTGTTATATTTCTCCTCCTAAAAACAGACGGACGACAGGCAAACTGCAACCCGGCGTTCATCTGTCACTTATCTGAGCTGATGTCGGTCATCTCTCTCTCTCTCTCTCTCCGACTGCACTTCTAGCCGTCTCCTCTCTGTTCCCTGAATATTTTAGGTTTAATGTGCAGGCTTTATAGCAAGAGTGGGACTTGGTTTTGTGTTTGAACTTGGGATGCCTGCTCCCATATTGTCTCAAGTGCACAAAGAGTATTTGCATGAACGCACCGGCGAACCTGAAATTGTTAATTTCGTTTTCCACATTTTCTCTGCCTGTGAAATGTGTGTCCGTTGTGGTAGTTTACCGAGCGGTAAAGAAAAGATTACGCTGCGTAACATTGGTCATTAAATACTGTACACCTAAAGAAAAGCAGTTCTGAAAAGCGGGGAAAGGAAACAAAAGCAAGAGTCTTGAAACAAGAGAGATGGAGGGGGGGGGGCTAGAGAGAATGGTAGAGGGTTTGAAGAGGCAAATACCCTCAGTTGGTATCAGGGGGTGGGAGGATACACAATAAAGAGAATAATTCCCCAGCAGCTATGGGAGAAAGTAAAAACAAAAAAGAGAGAAAAATACAGAGAAATAGAGGCTATATCCAGCCGAGTGTTTAAGTAGAGAAGAGAGGGGGGGAGCAGGGTGAGAATAAGTATCACTGTGTCTTGCTGCATCGTCTTTTCTCTGCTGTGTGGGTGTGAACAGAGGCAGAGGAAGAGACAGAGGTTGTCTATGGTGTGTGATTGGGGGTGGGGGGGGGGGTGGTCAGGATTAATTTTGTGTCACTGTGTGATGAGCCCATGTTCCTACTGCAAAATAACAGAATCTCTTTCCACAGATAAGCATTTGGATGTTCATATGCATATGCTTATTATGAACCTCAGAGGTTTCCAACGACCGAATCATTGAAATACACACCAAACAAGAAGCTTATGTCTAAATTTAGTGTATTAAAGTGATACTTCACCCAAAAATTGTTTTTAAATCTCATGAATAGGTGTCTTGAGCTCACTAAGATGTTGTTTTTCCCTCCTACATCACTTCGTTGTGGCTCCGGAATGCAGAAAGAGCCATCCACAAAGATTAACACCACCAAAACTGCCCCAAAATGTCAGTTCACAAACTCTCAAGAGCATCATCTGGAATAATCCATGTCTTCTTTGTCCAGCCGTGTGGTCAGTTATCAACAAATATTTTAATTTAAGCTTAAAGCAAACTGGAATACCCATAGTTCGACATGAAGCTGTGCTTCTGTGGACAAGCGTGAGTGAGTAGGTATAACTGTGTACAGCAGCTGCTGGGGTTCTGTTCTACCATCAGCAAATGCTGAACCAGAGTTTTTCATACATGAAGTAAAAACTGAACTTGAAGAAAGTCTTGATTGTAACCAGCTTTAAGGGGGCACACCCCCGCCTACCCTTTACCATTCCTGGAGTGCTGTATTCTGCGTGGATGGAGGTTAAAATGATGGGGATGAGAAGAAAGGGCAGCTGTGGACCAAAGCTGCTCCTGAACCTGGCCTAGTGGTTCCTGAAGAGCAGAAGGAGTGTGGCCCCCAGCAATGCAGGGAGGGACATGTGTCTGGAGGTGTTTGCCTCTGTGGAGAATGATGCTTTGGTATTATGTTGAAGGTCAAGGAGAATCCAAAGTGTTTAAGTTCCTCAACTTCGTCTAAGTTGCCTATCGCCATCCTCCTCCACAACACTGAAACCTGTGCAGGAAAATCTCCCAAAATCCAGCTTGTTTGAATCTAGTGAGATAAAAAAAGACCTGTGTGTGAAAAGGTCACGATGAAACAGATTCATAAATATGTGATTTTCATTCAGAATGCAGCAGAAAGGGCAGTAACAGATTTGCAGGTCCAGGATACGTCCTTGGCTATTGAGGCCACCGCTGTAAAAGGCATGACCACTCACAGCTGCAGTGTTAAACCTTATCACACAGGCCCCGATGGGAATTTGGCCACCTCCAAAATCCCTTTATCCATGCTAACTGTGTCCTGTCACCTCAAGTTTGGTGATTGGGCAAAAATCGATTGTGGCCAAGGCAATATTACAGATGCTTCCCCAAAGGCACTTAAAATAAGTCTAGCTTTAGAAAGAGAAGAGGAATTGGCACTCCCAGGTCCATTGCAGGATAAGAGTCACAGTTAAGACAGCGAAGGTAGAACGTGGGGGCCACTGGTTCGGAATCTCGTGTTTCTTGTGTGTTGGCCAGGACTGCTCGCTGATTTTGCGATGTATGATTAGGGAGGAAAAAAGTGACGATTTCTTGAGATAAAGTATGAAGCTACTGAAACTGGAGCGCTAACACAATGCTGCCAGGAAATACTTGTCAGCAAACTGAGTTGAGTTACTGAACTTTATTTTGATGCAAATTTCAACATACAGGCTAGTTCTTTCTTCAAAGAAAGGAGCATGTACATTACTATTAATGTATTCAGTATTTATAACACACATGCAAATGTACACACTCCACTATCTCAGCAGTTATGCACTCTAACATGAAAATCTAACATAAATCGAGGAACTCACCTCCTCGGTTGAACTTTGCTGCAGCATCATTGCACACCATCACGACAAATTCATTCCAGGTTATGTGGAGCTGACACTCAAGAAAAAGCAGCAACGTGATGGCCAAATGCAGTAATCTCCCGTATAAATACATGTTTTTTCTTCTGTCTAAAGGGATTTCAGGACACAAAGCTATTTCATGAAAGCTTCTGCAATCTCTTTCCCAAACACTTCAGAGCAGATACCGCCTTCTGAGGAAGAAAATGGCACACAAGAAATAAGGTGATGTACATTTTCAACAGCAGAAAAATCGCTATGCTTTTGGAATTTGGAAATGCTCTGTAGTTATTGCGGCTGAACTAACAGCCAGCCTCGCAACACACAGAGTTGCATCAGCGTACGGTATAACAAAGGATTAATTGCTTACAGGACGGAGAACCTGTTAAAAGGGAAAACAAATGCCTCGGAGCATAAATCTGAAAGAAAAGTCAAAGTCGACTTCTAAAAATGAAAAGCACAATGAGAAGCTGAGCAAAGCATGCAAATGTGTTTCTCTTTTGTTGTGTACTCATAGGTCTCATTACTACCTATTAGCCCTAGTTGACATCAAACAACCTCCCTCATTATTTTAGGCAACTGCCTTAATTGAGCTGTAGCCGAGATGTTTACACAGGATTAACCATCTCTTTTTAGAATGTACCACTTGGTAATTTATCTGCTGTACCTACTGCAGATCAAACAAATGCAGTGTAATGCAGCAGCCATGCTAGAAATCCTCTCCAGAAGGATTGCAGTTGCAGTTTCGAGGCGCTCTGGTATCAGCTTTAGTGTATTTACTCAGGGTGCTTTCTCACCTACCTCGTTTGGTCTGGACTTTCGGACCTTCCAGATAGTCCAGAGCAAATTGACAGATGCGAAAGCTCCACTGGACCACGGTCCGGTCTAAGGACCGAGTCTTTGGTCCTGCCTTAGGAGGTGGTCTCGGTCCGGATTATCCTGGTCCAAAGTCCGTTGCTGTGTAATGTGAAAGCATTTTTCGGACTATCGGACCAAAAGCAGGATACACGTTATATTTAAACGTCTCGTTCCCACTGAAAAACATCAACAAAGCAAAGATGAGCCGTGATAATACTTGGGGGAGGAGGAAATTAAATATGTCATTCAGATATGGTCAGAGGATGAAATAAAAAATGAACTGGAGAAGACCGTTTTTTTCGGAGAGGATGGGGGGGGGGGGGGGGGGAGGTATGACAGAATAGCAGAGCAATGTCACCTAAAAGTGAAAAAGTTGAGGCAGGCGTACAACAAGGCGCGCGATGCCATAAGAAAGAGTGGGGCGTCTACCAACGACAAAGTGCCTCCGCGGATCCATGGTTGATGGTAACTTCTTTGCTGCGACCAAAACAAATACACCGCCAGAGCACTTCCGACGCGGTAACGTCAGACGCACGCTCATCCACAAGCCAATCAATGACAGGCGCAGACCTTGCAGTGACTGGCGTCGCTACGTAGGTAGCTCCTTTGGTCCGCTTTCATTATAGCAGTGAGAAAGCGAACTTCACTGGACTATATGAAAACAATGTAACAACAACAACAACAAAGAAGTCCGGACCTTGTACCATTAGGTGAGAAAGCACTCTAAGACTAAGCTCTAACTCACAAATGCCAGGGTCGTCGTCCTCAGTGAGGAGGCATCACATGACCAAAGGAGCACAACTCGATTGGCTGGATTTTGGATCATCGATTGCTTTTGCTTGGGTTCCTGGATGTGAATTCTGAATTTAATACCTCATATTTTGGCATCTGAATTTGGCCTATGGTTTTTGGATGTATGTCTTGTTTGAATTGTTGCTTCTGAATTTGTAAAGTCTGAAAAGTAAAGATGAGAGTGAGTAATTGAAAATTTGAAGAGAATAATTCAGAGGTAAACAATCTGAGCGCATGAATATTCACAGCTAGAAATTCAGTGGCTTTCTTAATTAAAAATCTGATGGAACAGATCTACTTCCATATTCATTTCCTTTCACTGTTTGTGGGGTTCTGGTAACTCCATTGAATTGTGCCCGTGAGTGATTTTCAGTTTAGTTGGAGTCGTTCATTAGAGGGCAGTAACATGCACTGATGGATTACATCATCAGCTGCTGAGCTCATACATTAACTGTAAAATGACCAGACAAAAGCTTTCCATCTCTGCAGACCTACAAACTTACTGTGATGCACATACATCCGGCCAAGTCTCTGGAAAATCTCAACTCATCAGCCTTAAGAACCACAAAACAAACTTTAATTCAGTTTTCTTTGTTTTGTACATTTGAAGGCCTATGCTTGAGAAAGAGGAAAGACAAGTTACAGCCATTACTAAGTTGTTGGCTCGCAGGCAGACATTAAAAGTGTGGAAAAGCTGCACAGTCAGAGCTCCAAAGCATTTATTTCAAAATCATCATTTTGACAAACTGCTTTCTCCAGGAAAAAATACAGCAATGGCCTGAGTGGCATTTACCAACTGGGACAGATGCTATAAAGTAGGGCAATCAATCCAGAAGGCCAGTCTAGGAGCAGCCTTAGTGGGCTCGAGGGTGGTGGTGGTGGGGGCCTCCAGCCCTCAATGTTTTCTCAAAAGCTAGGGTTCATAGACATTTCTACCAATAAATTTCCATGACTTTTCCACAACTGAGAATTTCCCCCTGATTTACATTCTCTGGAACACAGGCCAAATAAGAATTCAGAGGATTTAAATTGTTTTGCCCGACCAGCTGCCTTCTACTGGCACCTCGTCATACTCAGCTTGTCCAGTATGCTGGTTGAGGGGGTCTGCACCGGCCCTCTTGTACATGAGTCCTTGTGTTTTAGGCTTTTGAACCCGGTGAACCACCTTGGACTATGAGTGATAAGATAAGATAAACCTTTATTCGTCCCTCAGTGGGGAAATTGGCAGACGAAGATTGGTGACAGAGCTCACTATATGCTCTACGGGATCAGTTTTATTTTGTACAAGATGTACCTCACCAGTGACATCCTGTAATAACTCATCATCTGGCTGCTCATCTCTAATTCTTTCCTGGGCCCCTGGGTAGCGGCCTGATGGGCCCGGCCCTATCATTGAACTGGACCCAGAAGTTTTTGTACACTTTTGTTCCCTTGAATGTCAGAGGCACAAATTTTTTTGGAAAAAAGTTGCTTTTTTTTCCTTTAACTTCCTTTGTGGTAAATTCTCCATCAATGTTTCAGTTTACAAACGTGATTTTTTTTAATAGATGTTTAATTATATATATATGATTTATATTCAGGTTTTTGTTTTTTTTTACTCCATAACTTTAAAGGAAATTTTGGGCTTGTGCTGTATTCATATACATGTCACCGCTCTACAGTAGAGTCCCGTCTGGTCAGTGAGTTAACTTTAGTTCTCAAAAAAGCATAAAAAAAAAAACATAAAAAATGGCAACTAATCTCGTGTGAGTTTAACTTTAGTTGTTAGCAAAGCTAGCGAACGTTAGCTTACTAATCAGTGCAGCCTTTCAAAGATGGTGCATTCCAACTTAACCTTAAATACGTGAGGTTTGGCTGGAGCTAGTGTGCTAAGCAGGTTCTTTCGAACCTATTTTAGAACATCTTTACTTTACCTTGTATTTCATTCCATGATTGCAGTTAAGCAAAAAGACATTCTCACTCTTACAATCACTTGTGGATTGACAGATGTATATCTGTCTATCTATCTATCTATCTATCTATCCAATGTGGATGTCGAGCCATTTTGGTCTGTTGCAGGTTGATTATTTGTTTAGTTCAGACACGTCACTAACTGATTGGTCCTCTCTATCTAAAAGCCAGCAGTAACAGACTAAGAGAGTGGGCTGAAATAAAAATAATGAGCTGTGTGGAATGTACAGTACACACAGCTCATTATTGCTGTCCTGATGTCTGTTCTCCACCTCTGAAGAAAGCATTGTCTCATCAGCCATAATGAACAGTAGGCACCACTGCCCCTGCAGATAACCTTCAGGAAGGCATTAGAGAATCCACAACCTAAAGCATCCACAATGCATCAGCTAAACTGAGAACACAAGAGTAGTGGAACATCTTTCTGAGCACTCCAAACAGCTTGACAAGATGGAGCGGACCACACCGAGGGAAGACTGCTTAGAGGAGGCATTTAAAAGAAAGAATGCCAAGTCATTTTGGATGACTGTGGAGGGAACGGGGTTGGTTGTGAAGGGGAAGACTGCTGGGTATGAGAGGATGGTACAGAAAAAAGAGACGGTGCAGCACCGGCAGACTGGTCAAACAGATAAACCATTTCCAAACAAATTATGCTGAAATGTTTTTTTATTGCGAATATAAAGCAGCAATAAGTGCTGCTAGGTTTTTGGATGCTCAGGTAAAGGTGTTCTTAATCAAGCTGAACATTTGATCTTTTGCAGGGTTTGATTCTGTTCTGCCTTTGCAGTTTCATATAAAAGAGTCTTCATTTTCCAGGAATAGCTTTGGTTGAGCCTTAAAATGTGAAGTGTTGCTCAGGACGGGATATGAGGGGCTGGTCTCTGACATTGCACTCATGACACAAACACTAGACCAGCAAGGATATAAGTGGCGCTACGCGACCTGCTCCACATGTTGTGGACTCATTTGAATTCTGCTCAGACATGTCTTAATCTTTTAGTAGTATCTGTCGTGTCTCACCCACCACCCCCACCACAAGACTAGCTCGCCTCCGTAACCGAATTATGTATTTCACCTCTACTGGCGAGGCGTCTCACTCTGTAATTGGAAACATGTGTTATAGGATGATTTATCAAAATATAGAAGGTTAATTTTCCCTCAAAAACAGTCCAAAAAGACATGAACACAGTTTCTGTAAAGACCTTCAAAAGTTTCTCCAGATGATTCGATTAAATCAAACCAAAGAATGTTTGAAGAGACTCTCTCCCTCTCTCTCTCTCCCTCTCTCTCTCTCTCTCTTCTCTCACACACACACGCTTCGGGTTTTTGTTAGTTTTTGTATTCAAGGTTTAACTGAGTGTGGGAATTTTTATCGTAATGTTATGACTCAGCGTTTGTACAGGAAAATACACCGTTGTGTGACAGGTGTAACATAATTATGTGCATCATATTAACAGAAATACCAAATGCATTGTACACTGGAGGAAAAAATAAGTGGTAACACTTAAAAAGGGTGTATTGATAATGATTAATCATTAGCTAAACATCAGTTAACATGTAATTAATGTGTCTAGTAGTTCTAATTATTCATGTCAATGCAAGTTGGATGGAAAAAAGTGGGTGAGGGTTAGTGGGTTTAGGATAAAGTGTGAAAGGATAAATGTTCCCAAAGTTATAAAAACAACACATGGGGTTTAATTATGCTTAATTAGTGCTTATTCAGCACTCAGACATAATTAAACATGAACTCGCTGTTATTAATGTACCCCTGCTGTAAAGTTTTACCAAATGTGCCATAACGGATAACATTTTTTTCTGTTCTACTCATGGAAATGTGGATTTATTGAATTTGATTGCAGGATATAAACAACAGCAGAGGCGACCTTTGACCTCAGCCAGGCAAGAAGGGCATTCTTCATTTTGGAGGGAAGGCATATTCACAAAACTACAATTAGCCTGAATAACCCAGAGCTGATTCAGGAATGTACTGAGCCTTATTTCATGCTGCTTTATCTGTTAGCCTAAAATAAGAGAACTGGAATGAGTTGTAGTGTGTGAGTGTGTGTGTATTTTTCCCACCAAAATATTATGATGAAATATGTGCAGTTCAAGTGACCTTTATTTCACTTGAATGTAATCTCAGCTGTGATAAACACACTGACTCAAACTATCCATAAAGTGCATGTCAGACGTTTAATCACACGCCTCCATCTTTGCCGTTTTTCATTATTATATTTTCAAAGTTATGTGTGAATATGATGTCTGAAGAGCTCCTCCTCCTCCTGGAACCAACCAACCAACTGCTAAATGTTCAAGCTGTTTTTTTGTCCCCCCCCCCCCCCCCCCGCATGCACAGTTCACAAATTGCTGCATCATCAGAAATTCTGTAATATTAGTTAATGACGAAAAAAACTGCAGCATATTTAACTGAATGCAATGACCCCCCCCCCCCCCCCCAAAACACACGCACTCTCTAAATGGAGTGATTCGTCAGCAGTGTTTTAAATCAGAGGGCCTGTGTTTATCCTCCGTGATCGTGCAATCTTGATATGGAGAGGGAACCAAAGCTGTAAACCAAGAATGAAAGCACCGAACATTTTCAGGACAACTTGCATTCATCAACGTGACCGTACGACATGTCGACAGTCTTGCTACTTGTGTTCCAACAGTCAGCCAACTTTTATCAACTTAAGCGCTAAGTTTTAGTTCGGATAATTAATAATCACAGGTGGACAAATGAACATGTTCCCATTAAAATACCCCGAAAACTAAGAGTTAAATGTTAACATGCTGTGTTGCTACAATTTTGATAATTATGCTAATTAATTACTATTAGTTAAAAATTCTGCATATTTAAAGAGCATGTTTACAAAAGGGGAAAGAAAATGATGTGAATGCAACACTTTTTTTTCTTTCATTTGTATTTATTAGTTTACATTTGGTCAGTTCAGCCATACCGGTGACGTCGGGCACTACCAGGAAGACGTAGTTGGAACATCCGACACAATGTGACCTTCACGCAGTCTAAACACAGCCATGCATCAGGACGACGCTGGCGTCGTAAGGGCCAGTTTTACTATGTTCTAACAACAAAATTACGATTGTAAAAAAATATGGACGACGCCACAGGTTCACTCCCAGACCCAGGTCAACGCCTGGGGGTCAGACCAGATCTTGACCTTACAGACAAAGAACAGGGATGAGGCTTGGGGAGTTAAAACAGAGGACACCAGATCGCCAAACCCAACTTCGTGGAGGGCAACATTTGGCCCCTGGGCTTCACTTTGGGCAGCTCTACTCTTCAACGAGCAGGATAAGCCCTTGAAATCGAATGACTCAGCAAGTAGCCTGGAACTCAGAGGGTTAAATTTGGAAATGTGTTTCTATCAGAAAAAGAAGCTATTAACAGATCACACATTCATCCAATTAATTCAGGTGTGTGACCTCTTTTATATCGGTCACATCATCCACAGGGACCTAATAGGTTGAATGTCTGCGAGTTTCATGAGGTTTAAGAGCGTTCGTTTGTGGTAATTGGGCTATTAAGAGGAAATTCTAACGAGTCTACGCTCTTCAATCAGGTCTTCTCATCATTGTGACGCTGCCAACATATTGAAGACTTAAATGTATTGACATGATTTTGTTCCACCAAGCAAATGGCAGAGATCAAACTGTTGGTTCCAGACGGTAATGACTCCAACTGCTTACTCCATCCGCTGAGAGGCATGTAGAAAAGATGGGCTTGTTTTTTTAATTTTTTTGCTGTCCCACATCAACTGGCCTACTTGATGGGGCGATGAGAGCGAGACAGAGAGAGCGTGAGAGTGAGAGAAAAGCAAGAGGAGGGATAAAAATCGCGCTGGGATTCAAACTGAAAAGATGGAGGATTGCTGCTAAATCCAGCGTTATCTCCTGTTGAACTGAGGGATTTATATAAATGTAGGGACAGATGTGAGAGCATATATGTTAATCTTGGAGAGGAAGCATTTTATTTTCAAACAATATCCATTCACGTTTTGTTTTTTTTCCTCATGTTACCGATACATTTCCTACAAGAGGTTGATGTCCATCATCTATGAGAAGTTCTTTCCTGTTGGATTTGTAAACGGTGATGGGACACCATCTTAAAGTAAATCTACCTTGCACACTCATGGCATTAAAGGGAGAGTTCGCTTTAAATTAAAAAATTCAGGCGGCATCAACTCACCTTCATGCCAACAAAACGTACAGACTAGTTTTTTTTTCTTGAAAGAGATTTACAGGAAACAGTGCAGTGGTTATCCAAAGAGAACCAACGTTAGCTTTCGCTGTTGTTACCGACGTATACTTTTTTTGCTCATTTTATTTAGGTTATCAGAATTCCTTTTAATCTCTTTTCATCAACCGTTTGCAAAGTTTTGGTAAAAAAAAAATGGAATCTGCAGTCTCGTAAGAGTTTATTTGAAGAAACAGGCAAAGTAGGCAGAGTTTAAAAAGTAATTTACTCCATGTTGCTCCACAGCGCCACCTGTACAGGAGCTGGTACTAAATTTGGCAAACATCTTCAGTAGGTGAACTGTTACGTCTGGACCAACTTGCCTGCTATTCGGCCCGACTGTTGCATTGATGAGTAACGCCTCCTAGTTTTGGCTGCATTGTACGGGAAGTCGTTTGCTGATATAAAAATTCTCTTGATAGCTCCGTCATTACCATCAAAAGATCCTCCACGTAAAGTTACGGTCCGATCAGAATCTAGCAGTTTAAAAAAGTAGGTTACGCATTTTTTCCCACATTTTTATGAAAAATCATCATGAGCAGATATGGACGAGGCCTCCATCACCAGATTCAGTTCCAGTCAGAGAATATGTGGATATAAGATAATGTGACGTTCCATGTCAGCAAAAATGTGTGTACTCATGTTGAAGCGCTGCCTAATGCTGCTTAGCAGAAGCTAAGCGCTCAGCCCACTCAGGCTCTGACCCCTTAAGAAAACCACAACTGGCCTCCATACTGCTCCTCTTAAGTATTCCACAAACACTTGGATTTTAGCTAAAAGCTATACAAAAAGAAAAAAAAAGCCTTCAAACTTTTGAGAGTATTTGTGAACGGACGTTTTTAGCCGGTTTTGTTGCTGTGGCTGTTGTTAGCCATCAGTCAACGGTAGCTTCAAGCTACATGTACGTAGCTGGCTCTTTCTGCATTCTGGAGTCGCAAAGAGGTGATTCAGGAGAGGGAAAGCATCTCCGTGTGATCAAGGGTCTATTTATGAGAACTTGAAAGGCAGGAAAAACAAACTAACTATTTTTTGGTTAAATAACTGACTCCACAGGAACCAACAGTGGTTTTGTCTAATAAACTGCTGTTGGCAGCACACCAAGGTCCCACTGTCTCCTGGGCTTCACCAGTGTGTTGCTGGAAGCCAACCACAGCAGTATCCCATGATTAAAAGTTGGACAGCCACATGTTGAGATGTGCAGTTTTGGGCAAACTGAAAAGAGTGGACGAAATTTATATCAGCACTTGTATTAAATAAAGTGTTCAGTCAGGGAGAGATCAAGCACTTAGAAATAAAATTAAGTCTGCCATGGCACCAGGAACCTCCTGCAGACCGGAGCTGGAGCCTGGGTAGCTGAGCACTGAACTCGTCCAACAAACACGAGCGGCACCACACAGGGAAGGTTAAGGCATTTTTAGCCTGTAGAATCTGACCATTTCAGCTGCTGCTTATCAGGTTTTTTTAATTTTCATTTTTTTGTCCAACATGAACAGAACTCTGAGTCTTCAAGTGCTAAAAGCAATAAATTGATCACTGTGGAGCACAGCAGGCGAACCTCAGCCTTAATTGGCTACATCGGAGGAAAATGGAACTTGCGTCTTACAATGCAACTGGGCAGGTTATCAAGCATTTTGACCTGCAGTGTGTCTTGTACAGTTTTGCTCTTCCTGCATAAATCACGCTCAGCATTTACTGGATTGGTACCATTTATCAAACATCCAATAAAGATACTGTCATGACGAACAACACTCATCCAGACCATTGACTGGAGGCTTGTCCTAGATTTGTCTGAGACAAAGTCAGCAAAGGTTGGAGTGTTGTGTTCCTATGTACACAAATCAGGATCTGACAGAGGAACGTATCTGTCGGGATTTTGAAATCTGATACCACAACGGAACGGATGAGGAATAAACAACATTTTTGTCACAAGAATCAGCTCAATAAAAAACAACCCATAAATGTTGCTGTCTTTCGCTGCACTCTTCCATCTTCTGGCTCTTTAGTTCTTGCCTTTTACACAAATGTCAAGATCCCTCCACTTGACGAGTGATCCTGTAGATGTTGATTACATGCTGACGTTTCTTACGCTGTAAATTACTTGTTTGTTTTATTTATTTTGCCCACAAAGCACTGGATTCGATGTTATGTCACGCTTGAGCTAAAAAAAATAACCTGGAAACCCAGAAATGGCTGAGCTGGTCCACCTTGGCCTGTTATTGCTAACTTTAGAGCGAATTTCCTTCACCTCTTCAGCAGCTAGTGATCAAAGAAATGTGACATTTCCTTGAGTCATAATATTTATTCGTGTGTACTGCTACTTTATACAGTATATTATTCTGTCCTGGTTTAACATGATTACACTTCATATACCTATGTAACACACACACACAAACACACACACACACATTTTATTCACCTGTTGAAACAGAAATCCAGCAATACTCAAAATTTTGAGCCAGAACCTGAGGAATCGCACAAGGAATTGAAGGAACAGCTGCATAGCTAACCTTTTGGATGGGGGCTTTTTCTGTGACAATGATTAAACTCTAAATAAATACTTTACAGTGGGCCTCAAAAAATGATCAAACTAGGCAACTGGACTCAATCCTCTTGTAGGTGAACAATGCTTTACAGTGGGCCAAAATAAAAAAAAACATATTGTGGTGTTCATATGCCATGGGTCTGTGTACCACCGTCTCTGCCTCCCCATGTTGTTTCATACTTCATTCACCAAGTATTCTGCAAATGGGGATGCTGCATATTCCAAAATCATTTTTCCATGTTCAAAAAAAAAACTATAAACTGACTATCATCTTAAAAAAAATCCCCCTTTTCTGTTAACATTATTACTCCTTTATTTATTTGTTTTACACCCGTGGGCCATAAATTGAACCTTTTAACAAGCTAAATTTGGCCACCTGCTTCCACTTTGGGCAGCCTAGAAGGTACAATTGTCAAATAGAGACTGGGACTGTCAACACACATAGGACGGACTACTAACTAAACACAGGACAACACAAAAATGGAGGCGACCCCAGGAAACACAATTCTCTCAGAACAGAGTTCAGCACTGGGAAGGCCTGGATTTACCCCTCGTAGAGGGAAACATGACACTGGTAGATATTGCATTCATTTCATGGATTCATTTGGGAAAACTTAGTCTATTTGGCATTTGGAGCTGCAGCAGTTGTTTCTAGGGAACACCGGGATCATTTTTATTCTATTAGGTTCGCTTCTAATACTCCCTCTTTTGCTGTGAGAAACATATTTTCACTTAGTTCGCTTTCCCTCTTCCCCTTCCTCATCATTCTTCATCTTTCATGTCTCCACTGACTGGTGTGTGACGAGTCTTGGCCGACATACACAACAAGCTGGCAGCAAGGACGCTCCGACAGCAGCCTGCGTTTGGTGCTGCTCTTTGTAAATATCACATTGTGTTTGAACGCATAACATGTCACACAATATTCTCACTGCCTGAGATGCCTGCGATTGTTACCCCGAGGTGTAAATTTCCATCTAATATGGTCGAACGCATCTTTTGTAACATTTCCACGCTCAGTTTTCAATAAATGGTTGGTAACTGCCCCAGTTTTGAGGCTCTAGCATTTATCTGTGGCAATCCCAAAGGCTAGATTATGAATTAGTCAGGGAGCTCAGTCAGAAAACAACAACATAATTAGGGAACTCCATCACCACATTGTGCACGCTGTAATAAAGAATTAGTTTCTTACTGTATTCATCCGAGACCCACAGATCCGTTCATACAGAGGACATCCAGCAGACGGAAGAGAGCACCAGCTCTTTCTGTATCTATATAATTAGAGTCACAATTATTGCCATCTTTGGTGTCCAGGAAGAGATTTGACAAATGTTTACAACACAAGAACTTAAGTCTTTGTCTCAGTTGTTACCTCCACTGAGAAAGTCACGTCTGTTAGCAGGATTCTGCCAGATTTTCACCCAACCGGGTGGAGGGTTTGGGGCAGATCTGTTTTAAAGAGCAGAACAGTTTTTATTTTTTTTGTTTTATTTAGTTATGCTGGGTTTTGTTCGCCTCCTGGTATCCCAGTACCCTCCAAATATAAGATGGTTTTTCTGTAGTGTTAACATTTTGAACGCTGAATTAGCTCCATGTGTCTAATACTTGATTGCCTGAACCTGCAACCCCTTTACCGTAATTCAGAAGTTCTTTTTCATTTAGTGAACGTTCAAACACAATCATGCTAATATGAGGCTTTTTTCTTCTTTTTTTTTGCTGCACGTCAGCAACGCAGCTGCTCTTCAATGTGCTCTTTCTACATTGAAAGACACGTCAACAAGTTCTTCTCACGCTGAGCTTTAAAATCTGCAGCAACGTGTGCTCAAAGACATGACAACTAAAACGGTTTTCTGCCTCCCTCCAGAGCACAAGGTGGCAAATTGTAGTCTTTCCAAAAAACTGGAGGGAAAAGTGGCGTCTTGTGCAAAATCGAGGAAGGAGAATAAAAAGGATACTTTGTATAGAAACTGCAGGACGAATCACACTGCTGTTTCGTGTGAAAATCATAAACCACGCTGCAAAAAAAAAAGAAAAGAAAAGCTATGCATTGAATTGAAATGTATTGCAGACCATTATTTTTCAAACTGTATGAATGAGTGACACTTCAGCCGTATGTTATGGCGCGTAATGTGATAGGACCTGGATTGGTGTGTGAACCGGCACCGTGCAGGTCGAGCATGAGATACATGGACAAGAGAAACTCCAGCGCTCTGCTTCTTCCATAAAAGTTGCATTCTTCCTGTCACGCCGCCGACGGGACTTCTGTAAGACGAATTTAAACTAGCATGTAGGGTTGAAGCTAGCGGGCGTCGCGCGGCTGCTCATAATGACAGTGCAGGAAAAGACACATTTTGAATAAAAACAAAACACATAACTCTTGATCACAAGTTACTTTACCATCCAAATGACGACAGCTTGAGCTCAGAATGCTGCATGGTGTTAATGTCAAAGAGGCTGAAGAGCAGAACGATTTGACCAACCGTGCGTAGCATTGTCACGTCAAAGCTAATCAATAGTAATTCTACTGCAAATTTCCTTGTAAACAGCCCCCAAATGTACAATGCAAAAACAACTGACCTTTGGCCAAACTAAAACACCAGCCTCAACTTTTATATCCACAAATCTTCCTCTCACCAACCTCATAAAACCTCCGGTCATTATAACCACCGCCATTGCTGAGTAAATGAACTTGTGTTACTCATGAGTCTCGTATCTGGAAGCCTCGCTCGACCGACATGTCACACTTATCCCTCACCATCTCGGAGGCCTGCATAGACCCCATAACAGCCAGGGAACAACCATCATTCATGACTGGAGCAGTTGGAGGGGAGACCGGGGTCTCGTCTACAGCATTCAAACACGCTCAGTAATCACTCATGTCAGCCCATAATGCACTGGGAGTAGAAACAGTGATGGATGGTCATCATCTCCTTTACTTCCTCATTTTGTGCAGCGCTTTCTTTCCATCCTGATACTCTCATTCTCTGAGTCTTACACGCTCTCATTTATTCTGCATTGCTTCATTTATCTCAGCGTTTCGTTCTTTCTCTCTCTAGCTCTCTCTCTCAGCCTTGACTTCCCTCACTTGATATTAATGTCTTGTCCTGCCAGATGCTTACTGTCTCTCTGCAGACAGAAACCCGGAGGAACTGAAAGCCCCACTGCAGTAACAGCCTCCTGCTGAAAATCAACATTTTATCAATAAGAGTCTGTATTTTGAAGAACTGCATGATAAAAGCTAGTTGGACGTGGTGAAATCGACACACAAAAAATGTTTTCATCTTCACTTGAGGCAGTTTTGGTCTTTTATAAATTGAGTAAATGTAGGAAACGAGACAAGAAAACCCCTAATTCAAATAAGCTCTGATGTAATGAATCTCTGATTCATTCTCTGATAGTCGGAGCTTCTTCTTCTCCTCTTGTAGTCACAACCCTGTAACAGGCATTTGCTGGTGTTAAGTTGCCTGTTTTTGCACATTTCCTTTTTTTTTTTTAATGATTTACCCAAAGCTCGAAAGCTTCTTTGAAACATAACTTATTTCCCGTCGGTAGGACATTAACCAATGAAAACGTTTGAGACGTGTCCTCCTGTCATGGATACGCCTTCTGCTTGTGGATGTGAGCTGATATTTAAGAGAAAGGCTCATAGTTTGCCCTTAATTAAGAGATGAACCCTTCACTTTGCCTGAAGTTTGTCAGATCCCGTCCATAAACCAGTGACTTTCTATTTGTACCTTGCTTCCTTAACGTAGAGAATGCAATACATCGGAATAATGTGCTGAATTGCGAGTAGAGCTGGATCAGTTCTAGGAGAAGTGTAAAGAGCTGAAGGCACTTGAGAATCTGCACCTAATGGCCTTTGTTTCACTTGGCTGAGACTCATCATCCTTCTGGGATACAAGCAAACCTGGGTGGATATACTGTACATTGTTCAGTAGTTTGGAAACATTATACACTCTGAATTCTATCAGGAACAATCTTTCTAAGTGAAGAGAGTAACAAAGGTTAATTTGACCACTGCCTGCAGCAATTAACTGCTCAAGCAACCTTCCACTCCAATATCCCCGACCGGATAGACTATTTTCAGGCTAGTGAATGACATCGGAATGCGGTGTTAAAATTGATGTCAAGAGGGTGGATGGATGGTCAGCATAGCACTTTTTAACTCTGCATGAGGTTTCATGGTGTTTTTTGGCTGTTAGGACATAATTAGAAGTCGTAGAGGAGTGTCGTATTATGAACCGCGCACACAGACATCGAGCTAAAACCGCAACAAACTTGAACATCATCAAGTACAAATCGACACCAGTCAAGTTCGATCTGTTCCATTACGCTTCATTAATCCCTCCGGGATCTTCTACGCTACAGCTGGATGCATCATGGGAAATACTTGCCCATCGAATACCAGCGCAGCCTCACACTTTTTTAGACTTTTTCCCTTCATCATTTTTCACATGAGCCCAATTGGAATCAAAGAGAGTCTTTTTCACACCTGACTAGTCCTGTCACAGACGCATGGGTGCGGTGAAAGCGCATGCAAAGGAAGAGGAGACGCTCGCGCACTGATATCAGCCAAACCTAGAGATTCTTCAATTATAAATATACAATGTTTCCCTGAAAAAGGTCGTTAGACCGAAACGTTGTATATTTTTAATTAAAGGATCCTTTTGTGCAAGTTCTACCAGCGTCTGGGCGTCTCCTCTTCCTTTCCATTCACCTTCTTTCAGTAAAAAGGGACCCTGGGATCCACTTTTGGGTCATGACCCCCAAACGACTTGTATTTCCTAAAATTTCTTCCCAAACAGGATGTAAGACATGTGTCATGATTTAGTCTGTGCCACCCCCCCCCCCCCAAAAAAATGATAATTTGGAAGAAAAATATATTTCATGTGAAAGGCCTACAAAATCCTTTCAGTCCATCCTTGGGTCCCAGTGGATGTTCGTGAGAAATTTTGATAAAATCCCTGAAGAGTTCCAGAGATACAGCGTTATCGAAAATGGGACGCCGGGAAAATCCAAAAATACATACGGCCTATGGTTTCCACCAGTCAGAGGCATGAAAATCAGCATATCACTCACCTTTGTTTTAGTCATTGTTTGCAACTTCCTCCATATCTGTAGGTAAAAGTACGGACCCAATAATATGTGTGGAAAGTCTGCTTCTTTTGTCTTTCTGCCTGCGAGTGTGCAGAGACAGTTAAAGAGGGAGAAATGATGAAACTGGGCCACTGACAGAGGGGACAAACACTGAACATGAACTGATGTTACAGCAGATTTGGCTTGACAGAACACAAATGCCTAGTAAGGACAAAAAAAAAATCATGAGGGCTAGTCGCCTTTCATACATATTTTTATGACTCATACAAGATAAAACCCCCTCCAGGCGAGAAGGCTCTGTTAAATAGATCTAAAGCTCTATCTTTACTCCCCGTCACTTTGGGAGGCGCCACTCTTTTTCCAGTGCGAGAACCAAAGAGACGCTTAAACAGATTATTACATTTTGCAAATTATTTCCACTGAAAACTGCAGTGATCAGATTGGTCATGGATCGGGGGGCAGACGGGTTTAGGCAGAGATAGAAATTACACAGTTTATGGCTTCAGCCTTATTACAAACCATTAAAAGGCATTTTGCACTCTTCCTTCTTAATGTCATTTCCTTCCCCCAGAGAGGAGCCTTGTTTTGCTAAATGGAGTTCCAATCACAGGCCTGATGCTTCTTTAATGAAAAGTAAATGGAAGATAAACAAATGGGAAGGTATCGACGGTGACACTGCCAAAATGTGGTCGTGATGTCAATACACCACGACCACATTTATCTGTTTCCACTGTTCAAAAATTCAATATTTAATAATTTTAATTAAGCATTAAAAACATAATTGAAGAAAAGAGCTTTTGCTAGAGTGGAGTTTACCGTATTTACGAGGAGTGACGGTTTTTGCTGTGGAAAGGCCGTTTAAACTCCATGATTAATGGAAGTCCAGACCGTGAAATAACGAGGAGAGAGTTTTCATTATTTTTCAGATGAAATTATGTATACTTTATAGTCGGCAGATGTTGAGGCTTTTAAAGTGATACTTCACCCAAAAAGAGTATTTTACCTTTCAAGGACTCAGAAATAGATGTCTTGAGCTCACAAAGACATTGGATTCCTAGCCAGCTACGTGTGCTTAGCTTCAAGCTAATGGTGACCGGCGGCTAATAACAGAAACTGAACAAAGGTTGAAGAACTGAATCGACCAAAGTGGAATTCCAAGCAGCCGTGATCTTCACCAGCACTCATGTGGGTCCTGTGGCTGCTTGCAACATCCACTGAAAGGTTTTAGGGTTACTTGAGCAATTCTATAGATGCAACGCCTGATGATGCTGAAAATGTAAGGCCTAACTTTTTAAAAGGAGCTTTCAAGAAATTGAGCGAATCATTTCAAAATGGTATGGACAAGCATGGTTAAGATACAATTCCCTTGTTTCCTCTCATTATCCATCCATCCATCCATCGTCATCTTCCGCTTATTCCTACACATTAAGGGTCGCGGGGGGGCTGGAGCCTACCCCAGCGTCAACGGGCGAGAGGCGGGGTTCACCCTGGACAGGTCGCCAGTCCATCGCAGGACCAACACATAGAGACGAACAACCATTCACACTCACAGTCACACCTACGGTCAGTTTAGAGTATCAATCAGCCTCGTCCCCTCTTGATATCTTTGGACTGTGGGAGGAAGCTGGAGTACCAGAGAGAACCCACACAGGAACAGGGAGAACATGGAGACTCCACACAGAAAGATCCTGTGATGGAGCCAGGACTCAAACCTGGAACCTTCTTGCTGTGAGGCCACAGTGCTGACCACTGCACCACCGTGCAGCCCTCTCATTATATTGCGTTCTCTTTTTCTTCACAAAGCAAAGCAACAATCATTATTGCCAAAATAAAACTGACTGGGTTCTCTCTGGTACTCCAGCTTCCTTCCACAGTCCAAAGACATGCAAATGGAGACTAGGTTGATTGATACTCTAGATTGACTGTAGGTGTGGCACCTATGGTCAATATATATATATATATATATATATATATATATATATATATATATATATATGATTTTTACAGTGACAGGATGAATCCACTCAGTAATGTAACCACCAAAAATCATTTGAGAGTGGTAAACTACCTTGGTTAAGATATTGGCTTTCTAATCTTTGCAGTGTTCCCTGAAAGGCTAAAGTCTGTGACTGATGAGAGTGCTACCACTTCTCAGATTTACACAAGCATATTAATCTAAGCTGTTTGATTAAGATGGTTTGCAAGCTCAGGGCCGGGTGGAGTGGTCTGTGGGAGATGTGTCATGTTCATTCACTGGATGCACTTGAAGAAATTAAAACCAGGAATATAGGCTATGGCAATTACAGAAATGGTTCCCGGCAACTGAAGAAAGAGGGCATTGTGAGATGCCTGTTGCATTTTAAGAGTCTATGTGCTGAGCCACATCTGTAAGGGGACGAAAGCAGTAAAAGTTGCATTCCACACTCCACATACATTTCAGCGAGTTAGAATCTCATTTGTTTCACCTTTTGTGAGCAGCAACGCTGTGCTTTCAGAGGTCTTAAATGTACCTGTTGAAGCCTGTAGGGAGTCTGAGTTCTTCGATGTAAGAGGACAAATCGCTCTCTGCTGTCCTCAACCACTAGGGGGCAGCACATTACCTTAAAGTTGGGCTGTCCACCATTAAAGTTAAAATCAGCCCCTCTGAGAAAGTTATAAGTTGAATAATTCAGACAAAAACCCATTTGTAACTCACTACAGAACTTTCTTGTTCGTTCTTTGTGTAAATGGTATCTGCAAACATGGAGAGCCTCCATGTCTGTGAAAACCAATTCATGTTCCAGACCCTCAAAAGTTGCTTTTTTGTTTTGTTTTGTTTTTTTGTAAAAGCACTCAATATTGTCAAAGACAAGGACAAGGACGTCATTGGTAAGGCTGGAATTAGTGTGTGAGTATAGATACAATGTGTGTTGGGGGATGTGCGGCGCTCGGAATGATTAACTGCGGAAATGAAATATGTTTTACTAAATGTATTTAATGTAATTTTTTTTATATATTAATAGTAATTTAAAAAAGTCCTAGTATATTTAAATGCCTTCTGATGTCCAGAAAGCATCGGCTAATATTGTCAGTGAATCGTCATTTGTGTATCTTCTCACGAAAAGAGGATAGATTTAAAGCAACAACATCAAAATCAATCAACTTCTACGTCCATCAGGTACCAAGAAGGTCATGCTTGACACAACCAATTCACTAAGTCCTGAGGGTTGGGAACAGGCCTAGGAAATACTCATTCAAATTTGGGGCAGATCAGTCACAGCGCCACCTGGTGGCAACAAAGAATGACTTTTTTAATTGTTTTTAATTCTTCTTTTTTTTTACACTTGGATGAAACAAGAAAATGCTGGGGAGATGGAATAACAATACGCTGTCTTTAACTGTGTGCTCTCTTGTTGACACAGGAAATGATATTTATACTACAGTGCGGCATTGGTTTTGGAATAAAAATATAAAATATATCCAAATATCAGGTTTCACCTGCCGGCCACTCTACCAAACGCTCTGGTGTGTGTGTGGGGGTGCCAGGGTCTGATCGTACGAGGAACACGATAGTTTGCCTTGTTGGAGGAATGCGCTCTTTGAGTGCTTTTCTAGTTTGCCTCTAAATAATATTTTCCCTCTTTATTATTTCTCTACAGTAACGTTTCAGGTCAGTTTTGCTGCAACCTGAGAAGTCCTGTGAATGACTTCAAACCGTGCCAGTAGTCTGGTCACACACCTTGAGTCCCAATTTGGCAGCTTGTCCACGTCAGGCCAATGAAACGTGAGTGATAGTTGAGATCTAAACATCTGGCAAGCAGACTGAGATGTGATTGCATAGTTGAGTAGTTCATTCATCACAACTAATCAAAGTGCTGGTTGTTGTGTGAGGGAGGATCTTGCCCGCTTCTAAGCAGTACTCCAAACCGGCACGTATGTAGGACACCTTCAGACATTTAAGGCATCCGTGTGAAATATACGATGTCGGTTAGGCCGGCATGCGAGCAAGCACATCTCTATCCTGATAAAAAATTCAGTTTCAAAATGCACACCCCTGTTTCATGTATTAATAATTAGTCTGATTAAATGAAAACACTAAATGTAAGCCATGAAAATTTCATACTTTCATAGGTGAAAGAAAAAAAGTACTTTCTTACATTACATTTCAAGACATTATGCGATGTGAACCAAGTTGTCCTCAGTGATGACGACGTTAAAAAAGCGTTCCGTCTACTGTGCTTGTGATCGAAGCAAATGAAGGAAAACCTAACTTGAACATGAAAACACTTCAGACAGCTGTGCCCCCCTCAGTTACTGTCCTCTCACACAACGTTTAGTGTGACGATTGTGCCCTTCAATCCAGCAATACACTCACGCTGTTATCGCAAAACTTCTGTGCAGCAAATTTCAATCATTTTGTGGAAAATCCTGTAAATTATTCTGATTGAATTACAACTCAAACTCAATCCCATAACCCGCCCTCGTTATTTTGATCCCAGCTGACTGTACTGCACATCCCACCGTACGTACTAACTTCTTACATGTGTCGTCATCCCGGTTCATTGTCTAATGAGCCTGCTATTATTGTGGATTACAAGATATGAATAAAGTTCTCCTCAACAACCTTCCTTTTACTACATATCTACGTCTCATTAGGAGTCTCTGCCATTCTGGGTTGTGTGAAGGCTATAAATAATTTATATTGGCTGCTGTTATTGTTTTAAAGAGATACATCAGCCAAAAGATGTATTTTGCCTTTCAAATACTCACGAATAGGTGACCCCCCCCCCCCCCCAACTGCATCTCTTCTTTGCAACTCTGCAAGGAGGACATAGTATATTACACACCATTTATACTTAGCCTGTAGCTAACGATAACTGGAGGCTAATTACGGCCATCAGTCACCATTAGCTTCGAGCTAAATATGCGTGGCTGGCTCTTTCTGAATTCTCCTATCGCCATGACATAATACAAGACTGCAGAATACTAGAGTTGAAAGTTCCTATTTGAATAGAGGCAAAGTGCAAATGCATAGATTATACAGATTAAACTTGATTTTATTGCTACCTGACTTGACGCCTCTCCATCCAGTATGATGCGGGCGTGCTGCAGCGCATCAAATGGAAGTGGAGACCAAAGTGACATCTTTTTAATGACCGATGGTTATAATTACTGTGGTATAAAACGAATTTTGGTTATGTTGCTCTGGATATGACTCACCTCAACAACCCGCGTCGCATCATCCATTACTGGGAGATGGCGATAACAAGCTGCAGCCGAGAAGCTGCCATGTACAAAATAGCCGAGTTCATCATGTCATTAATCTTATTCAAGTTAATGATGCTAATGTAGCTATAATTAGCTGATTGTTAAGTTTCCTTTGTTTGTGTTCTTCAGTTTGCAAGTTTAAGTTTGTTGTTTATTAACTGAATTTGATTTGATACTATTAAAGAAACGAATAACAAAATTAAATTTATTTTCTGTAAAACTGAATTATTGGCAGCAGGTCGGGTTTTTTTTTTTAACCTAAAAAAATGGCATTCCATTCTTCATTTGAACTCGGACGCTAACAAGGTTGTAGAGCTATACAGCTTTTTCTGCAACAAAAAGACTGTATGTTTTGCCAGTTCGGCCTCATATATCACTCACCGTATTATCCGTCTGGTATAGAGTAAAGAATTCCCGCTGACTTATGGACAATAGATCACAGCTGCAGGCGGCCCACTTTAAATCTTAATATCCTGTTCTCCCCCAGCAGTATCACGCTCTTTCCTAAAATCAATATTAAACCACCCAAACGATACATCAACATGCTCTGGCAGCAGTGGGGACTAGCTGGGGCTTGTCGCTGGTGACAAACAGGCCGAACGTACAGAACCTTCACTCATCCTGATTGTTCAAGGTACGCTGACTTTTCTCCATCAAAACTCGGAAAATAGAAACAATCTCACCAGATGGATAAATGCTTATCTGTCAGAACAGTTGGAGCTACTGGTACGTCACGTATTGCGTCTTAAACGTTATTCAGTTCAGAGGCTTACAGCGGCACTTTCCGTTTAAATGTAGCCATGGGTGTGTAAGTTGCACCCCTCGGCCATTTCTTTTACGACCCAAACTTCTTGCCTTGGCTCCAGTGTGTACACCTGTTCACAGTAAATCGGTCGGTGAGTTTTTTGAGCGCCGCAGAGCATCCATCATACTCAAATGCAGCCCTTAGTGATATGAGTTGTGGGCTTGGCTTATCTGGTCACTGGGCTCGGCCCCCGCTGAGGCCATTTGGTGAATAGGAAACCTTGTTGCCCCCCCCCCCCCCCACTGGAGCTGTTGTCAACGGAATTTGGCAAAACTCATAAGGCACCTGCAGGTATTAGGGTTTAATTTTCTAGATTCTCGACTGGTTTACTGGAACCACATGTCATCAGGACAGGGGCGTAAATCACCGCTGCAGTGCCAACAGTCTTACAGTCTCTAGATGTTACCCAGCAGGTGTCGATCATTTTTGACTTCCAGAGAGGTCGAAGTCATAACAGCACACAGAACTCCTTAAGGAGGGTGTATCAGTTTCTTAATGATGTTCTACTTTATGTTTTACCATAAAGTAGAACCAGTTGATACAGCACAGGCTTTTTTGTGTGTTGAAAAATGCACACAAATAAGCAGACTGCCTCCACTTCCTTGGTTTTTCCATCTAAAATTCCACTAAAGCACTTTTTTAATCATGGGTCATAGAGTACATGTAGCTCACAGCCTTTCTCACGAACAACTTGTCTGTATCTTTTTTTTTTTTTACTTTATTGTGCTGTAGGTCTTCTTATCTTTTGCTAAAGTTTTGACAGTTTGGAATGTTTTTATTTTTTGCTTCTCTTTGGTAGATCTCTTCATCTCTTGCTGGTGTTATCCTCTGGTAAATTTCAGTTTTATGTGAGAAAATTAAACAGAACCATTCGGAAAGTTGTTTGAAAAATGTGAAAGTTAAATTATACCACAAACTTAATAGCTTGAAATTGCCATTATGACATTTCTATATTTTGTTTTTCTTCTGTGAGGTCGTTTTCAAAACCTCTGTAAATGCATTTTATCAGGAATCACTGATAAAGCTTTCGAAACACTTAATTATCTAAAGTTGCAAGAAATGTATTCCCCCCCCCCCCCAGAGGTTTTATTATTCAATGAATTGTCATATGTTTTTGTTTGTTTACACTTTTTCCTTCCGATATAAGTGAGGTGCAGATAATTCAGCGACTCCTTCTGGTATTACGGTACAGTTTTTCTACTGTATTATCAATTTACTTAATTTAACAACAGCAGCATTAGCCAAGTGGCGAGGTCATGGATGTACCTTGGACAGGAATTTTACACGAACTTCACAAGTATTTTCAGAGGTTCATTACACCGCATGCTAATTTTGAGCAGTATTACATCACACTTTAGACAGTATATTCACTCTAAGTCATATATGGGGTATTTAGAAGTAAAGATATTCGTTTTTTTAAGTGTTATCATGAAAACTGCCTGTTTTCAATATAATATACTAGATAAGTTTACTCAATGGGTACATACCTCATTTTGGAAATACAACAAGCTAACGCAATATCTATGTTCCTCTCAATGTTGGAGCCCATCCAGATGTAGATGTCTGCCAAGCTTATAGACAATGCTTTTATGTGGTGCTGGTGCTTTGGAATAATGTTCAATCATAAACTCCCATCTGCCATCTTTACTCTTGACAAGGCCCTCAGTGCTCTTTCACATCCCCTTTGACTATGATCTACAACTTAAATGGCTCACGAAGCTTCCCGGCCATTAACAACTTCAGAGTTCCATAGCTGCAATCAATAATGCATCGTGTTTTGCTTTACCAACTCCTCCGCAGCTCCCTCCAAAAAGGCTTTAAGGGAAGTAGGTTCAAGGGCAAAGTGTAAGACAAGACAGATGAGGAAATGAAAGAGAGAAAGACAAAAATAAACACCTAAAGACAAGACTCCAGCGGGGGGAAACATGACTTAAGAGAAGCTTCCCATTTTGATTTGTTTTGCTTTGACGCTGTCAATAACCTTCGAACTGTTCACATTAAAGTCTGCTTGTAGTGCTCAAGACATCAGAACTGCGTGCATGTCTTAGTGACATTGCCAGAAATGCTGGAGGTCACGGCACTAGATTATCTGACTGATGTTAAGTCAATATATTTTCATTTTAGGTTTTCATTGTGGGCTGCACGGTGGTGCAGTGGTGAGCACTGTCGCCTCACAGCAAGAAGGTTCCGGGTTCGAGTCCTGGCTCCATCACAGGGTCTTTCTGTGTGAGTCTCCATGTTCTCCCTGTTCCTGTGTGGGTTCTCTCTGGTACTCCAGCTTCCTCCCACAGTCCAAAGACATCAAGAGGGGACGAGGCTGATTGATACTCTAAATTGACTGTAGGTGTGACTGTGAGTGTGAATGGTTGTCTGTCTCTATGTGTTGGCCCTGTGATGGACTGGTGACCTGACCAGGGTGAACCCTGCCTCTCGCCCGAAAGCCGCTGGGATAGGCTCCACCCCCCCGGTGACTCAACAGGATAAGCGGAAGAAAATGGATGGATGGAGTTTCAGACATACCTAAAATATCCCATTGCAGTTGTATGCCTCCACCACAGCTTGTGTGCCTGTCACAGTGACCTTGAACTTAGACCACTGAAATTTGGTGGCCTGAGACGGTCGCCATTAGCTTCATTGCACCCAGGAGGTCAAATTGCATCACAACTAGTGAATAACCACTTGAGCACCGAGCATATCATGGCCATTTATCATGTCACATGAAGAAGCCCTGAACTTCAATATATATATCGTCACAACTGAAACTCATTTTAATGTGTCCGCCTGTTTCCATGACAACGTTGAACAAAGCTTCGACAAGGACAGCATACCCTTATTGAGCATACTTACTTTCACACGCTCAGATTACCTTCCCTGACCTTAACAGAGACTTGAATGAGAAAGTTGAGGCAGAAATTCATCAACATTTTCCTTCTAATGAAGTCCACTGAAAATAGAAAACCCCGTCTCCTTCTTTTTTTTCTTTTAAGTGGGTCTGCTGCCTTCTTCCTCAGTGATTGTTATTTTTGGTGGAGCACTCAACAAAGGCTTTTCTTATTCATTGAGGCAAACCTCTGTCTCCACCGAGTGTATGCAATATGTTCCTGGTTTTTGTAAAAAATTCAGAGAACATCTGAAACCATATGGCGTTATTCTGTAGGTCTAGAGAAGGGGATTATTGACTGGTTTCCTTGCGCTCATCTCCAATTTTTATGAGTCTGCATCACCAAGAAAACTTTCTAATCATCAAAATGACACCCATAATCCAAAATGTATGACTTTCACATATAATTCAACTCTGACTTGTGAAAAAGACTATAAAACTGTTTGCTTCTCATGGCCTGACACATGAGCGACATGGATGTAACGGAACAATTCCGTTTTGTTTCCAACCTTCTGCATTTCATGAATTATTAAATGTGGAGCAGCAGTCACTCAGCAGTCAGGATAAGAAATCTGTGCTCAGAGGAAACTCACCTCAAAAAAAAAAAGAGAAAAGAAAAAGGGGAGTTGGAGTTCTGCTGCTAATGAAATGTTTGTTCGGAGGGGAGATGAAGGATGGGAGGCTGAGGTGGCTGAAAGAAACTGAGTGGGTGAAGCAAACAGGTTGATGCACAGGATACTTCACCTTCAGTCTCTGTTGTCTTTTCTCCTAAAATGAATTTTGGTGCAGCACCAGCAAAAACCAAGATCTTTAATAAAACATATGACATTATGAGAAACTTGTCAAAACCATACTTAATTCAGAAAGATGCACTTATGCCTCCATGTTGTCACCAGACATGTCCTTTTTTTCAAACTTGAAATATCTTTGTAGGAAGTTCTTCCAGGTGGGCACAACTGTCCCCTTGGAATCAAAAGTGCGGTGAAGAGACTTCAAGGGTCAAAGGTCTCAGGACCTCACATGAACGTGAATTCTGTGGGACATCTCGAGGCAATTTCTTCAAATTTGGCACAAACATCCACTTTGACTCAAGAATGAACTGGAAAGGTTTTGAATGTCAAAGGTTAAAACTCCACGGCAGTAAGACTCCAAAAATAACTCACACTCCAATGATCAAATTGTGACACAAATATCTGATTGCGTGATGCATCCAAAAGGTCGTCAGACATTTTTTGATTCTCTTAAAATTTGGAGAGAATGAATGTAAACTACGGCCTGTCCTCCCCAAGAAAATGACCCAAAGCATCATTTGGTCAACCAGCTCATTCCGACCTATCATGTTGTTTGGGACATACTCGACCTCTAGGGTCCACGTAACAACGGTCAGAGGGTCATTTAATGCTGAAAAGTCAATGACCACAGAAACCAGATATCTGTTTTGCTCCGTGTTTATGGCAACTTTGCTGTTGCATTTTCAACTGTTTTTCACGGTTGTGCTTTAACCTAAACCACAATCATTTACATTTTCCACGTGGTTTTTGTGCCCAAACCTAACCAGACCTGAACCGCAGTGTTGTTAAAACGAACGTAAACTATTGCTTATTCCACCTTAAAGGATTTCCTGTTTCTTGCTCTCGGACGTCCCTGCTGGGGTTCTGTGGTGTCAGCCCTGCTATGGATCCAGCTCGTGCTCACTGAGTCAAAGACTGAGCCCTTTGCAAAAGTTTTTCTGCTCAGAAATGTGGTATATTCTCAAGTAAATTAGGTCTTTTGATTCTAAGATCCAGTCGTACCAAACTTGTATTAATGACTTTGAAAGAACTTTGCTAAAATGGTTTAAAGCCAAGTAAATATACTATAAATGCCTTATTGATAACCAAACCAGGCCAGGTCAGTTTGACCGATGAAGACAGGAAGTGCATAGTTGGCATCAAGACAACACAATCAATTTATGGCTTAAAAACCCCTCAACTTTATGTGTTCGGTTGATTTAATATATATTATGAAGGAATGCCATATCATCACGTTGGTTAACGAACAAGCAGGAGCTGTGGCTGTTACACACGATGGCTTAATTACCCACAACAAATGTTAACAATCCAAATTTAATGGAGTTACTTTATAATCCTAATCACCTGGTGTGGGCTCCTCATCATTGCATTCATTTGGCTCATTACATTACGTTAGCTCATTACAACAGTTAACGCTAAGAGGAACTCTTCTTCTGACATAGGCGAGAGTGACGAGGCGCTCGGAAATGTCAGCTGCATTCATATTGAACCACTTTGTCTGGCTTGGCTGTTTCTCTCTTTTGATATGTTGATGTCAGCGGCAGCATGTCACCTATTTTATAGCCAAGTTTGTCATCGCAAATGGAAGGACAAGCGCTGCTGATTCTGCGAGACGATTATGTCATCACCATGAATATCAAGCTGGGTTTTACTCACCATCAAACCCTCTACACCCCGTGTGTGTGTGTCTGTGTGTGTGTGTGTGTCGGCTTTTATTACCCCTACAAAGTCCACTTAAAATTCGGCCAAATTTTGAAGGCCTCACCAAATTTAACTCCTACTTTACGTACAAGTGAACCCAGGTTGAATACCAAGGCTCAGTTAGACGTCTCAAATACTGACTCTAACTTAAAATGTCAAAATCTCTCAAAGTCACCGTTGGGATGCTGAGCCAAATATCTCTCTTTTTATAGCATTCTGCCAGCTCACATTAAATCTATCTATATTTATGCAGTTGACCTGACCCAGTCTGAATGGCAGCACTGATGGGTTCAGCAAGTCCGATCAGGTTTATCAGTTCTGGAGAATCCTCGCTGCAGCAGAGCAGATCCTGCATCAGCCTCAAAAGCTTCAGCCCAGAGCTAAAGCGTGGGGACCAGAGACCACCAGCTAGTTGGCCATTCTTTCACTTCCTGTGGTGTTCTTCTGAACTTTAAATAACCTTTAAACTGTTTTTTGATTGGAGGTCACAGGCCTTTGGGCAGGTACTCTCTAATTGGCTCATTCTCTCCATTCCTCATGGTGACATTTAAGGTCCTTACACATCTGTCACTCACCCCCCCGTGCTGACTCCAGCTCTCTTCCATCTACTGAGACCTAACCCCCACTGAGAAAAAGCATGAGGAGCCTTTGATACTACAATAAGATGTTATCCCCTCTGATTGCTAAGTATTTTTTCTTACTTTTGATAAATTGGACATATTGTGGACTTACATTGCATGTAAGGAAAGGTTACATTCTGTTGAGAAAAAGTCAAAGTCCACCAACCAACATTCATGATAGAAAAAAAAGGTGCCCACACACGTAGTGTTGGAGTTGACCTCGGATCTCTCATTCAAGTTGAGATGACAAACGAGACTCAACGACGGATCATCTTACAGCCTCTTGCGGGTTTAATGCACAGATCAACCACTTCACATCTTACATACAGACAGAACCCTCCTTACAACTTGCATTCACATTTTATACCTTTTGTTGACGTCATTACTCATGTGTGTGTACGTGCTTCTCTTCAGCAAGGTGCATCCTGTTTGGCAAGATACTGGGGTACAGTTTTACTGGAACTTTCAGTCCTCCCGTCCTCATATGACCTGAACTTAAGACCTTGTACTAACAATACCCTGTTTACTTGGAGACCAGTATATCTCACATAAACTCACGCCCCTACAGGAGCAGATGATCTTTGAATTCTTGCGTCTGAAGAACGGGCGAGGGTTCCGAGATAAGCGCGGTCAAAAATCGGTAAAGAGTGGTGAGATGTTGGTCAGTCAGTTCGTTTAATTGTTGAAATTAGGAACCGCCAAACACACAGAAAAGATTTAATGAAGTTATTGTATCATATATTGTCATACTGGGATTGAGTCCTTTAAAAGGGTGGAGGAGATCTTTGCCATTTGTATGAAACATGTTGGCTTTTCCATGACGTTGAGAGAAATTGTTGCGCCCCCTTTTGGATTTATTGAGCTGAGAAAACAACTTATTTAAATTTCTCCTTGGCCAATTGTATTTAATTTAGAAGTAGTTTCTTTCATTATTGCAGGAAAATGAATATCTTGATCTATTTTGCTCTGGATAGAAATCACACTTATGTTCCTCTTACAGAACCACCATTCTGGGAACCCAATCGCAAGCACCGCTGCACTACCACAGAAGCAGCATGACACCATTGTAAAACTAGCAGTTAAAGGAGGCTAAATACGCCTTCAGGACATAGACCATTATTACTGGAGCATTTCGAGAACGTAATGATCGAACATATTAAACCCCGCTCACAGAATCTAAGCCATCTCAAACATAATTCAGAATTTGAGGAGTTGTGGATATTAAAGTTGCCTTTTCCTTCTTTTGAACATTCTACCAGCCTCTCGAGTCCTGATCATCTCCCTCTCTGTCGTTTTTTTTTTTTTTTTAGATGCTTAAAGGGAGCAGTAAGTGAAGGTGGAGCATATCGATTATCACATAAAACTTTTAGACCATAACCCTTGAAGCTATGAATACTTTTGTGGTTGTTAATAAACTCAAAAAATATTACCATGCCCTCAAGTTCATTTCCCCTTTCGACTGGTATTGACTCTCTCTGCAAAGACAGTGGCACACGTTTGGGACCGCGCGCTGTCTGTTTGGCTTTTTGAGGCCTGTCCAAACCAGAGGGTGATGTATTGGAACTGCCAGAAAACACCTCAACCTGTCACCATTTTGAGTGTGATATATTATTTATTTATTTAAACAGGTGCCTCTAAAATGCAGCGGGAAGCGTTCCACTTGATAGGCAGACATTCATTTAGCCAAGAGATAAAATTAGAACGGAACCCTCAGAAGGGCTCGGTCCAGTTTTTAGATCAAGAGTGTTTTTCAGTAATCTTACAGAAACCACTTGATAGAACAGAGCTGCTCTCCTTAAATCACTCCAAAGGCCAAATTAAATCACATTCACAGGAACTCTTTATTTCCTGCACACTTCATCCTACAAGGCTACTCAAAAGGTTTCCTATGAAAGTTTAATGAAATTTTGTAGCAAATCCATATCGTAATAAGTCACAGACCTCAGTCCAATGTCTCTCCAAAAGTCACCACGAAATAACTTCTAAGAAGTGAAGATCCCCCCCCCCCCCCCCCCCCCCAAAAAGAAAATGATGTAGGGGAAACCAGTGGTGGTCAAAACTGTTAAATTTAATGTCCCAAATAAATTCAGTCCACTAAAAAGATTTGTTCACTGAATCGTTCAATGATCCTCCAGAGCCCCGAGTTTCATTCACTGAACTGAAACACAGCATAAGATTCCACACGATCCCGCGTTCCTGGAGTGGTGGCACACAAACTCACCAGATTCAGTTGGTAAATCTTCTCTTTTAAAAAAAATGTCCTGGTCAAATACCAGATGAACGGGTCGGCATCCATCTCAGCCGTGAAGTCGTAGCAGCTGCAGTTTAACCTGAGGGGAGAAACGGGGACACACCCTCGTTGTTTTACAGCAAAAAGCAAGTTTCATATAAATATTTCGATACACTTCTCAACGTGACCATTGGGACATTTTGACTGTTGCACTGAAAATAAAAAGTGAGGCACTGGACAACGGACTGTTAACTGACCCAGACCTTAACCACAGCATTTGCTAAAATTGCGTCTCTACTGAAAATCAAAGGAACGTACAGCATTTTGGTTCAGGTTGCAGACGACTACACAGCTTAACCCTGCACTGTGCCGTCACACACAGTTGCACGCTGGTCTCAGACTCAATCACGCGCGCAAGAAGCCCAAAACCCCCGTTTGCTGGCACGCGTATCTTACAGTCCACACAGACAGAACACAGTGCATCATGTCTGCACGGGAGACAAAACTAGCCAGCGCTGCTCAAACATGAGGGAAGATTCGTTCCTATGTTGTCTGTTTCTCAGAAACATACGATAGTGTTCAGCTCAGCAGCTAAATCAGATTGTACAACCCAGCTTCACGAAACACCACCAATGACGCTGCTCGCTGTTGGAAAATCCCAGAAATGTGCACCGATACATAACTTTTCCTAAGCTATCACACAAACATGCTCAAGCAGGTTAGCCTGGACCTCATCTGAACTTTTTTGTTGCGTGAATTTTACTAATAACAAAAAATGATTTGATTGTCAGTAGGCCTGGTAATGATAGCAGCAGATTTTTTATTCTGTCACATCCAAGGATTGAAAGCGACTCATCCCACACAGCATGTGTTTGGGACTATCATTTGTCAATGCCACATCTTGTTGTCCAATTTTGTACCTGGCAGGCAGCAACAAGACGCGGCTGTGCCAAGAGGAGGCATTCGGCCATCGGCATCCTTGACTGAGAGCAATAATGCTGCACATATGGTGATAGAGGGAACGGGCACCATCGCTGGCTGAAGAAGCACCAGGTCCGGATGTATCACTTGGCTCGGATGAAACACATTCTGCGTGAACATTTGTGGGGAAAGCAAAAAACAAAAAAACCAAACGGAGAACAGAGCAGAGTTAATTCACTGACCCTTCAGTGAAATACCAAGAAGAGCAACGGCGACATAAAGGAAGCTTTTGACCCCCAATTGCAAAAAAAACAAAAAAGAAAACAAAGAGAAGCATTTTTCATTTCCGTGGCATTAATGAAACTGTTTTTTTTTTTTTTTGTTTGTTTCATTTCCGTTTTTCATTGGCAAATATAATGCTGGGAACAGACTGTAGATTTCCAACCAGTTATCTTCCTGGACGAATTCTAAAATTAGGTATTTATCTGCCAATTAGTGGCTAAGAACAGAGTGAAATGCAATAGAGAAAAGCTTCAAATGTAAGTGGTAATGAGTGGCGGTTGGCAGTAAAAAATCATATTCATAACTATGTTAGAACTTTGATGCTTAGATGTATTAAAGGACTTGTTTTATTTGTTTAAGACGTACAGGACTAGATTCATTTCTAAAGTTTGAGTCAACTTGACATCCAACACAAAGGCAGAAGATGCAGTTTGTTCTGCAACACGTTTGGCAAAATCCCCTTAAAAACGGAATGAAATAAAAACGTCTTTGCAGCAGGACGTGTGGCAGCTAAATCTGACCTTTCAGAGGAAAGCGGTTTCACTAAAATCCAACACTCGGAGAATCTGCCTTTGTCATACTTGTGCAGCGGCAGTGGTAAAGACCTCAGTGCTCCTCCCTTTCATACACTCTTGTCTGTCGTCCCCACCCTCCTCTGGCCCCTTTTTTACTTTCATTTCATGTCCTTTTCTCCCTCACAAATTCTCTGGATCATAGTTGATATTCTCCCAGCGGCCCTTTTATCGGGTTATCTCCAAATGTGTGAGATGAAAATAGAAAAATAGGTCGGTGGGCTGTTAGGCTCTCATGTTTTCACCTTTGGCTTCATAATAAAAAGAGGTTTGTGTGTGCTTCACCGTCAAAAGTGCGCAGTTAAAGGCGTGGAGAACTTTATTCCACTGACTTTGTCTCTGTTGGATATTGAAAATAAGTGTTCTCATTCGGAGTCTTGTCAATATTTAACCGACAACAATCCCCCAACAATTAAGCGCTCTGGCTCTCTACCTCTGATAGAATCATTGAGGTGAGAACATAAAAATACTGCAACACTTTCTATCTCTTTGTTTAGCGAGATTAAAAAAAAAAAGAAAAAAATCACGAGTAATCAGTTAATATAGTGTAAATATTTATTTTGCCCCTGAGCGTGCATAACAACCCCATCTCCTGCTTCCATCTGAGAGCGTGATTATAGAGTGCTAAACTATTTCAGATATTTTAGTAGAGCTTTACCTTTATGCTGAATAGTAAATAGCGGAGCGCTGCACGGCAACAGGGTGAAGACTTGAAATAGAGCGTGGCTTCGCTTTTAACTCGGGATAGACTGCTCTAGCTGTCAGAGGGGACTTCATGTCTTCATCACTGTTAGGGCAACGTCGTCTTTGGTAACAGTAAGTTTCACCAGCCAGTGTTCACCTGACGTGTGGAAGCGTTGCAATAACTTGAGGGCTTTTTTTTAAGATTAAATGTCTCAAAATGTTTTATTGTCATACACACAGTTTAAAAACAGGATTTTGACAATGAAATGCTTCCTTCCTTCTACTATGAATGCTGTTATTAACCTTTTGAGCCACATGGGTCCACGCAAAAGTATCAAAATAAAACTTTGAGGATCTGTATTGAGTGCCCGCCTCTTCCCGTCCTTCCAAAAAAAACTTCTATCTTTGTGCCGTGTGGTATTTCTACCACATCCAATACAGCGATGCTGTAGTATTTCTATGAATAGAATCTTTGCTATCATTCGTTGTTTACTGCCTAGTTTGAACAAAAAGGCAAGGTGGAAAAACGAAGATCTTCGTTTTGTCACAAATTACTGGGAGAGTAAGACTGGGACTAGGAGGTCTAACATGTCCATAGAGTCCCAGGTCCTGCATGTAGACCTGGTAAGCGCTGAGCTCTCCTTCATCTAGTTTTGGCACGTCTTTGTGGGCGACCCGGACCTCCAGCTACCCTTATGGGCTTAAGAGGTTCAAATCCATCGCGAAGTATAAAAAGAGGGCTAAATATTTATTTGAAAATAAAGATGAGGAAAATCCAATTAAAACAATGCATATTCAAATTTTCAGTGCAAATGCTGACTTTTACTTTGTTCTCTGTCTGTACAGCCGAGCGCTCCATTTTTTTCACAGTCTGAGTCAACTGGGGGCTTCCAGTTCAAGAAGCAAGGAAATGGTAGTTTAGTGTAAAAGTCAGGATTTTTTCAGCTGATTTATATTCCAACACTGTGTTTAATTCCGCTGATCTGAAATCAGCATCGGAGCGAATGTATCATCCCCACTGATCCTGCATCTCTGTCTCATGCCAAGCTAATACTTTTGTTTTTGTTTCAATCATCTTCATTTCTCATGTTATTGAGGAGCTTTTGAACATTTAAGAGTTTTAATATTTTGTTTGGCTAAACTTCAGAGCAAGTCGATTAAATTAAGGAGAGTCGGAAGACTGGAGAGTCTGAAGAAGCTGCAGTCTGTGTTTGCTGCCAACTGATTTAATTGATTTGTGTTTTCCAACCCTCTTAACATTTCCCCAAATTTATGTATTGCTTTTTTTTTTTTTTTTGAAGCCTTTACCCTCATGTGGGTCTTTTATATTTCCACATCCGACATATACTAAATAATACTAATATAGACTAAAAGAATATCTGCTGAAAGTTGCATTGAGTACGTGCCAGCAAACGTAGAGAAGAAGTGTTGCAGTTCTGTGAAAAGCCAGGCATTTTCTGAGAGATAAAGCACTGTGTTCTTTTACTTGTCTAAATGACTCCGCACGCGCACTTGTGTGTGTGTGTGTGTGTGTGTGTGTGGGGGGGGGGGGGTATGTCAATAATTGTACAAAATTAATTTACATCTCTTGCACTACACAAGAGAGCTACAAGGGTAGTAAATAGCGTAGTATTTCACAAGTACACATACTGTTTTAAAGGTTAAGACTGAAATAAAAAAAAATTTTTACTTCCTTTGTGTCAAAGTTGAACGTGGTGAAAATGTAAGTTAGTTCAAGATGATATAATATAGATGATTATGGGATGTACATGGATGGGGGGGGTTTCTCTCAGGACCTTGCCTGTGTAACGCTGTGCTGGTTATCAACGTGAGTGTTGCTACATGGGCCGACGCACAATGAGTACATGCAAACAGGATAAAGATAATAAGGTAATTAATTTCAATGAAATTGTTTAACAGCAGGGTAAATAAATAAGTAATGCAAGATAAACATGAAGGGAATTAACATATGTGTGTCTAGGCTAATTAATTGGTGTCAGAGTGATGTACAGAAGAGAGGACCAGATATAGGACGTGTTCCTACATGCCTGTGTTTGTTATTTATGTTTTGGAGGGCGGCACGGTGGTGCAGTGGTCAGCACTGTGGCCTCATAGCAAGAAGGTTCCAGGTTCAAGCCCCGGCTCCAGCACAGGATCTTTCTGTGTGAGTCTGCATGTTCTCCCTGTTCCTGTGTGGGTTCTCTCTGGTACTCCAGCTTCCTCCCACAGTCCAAAGACATCAAGAGAGGACGAGGCTGATTGATACTCTAAATTGACTGTAGGTGTGGCTGTGAGTGTGAATGGTTGTCTGTCTCTCTGTGTTGGTCCTGTGATGGACTGGTGACCTGTCCAGGGTGAACCCCGCCTCTCACCTGAAGGCTGCTGGGATAGGCTCCAGCTCCCCCACGACCCTTAACAGGATAAGTGGTAGACAATGGATGAATGGATTTTATTTTATCTTTATTGTTCAGTAAAAGATATCAAATTCAAAACTTTGAAAAGAAAACTTTGGTAGTCACAAAACAGGGAAAATGTGGGATACGGCAAACTTATTTTACATATAAATTTTACATATAAATTGTTTGTGAGAATAAATATTCAAATGTAACAGAGAGGAAAAAAATCAACTGAAGGTACAGGTGCATAAATCTCAGTTGTCCTCAGTCAAACACTCACACGGGCTGATGGAGCAGGTCTGAGCCTGGCTGCGACAGCCCCTCCCTCATCCATGAGGACAGGGAGGGGCCTTGGGTGGTTCAACAAGAGGTTAATACAGCCACGTGTTAGAGAACACATCCATAGTTGTTCTACTTTCTGCAGTTTTGAGATCATTATGTGCTGCAGTTTTATCATTCATGGCAGCAGCACCATCAACAACACGCGAGACGGAGTGGGAGGAAGAAATAGGATAGATGAGAGGAAACGATAATGTGTCTTTTTTCAGGCCCCCGGACAGCTGCGTCGCAAATCCTGATCACCGCCTCTTTCTCTTTTGGGTCTCTTTAGATCCTTCTTTTTTTATTCTCTTTATTGGTTCAAACTCAGAACTGCCACGTCTATGGAGACACCAGGGACGCTGCTCCTACATGTCTTGGCTGAGATGATTGCAGGAAGCCAAGATGGTGTTATTCTTGTCTGCTATTTGTTTGCTGCTCCCAAACAAGCATTTTTTTCTTCTGACAAACAGTAAATTGTAAGAATTTTAGTCTTACAAGTGGCGGTGGCATATTCATATCGATGAGTTTGTATCTATTGTAAAAAATGCCCTCTGTTGTCTTTCCATTTTAGTGAACGCTAGAAAATATATGATGAAAAGAATTTGAAGTAAAAGGCATTCAGACGGTTGTTAAATGTTGCTTTCCTTTTTTTTGGTCGGGGACTCTGTGTCGACTCTGTCACGCTAAAACAATTCTTACAGACACGCAGTACATTTGAGAATAGAATTTAAAGGAGCAGTCGTCTTTGTTTAGCTGCCTGGCTGCACGAGTACCAGCAGAGGTTCGGTGTTGTAAGGCTTTTTTTTTTTTTCCCCTCTTACCTTAATGGCTACTGAGATTCTAGCTTTTCAAATGAGCAGCCTGTCCGTGTATTCAACTTCTGCGGAAGTGCATCAGAATCTATTTTCTGAGAGATTCATTCAAAATATGCCTTGAACCCCCCCCCCAGAATCACTTGCCCCTGGTTGGGTTTTACTAGGTGCTGTGTACCCTCAAGGTTAATACCTCTGTCTACCTTTGAGGAATGTGTTTACTTTAGAGATGAAAAAGTTTATTCAGTACACACAAGTTCCACTATCTGACAGGCTCTATAATAGAGGTGTTCCGCACATGTACGAATCTCCCGGCTGAAAATGACCGTACTGAATCACCATTGTCACCAAACGAGTGCAGTTCCATTTACTGGTGACAGAGCACTGTCATCATCTCAGCCATGATACATGTAGAGGTTAGAGAAACAATTGTGATGTCATAAGTCTTCTGTAAATAGTTGCTTGCTGAGCTGTTAACCTCCGTGCTTCTTTGGCAGGAGGGAGGGCTGCCTAGCATGCTGTTGGCTTCAACATTGGGGCTGACGACCTCAACACTCCTCCCTCCCCCCAGCAATCAGTTCAACCAGTCAGAGACGCTCGAAAGGTCGCATAGGCTCGGAAATATGCTGGAGGAAGAAGGACTTTATTCTTTTCAAATGACAGAAGCAAAAAAAAAAGATTAGAGAAGGACTGATCGTGTAGTTTCTGTGCCTGGGTAAAGTCACACAGGGGTCATGGTATAAACCAGCCCATCAGGAGGAGTCCCTGTACCTGATAGACTCGTGAAGTACATAGATACTGGATTTTGTGACCACCCTTCAGGCTATCATCACAAAGGCACTTCACGGATCCATCAATCCTGCTCTCTTTACCCTCATACTGTCTTCTTTCAAGCCCACCTCAGGTCTGGCCTTGTGCTCAACTACCCATTTTTGGAGTTTGGCCGCATCAGGGTCCCAGACCAGACCAAAGAGAGGTCCTCAGGAGACCAAGGTTCCTAGATGAACAGCAAAAAGAACAGGGTCTCCTCTGTACCCTGATGAGTTGTGGTGTTAGAGGAGAAGAGCAGCTGCAGGTTACAAGAGTTTCAGTCCTGTTTCTGTAGGGCAGGTGAGGTACGCAGCACTACTGATCCGATCTCACTGTCCATCGGCAGCATGCTGATACAGGGAAGAGCACCGTTTTGTAACCTTTAACTGTAAAAGTAGTGGACTGCAGTGCATTCAAAGCTCCAACCTTGGCCTGGATCCCAGGAGATGGCCCATTGAGCTACGTGGCACCCACCCAGAGTCTTTGGCGGCTTTGCAAAACCCTTGGATTTTCTGCTTTATGTCTAAAATGTTCACTGCCAGTTACAACATTATCGTAGTGTGTTCAACGCCTTGTTCCTGGTTGAGTATCTCCTGTTAGAAGTAGTGATCCCCTCACCCAGCTAGCAGGGTGGAAAACCCTGTGATATAGAGTGAACCAGGGCTGAAGTCCGGTACTGGTTCAGTCCGGTACTGCATACAGTACCACCAAAAGATTCAGTGGCGGAATGCAGTATAAAGCTGCCAGTTGACACACATTCAAAACTGGTCACGGTTGCACGATGCTGAGAAAACAGGTCTGTGAATGTTATGTCATTTTAAACAACACATGGTCTCCTTATCGGTTGCCATAACTTAACGTTAGCGCAAGTTTAAGCTAACTCGCTATTTGCTATACTCATCATCAAGTTGTTTTTTTTTAATTTATTTCTTCTCTCTACAGATGTGACAATACTGAAACTTTTTTTTCAAGGACGCATTAAACTGAGGAAAGTTGAACAAAACGAAAGGTCGCGGTAGTCGTACATCAAGTCATTAAAACTACTTTCATCCCTGGCGTGAACTCTTTTGAACAGTGCCCCTCTGTGTAGCTCATAGAGGGCCACAGGAGAACAGACACCATCAACTGGTATCACTCAAACACAACAATCCAGGGGAACCCAAGAACCAGGAAGTGCAGCAATATATTGTGTTGCCTATTTGGTTCGGTTCCCCAAATTGCCACTGGTTTGGTTGGACATCCGTACAGCCACAATTGGCTGAAACTGTGGCTGACCCTCTGGTCAGTCAGGGTTCCTGATCATGAAGTAGGGGAACTTCATCTGAAGCTACCAGCTACCCGACATGCTTTTTGTACTTCTACCTGACCTCCAGGCTGACAATTTTTGTTCTGTTGCCCTTTGGACTGATCACCCGTGTACTGACCCACCTCTCTGTTTGGTCTCTGCCGGAGCACTTGCTTTTAAAGAAGACCATAATATTCAAAAGTACATTTTTTAAAAGGCCTGATCCAAAACGAGAACAAGAAGAAGCTATAGAGGCAAAAATCACTAACCAGAAATGAAGAGAGGGAGGGAGCTTCCTTGAAGCTTAGAAAAGAAATACTTTGAAGCAAATATACATGCAGGGTTGAAATTCAGTGATAATGTACATGTACATTGTTTTGGAAGGAAGCATCCTCATAAATAATGTACTGAAAGAAAAATTAATGTGTAAAAAAAGAAAAAAGTTAGTTATTACATCCAGACTTGTCAACCACACCGAATCGAGCTTTGACGCAACAAATCCGTTTATCAAAATTTTAAATGACTCTTCTCACATGAGCAGAAATTCAGTGAGCGGTGACCTATTTTTAGCTTTCGCTTGTTAGAATGAGTCATGTTCACTCAGAGCACCTCTGTGCTTGATGGCAGCAGAGCCTTAACTGCTCCTTTCAGTCAAAACAACAAGTACATCATTCCATCGGTGACTGCTCTTTATTTCACGATTCATGTCCATCAAAAGTGTTAAGTTTATGATCTCCTATTTGTGTAAACATCTTTTTAGTCCTGAGATAAAGACACCATGTAACAAAGCCACAGCAAGCAACCGCTCCAATAAAAGTTACATGAGATGAAAAATGGGGGTGTGTTTGTGCACCGCCAGGCTGAGTGACTCACTTAGCGCCATAAAGAAGGTCACGTGCCACAAAAACGGATCAGATAATGGAGTTATTGATGAGGTGGTCCGCCGTTATCAGGCACATTTTCGTGTCCTTCAGTTGAATTTTATCCACGGCAAAACATAGATGCAATGAAAAAAGATAACACCCTGCTTGATCAGTGGTTTAATATTGTTGCTAAGAGCCAGTGGGCCGAATCTCCACCCTCGTCTTATTCTAAACGCAGTTCCGCTGCTGTTATAAAAACTCTTTATTATGTACTACTTGAATGTTTGGTCATGCACCCGGACAGAAATTAAAAAGTAAAAAAACCATAAAGGCAAGATGTGTTTTCATACTGTATTCGATCCATCCGAACCTTGTGAAATGTTTAAAGCTCAAGTTAAAAGCCCCATTACCACTGAGTTAACTGAACAAACACCGCGCTGATTGTTGTTTAAAAAAGACATGCGAATGTTTCTCAAAGGGTTCTCAGCTCCTCTGAGGTTGTGGATCCATTCATAGCAAATTCTATAAGCATCCGGCACGCAAGTGTTCCGCTCACCCTCAACATCCTGATGCCACCGACGTGTGGTGATCCAGACGAGGCCGCGTTTAGAGCAGGCGGATACAGCAGGTCTGCGCAACATGGCGAAAGTAGAATAACTGAGAAAAAAAGTTTGCATCTCTTCTCCAAACATCACCTGCATAGATCAGAGATGAAATTTCACGTAAAGGAAGCTGCAGACTTTTCTTTGTGTTGCACTCTTCATCGTCCCAGTCCCCTCCTCTAATACTTTTATGATATGCACAACTGCTATGTTTTGAAAGTCCAATGATGCCATCATACCGATCATTTTTCAAGATTTTGGGAGATAATTGCTGATGCCGATTTAATAGGAGTAAAGAAATAAACACTCCAGTTAGCAGGGAAAATTCAGGGGGAAAAAAAACCCTTTATCAGGAAACATTGCCAGAAAAATGCACCGAATGCTTTCTGAAAGTTTTTGGAACCAAAAAAAATAAAGGGTCAAGCTAGGACACCATGCATGCTAGCAGTTGTTTTGGTGTATTTAACAGTGCTTTCACACCTGCCTTGTGGTTTGTTGGGGTTCATTTGGGCAGGTGTGAACACACCATTTGTCATGTGAACCAAGAGCAGACCAATACTTGAAGCAACCCGACCACCGGTGAAGCCGCGCGGCTCCTGTGACCAGGTCTACTTTGCATCCCTGTAAGTGTCCGAGCGTCGTAGTTGTAACAGTTTACAGAGAAGAAATGAAAAAAGGCGGGAAGATAAAGAGCTGTGGTAGCCAACGTCTCATGATCACCTCCTTAGTTACTCATGAAAGCATCATTATATCGGTTAGAAATAATTGCAAAATAGCAAGTTCAATGGTTGTGGATTTTAAAAGTTCGGAGCAAAAGCTTGAAATGAACCCTGGCAACCCAACCCGACCCCCCCCCCCCCCATCCCCACCCCCCTATCTGACCCGATACACACTGAGCATTCTTATGTTGTTTGACAAGTTATGGTTGGCTTCAATATTTCTATGCATGGAAACCAAACCGAATCAAAGTGGAAAAAAATTCAGAAACTCAACTGATGGAACTCCAGCAAACAAACAGATGTGAAAGCCCCTGAAATCACAGCCTCTATCACAAAAACATGGCAACCAAAGATTTTATATCCACTGTGGTTTTTCCCTTTTTTGAAAGACAGCGTGATCCTTCTAACTCTCTTAATAATCTCAAATCTCTGGAGCTTTTTGTGTGTGTGTGTGTGTGTGTGTGTGTGTGTGTGCGTGTGTGTGTGCGTGTGTGTGTGCGCGCGTGCTTTTGACCCTCTCTGATTTCCTCCTGCCGGTTTAATCTCTCATAACGTCGCGGCTCCTCCAGAGGTGGTGGTGAAGATCCCAGAGGAAGACGTCTGGCGATGAAGAGTCCTTGTGCAGTAATAGCTCACTACAAATCATTTCTCACACACATTGTCACATTTTGAATGAAACCACTTCATCGGTGAAAAAAACAAAAACAAAAACAAACGGCCAATTCCACAGCCAGACGTGGAGGCCTAGACAAGGGTAACACTTGTAATCCTCCACTTGAAAGCAAATAATTGCTCCACACACACACATACACACGCAAACATGCGCACAAATACATACAGACACACACCTCTTCTCCACTAATTTTTATCACAGCAATGGAAATTCAACCAAGCAAAAACAGAAAAAAGGGGGCGGGGGAGCTATGATAGATCCTGGTGTGATTAGCCTGCTTCCTCATGAAGGTTGGGGCTTTAGTCCAACATTTAAAAGGCCAATCACTTGTATTGATGATCAATGAGCTGGATAATAACACACACACTTACAGTCTTGTTTGGAAGTATTAAAAAAAAGTACAAAAGAGTGTAAATCAAAGGCCGACTCACACTTCAAGTCCTATCAATAATTCAGTTGTTTTCTGCAGTGTAAATGGAAAAGCAATATAATCAAGGCTGACATGGATTTGTTTTATTTATTATTGGAACCTCACACCCCCCACTCCTCATATACTTACTCTCTCTTTCTTTTCCTTCCCACCCACTTGGACTATTTATTTCTCCATATTTATTCTCTTTGTTTCCTCTCACCGCGTGCCTTCTTCCTCCCTCCTCCTCCTCCTCCTCCTCCTCCCTCCCTTATGTACTTTAGATGTAATTGAAATCTCATCAGCGCTCAGTTCAGTTATTGTTGATAAATAATTCATGTATTCAAAATGGGTGACATCTTCTTCTGGTTTCAATTACATCTCGGCTGACTCTTTCCTTCGGGGATAAAAGGAAAAACAAACAGAGGCAACTCTTTCCAACGTTGTTTACATTTGAACAAATCAAGCAGGACCCCCCCACCCCGCCCCATTTATAATATATTCACCAGCACCCTCGGGCCCCTAAAGAAGCGCACTTACTCAGCTCTTTAAAGAGTCCCGGGTGATAATCGCTGGTGTTCCCATGCATTGCAGGATTAAAGAAACAAAACAAAAAAACAACAACAAAACAAATATTGCCAATGTTAGAAGAGAATAGCATATATTGCTTAGCTGAAATTAACATGCGAGAAAATTTCATCACAAGAGAAAACACCATCACCGGGTCTACAGCAGCCAGCTCCCATTATCAAAACAAATAAAGAATCAACGTTGCAAAGGAAATTCAACTTAGCAGGAGTCATTTCATCTGGATTTAATTTCCTTCTCAGGCTGAAGCCTCGTCTCTTTTCCCTGCCTTTATTCTCACCACCCCCGTTATTAAATATACAGCAGTGTATCATTATGTAGTCATATCAGCGCAGGTGTGTTCATACAGCTTTTATCAAACTTCTCCCATGTGAAGAAGGCTCAGAAAATAAAACAAGTGATGCCGAAGTGACAAGTTTCTTTCTTCAATTAGCATGTTGATAAGAAAGCGAACGTGTTAAGAATTCAGGTGGGAAAGTTTTAAAAAATACAGTTTGTAGAATTGAGTTGAAAATGCAGAGAATAAATGCTTCCCCCCTTGATGCTGGACACACTCCAAGGGTGTAGGCGACACACTCGCGCAGGTGTCAAAAAGAAGACACTGAGGAGGCTCGTTGATCCGAAACTAACTTTGCAAATAATCCAACATCAGATAGATATACAATAGTTTGTGTTCATGTCACCATAGAGCAAGTCCATCCATCCATCCATCCATTCATCCATCCATTCATCATCTTCCGCTTATTCCTCTTAAGGGTTGCAGGGGGGCTGGAGCCTATCCCAGCAGCCTTCAGGTGAGAGGCGGGGTTCACCCTGGACGGGTCACCAGTCCATCACAGGACCAACACAGAGAGACAGACAACCATTCACACTCACAGTCACACCTACGGTCAATTTAGAGTATCAATCAGCCTCGTCCCCTCTTGATGTCTTTGGACTGTGGGAGGAAGCTGGAGTACCAGAGAGAACCCACACAGGAACAGGGAGAACATGGAGACTCACACAGAAAGATCCTGTGCTGGAGCCGGGACTTGAACCTGGAACCTTCTTGCTGTGAGGCGACAGTGCTGACCACTGCATATAGCAGCATATAGCAAGTGAACTGGGATAACCAGTGCTGCGCTCAGTAAAGTTTGATCGTAGAGAAGGTTAGTCAGTTAACTTTATCACTTTATCTTCAAAATGATATTTAAACTTTAATCTTGACATTTGGACTTTTTTCCTCAAAATAGCATTTCGACCTAATTCCTCCTGGTAGCTTCTGTACCCTTAAATCAGGATGGGATGGGATGGGAGGTCGCCCCCCCCCCCCTCCCCCCATCAGCAGGAGAAGACCTGAGGAGGCAAATGAAGGGCATGGTGTCATATTTGATTCCATCCTAGAGTGAATTCTGGACACACAAACTCGGGTGATCTGCTCTGAAACTTGATTGGCTTTGGTTTCAAAACTCAGGTAGATCCACCAGATCTTTTTTTTTTTAATTGTGAGGTTTCCACGGGCTGTTTTCAGCACCATTTGAGAATTAATCTACGAGCTCATGGTACCTTATACATTTCATCCACTGGTGCCCTCGTATTTAATGTTCCGTCGATGTAATGTTTGCCTGAGGTGGAACATCTGGACATCCTCTGAAACAACAATTCCATTTATAAACTGCTGCCAATGAAACAACGCCTGTGATTCCTTCATCAAGTTCAAATAGCAAGCGATAGTTTTATTGATTCATCAGGGAAGGAAACGCTGTGACCGATAAGATCCGTTCAGGATGATCAAAAGTCCCTCCACAGCATCCCCGGAGTTCTGGAGCTGATACAGGCTCAGCAGAGATGCGTGGGTGCGAGATGCAAACGTAGTTCAAGAGAAGTGTTTTAAAATAAATACGCTTGTGTGTAGATGTAGCCTGACTGTGCGCTCACACGTTTGTTTAAAAGTCGGTAAAATATGAAAATTGACCGTCTGTACTTCACCGTACTGAAGACTAACTATTAATATTGTTTGCTTTTAAAGCTTAAGTTTCTGAGCTTAGCTGCAGTCACACCACGGCGGTTTGTCCGTTCATCGCTGATCCCGTCCTGAGGTTCACACACAGCAGGACAGCAAGACCGACCAGATTTTCCTCGATGTGACACGTTTAACGTGACTGATGCTTTGATTTCGTAAAGCTAGATATTGGAAAGATGTCTCAGATGTTGCATCCATGTTAAAAACAAAACGTCACCATCACCATCAGCCTCTGCTGTTCCACGCTGGATGAAAAGAAAGAAACGCAACACCAAAGCCACCAGTCCCTTGCAATCAAAAGAGATTCCCATTTTGAAGCAGCAAGCAAGGAAGCAGGTGGTGGGATGTCGGGCCGGAGGTCAGGGAGTAGATGGTAACCAAATTGGGGGGAGGGATGACAAAGTAGTGCACAAATTATTCAATCCATCTCTGGCATACTAATAGAAACTAATAGAAACAAAAGTCATGAATGATTCACTTGAGAGACTGCAAGCGGTGTAGAAAACTAACAATTCCTCTGAAAGTGTTTCAAAGAGGAAATGTCCACTTTGCACCTGACTGACTTCACACACACACACACACACACACACACACACACACACACACACACACACACACACACACACACACACACACACAGGTTTGCGTAGCTCTCCTTATTAGGATATTCCATTGACTTCCATTCATGTGAACATCCTAACCCAAGCCCTAATCTTAATCCTAACCCTAACCAATTGATGCCTAACCTCAAACTAACTGCAATTGACACCTTCACTCTAACTTTGACCAGATGTTCATAAATTAAGTTCTGCCGCATTAGGACCCGTCTTTGGTCCCCATGAGGACTAGGGGTCCTGATAAGGTTAGTGTTTATATCAGAAAAGGTCTCCAAAAGATAACAAAAACCAAGTCCACACACAAACAGACACATATTTTGGGGGGTTTTCATCTCTGTCTGCTCAGAGATCTCAGTAATGATGTGAGTGCAACCTCTAATCTTTTCATCTCCTCTTCCTCACTGATGGAACAATGTGTCCTGACAGTCAACAAGACTCTGTCCTCCCAGGGGCATTAACAGCTGTGAATGGTAACCTGATTAAGAAGGCCAAGATAGCATCACATGTGGAGATTGAAAGACAGAGAGACAGAGAGAGAGAGAGACAGAGAGAGAGAACAACAAAGAATGGGCTAAGTGATAAATGACCACCAGCAATAGGTTTTTGTCTCTGAAGTCACAGGGGAGGGCAAGCTTGACATTACGTTTTAGTGCAAACGTTAAAACTCAAGCTGGTCTCATTCACTGTTCGCCGTCACACTTGTGAAAAGCAATATCCTGTAATTTGTACCCAACTTTCATTATCAGACTGATTCTGGTGTTTCCAGTGAGACGTCAGGATATTTTTTTGTTTTGTTTTGCTTTTATTCTCACGGACTGGGTTGTTTTTAATACCTGAACCCAGTCAGATCGCACCCACGATCACAAACACGATTGTCTAACCTTGGTGTCACCTCAGGGAGTTTGTGCTGGTGTGTTTCCAGGCTCACAGCAGCTTGGAGCTCATGACCCTGGCATGGTAGGTGGACAGTCTATCATGGAGGCCAAAAACCCTGATTGTAGGATTGTGTGCAAATAATTTTGAATAACATTCCATAAGATGTAACGCGTGTTGAGAACTCATTGGAGAGGTCTCATACTGGGCCGCGATGCGCTACGGAAGTGTGGCGGTGGTCGTTGCAGTCGAGCTACACTCACCATGTCAATCGCGCTGAGAAGCCTTTGACAGATTGCAATTTTTGTTGTTGTTGTCTTCTCTGGTCTGTTTCTTTCCTTGTCATGTGATGATTCAGCCCTCCAGGCATTTATAAAAACAGAAACTATAAAACCGGTTCAGTTTCTGCTGCAGCCTGTTTCAGTTTCTGCTGTAGGCTGGTGCAGCAGTAGGTTCATTAAACATGGTGGATGTCAAGGTGTCTGAAGGAGTCATGCACCTGCTTGAATATACAGTACAATTGCGTCCTGCATTAGTGCAAACTCATCATTCTCTCATTCCTATGCCGTCGTCCCTCATGGCTCCCTCACTGTACTGTAAGCACAAATTTTGATCTTCCATAGTTTAGGACTTTTCTAGTATTACAGAGAGGAATCAAAGCCATCTGCATCTCCTTTTATGAGCCTTGGATGATTGCAAGTTGCAAGAGGTACCCAATATACATGTCAGGTGAAGGAATTAACCAAAAGCCACCAGGCTTTGCCCTCTGCCTTTCAGACTAAAGTGAGGGCTGAAATAGCTCGCCCTACGTAAGAACAACTTCTTGCACGAGAACACTTTCATAAATAAGGCCTTTTCATCTGTGTGTTGCTCTGGAACACTGCCTTCTCAAGTGTTCATTAGCAAAAAGCTTCAGAGGATTAAAAACAATGATAGAAGACCAGAGTTGGCGTAGTGAGAGATAAATGCTGTTCGTTTGAAGCCGCCTTGATGTGACGTTGTACAAGAAAATCTGCCCATTAATAAACAAAACACAGCCATGCAGCAACGATAAACTGATTCCCCACTTTAAAATAAGGTGTATGTATCAAGAATAATTTGTCGCTCCAACATCTTATCTGATTTGGAGCTTTGTTGATTGACGCATTGGTATGTAAAATCACAAACTGGACTTGAAATCATCTGCTCGGTAATCTGTGTTTGACCCATCACACCTGGATTTGAAGTGGAGCTCGAAGACGTGAAGATATTCTCTCCCCTCTGGCCTCCTGCCCATATAAGAGGAAAAGCAAAAAGATATTTTCAAGATACACAAAACAGAAAACTAAAATAAGACGAGACTTAAATGAAAATGATCCAAGGGGAGATTTTGTTAAAAGCAGTTTATTGCTATTGCTTTATCACAGTCATTAGAACAACTAGTGGCCTTGAAAATAAATCGTTGTTCAATACAGTGTTCTAACTCAAAAGTGATATGAAGAGAAATTCAACGATTGAAATTTTAAAAAACCAACATGTTGCAATTCCATGCAAACCACATTTAGATAGTTCTTATAGTAACGATTCAAACCAGATAAATGTGGGGAGCAAACTGCACTCAATATGTGGAAAAATCATTCATGTTCTGTGCAACCTTTGCATGCTTCTCCGTTTAAAACCACATACAACAGCTACATCAATTTAAGTCTATCTATCTATCTATCTATCTATCTATCTATCTATCTATCTATCTATCTAAATTTATATACTAAAATATATATTTTTATAGCACAAGGGGAAGGTCTGTTGTTTGTTTCTATCGACTACAGAGACAGACATAAAGTTGGAAAGTTGGATGTTGACAATTCTAACACACACACACGCACACACACACACACGCACACACACACAATCTAACACTTGAGAAGAAGCTCTCCCCTCTATGTCCCTCTAGTGAATGACAAGTTGTGTCATGCCACAGCATTGTAGTATGGTGGAAAAATACCAGTGGAGTACGATCCTTTTTGAAACTTTTTTGGACAAAGTCAGGAAACTTTAGAAAGCATTTTTTAAAACCATTTTAACAGGTGATCCTATAAATTTAGTTTTTTTTTTACAGTCAAGTCTCCATCAAATTGAAGGTTCCCTCCCGGTTCACTAAGATAAGAGCCTGATTTCATGTGATGATGCATATCTACTTTTGGGCCTGATGTGGTCCAGCTTTGGCACTTCTGGCTCTGGTGTGGGCCATATTTGGTCAAAAAATGAATTTGCTATCAGGGAGACAACTGGATACAATGTTTATTACTACGTGAGTTGCTGAGTGGCAAATTAAGTGAAAAAAGTTGATTATATGAATTCATCTTCCAGGTGTGACGGTGCGTAAGGTGTGTGGGTCATACAGGACCAAGGAGCAAGCACACTTCTGTCTGCCAACCTGTAAAATCTGGTTTAGCACTTGGCTAACCTGAATGGGAAAATAAATTACTTAATATTGTGACTTTTCTAGACTTTCTAAATGTTGTTGAGCCAAACTGATTAACTTACAGGAGACAAACAAGTATATCTACCAGGTAGAGTGCGTCTACCATCACGTGGCGCACGTCATAGTTGGGCTGCAGTGCATCACGTCCTCCTTGGCTCATCCCAGCACACTGGCTGTATTCATGTCTTGCATTTCCTTAGTTGCCAAAAGTAATGGACTAGATGCTTTGCCAGGATAGATGGTGAGCAACCAGACTTCCCTTGATGGAACTTGTGCAACATTCCAAACTTATGCTGATGACACCCAGCTGTACCTATAAATCCTGCCAGTTTTAATTTGTTAGAAACACCTTAGACTTCACTGGTAGACCTTAAGCATTGATGTCATACAACTTAGTTAAGCTTCAAAATAAGAAAATTCAACTCAAATTCCATTCCTGTCAATGTTTTCCTGCTTCTGAAAGCTGCACAAAACACTATGTTTAAACTTTTGTCACAAATGACTTCTGAACTCGATGTCACCACAGATGCTGTTAAGTGTGACGTAAACTAAGCAATATTTATTTTATTGTATTTTCTAAACCAGTGTTATCAACGCTTCTGTGAATTCATTTCTATAATACCACATTTGAGCGCTTGTATTTTTTTACGCTTCCATTCGTATATTTGTTCCTTTCGCTTCAATCAAACTCTGCAGAGGAGGGAAACGTGTGAAAGGAAACTCGGTCTTTAACCAACTGCTGTTGCTTGAATTTCACAATCAAAATCTTGAGGAAGCACTGTTGCTTGCTGTTGTGCTTGTATTCCTAAATAACCAGCCAAGCAGTACCAGGCTGTTTATTCTGGCGCAGAACACCACCATGCATTGCACATTCCAAGATCGTCTCTCTGAAGTGGTGAATGGTGAATTTACACTTCAGTCATGGAAGGCGTTTCAATTTTTTTACAGCTTGATTGATACTAGGCCCGATTGTTACACTCCAGCCAAAGGTAAATTAAAAATTAGCCCAAGCTAATTACTTACTTGTTTTTGCAGGTGATCTCTCAGTCTGTTTTTGTCCAAATCAAAATGTTTTTGGCTGTTGCTTTGGTTTGGTGGTTTGACAGTAGCGCTCTGCCATATCCAAAATTTTCTTACAAGCCAAAAGTATCCTGTGATGTGGAGAATGAAGCAGTGCTGTCCTGTGTTGTGCCGTCTGAAGACAATCAACCCTAAAATGAGGGCTTGGGGTGCAAGTGTGCTGCTTCTTTAAGCTCCACATGCCACCATGTCAGTTGCTCACCACCTGTTGTTTCTCACAGTGGCTGAGTTGGTTCAGCCATATTTTGTGTAAATGAGTCATTGATGGAGGTCATGCCAAGACCACTCTTGGCCCATTCTCCGAGCAAGGAATTCCCACCCTGGAACCTGACAATACAACAGATTACAATTTCTAAATTTGAAACCAACCTCTTCATTCCAGTAGGGATATAAGACGGCAAAATGGCAAAGACCTCATAAAATGATTCAGAAGCAGATTAGCAACACAATGACAAATTGAAAAAGGTGCTGGACGGTAGGGGAAGCATAAATAAATAGACACATTGCATAAGGCAGAAAGCACTTGGGCTTTCAAGCTTGGGCCCTTATTAAAGCACTGAACAGAAAGCGAGCCTTTGCACCACCATGTACGTTGGAGCTTTTGGCGCTCAGTAGAGCAAGAGGGAGGAGAAAAGTAATCAAATTTGGATTTTGCATGAAGGAGGAGATGTTTGCTGTACTGTGGTGCAAATATCACTAGGTGGTGCTAGAGAAAACCCACTTTATCTGCTGTTTCCGTACATAATGTGAAGACATCACAGTGTAAATTAGATTATGTTTGTTAAATCAGGGTTACTTCCTGTAACCACTGACAGGTGCTGCGATGACCATGACCTAAACTGTACTTGGGATGTGTGAAGCTGGGAAAAGACCTCACCAAGGTGACTCCAGTTACTGCAGTTTCCTCTTCTATGGAGGAATATCAGAATTGACGGCATCACCTGATCAACGCTGTAGTCTTCATGGAGCACATCACCAAGTTCATGAGGCGCTTCTAGCCAAATGTGAGAAGTACATTGAAGTGCCAAAAAAGATGTTGCCTCTAGGTGGTGCTATGTCTACTCTGCTTCAAAATGTAATAGCTTTTTTTAAAAAATCTGTACTACACCCCTCTGGTGGAAATTAGCAGTAATTTTTTCTGCATAATCTTTAACTATCCATAATCCTCAGTCTATCCATTAACCTCACCTGCTAGGTGTAGGTTATAAGAACCCAGGAAATGCAGATATGTAACCAGCACAGTGGCTACAGCAAAGCAAAGACAGAGCCGGAGAAGTTTTTCTCACATTACCCAACTGACCACGGTGGCTTTTGACTCTGTCTGGAGGGGAGGTGGTCATTATTCACCCCTCAGAAACTAATGACCATTTACGGTGTCACTCACCCATTAGTGGTAGTGGTAGTCTCTCAGCTTTGTTCTTTTCAGTTTCCTCCCTAGGTTGCCCTTGGTCTGATAGATTTGCAGTCTCACTATGTTACATGACTAGAATCCTAGTGTCTGCTATAAAAACTGAAATATAGTTAAGGTCCCAACACCCTTTAGAGGGTACCAAAGGATATGATTACCTCCCAGGGTACCGTACCACCATGACAGAACTGCCAGTTGTATTGAGTAAAGTTCTCACACACACATACCTTCATTTTACATCCCACTACAAAAGTCAAAAGTGTTCTGCGCACAGCCTTTGAATCGCTCCCCTCAGACTAGTGCTGATGCTGCTGATCCATAGGAGGAAGTGTGAGTTTTGTAGCAGAGGCTGTTGTGTGTTACTCTGTCAGTTTAAGGTTTGATTGAAAATATGAATATGGGTGTTGTGGTTGCAGGCTAACCTGGACTCGTAGCATCATCGTAGCGTATAACCTAAAATCCAATGTGCCAATGTGTCCTGTGCTTATTCGTGTGTGTTTAATATCCTCCCCATCGCTCACAGAGGCCCTTCAACTCTGGTTGTTTTTGGCATGCCAGCTTTCTTTGGAAGCCGTCGTGCTTCTCCTGCTCTTCGGTATCGTTAAGTTTATTTAAAATGGGGGTATTCCACAGTTTTTGTGGAGGGTGAAACGAACCTCAACCCGTCTGTCTTTTGAGCCATCTTTTGCTTGTTGCCAACACACAAAGGAAAAGGTTTCATTCTTAATACTTTTATACTTCTGCTTGTCTCGAAGGGAACTTCCTGCTCCTTCAAAGAGTGAGCCACGAGACAACAAAACCCCTTTGGAAATGTCAGTTGGACTCTACCATCTTAAGCAGTGAACTGACCAGCAAGCAGACTTTGCCACACTACCAGTGTGCACCAGTTTCCATTTGATATCAACCTTTATTGTTAATTTTGAGCACATTCATAAGAAAAAGAGTGACACCTCTGTTACGTCTTACAGTTGGATAGAAGAAACCTTAATGTTTTGTGTGTCGAAACAAGTTTCAGGTTCATCAGTAATTTTAACAAAAGAGACAGTAACTGAGGCAACACTACCATTCTGAGTTGCAGACAGGTTTTTGAGAAAAAGACAAGTTCTCACTCTCACTCATATCACCAGCAGTGAACCCTGCTGTCTAGCTAAGTGTTCATGACAGTTGCTCTGCAGAGATTCAGTAGATATTAACAACTTTTAAAAACAAGGTATATCGCTGCAGAAAGCTAAAAGTCAGGCAAACCAAGAAAACAACTTTCAGTCAGTGTTTTATTGCTCAAACACAACCAATTAAATTCCCAAAACAAAAAGAGAACCTGTAGTTTTGAATGTGTAAACGAGAGATTGCACCTACAGTAACATTGCTGGGGCTCCATCTTTACCTAGAGAGCTTGTGGTCTGTATTTTTAATGAGAGACACGCCGTCTTGTTTTGAAAGCTATTTGGGGTCCTTCTTGTACAAGTATTGACTTTCAATGCTCAGAGAGCCCAATGGTGCCGTTTTGAAATCCTTCAGAAAGCAAGTAAACCATGTTAGAATGTTGATGCTGTTGCAGTTTCCCAGCTAATATGCTTACATACCCTGTGGGAGGGAAGGACATCGATACTGGATCCATCCCACTACAGGCTCGCTGCCCATTTACAGACAATGACTGGAATGTTATTTAGTCACTATCCTGTTCCAGGGAGAGACACTCAATGAAAATCAGGTCATCAACTTAATATATTTCAATTACTCTGCAATACCAATATCAAAACTTTATTTTGTAATGCTTTCATAAAATTTTTAAAAAAGAGTTTTGCATTGAAACTCAGGGTTTTTCCACACAAACTGAATTTATCTTTGTGGAATTGTTGCTTCTTTTGTTGGCTCATAATTCCCCCCTGCTAATGTTACTGTAGCGTTAGCCTAGCATTCACAGTCACACAGCCTACACACTGACTAATTCATTAGCAATCATCAGGCCAAAGCAACAGCAACAAACTACCTAACCTGTAAGTAACCTGCCTGAATCTTTGCTGTAGAGCACATGTTTTAAACTTTTTTACAAGTCCCCACAATGCAACGCGGTCCGATAGAGGAACCTAAAAGCTTTAAATTTATGTAACACTGTCTTTGCTGCTGTGTTCGCAGTTGTTTGTGAGTTAACCATTCAAAGCAAATGTCTAAACAGTTTTATACAAACATCTAAAAGGGCGAATACTGATTATAATTTATGAATGAAGCGGCAGATGCCAATTGAATAATGCAAGTACAACTTTAGTGCTCTGAATGAATGGCTTCCAGTTGTTTCTTAGCCGTGTGGCTAATGCTGGTACAGGTACAGTCATGTCCATTCATGTGTCAGTAAAAAGATAAATGTATTCTTCTGTAAGATGTATAGATTTGTTGATTTATCTGCTGAAATTGTTTTTTATTCCCTAATAGACCCTTTGAAAGTCTACTGAGTTGTTCAATGATCGGTAACAGAACCTTGGAGCTGCGCAGAGGCACATTAACACAGACAGCGTCAGTCCTCTCTGACTGTCCACGATGGCTTCATTCAGCCATAGTGCCACACCAGTGTTTTGGTAGGGCTCGTACACCCATACAAAATCAATTTAGTTACACGTGATAGTCTGATGGAAATAGAAAAGAACCATAAAAATATGCTTTGGTTCACAGCTTAGTGCATAAAGCTCAATTTAAAATGCAGGCTGTTGTGTGGCTTGGGCACAAGTTAAAATTTATGAGCGAACAAGAAGGTATCACACAGGGAATTAGAAGAGCTAAACTAAGCTGAAGGCGAGCTTTGATCATTTGAGCTCCACCTGGGACACTGACCATGCAGGATCTAGCTCCTAGAATCGATACCGCAAGATATGGTGATAAAATTCTTGCATGACCCGTGTATGTGTGGCAGCTATATTTAAGTGTGCAACGATCATATATAAATTTCATTTATCAATATGATATAGCAGCTATACTTTGTGTGTTCAGTAACGATGAAAAAACTGTGCAACTATGCAAATATGGTCCAAATGGATCACAATGGAAATGATCAAAAGAACAGCCCAGGTTTAATTTTCTATTGATATTCTAGACAAGCCAGCCGGTACACAGCAAGTTGCATTTTCAGCTCCAATAGGACACTTTTAGGAAATTATATGGAAGATCACTTTATATATTATATCAGAAAGCAATATATTGTGATAAAACCATATCGTGACATCATGTTGTCAAAGAGAGTGTGTGTCTGTGCAGGCATCACCAGACCGTGTAGGAAAACGATCACGTCTTCATGTTTGCTGATGAGACACTCCCTCTAATTACTGATGAAATTTCTCATGGGGTGTTTGTTGACTTTTGGGCAAATTGGTGTCATGGATTGTTTTTATACACCTGAAAGGGTCAAAGAGGGTGGTCTTGTGTATTGATATGAAATGTCCTCACCCTGTCAGTATTGGTGATTGATGACCAGCAAACAGAAAGAGAGGAGCCTCACGAGTACTTAGGCATCATACCAGACAGTAAACTGCCATTGTTGTGGAAGAAAAGCCAGCTGTGTCTCGTTCCTCAGGAAACTCTCAACTGTCCAGCTCGACAGGACCCAGATGAAAACATTTGATCAGTCTTTCATTGAATCTGTGCTCATTTCTTATCAGCTGTCATCAGTCTCTCAAGGTCAATAAAAATCTACCAAATATCTACGATGGTTACTGTCTGCAGCAGAATAGCTGGCATCACACTGGGATCTCTTCAGAACAGTTACATAAGCAAGCAGACCCCACCATAACTGATTGTTTCCTTCCCCTCCCATCTGGTGTGTCCAGACGTCTTCATACGAACACTGATTCATTTCCTCTGCCATATTCTTCCTGCAGAAAAAAAAGATGTGACTTATATATGTTTTATCTCAAAGCATTCTGTCACCCTAAAATGTGGAATTTGCCTTTCAAGTTCTCACAGTCAGTTGTCTTGAACTCACAAAGACATTTGCTCCCCCCCTGCATTACATCTGGGTGACAACAGAATGCAGAAAATGCCTATTTTTAGCTTGAAGCTAATGGAGACTGACTACGAACAACAGCAAAACTGTCCAAAAATGTCATTTTACAAATGTTCAGTCACGTCGTCCAGTTTTATCCACATTTTCCTCATCAAGCAGGACACTCAATAATCCATAAATACTTTGATTTGAGCCAAAACCAAAATACATAAAATACTTTACAGGAGGAGTCCTGGAGCACTGATTGTTTTGTTCATGTATATTTTTGTACTGACGTCTTGTTTCAACAAGAGTTAAACTGCAGCTTAACAGAAGTTAAATAAATTGAATGATTGATTGACTGACTGGAAATACCTTATAACCTTTCTACATACATTTCAAAAGGTTTTTTTTTTACTTTTATATGGATTTGCTTCAGTGGTACTGTCAGCTGATGACTTCTCCGAATGTTTCTATTTGTTCAGTTGTCACATGATTATGTCAAGATGGTTAAATGTTCATTCTAAAGTTTGCTATCTAAGTGAGCATTCTCTTGTCGTGTCTTTATTCACATTATTGACCGCTATTCTTTGCTAACACCGAGGTCTGGCAGGTATGTCACTCCTCTATAGGTCCTGTTCATTTCATAGAATTGACAATAAAGTTGACTGTAAAAACTGAGCTGAAACTTCATGAGGGAATTATTCATAGCCGAACATATGAAGGAAATATTCTAGTTTGTTCATTTTATTACTGAGTGATGCCTCTGAACATTACATCCCACTCAGACACACATAAACATTTTACCACCTACTAGTCTGAGCTGTGTCTTCTATTCTGACTGGAGCTGCTGCTGCTGTCGCTGCTGCTCCTCTCTGGGGCAAACCCGTGACTCTCAGAGACATCTCACTTGTGTTGGCCACCGACTGTCAGAGCAGAGGGGGGTTCTTTTTAAAACCGTGTGCTATTGAATAAGATGCTTCGTTTGTCCTTGTTTCCTGGGGAGGGGGAACCCAGCTTAGCCTCTCGGTCCTCATGACAGGCGGAAGGGAGCTGTTTACATTTTACCATCAAGTATACATTGGCGAGGGTTATAGGATTTAGATGTGCGGTGGGGGCTAAGGGGTTTCAAGCAAGCACGGACTTAGCTGTGACGGTTAGATGAGGCTGCTGCTGACATGAATATGTATAAATGTGTCTGTGCGCATCCATTGGAAAAAAGCATGGATGGTTGAATCTCTATCCTAATGAAGGGCTTTTCTGGTGAAACAGAGCAAGGCAACACCCCTTGAGAAATTCAATGGAAATGAAAGACCCAACTTTTGGATAAGCTGCAGGTTCCGCTGTTACGTAACAAGGAGGTACATTTTTTAATGGCTATGACCTTGCAACGTAAACCCAGTAGGAAGAGGCACACATCATCTGACTCATCATTTGACTTTTAAGTTTCTTTTTATAAAATGTATTTCTCATGAGTGCACCAGTCCCTCTTTGCAAGGCCTGCTATCCTAAAGATAAGAAAATGGAGCATGACTCATCATTTCATAACCAGATTTTTTGCGCGCCATGATTTCTTTCAAGAAGAAATCGGTGTTAAGCTCATTTCAAATCTATGATGAATATATATATTTACAATGGGTTTTTTATGATATTTAATGAATTCCTATCAACTGCTCCCTCCACCTCTGTATACGGATAAGTCTTAATTTAAATGTTGCTATGTGACGTCCTACTTTTGTGTGGTCATGCTCACCGTGGTCACTACATGAATGAAGGTCATAATCAGCACTTGTATTTGTGTCATCTACATCCACAGATGACCAACTACCATAAGATATTACATTTTGCCACATTGGTAAGAATGCTACGAAAATGGAAGTAAAGCAGTCACAGTAGACCAGCTATGTGAAGTCCTGATGATTTTATAAACAATTTTTATTCTTGATTCAGCCACTTGAGCCATCTTATATTTCTTCTTCTAACAAAACAAAAAACAAAAACTGAAGTTGCTCCTAAGTTCCTGCACACTGTTGGGGCAGAGGAATAACAGAGTTGCTTTGCTCTTGAACAAAATTGCAACATCTTGAGGAACCAATTTGGAGACATTGTGATATTTAAAGGGATATAGGATATATATATATATAAACGTAGACTCTAGGAGTTAGCCCCCCCCCAAAAAAGAAAAAAGCTGAATTCCACCGTTTGTGTGATGCAGATCTACAGTATAGAGCTCTGGGTGTCACATGACTCATTTTGTATACACCACAATGTTGGCAGGAAAAGCCTGAGCAAAAATGAATGATGCCAGCATCAATCTCAAACTGTCAAACAGTCACTGCAAGACTTGATTGATAAAACATTTCTGAACCTTATCATGCCCCGGGGGGTCAGCTGGACCCTGACAGCCAGAGCAGATGATAGTCCAGACCTGCAGTTACCTTATCAACTTACCCTCATTCTACTCTGAAGAGTCCCTGAAAGCCCATAAAAGCTTGGGGGGTACAAATGGACCCAATCTGGCTCTGTGATTAATAGTCTGCTTTGGAGCCTACTGGCTAAAAATAGCAAGGTCTTCACCAGATTGGTCAGTGTCAATGCAGTTGAGCTTCATGAGCATAATGGGCAGTGTAATGTAAAATGACCAGGTTAGGAAGCGTTTAATGGTGCGCCTGAAATGAAGACTTCCCAGAGCTCCGTTTTCGTCTGCTCACTTCTAGCATGTTTCACCGTAGTTATCCACTTCTGTCATCTTTCAGGATGTTAAGAATCCAAGAACATGTTCTGGTGTCTCGGGGCACAAAATCTATCCACTATGTTCAGTTCTAACACGTGCAGCAAGCATTGAGACAAGTTTGCTTGTTGCCTGGCAATGATTTGTATTTTCACTGTCTGTTTTGATTCGGACCGTTGCATGCTGGGAGCAAACCGCAACCCTAAAGTCTCTTACATAAGATAATTAATGAAATGACGATGTTGGTCCATGCCCCTCAGAATGACACACAGTCGTGATTAAAAGAAACCATTATTTATCATGTGTGGTAAACAGGAAATGATGTCTCATGGTCTCTGCTCATTCTGGACCTGCACTAGAATAAAGTCAACCCTGCAGTCCCCAGAGGGATTTTATATTTGAACCTAACCAAATCACTCACTTGACTCTCATTCATCTGGTTGTAAATGATTATACCAATAAAATCCAGCGCTGTGCATTGTTTTCTTCAGTGAGGTAACATTTTCTGGGACATCAGCTTTAAACAGACGACCTGTGTTGCGCACATAGTCTCTTCTTGTTTGTTTATTTTTAGCAGAAATTAGCTTTCGGCTGCTTGTTCGCTCTCTCGCTTGATTTTTGTACTCTTGAGCGAAAAACAAAGTCGTCTTTTCATTTTGTATTCATGTGATGGTGAAATCCCTCAATGACTGAAAACAGTTAGCACCATATTTTTCAAGTTTTAACATGCATTATAATGAATAATTAATAACCTGGTAATGTTTTCTTACAACCCACTTGTCACTGTGGTTTTTACAAGCTCATCACAGGCGTGATCTGGAGGAGTGAAGCAAGATTCTTGGCAGGCTGTTGTTTTTGTGTGCGATGCCTGGCTGATGCATAATGGTTTGGCACAGGGCCCCCCTCTGCACACCCCTCGTCAGCAGGGAGCCAGAAGAGCCATGTGTGCTTGTGCCGAGACTGTCTCCTTTGTTGTGTGGCTCAACATCAGGCCTTTTCATTAACTGACAAGCATCATTTTTCTTGTACTGCCTTGAACCAACTTGCTGCTCATATGTAGGAAGTAGTTAGTTACAGTATGCAGCCAAGCAGTGAGACCCGAGGATGGGAGCACACAGTAACTGCTGCTTCTTGTGTTGTTTATTGACACGATGGATTCCCAGCTGTTTTAATCTGTACACCTCAGCAAGTCATCACAACCCTTACACTACCTACAAGAGTGTCTGTCAAATTCGCACAAACCAATTCAAAGAATTGGTGCAATCCATATTTTGACATCTTGAGAGGAGACAAAGTGGTTGTAAACTGTAAACTGAGTGTAAACTGTCTACTTTTTGTATCAATTTGATCGTTTCTGACGTTCAGAACGCCTTGCAAAATCTCAATTTGGTATACCGATTGTAAACAATGAGTAACAGACGAAACAAGGAAGTCTTGGTGTGGATATCTGCCGGCTACACCAGAACCCCTGCAAATACTGGCCCTTGTTCTATCGCTGTTAAACTTCAAAATTCATTGATTTCTTTAACATAGGCACAATCGATCATTTTGTTATGACGGCCGCTACAACCTTCCTAAGTCGTGTATTTCAAGCAGATGTAACATTTGCACCACTTCACTAGTTGAACGTCACACAATGGACAGTGGATACTGTGTTGGCGGTACTCCAACAGTGAATCATGAATTATTTTGTTACCTTGTAATTTGAACGCAGACCCAAGGACACCTCCAGCTGAACTGCATTGATCCGAACATTTGTGTCCATGTACGAGTTGTTACTCTGAGATTACTGTTGGACCTGGAAATGCAGACTCTGAAGTTTGTGGTTTCAACAATTTATTGAGAGAATGAAAACTCGAAGGAAGACCCGAGTGATCTTGGGCTGTCCTGACCAGAGCTTTAAAGAATTCTTTCTTTGCAATGCAGTTGGACAGCTGCACAGATAATCACACCATATGCGAAGCACTTCACCATGTTTGATTCTTCATTTAAAGTAACCTGGTTTATTTTATTTTAGCTGAGCTTATCCTGTATTGTGTTGGAGAGTTGTCTTGCCGTGTTCTCTCTTTATATTTTGTTATATGAATGGATTGTTGGCGGCACAGTGGTGCACGGTGGTCAACACTGTTGACTCACAGCAAGAAGGTTCCAGGTTCAAGTCCCGGCTCCATCACAGGATCTTTCTGTGTGAGTCTCCATGTTCTCCCTGTTCCTGTGTGGGTTCTCTCTGGTACTCCAGCTTCCTCCCACAGTCCAAAGACATCAAGAGAGGACGAGGCTGATTGATTCTCTAAATTGACTGTAGGTGTGACTGTGAGTGTGAATGGTTGTCTGTCTCTAAGTGTTGGTCCTGAGATGGACTGGTGACCTGTCCAGGGTGAACCCTGCCTCTCACCTGAAGGCTGCTGGGATAGGCTCCAGCCCCCCGCGACCATTAACAGGATAAGAGGTAGAAAATGGAATGGATTGTTGTTTTGTTGTTAATTCCTGGCTGCAGCCATTTTCCCCCTAGTAGGACAATTGATGAAATTATGGTTGTCAGAGCAGGTGAAGCAGAGCCGCTGGCTGGAGGGGTGAAGACGCTGGCTGTGGACAACAAGGTTAAGGGTTACCAACTGGATAAAGAGAGTGATTTCCATGAAGAAAAATGCTGAAGGGGAAAATTGACCTTGAAACAAGCAAAAGACAGGCTAGACAAACAAATCCTGGAAGTACACACAGTTTATCATTGAATAATCTGGCCAAGACTTATGAGACGTCTGAACCAGGTGGTCACACCCCGGGGTGAGGTGTGTGTCTGACTGTGACACATGAAACAATAGATAAAGTTTTGTAAATTAAAGTGAAACTGGACTTAAACTTAAGCATCCCATAGCAGGAACGCTGAGACTGAATTTACGTTGGAGCTGTCCTGCAAATGATTTTGGATTCATTTGCATCGTCGTAATTTACTAATGAGGAAAATGGAGGAGATAGTTTTGGCAGTTTTAATCTATAGTCGGAAAACGTAGATATGGTATGACATAAAGATAACTCGAAGAAAAACCTCTGGGTAATTTTGAATATAATATTTTGAGGAACAAAAATAAGCGTAACTGCCCGTTATCTTCTCATAAAAATCTAGCTGCCACAAAATGACATTCCAGCCTCTTCCATCATCCCGTTGCAGAGCGTGTCGATGCTGCTCTAATGAAAGCGTGAACACATCCCAGCTAAATTTGGAGCGGTTGGGGCTGAAATGTCAGAAAACTTCAGTAAGGCTGTTCCCATGGAAACAAGATAACACTTTGCATGCAAATAGATGCTGAAACCTTGCAAACACATGCTGATGGGACACACACACACACACACACACACACACACACACACATATATGTATTAGCATTTTTAAGGGCTCACGCTGTGATGTGAAGTGAGTCACATCGGGTGAAAACTATTTATTCCCTAAATGCATTCAAAAATTCAACACCTGCAGCAGGCACGGTCAGCAACACAGTAAGAACTATTAATGTGTTCTTGTCCAGACTTGACACTTTCCGAGCAGTCCCTTAATGATGCTCACATAATAAAAGGTGGCTCACGCTCCGTGGAGACACCAGAGCTGTCCACCTATGAGACCCCTCACTGTGAAGCGCCTAGGAGAGGATACTGCAGCGTTTAGTGAGAACTGGCTGATCAACTGCATGGGTTACACTCAAAAACTAAATATAAAAAGGATAATGCATTGAGTTAAAAACAAGAACGATGAGGCAAGTTGTACCTCAGACTGGGAATTATTATGAAATGAGCCTCTGCCTTTTTATTTCAATGATATTGCCTTTTTATGTTGAAGCTGTTTTTTTTCTCTTTTCCGTCTATTGCTCACACTACGAGTCAATTCCTGTGAGGGTTGAAGTGCTTCTGTACACACACACACACACACACACACACACACACACACACACACACACACACACACACGTGTCGCATATATACATTCAGTTTCTCTTGGGATACGTCTTGAATTTTTTAGAATCATGCCTCAAGGAGAATGTACATGAAACATTGCAACAATATAAAAGACGCTCCAAACCAGACTTGAGGGGTTGGATGAATTTATGTAATTAATGCTGCTGCTCATGTTGAAGAAGCACACAAACGCACACAGACGTGGAAGGAGAACTAGCAGAGGTAGAAGGAAAAGTAAAATAGACCATAATTGAGCACAGGAGATTGTGATGTAAACTGTACTGAAAGCACAATTTTGTCAGAAATAATGTTTCAGAAATAAGCGCCCAGACTGTGCAGGAAACATGGTGGTGGGGGTGGAATAAACAGAGAAAAGTACAAAGTAATTTGAGGGCCATAAAGCCAGATAGCAAGACTCATGAGGGAATGTCAGACAACACAAGAATGGAGCAACATATGGAGGTGGTTTGTTGCCTGTGTGACAGTTTGTCAGGCAGTAAGTCGTGTCAAGCACAAAAGACTCCAGCCCTTCTCGTTTTGAACATACGTGCAGTTTGCATTGGTCCAGGGGCTCACTGGACCCCCTTTCAAACAAATTTATTTCTATACTTATAAATGTTCTGTTGAGTCTTGATGTTTGTCATATGGTGTTGTGGAGCGCCAGGGTGGAGAGTTACACTTTCATGAAATTCATGTTTGGGAAACCATCAAGACATTGTAATGTTGGTGTGCTGTTAAAAGTAGTGTTTAAAGTTTTCCATTTTCTGAGCCGATGGTTTAAAGGGCAGATTAATACTGTCCAGTACTTCCTTGACAAACTTGAACAGGGACAGCGTAGCTTGTAGCGCCAATAATAAAACGCTATAGCTGCCACATAAAGGACCAGCAGTACCAGGAGTCGAGCGATCAGTCCATTCCCAAGAGGCACACACCCTGCTGTAGTGCTGCATGAGCTAGAAATCTCTGTATACTGACGTCTGAAACTTGATTATCCCAACAATTGTCCATCTGGTTGACGGCAAACGTGACGTGTGCATTACCGATGCAACAAGGATGTGCAGTGCAGAGTTGAAGTCCAAGGTCTGAGATGAAAGGCAGTATGGCTGAGATCAAAGCCAGAGATCGTCAAGGAAGTTTAGTGATGTCACAAAACCAATGGCCCTCCTCCAACAAAGGTACTGCACAGCATAAAGAAATGTAGTGCAGTCCCTTTTTTTGGATATTCATATTATTACCATTTTATGTTTTTTCCTCTTGTTTTGCTTTTTGTCAGCCTGAAACTGCATCTATGTTGAGGGGTTTTGTTTACATGTTGTAGTTGAAAGACTAAGATGCACATTTTATGAGTGCAGATACCACCAATACACACACACACACACACACACACACACACACACACACACACACACACACACACACACACATACTGGATGTATTTTATACCAGTTTGATATGTACTTGATGACCTGTGCAGCCCCCAACTGGTAAGAACCAGTATTACTTACCAGCTTATCGCCGAAAGACACAATTCTTGAGTAGCTGGTGAACATAATGCACCATTTAGCAGCTAAAGACCCTGATACTTCCCTCCAGGCAACATGTAGTATTTTTTGGTCTTGAAAACCTCAAATCTATATGTATTTATTCCATGCAGTATATTTGCATGTTTTGCTAGTTGATGTTTCCATCAAGCCTCCCAAATGAGTTCAGTCCAATTCGATTCAGATTATGTGTTTGATAAATGCTTCGTGATGGCGGATGACTTCCCCGATCTAGAACTTAAACACAACTTTGTTCAACATTTGCGTCTTTGAACAGGTTTTTTTTTTCTCTGAACAAATAAACAAATACGTTTCTTACTCTTTATTACATTTACATCCCCACGGAAATATTGAGCCATTCATGAGACTTAATTACAACATCAAAACGAATTAGAATCCGCTTCCCTGTCTCATGTAATGAGAGGTACTTCCAAGAATGTATTATTGACAACAGATGAGGGGAAAAACTTAACTCGTAAATCATCTTCAGTGGGGGGGGGGGGGGGGGGGTAGATCAGGAATATAAAGAAAATAAAGTGTCACTCCTAATTTGTGATTTGTGATAGTTTCATGTGCAGGTGAAACCAAAATTGTTGTGTGTGTGTTATGTTTAACAGGCGAACGCATTGCTGCCTCTGGATTTCTGGATTGGGCCTTGCAAGCTGCAATCTACTATCTTTTTCTAAAGGTGTTGCCCAAAATTTTGTCTGGTTTCAGGTCAAAAAGTAATATGACACTTATAGCAATGGGTTGGAAAGTTCACTAAAAGGGTTTAACAGACAATTTGGTAAGAATTTATAATTTGAACCAAACCCTGGAGGACAAATGGGTCAAGAAGGTGCTTCATTTGTGGGCGTACAAGTACCAACTTTGAACTGTTCTCAGCTTTGCTTGCCCACCCACAAATCAAGTCGTCGGAGTGAACTGAAAAATACCTGTTTTTCTTGCCAACCGTGACTGCGTCTCCTATTGTTTTCAATGGAGTTTAAATTGTTCTCGTCTCAAATACGTCGTGTGAACATAAGCAAATGAATTTTAATGTTTACCAGCGTGGATGTAGGTGGATGTAGGTGTAGAGACAGTCACATAGACGTGTGACTTCTGAACCAAAGTACGGAAAATCTTGAATGGCGCCAGTTCTAGAACCGGCATTAATTTGGTAGGAGGCAGATTATGGTGAGTCACGAATTTCGAGTGTTGTGTGTGATGGATCACTGCAGGGACAGTTCTCAGAAAGAAGATTGCACATCAGATCCGGATGCTTTATGAATCTTATCAATTGCCTCAACCTAAATTCTATCCAGCCATCCATTTTCCTCCTCTTATCCTGTCAAGGATGGGGGGGGGGGGGGGGGGGGGCTGGAAAGTATCCCAGCAACCTTCAGGTGAGAGGTGGGGTTCACCCTGGACAGGTCACCAGTCCATCACAGGACCAACACATAGAGACAGACAACCATTCACACTCACAGTCACACCTACAGTCAATTTAGAGTATCAATCAGCCTCGTCCCCTCTTGATGTCTTTGGACTGTGGGAGGAAGCTGGAGTACCAGAGAGAACCCACACAGGAACAGGGAGAACATGGAGACTCCACTCAGAAAGATCCTGTGATGGAGCCGGGGCTCAAACCCGGAACCTTCTTGCTGTGAGGCGACAGTGCTGACCACTGCACCACCGTGCTGCTATGTAAATTATATCATTCAACCAAATTTCATCATGATCAAGCTAAAACTTCTGAAGTTATCCTGCCACAAGTTAGACAGACAAACCAACATCATTGATCATATGACTGTACCTCAGTAGTGGAGGGATTAAAGTTGAAGGTACGAGGCTTGGAGGAACGCTACCTAATGGGCGGGCTGTCATTTTGAGAACAGCTGGCATGATAGAACGCAGTACAGCAAGAATAACAGTGAGTCTGAAGGTCTCACCCTCAAAGGCAAAAGATGAGAGAGCCTTTCAATGATGTTGATACTGGATGAAGAGAGACTAAAGTCCAGACTAGAACAGCTGCGAGGTCAGGCCCTGTACCTCCTGCCAGTGAGGAGCTTTGAATGCCAAAATGTATTGACACATAGCAGCAGTGCGTGAAGGCAAACAAAGATATTGAAGATGTGCTGGTGAACTCAAATATGGAAAAATCAAGCCAAGTGCTGCAGTAACAGCGGATGCAAACACATCTGTGCTTACTGGAGGTGAGGAGGAGAGCAGCAGAACCACAGCAAGTGGAAATTTCCCGAGGGGTTTCATGTGCCGGCAGCGCAAGTATTCATGTAGCACAGATAAATGTTACACAATGAGCAACAAAATGAGACAGTGTGAGGATGTAGATGACAGCGCACTCGCTGTGGTGAAAAACACACTGTCCAAGTTAAGAGACAGGAAGATATAGAAGATCAGAATCATCAGCAGAAAAATATCTGGGAGGCACGCTGGGGCCCAGTTGAGGATGGGAGCGTCTATCACCGTCACAATCATGCTGGGGAGGTGGTCTTCACAGTATTAATGATATTACAGTGGAATAAGAAGATTAATAAGCAGTGTTTGGGAACTTATATAAATAAACTAGGCTGAGACCAGTTAGATTTTAAAAAGAAAGCTTATTTCGAAATTAAAAGGAGTTTGACTGCAACAAAGTTATATGGAATTTGTTTTCTGCTGGATGTCTCAAGTCGCTGAGAAACTTTATATCCAAACACATGAGCAGGATAATCTGGGAGCCCATCAGCGATATCTGATGATTTAGCCTCAGGGAACAGGGGCGGTATTTTGGGGTTTCTGTTGCAACAGGCGGATATCCTGTTTGAGACTTCATTGTTCCATCTGCTGCTCATTATTTACGGCCTGCAGAGCATCTTGAGACCTTTGCGTGGAGTTTAAAGATAATGAATTCAAACAGATTGTGTCAAACAGAGTCACTTTACACTCAGTTAAACCGGCCTTCCATTTTGGCAAACTTCTTTTTCATTCTGCACCGTCTGTTTGGACGGAGCCAAGGCTCAAATGTGATTGGTCAACGCCACCCCAAAGGAAAACAGAAAACAGAAGCCTCCCTGTTGCAAATGTTTTTTTGCCCTCCGCTACAGATTCTGTATTGTAGATAGAAAAGCTCCTCAAAGTTGGCCTGAATTTTAGCTTCATCAGTCATTGGTTGGTGGTATTGATGGCCTGTCATCATCCCTTGACCAGGTGAATTTGACACCAGTTTGATGTGTCCTCCAGTCGCAACATAAATGAATGAGAGAAATGTCGGCCTCAGCAACTTTTTTTCAAACAGCAGCCCAAAAAAAAAAAAAACGTTAATGACAGATACCAAAAGACAACAGTGTCTTAAACCACAAACCTAAAAATTTCAAGAACCTTGATCCTGTCCTGCTCCCTTTCCAGTTGAAAAATAGGGAGGCTGCTGGATAATGAGCGGGAAGGTGAAGGGTTAATCTGCACACCCTGCAGGATTGTTTTTAGGAGTCTGAATGGATAGAAAAAGAAAGCGAAGGTCAAGGGAGGAGCCAAAGGTCCTACATATATATATATATATATATATATATATATATATATATATATATATATATATATATATAATTGCAGATATTTTGATGTAATTTACAGATGGCTAAAAGAGTCTGAGCCTGGAGATGCAGTTTTCATCCAATATTGTGAGGGAGTTTTTATTTAAAAAAAACAACAAAATGAAACACATATCACCAATCAGTTGATAGAGTTGAGCTCCGAGCAATTTTCAAAGGTTCGCAGTGGTCAGAGGGGAACAACAACAAAAATAATAATTGCATCTGATGGTTGAGCAGCTCTCACAAGTGTTGAATCTGTGAAATCATAAATCCGAGATCTTCTGTTTGAAATTCATTGCCTATACAGACAGCACATTGAGGGTCTCGTGTTGTGCTTCCTTTGAGCTCCTGGCCGTGTAGGGAATGAAATCACAAAAAGAAAAGCTTGATAATTGCAAAGCCGAAGGAAATTGGACATAAATCATACAGAGGACATCTTTATAATATCAGGTTAGTCTGAGAAGACGGCTGGGCAGGGTGGAAGAGGCCATCATTAGCCCTCCCAGAGAAGAAAATAGCAGACTCAATCAAACGCTAGAGATAAAGATGAACATGTGTACGCTGCGGCCATCCTGAGTCTGCTCAGTGTGCTGCTGGAGTGAATGAGCTCTGAGAGGGAAAGGAAGACCTGTGGGGAACATATGAAGGATACAGAGTAACTAGTCGGGCTGCAGCTGTCGATCCTTTTAGTAACCGTAATTAGTAGTCGAATAAGAAGTGTTGCATATTCTGCAATTTTTCCGATTATGTTACTTTTGCTTTACTTAAGAGCAATGGTGCTGTACAGAAGAGAAAATAAGACAAGTATCAAATGGACAAGTATGACAGACTAATGTAAAAGTACAAAGTGAAGTAACTCTACATTGACTGTACTTTCACTTTTACTGTTTTTACTTTCCTTTTTACTGAAGTACAGACAGGGTCCTACAGGGGATTGGTTCACCAATACGCCACCTTCTTCTCCTCTTATGAATTTGCGTGTCTCCAAAAAACACCAAGGGAGCCATTAAAGTACAACAAAAGCAATAAAAATGTTGATTTTTCAAAAAAGGGAACAATTACATTCAAGATTTGTAATTGTAATGAGGTATTTTTACATTGTGGTATTGATGCTTTTACTTAAGTAAAGGATGTGAGCACTTTTTCCATCACACCAGGTCAGAAATCAGTGTTTCAGTGCCTCTGTGGCTCAGTAAGTAATGCTTTATTCATGGCAACGTCCCACATTAAAACACGCCACCACGACATGATCTCTATTTTTGGAGATGCGCACCTTTCTCGGTCCGTCAAGAAGGTAACTCTTTATTTGCACAACTCTCGCGAGATTTGCGTCCATTTTTTCTACTAAAATAATCAAACACACGATCTTTGACAGGTCTCAGGTTCCCCTCTAGACACGACGCTCTGTCTCTGTCAGACTAATGACAGCATACGGTCTAAGAACAGCATGATGTCACGCTCTGCAGTGTTTCCCACAACCAGGCTTTATTTGTGCTTTCATGGATAATTTGTGACCAATTTTGTCATTTTTATGTTTTTTTAATCAGTCTGAGAGGACGACGGCATCTACGATTGATTAGTGATCAGTCTGCCCTCCTCTCCTCCCTCACCAGTTCACTCTGCCTTGAGAAGGTCTGACAGTTTCTGACAGAGACACAGACTCTCCAGTTTAATGTAAAGGCCTCCTCACAGAGATGTTTAATCTTACAAGTACACCTGGTTGGTGTTGATGATGTCATTCACCATCACGGAAGTTTCCACTGTTTTCATAAACGCTGTCATTAACAACAAGTCTCCTCCACATGCAGCTTTCTGCTGTGAAAACTGAACCGCGGGTGAATTCATACATGGAAAACAGAAATAAATGCGAGTTGGGTTTTGGGGAGACTTCATAAAACATCCTGCTGATTGATGAAGAAAGTCAGCAGCTCAGAGGGTGAGAGAAACACACTGACCTCCCCTGTGTGTGTGTACTGCATGCGCGTGTATGGAAGAACTGCATTGATGCAGAGAGGAGAGACGCTGCAGCCCTGTGATAATAAAATAGATCCCAACTTAAACTTAAGCTTATCCATACTCTGATCTTGAATAATTCAGCTGCTTAATACCGAATTTCAGTGCCCATCCCTACACGCAAAGCAAAGTACAGTTCAGATTTAAACGAGGCCTCGAGGCAAAAATTTTCCCTCAAGGAGTTTTAGTAATTGAATTACTCCAGTTACTCCAGGAATAGATTCAGCCCTAGTTAGTGGAGTGACACAGAGATGATGTATTTTTGTAGGCCAGCCTCCATGTTAGCATCGCCATGAGCTCCCTCCACTAAAAGTTTTTGGGTTATTGCCAAAAATAAACTCAAGTTTATGAGATTTTTTTTGTTTCACAATGCAATCTTCACATGCCTATACCACTTTTATGTCTTTTTGATGCGTAAATGCAGTTCCGTGCGGTAGAAATCTAACATTATATTAGATGCCACACCTCACTGCAACGAGCTTCTTGGGTTTTTTGCGCAATGATGTTTAATGTCCACAACAACCTCGGTGGTCTTATTGTAGTTTATCCTTCAAAGCTTTGAAATTCAGGAGTGCAGTATTTACTGATGTATTGTACACCATACAACAAAATGTTATTGTATCTTAAGTTAGTCAGACCTTATTTCAGGGTTTTAACTGAAACTCACTGACTTTGAGATGAGGGAACAATTGCAGGAGGCAGTAATATATCTGCTAGCTGATTGCTAACCACCAATTAAACCAAAATCAGAACCTTCGTCTCTCTCAGCATTTTCATCACAACACTGGAAAAGTACAAATTTAGTGAATTGGATCAAATTGTTTCTTTATGTATATTGTTATTTGCAAATTACAATATGGAGCACCTATCGGTTTTGTAGAGATGAGAAGCCCTTTTCACTGTTTTTGTTTTCTCTTCATTTTGGTTAAGACTTGGCATTTAGTTGCACTTTGCTGAAAAAGCGAAGACTAATTGGTGAACTTTTAGTTGTTGTTTTCAGCATTATTACACCGAAATCTTACTAAACCGCTTCCTCCAGAATACATTTATCCTGTGCAGCTGGCCTCTCTTGGGAGTGGAAGACCGGGGAGGCACAAAGCCTGAGTTTCGTCGAGAAGGGAGCGTAAAGTGCAGATGATCGAGCCCATTAATCCATTGAGTACACTTGGAACTCCATTAATTCCCAATGGAAACCGCTCGGATCTCCAATTTACTTCCAAAACTCCTCCCTCTGTTTATCTTGAGTCAAATATTTGCCCTCAAGTATGTTTAAAAAAATTGAACTTGGAAGTTCATGTAGACTGTGGAAAGTGTGCTGGCTTTAAACAGGCAAACGTTATGGTAAATAACAGGCTTTTTCTTGCCCTGCAGCTGCAGGTGAACAGCCACACGTATAAATAAAAAAAGAAGTAGATGTTTCAATCACTTTCCTTTGGAGTAATCCATGAATTATAAGAAAATTACAGGTTACAGATATTCCTGTGAGGAATCGAGGCATAACAGTTGCTGTATCATATGCATGCGTTTGATTGTGTCGTGTACATTGCAGACACTTTGAAAGTGGAAAGCTCATGTTATTTCTTAAGAAATTGAAGAGACCCAGGTGGAGAATTAACAGAGAAAAGCAAAGAGAAAACAGGAAGTAGGATGAATGGAACCTGTCAAGGTCTAGGGCAGGGGTCTGCAACCTTTTTTTTATCAAAAGAGCCATTTCGCCCCCTCTTTCGCCAAAGAAAAACAGTCTGGAGCCGCAAAACACAACACAACTTATAAACTTTTTAAAGTTTTAATATTTATTTAAACTTTCCCTTTAACAAACACTCACACAATGTTACAACCACTGAATAAAACAAACACAAGTGCAGTGTGCATGTGTGGGCCTACTCTGAAATAAATAAAAGTGAACTATGCAGGCCTATTTGAGTCCTTCCTAGATTTTTTCTTTGCCGAGAGGCATTTCTCTAATTTTATGATCAATTTCCCCTTTGTTTTTGAAGTCGGAGAATAGATGCTCTGATATTTTTATGAACATTTCTCTGATGTATTTCCCGTCTGTGAACGGCTTACCTCTCTTTACGATCTCCTGAGCTGCCACACGACTCGCAACTGTAGCTGACTGTGGAGAGCTGATCCACTTCTTGAACGTGTGTCAGCTTTCCGTTGCAGTTCTGAAATTGCTTTCTTTCGCTCATCTTCGCTTGGGTATCTTTCAGCGAATGGTGAGTGCTTGTTTTGAAAAATGGCTTTCAACGTTACATTTTTTGTTGTTCGATAATTTGTTTCCACATATCAAGCACACCGGTAATCCAGCGTCGTTAACAGTGAAGGCAAATTCATCTGGCCACCATCATCTGGTTAAAGTCTCTTTTTTCGTCTGAGATTTTTCGTTTTTTACTCACGGTTACTGAATGGGTCGCACACTCAAGAAGCCGCCTGCAGGCAAAGGCGAGGGCTATAGACGTCGATGTGACGCATATTTTAGTTGACAAATTATTTTTTTAAAAGGTTTACAAAATTTGATGTTAAAATAGGCTATATAACCGTAGTAGTCGTAAATAAAATGCCAGAATAATAATGTGTAAATAAAAATTAAATGAAGAAATAACCGTCATTCATTTTCATTTAAAAACAAAATTCATTTTCATGTTTTGTTTTTTTTGTCGACACCAAAGGGAGCCGAAACAAGGAGGCTGAAGAGCCGCATGCGGCTCCAGAGCCGCGGGTTACCGACCCCTGGTCTAGGGGGTCCAGACAGACCATTATTTACATCCAGTCATCAACGAGTGGTTCTTCCTTGTATGATCCATACGTTCTGGCCTGTAAGTCAATAGGGTGGTGTGTCCCTCACTTCATCCTAATCCTGATCTCTATCTTAATCTCACCTGCAACTCCACCCTAATTGTTGGAATGTTCAGGAAAACATTATGACAAGGCCACGACACAACATAACAACAATTTCTCCCTCCACCTTCTCTCAGAAACATCCATCAGATCTCAGACGTATTAGGCATCAAACACAATGCACTCAATCATCACTGCCAGGCTTGTTTTCTTTGCGTCATTTTAAAAAATGAAAAATAAAAAATGCATACCATACTTTTTTCTAAGGTGATTAATTCTGCTATTGCTAGGTTCTGAAAATTGCTGACTGATTGACTCCCTGTGGGCAGGACCGATTACAGTATTTCTACTGTTTGCTCACTCATTATACGTGCATACCTCACCTCTCAGCAGTTTCAGTATCTCAGAGAGCAAAAGCCAAAAGCATAAAATTAATGATACACAGATATTTTTCCTGCTGGAGTGTCCAAAATGTCAATTCTTTACTAATTGGTTCGGTTCTCTTTTAAGCATCAAGTCTATCTCCTAATTCCAACTGTGGAGAAATGGATGAAGCAGGAAGGAATAGCTGCTCTGTCTCACTTGCGTCCCGGTGCAGATGCTGCTTCTGTTGCCCATGGGTCCAGACTGAGCCCTGAGGACATTGGAAGTTGGATTCTCTTCCTCCCATCTTCTCTCTCGCTCGCTCGCTCCCTCCCACTCTCTCCAGTCCTGGTGGATTGTAGAATCATATCCTCATTACTGGCCTGTCTATGTGACACCCTGCAGCATTCTGCCTCAATTTACACAACTGATAATTTCTGACAAACTTCTGCGGAAGGAAAAGGAGATGAGGCAGTCAGAGACGAAATTAGTGGAAGTGGAGTGTTTAATCCTTTTCATATATGTAACATCTGTGCCTGTCAGCTGCTAGAATGCATTTCACTGTCACAAAGCTTGGACACAAACAAACATTGCGAGTAATTAAAAAAAAAAAAAAGGTTTTCAGTGGCTCAGTGACAATTAACTAGAATATGAATCTTTTTTTTTGGTGCTTTTTTTGCCTTTGGGGAAAAAAGTTTTGTAAAAAGTTCTCCTCCTGAAGAAAATTGTCGTATGACGGCTTTAAAACGTGATGAAAGCAGTTTGCCTCATAAAGCATTTGTGAGGCTCATTCTTGTTTACATCAGCTGGTAGTGTCTTTTTCTTGGGGAATTAAAACCAGTTTAAAGCCAATATTGGCAGCAGCTTGAGCTCTAGCTGCTATAACAAGTAGGAGGATTTGTTAAAAACAGACCTGTGGGAGGAGGTTTCACTACTTTTTAACCTCGATCATCCTTTGAGGTCAGTCTGAATGTGGGTCGTGCTAAATACACCGGCTCGTATTCTTTCCACACTCATCAGCTTCATTGCATGTATACAGGATCATGGAAACGTGTTGTGTGATTGATTTAGTTTCATCTGTACTCAGTCAGCAGAAAAGTGATAACATCTTTTCTGTGGACAAAAGCCTTCAAAGCTTTTCTTTGGTCATCTTTTTAAAAAAAAAACCTAATACCATAATGCGAACCTCTTAAAGAGCCACCACTGTTGTTTTGAACGGACAGTCTCGCTGTCGCCGCGCTCAAACCTCGCCCCCATCTCCTCAAAGAACGTTCATTGGCTGAACCATTTTTGGAGAGTGTGGAACGTGAAGACTGGCAAGATGGATTCTGGTGTGATCTTGTGAATCCAGCCGCCAGGATAACAAAACCACCGCTCCCACTGCTGTGTGAGAACAACCCTTGACTAATGGGTATTTTAACCCAAACCATAATTTTTCCTTAACTGCAAAGCCTTTCTGTTTTGCAGTTAAATACATCATGAAATCCATTTATTTTAATGGTTTTGGAAATCCCAGTGAATCATTAATAATCTCTGACTCGCTGACTGTCTTGCAAATGAGAAACTTGTGGTTTCAAATCAGAGCCAAACAGCTGTGCCCTGCTCCGGCGTTTATTTGGCCCATCCATCTCCTGCACACCCTACATCGACTTTCATGTTATATGTTGGTGTCAAAGCCTGAGTGTGCCCCACACTGACCTGAATGGGTTTACATCAGAGCTAAGCCTGATTTATACTTGCATTGACTGGATGCCATGTAGCTACACAGACCCCACGCTGTACCTACGTTGTAGCCTGATGTGCACCTCGACTTTAACCGCACATCATGGCAACGCGGCACAGCCGTGACTGTTTCTAGTTGTAATAAAAACTACTTATTCATCTGTACACAGCTTTTCTTTCATGCTATTAAGAATACTCATGAATACTAAGCGCTAGTTTATGATTCTTTAATTTCTGCAGCTGTTGCGCGCATGATAGAAGCATTGAGGGTGACTTTTTTTTAGTATTTTGTTGTTGTTGTTTTTTTCAACAGCAAAAAGCTCTCTGTTAAATCAAGAGAAAAACACTGGCAGCATCCTCCAAACCATGAAGCCTAATCATAATCCAATCAATATCATTTCATGTAAAAGAGAATTTTGACAAACAAGTGAATAAATGGGAAAATACAAAAATCAACAGTAAAGATAGCCATGGCATCAGCCATTATGTTGGCTGAACAGGCTGGGAAACCCAAAATAATCAAAATTTCATGTTGCACCACTGCAGAATTCTGCCAGACTGTGGAGCAGAGTTGGGAGACTCGTCATCGGAGCATCCGCATCACGTTGCGTCGGTCTTTCGAGGATTGGTTGGGTATATATAAGTAAACGCCAGTCATCTGATGTGTGAGTAACATTCCTATGTGAGGACGCCATCTGTGGAGGACAAGTAACAGGCCTGCAACGTGGGAGTGCGGTTTGTTTCTTTTGGTGTTTACTTTATTAGATGCCGGCTTAGGTATTAAGAACAAGTGCACTTTTGCTTTTAAATTCCTGGCCAGTCATATTTATTATTTATTATTATTTGGGTATCATTACTGTTATTGGTGAACTATGTGAAGGTGCTAAAGCAATTTGAAGGTTTAACTGTTTACATTTCATTGTCTATGTCCCTAACATCCAATTATCTTTTCCCTCACAATTTCATAACTAAAACCTTTAAAACTTACATCCTGGTGTCTGTCTAATTTACTTCCGGTATATCTAAGGTGTTTTACTTTTACTTTAGGTGTTTGCAAGTGCTATTGGGGATTAATGAGTCAAACTATAGCATTAACGAACTAGGTGACCCTTCCCTAAAGGTGGTGGGAATAGATGGGCTACATCAAGTTAAAAGATCAACATGTGCAAAAAAAGTTTCCTGCATTTTACTACTTGTCACAGCAGAGGTTACTGCTGTGCAGGAAAAACTATGAAATTAATCCAAATACGAAAACGAATACAAATATGAATACAAATATGTATAAAAAATGTGACGGACTCCCGAGTCAAGATCATGTATCACCAGTTACAGTCGCTGAACATGCTGAGTAACAACCCTGCATATGCTAGAACACGTGTCATAATTACTGATCCCAAGACGCCATGTTGGGACTCAGGTATTAAAACACAAAGATGTAGAAGTGGATAAATAAACGCTGAACACAAAACAATTTGTCTTCAAATGATGATCTCTGAACAGGGATTTCATTAAATCCCGTATATGTACTTTCAAAAGCATATTCCAGTCGTTCAGTGGTTGCTGGGTGCGGTACGAGCTCTCAGGGCCGTCCCAGGGAGCAGACGCAAAGTGGTAAATTAACTCTTTGGCTAAATATTCCCCACAAGCAACAGCTGTTCAGAGACACCATATGCTGACTTCTTCTTACAAACAATGTAATAAAGTGTGGGAGCAAGACAATAAATCATTCTACATGACATGTCAACAGGTAGCTATCTGGAGGATGCTGTTTTTTGAATGTTTGTAGTTCCTCAGAGATAGTAACTGCTCTTTTACAGCTTGACATTTTCTCCAGTTGCCTCTGGCAGCACACTGCTTCGAAGGTTTCCTCTTAAATGCAAGCAGGTCTGTTTGTCAACATTGAGGCGGTATATTTCTGACGAGTTTAAAGGTCCCCTGAAAGAAAAACAATATTTTCCCTAGGTTAATCCTGTGTCCTTTTATTAATTGATAATACAATCATATATATGTGGTTTTTACTTCATCTATCCATCCATTTTTGACCGCTTATCCTGTTAAAGGTCGCGGGGGGTGGGGGGGTGGAGCCTATCCCAGCAGTCCTCAGGCGAGAGGCGGGGTTCACCCTGGTCAGGTCACCAGTCCATCTCAGGACCAACACATAGAGACGAACAACCATTCACACTCACAGTCACACCTACAGTCAATTTAGAGTATCAATCAGCCTCGTCCCCTCTTGATGTCTTTGGACTGTGGGAGGAAGCTGGAGTACCAGAGAGAACCCACACAGGAACAGGGAGAACATGCAGACTCACACAGAAAGATCCTGTGATGGAGCCAGGACTGGAACCTGGAACCTTCTTGCTGTGAGGCCACAGTGCTAACCACTGCACCACCTATATTTTTTTACCTCTTTTTTTTTAAATGCCTGTATTTTTGCTTCTGTTTAAAATGTGATGTCCAGTATTTGAAATATGCCTCAGACCTGCCCTCCTGTGCTCTCTCTATCCAAGACTCTCAGGCTTCCATGCTATTACTGACTCCAAGATGAGGAATGAGCACTTGGCTGTGTACTGACCACAGCCCAGTCCCTGGCACTGAAATCTCCTATATATCATTTACTTGCAGTGATTTCCCTCCAGAAATATTAAGGTCCATCAGAAAAAGATGTAATCTTCCCAGGATAATAATTTCTTATCATTATTGTTGTTGGTAGAGTGGCTGTGTAGCAAAAGAAGGGTTGCTGGTTTGATCCTCACTTCCCCCAGTGACCATGTCCAAGTGTCCTTGAGCAAAATAGTGAACCCTAATTGCTCCTGATGGCCCTGTGATGGACTGGTGACCCGTCCAGGGTGAACCCCGCCTCTCACCCAATGTCAGCTGCCCCCCCCACACCCCCACCCCCGTGACCGTTAACAGAAAAGCAGTATAGAAAATGGCTGAATGGACAGATGGATGGATGGATGTTATTATTGCAGTGCCTATTATTTTAGCATTATTGCTTCCTCTCTGTCTTTTTAAATCAGTTTGTGTGTATCATAGGGGTGGTTCTAGGTTATATACTTAGGTTAGAGGTGATTATAGATCTATAAAACAGGTGGAGCATTTTGGAATACAAGTTGCCTCTGCTTGCCAGAGAATTTACTGGCAATGGAGCAGATTCTGCTGCGCACTGTGTTTGAAAATACAGCTTTTACTATATTTATTCTGTGGCTCTCTCAATAAGTTGATGTTTTCATTACCATTTGTCTTTTGGCAGGTTTACACAAAAACTCGGACCAAATTTCATGAAACTTTCTTTCTTTCTTTTTTTTTAAACACAGATCTTAAATGAGCTCTGTACTTTCAGAGTGAACTTGGTTGTCTAGATTTGCCTTGTGGAGGGAATTTATTTTCCACTTAATATTTTCTGGTCACACAGAAAAGATTTAGCACTTTTTTTCTCTCTCTCTCTCTTTTTTTTTTTTAAAGGCAGCATCATAAAAATGTAGAAGTGCAGAAGCGAGTAATATATTTTCCATGAATGTAACAGGATGCAATCATGACATGAAAACATCTGAATAGAAATACAGTAGTTGTCATAGTAAGATGGAGGAGATTACTTTTATACTGTAGTTTCAATGTGTAGTATACATCTTTGTCAGATTTCCATCCCCATCTTTTTTTTCAAAATTAGCTGTTTCATTGTACATTGGCTCAGAACACTGACAACTCCAAAATTAACAGATTAATATGTGCCAGAGTAATTTGCCATTGGGAACAGCAGAGGTTACTGCCATGAAGCAAAATTACATAATGAATACAAATATGAATACAAACACAAATAAGGATACTAAAGAAGTGTGATGGGATTCCTTGAGGTAAGAGACTACTGAACGTGTTAAAAAAAATAATTTAAGACGGTATTGAAAGTCGGTTTGAGTTGAATTTGTTGCCAAATTTTGTCCAAAAAAAGTGCAAGGCACCACTTCCTGTTGATGAAAATAACTTCCTTGAAACTCGAATTCAACACAGCCAAGGTTTTACTCTCACACCCTCTCCGGCACGTCAGTCGAGGGCTGTAGTCTCCTACTTCCTGTGATTAAATCTCTGGGCCCTGCAGCTCAGTGAGTGAAATAAATGCCAAGACTGGGTTTCATGAATGCATATATACTCAGAGGCAGCGGTGGGGTTAGAATGGGCTCCATGCCCATACTAATTCAGTTCTGGCTGGTGCTGCTGTCACATGGAGGATCAATTATTCTTAGGAGAGGGCAATAGGAAAGATCTATTTACAGAAAGGAGGCTTTTATTGATTATCTAATTCTAAATAGTTGATAAAATAATAAGTTCTGACCGACAAACTTGAGAGTCAAGATTTGCTGTCTTGTGTTATTTGCATAAAAGCCGATCTACTTATGTGGATTTTGAAGCTTCTGCATCTGCAAGACTGACTAGAGCCCTCAGATTCAGAGATAACAAAATGGAATATGCTGCAAACCTGACCTAAACTCTATGGGCGAGGTATTCTGAGTTTGACAGGAGTACAGTGCAGCGTGTTCGCCAACCTCCGAGGTGGGAACTTTCCTACTTTCCAGTTCCTGATGAAGGCACCATAACGCAGGTACAGCAGTGCTTTCTAATACATGCTAGCATGCTTATAAAAACAACAGTAAAATCCTTTTTGTTTACCGTCCTTGTAGATTGGGTCGGCATGCTAACAGTCACAACTAACACTCAGCAGAAAGTGCACTTGGGGCTGAGTAGAAAAAAATTCTACAATTCTACGATTTCATTTTGCAGACGCTTTTGTCCAAAGCGACCTACAACACAAGCAAGAATTCAGACTTAATTAAGGAAAAGCACATAGGAAGCGCAAAAGTGCTTCAGTTGTGATTTGGTCACAGGTACTGCCATCTAGTGGCAGTGGAAGTGTCGCCCCCCCCCTCCCTTTTTTTTTTTTTTTTTTTTTTGACAAACATACAACATCACACAACACAGTTGGTGCTACATAATCACTAAGTGCTGGGTCTTGGACCCTCTGACTTATTCTACCCCACAGGACAAAGAGGAGAAGAGTCAGGTTCAGTGCCTCGGTGCTCTCTGAACAATTGAGTCTTCAATTGTCTCTTCAAAGTAGAAAGGGACTCAGCAGAACGCACAGAGTTGGGTAGTTCGTTCCACCATTTGGGAACAACAGAAGAGAAGAGTCTGGCTAGAGATTTGGAGCAGCGCTGGGCTGGAAGCACCAGGCGTCTTTCGCATGCAGAGCGTAGTGGGCGAGAAGGGGAGTAGACCTGGATCAGGGATTCCAGGTAGGCTGGAGCCGTTCTTGTGATTGTTTTGTAAGCCAAGAGAAGTGCCTTGATGCTTTGTGGGTATTTGGTCCTAAAGTAAATTAAGTATTAGAATAAACTAAATGAAAAGAAAATGAATCACTGCTCTACGGCTTAGACATCAGTGTCTGAAACAAATTTCAAAGCCATCCACCGAATAGTTTTTGAGATATTTTACTCCAAAAAAGTTTGCCTGTCACTGTGACCTTGATCTTTAACTCTTGACATCAATTTTTTTCAAATCATCCTTGAGTCCCAGTGGGTGTTTGTACTATATTTAAAGACGCATTCCTGAGATAGATGCTTAATTTGAGGTGACAATGACCTTTGACAAACAAATTCTGTCAACCTCCTCCTTGAGTCGCGGCAGATATTTGAGCTAAATCTGAAGTTATTCCCTCGAGATGTTCCAGAGATTTTCCGATTATGACAGTGGGACAGACAACGTGAAAATGATGTCTCAGGTCAGAGGTTTAGTTAAGTTCTTGGGATTCGTCGTTCATGGTGTCAAGAGTGTGTTTAAAGTTTCATGGCGAGCTGTCCAATAATTGTGGACATCCTTCAGGAAAGCCTGACTTTTCCGATTTTACAAGGTTGACCCACTGACAGCCACTTCAGTCAAAATCCACACGTATTCTGTGTGTGGTGACGTTCACTTTCTGATGGAACACGTCAGACCTTCCCCTCAGGTCTCATCAACATCATCAGAAGTCAAATATGGCCACCTTCTTAAAATAACTGCCTATGTCATTTTGTTGACTTTTTTTTTTTTTTTTGGCCTTAAACAACTCCTTATGATGTTTTGCTTCCAGTTTTTCTGTTTCCTGAAAAACTTGAAAAAAATGACTTAGGCGATTATTTGAAGAAGGCGACACTATGGAAGTAATAAAACTAGTTTGCTCTGCTGCTCTCTGCCTCGGCTTGCCGTTGACCTAATCGACCCCCATCTGTTACCCATTACTGACTAACTCATGACAATTTCAGAGCTGGCGCCAGACTGCGTGCCTTGCCGTTTTACCAGTATAAATTGCTGAATATGTGTATAAATATATGGAGGATTGGATTTTATATGTAAGTGCCACAGAGATGAGAGACACTGACCTATGGTGCAGGACAGAACAGTGATCCAAGCCTTGCGTGGCCTCTGCACGGCCCCTGCATGGTCCCTGCTCCAGCAGCACACCTGACTGAGACCTGCCACTCATGGAAAGGATTACCTTTATTGACTTTATGAAAGTCGGCATAAGGAACGTATGTCCTTGGTCCGGCGTATGATCAGGGGTCATTTTTTTAGGCCGGAGGAGCTGACGGCCCTGTCGGCTCCAGTCACTAGATCAGCGTGCGAAGCTGAGCTTAAGAATCTGTTCAGTGCTCTGCTGGGTACGTTTTACTGCAGCCATCAATTCAGTTTTAATATAACACTTTTGACAGGTTGTGCCAGGCCTAACGAGAAAAAACAATGTGTTGAAAGGGGTAGAGATTTGCATTTTTCATTCATTCTGCCATACAGTCGCTTGATGCAAAAGGTTATGGATCTCTATGTGGGGAATTGGAAGATTTATGTGATCCTCCACAGAGGCAAATCTATCTAATATGACAGTTTAATCCTCTCAAAGAATTACTCAGCAGGATCAAAGAATATAATTAGAACATTCGAAGTTTCCTCATGTTGTTGCTCTGATTCTGAAAGCTCATTATTGAAGCATCTTCCCTATTAGGGTGTCAAATATCAGTTAAGGGAAATTAACACCAGTGTTTTTATTCCTCATCAGTATTACCAGTGCAATGTTCCCTCTACATCCACAACTCACACCAAAATAAAAACGATGGTGGAGACTGCAGGTGTTTCATAATATACGCCACCTTATAAATTGAAGAATCAGCAGGAGAGAGCCATGAATTGTCCTCAAAAATGCCATGAGGCTTTGTCGCCTAACTTGTGATATATTAGTACAATGCCTGAGAGGGAAGCCTAGCCCTGGGGAAGAAGCCTTCAGAATTAAATGACCAGCCATCACCTCAGCTGTAATAAGGGCACATTTTTTACTCGATGCTTTCAAACTTGTCAAATACACTATTTATGAGTAAAACAAAATTACTGAAACCAGGGAAGAAAGTACTTTCATAAATACTTACAGGGCAGTGCTTTTACATTGACAGTCGTGCTGTAGCAGCCTGTTGAGGTGAAACTCTACTGAGTAAACACATGTCAAGTCTTGCCCAGTATATTCATATGGAAATTTCTAGTTTTAAGTGCATTTTGCTTTATTATTCTATTTACTAGATGTGCTAATGCAGTTCCACATGTACAATGGTGGGGCCATGGATTATGTGATGTCACCCAATGTCACAGCCATTGATACGACAACATGCCCCGCCCCTTTATTGAGCAGAGAGAGCCATGCGTATAGAGATGTCATGCTTTTATCGTTAGATGAGCTACACTGGTCATTACATCAGACGGTAGCGCTGATAATTAAGGGAACCAGGATGTAGCCTGCCTAGTTTGCTGTTGAACAGTATGTCCTATTATACCTGTGACCATATTTACTGATGGGTGGAGACATCACCAAGATACAGCAACAACATTTTCACTGCAATAGGATAAACCATCAGCTGAGTCCTCAAACGCATTCAGTTTGAGGACAGTTTGAGTGTGTCAGACTGAGCCTATGGACAAATTTTAACAAAAGGTTGTAAATAATAGAGGGGAAGATAAAAGCTTTGTGACAAGGGTTACAAAGCCGACCTACTCTGCCTCTCATTGTGTGATTCTAGTTTATTAGCAGAGCCCTGTAATTTGATCAGACTCAGTGAGCTTTTTAAATGCATAAAACCCCTCAGGTTATACTATATGATGTTATATCCTATTATATTACATTAAAGCTCTACAATATCATCATGCTTTTGCCCTGCTAGGTGATCTATAGTCACCTTAATTGCACCTCAGATTAAAATGAAATGATTTTCAATGTAGATTTTAAAAAAGACCAAATTCCAGACAGTTTTTTGAGGGACTTTTAAAGTGGCTGTTTTAATAGACTTTCTGGGAATACTGTAATGTATAGCTAAATATCATTATTCTACCCTATCCGATCTGTCCGTTATATACGACCATGGCATTGCAGGGCTTGTTTGTCATGGCAGGTTTTTCAAATTATTTTAATAATTGTGATTGATTATTATGATTATTGTCATTGAAATAAGTCAAACATATGAATTCAATAAAGCTCTCCTGAACTCACTTTTGATTAAATGCAAACGTTCATGTTACTAAAGCATCTATGTAATTGTTTCCTTTATAACAGCAGGTCAGATATCGGCAGGCAGTTCTGATGCAACTTGGTTTGTTGTCACATGCAGTTCAGTGAAACCAAATCCATCGAAAATACCACAGAAGACACTCGTCAACACAAGTCTCCGGTTAATTGGCTCCATTAATCAGATTAAACAGTGGGAATCTAGAGATTGCATCAATCTCACCTGTGCTGTCAGACAGGTTTGGAATGCCCCACAACATATGCAGTCCATTCATTTCACAAATAAATAAATAAAGACACTTCAACGGGCGATAATGCAACACACAGGATGTTAACTTCCACTGAAATCCCAAAGAGGATAGTTGGTGCGTTATCATGAAGACAACCATGTAGACAGCCTTGTTTTGTTCCAGCAGTTGCTTGACATCATAAATCTGTGTGCTGGTACTTGGCATGTGAAAACTGCTGAAAGTAAGAGCAGATTTGAGGACTCTGCATCAGAGCCAACTGATTTGAACTGAGTCTCTAACACAGAAAGCTACATTTTATTTGACAAATTATCTATTATAACTTCATCGTTCACCCAAGAGTTTTGACCAAAACTTTCATTTTTATTTCAACGTGTTTCCCCGTTATGCTTGGAGCGCAGCATGAATATACTGACATGACGTTCAAAGTCCTCTCCGGAGTGTTTGGTTGAGCCGTTACACATTAGCTGGGACAGCTCGATTCAAGACGCGCACATTCGTCAGATGTGAGAATCGACTACAATGGTAATACTACAACCATTGTTTCATAAATTGTGCTTCGCTATACGCAAGTACAGCGGAAATGTGTGTAGACTTATTATCTTCGGTTAATATCACACTCATTGATAATTTTATTTTATTAATCAGTCTGACGTAAGTGCGGATCAAACACGCGGCATGCTTTACTTGTTTTCCAACATGGCGCCCAGCATCGCGTAGAGTTCAGTGTTTGGAGCTAACACCACGGATTATCGTAATATTTGGAGCACCTACAAGATTTGGTTCAAAGCAAACTACCAGTGTGGCATTATTGACAATTTGTCTCGCAAAGGAACTTGTTTTCTTTTTGTTATTTGGAGATGTACCGTCGCGGAGCAAAGAAAGACCAAAGCAACAAGCCAGTGAAGAAGGATGTGAGTGACAGTGATAAATACGCCGACCTCTTGGTGTTCGGCTATGCCTGTAAACTCTTCCGAGACGACGAAAGGGCTGTATACCACGAACATGGAAAGCATCTTATCCCATGGATGGGGGACAAGCGCATCATGATTGATAGGTCGGTTGAACACTTAGGCCGAAACATTATGCTAACAATCTATGCTGTCCGTTAGCTTGTCTCAAAATTCATGGGACCTCTTGGAGTTTTGTCTTGCAGAAGCTTGGAAATACCTGAAACTGACTGCGAATGTTTTATTTCGTGTCTGCTAACTTGTGTTTTTAAAGTTCTGTACTGCTAAAAATGGTTCATGAAGTTTCTAGATTTGGCATGCTAAGATGAAAAGCTAGTCTTGTAGCCTATATATTTACCTAAAATATAACGTCACACTAGTTACCAACGTAGCGAGATCCCCGGTTTGCACCAATGCAGTTAAGTCTCATCAGCTTGATTTGCCGTTACATTTTGTGTTAAACTGTGTAAAGAGCTGTCCCTTTATCCTCTTACAATGCAGCACCGAACAAAAACAAAACACAAACTGAACATACTCTTGCAAGTTAGATGTTAGACAACAGTAGTTTACAATAAAAAAAATATAATAAAGATGTTAAACTGCTTTAACCTTCCAGACTTCTTGGGTTAGTTTGGAGGTGAGCTTTGCATCTTGGCATGTTGGGAAGAATTTTCTCTAGAAACTCTTAACACCAGGCATAATTTGTCATTTTATAACATGGCCATAAAAGTGGAGTATGAATGACACAACCGTTGTTTTATTCTGTTTCCTAAACTATGTGTTTGCTAAGCAAATGTCCTCCCTACAAGGCCAGAGCAAATTCTAAGCAAGACTAAAGCTCCTGCAGCTAAGGTGATTTACTAGGTGAAATATTAGCACCCAAATGAATTCAGCCGTTCTGATTTTTCCCTGTGAGCATACACAACTCATGCTTAACTCAATAATTGTGTTTAATTGATACGGATAATCACTGTTGAATCACCTTGACCTGCAGTGGCCTAAGTTGTGTTTCATTTGTACAGCCTATGTATGTGTGTCTTTACCACATAACCCAGTTCTTTCCCCAGCAAGGTAGGCTAAGGGGTCCTGCCAAACCCCGAATGCCAACCACGGCACCCCATTTCTTTGTCTTCATGAAGAAACTGCAACTGAGAGGTGGCGTAGAGGGAGGAACCCAGGAAAATGTCGCCCATTTGGGTTCTTACGGATAGGTATTTATGTACTCGGGTTTGTGTGAATGTAACTTTCTTTGCAGATGTAGAAGTAATGATGAGTGTTACAGGGGGGGATTGAACCCTGTAAGGTAAGGGGCGTTGCTTTAATTGCTTTTCTTTGAAGGTAGGGTTGCTGGTTGTTTAAGACATCTCTAGGAAGGAAATAGCAGAAAGCTTGTTAGTTCAATTCAGAGGAATATTGGACTTAATTATTACATAGTCAATATTATGAGAAGACTTCACGATGTAGTATTTAACAAGTATGTTTCCTTTTGACATTCCTTGTCACAGAGGTGTAGAATGTCTTTATAGTAAATTTGGGGGTTTATGTCCCCTTCCCTTGGTAAGTAGGTCCTTATTGTGTATGTAAGGCTTTGTCAACGGCTGTCTCTAACCCATGTTATTGTCCAACAGATATGATGGGCGTGGTCACTTACATGACCTTTCAGAGTATGACAGCGGGTCGTGGAATACATCCTACCAGTTGTCAGAGGAAGAGGCGAGAATTGAGGCGCTGTGCGATGAAGAGAGATTCCTGGCCCTGCACACTGACCTGCTGGAAGAAGAGGCTAGACAAGGTGGGTGTTTCACCATGTCACCGCTGAATCGAAGTCTCTGTAAAAGGGGAGACAGCATCACTCTGGTCTCTGATGCTGTACACGTCATACCTCTGATTGCTGAATGCCGGCATGTTGTCTAAAAATCACACAATGGGCTGACTTTGTATAGGTTGCCTATGAACAAGCTATGCGGCGTAACTGTGACATCCCGCTGGGGAGGGCTGTGTTGCAGCTCCGCCTGTGACAGGGGCTGATTGCAGCCATTGAAAATGATGCTTGTGATTCCACCAGACTCTGTTCAACTTTTGGACTAAAAAGACATGCTAAGTAGGATTTTGAGAGAAGCCATCTCATGCTGTAAGGAGCAGACTGATTTAGGCTGGAGGTCAGACAAAGACATTGCCCTGAGCATTTGGTAAGTTTACAAAATAAAAGCCTCTGCAGATTCTTACATAACTATGTCACCGTGATAAGCAGTGGCACAAAGTCAGCAGTCATCCTGTTGAAGGATGCTCACCACGGATGACAAGATGCTCATCTTAGAAGCTGGAGAAAACTTTATTGTGCTGTATCCTGTTGCAACATAGCCAAATTACTCATTGTAGAAGAAGAAAAAATCAGCAAGTATGACCAAATCAGAATATTGACAAATTTGGGGAGACAATACTTTGAAACGCTCCTGGTGGGGTATCAAGCTGTGTGGAGTGCTGTAGGAATGTGACGCTGTCATCCTTGGTGGGATCATGCAGTAATGAGGAGGAATCTCTGTAAAACAGAATTGTGAGGATTCACTACACATCTGGATCCATGTTTAACAAGATGATGCATTGAATTACAGTTCTAGCAGCCAGTGATGTGATATGACACGATCCAATCCCATCTATTGCAATAGAACACTGTGACAATTCACATTAATGCTAAATTCTACTGAAATTGCCAGAAGAAATCTGGATAGATGCACCAAATGAGAGAGTGTGTGTGAGAGAGACAGAAGCAGCCATTACAATGGTTTTGACATCTTATTAGGAATCATTTTTCAGTGCTTTTATTGCCTGTCAACATCTGTGAGGAAATGAGGAGGAAAGACAGAAGAGGGTGGGTGGGGGGGGCACTTGGGAGGAATTCATTACCAACCAGGCCTGGGTGGTATCACCGACAAACACCGGATAATATCCTTCATTTTAGTCCAAAAGTGTTACTTTTTACAAATTTTTTTTGTGTTTGCATGGCTGTCTTGTGACCAGCTGATTGTGTTTCAGGGTAATCTGCATGCCCTGTAGCACAGAGATTCTATCATTGTACTGCCTTGAGGGCTGCATGGTCACGAGATGTGAAAACGCACACTGCCGGCCATGTCGCAGGTGATGGAAGCGGTCAGTGTAACTGCTGTGTTTGATTCCAGTGATTATTGACTGCTGCGAGCGACAGTATGCACACATTTCACATCAAATCGACTCTGTGTGACTCAGACTTTAACAATTGCAATTATAATTTGCATTATAGTTTATGTTGTTAGAGTTTTTCCTCCATGAAGGATTTCTAAAAGAGTAACAAGGCACTGCAGTGGAGTGGGTGGGGGTGCCAGTGTTATGCACTTATCAGCAGTTCAGGAACTGCCACTGAACAACAAATGATTGCATGCTACTTCATATCTTAATGCTCCCTTCGCGGTGCAGTTGTTCTGCTCAGGAAGCGGCGTCGTAGCCGTCATCAGTCTCTCTTCCATGTTCTTTGCTGCTCCAGAAGTAGGGCTGCAAGATTTTGACACATTATCTAATTGCGATTGTATTGACTGATATTACCAGCCAATTTGTTACATTAGCGGGTGTGTTGATTTTAACGTCCTAATTCTCATTTTCATTAAAAAAAAAAAGAAGCAAAAGCCCATGGAAATCAGTCACACAAACAGTGTGTTTTCCTTAGAGATTTGTATCAGAAATGTAGAGTCTGTAGAAGAGGGTGTGTAGGCAGGACATCTGTGCAGCATCTTAAGAGCTGATGTGAAGTGGTATTTTGACACAGTTCCATTTAAACAAATATTTCGTCTCCCTGTGATTTTAAAATTGCGGTCGGCCATGTTGGGATTAATTTCCATTAATTGCTCATTGGATGGTATTGCATTGTAAATCTCATGGGTGTCTACCAATCTGATCACTGGCTTATGTGCTGCTTAAACTTGCTGTCAAGATGTACTTCTCTGAGAGTTGTTTAACTTTTTTGGGACTGGCAGTTGTGGCGCTCCTAAAACGCACTATCCCCATTGTAATGAGCGAAGGAAGTGGCATCTTCACTGCACTGCCTAAAAGCTCAGCTCCCCTTCTATTTAAAAGGCTTTGACTCTGATCTGGAGTGGCCATTTGTATGGAGATCACTCTCAACGCAACAAGGATACTTGCATCTCAGTCATTTCACACTATAATGAAACAGGATGTTTTGATGACAAAGCACCTTTCTGAAAGACACACTCAGTGGCTGTAATTGAATTAATAAGCCACAGTTTTAAGTGAAATATGGTGTCTTATGCCCAAACTGACAGGACAGAATGAGTTGGCTAATGATTTCTGACACACACGCACACGCGCACACACTCACACTCACTCACACAGAGGTCCATCCCACAGGCTGGCTTGCCCTTGAATTTTGAGGTCTGAACCCATTCACTCAGGCTATTACCCATCTGTCCACTGAAGGGACAGCAGGAAAGCATTAGAAATATTGATAGTTTTAGTGGGAATTATGTCCTTGCCTTCTTAATAAAGGGATAGTTTGCCTTGAATTGTAATGGGAAAGAAGGGGCAGCGTCTGCAGCAAACTAACTAGCGACCAGCAATAGATCTCTTTTTTTTCATGCTCATTAAACTGTGTGCCTCTGATAAAATGTCAAAGTTAATTAAGGAATCTCCCGTGTACGTTTTGACAGTATTTGTAATAACTGTCATCGTATTAGAGTTATTTTTACTGTACATTTTAAACAAGTGATATTAAAAAGATAGCTCTTTAAAATGGCTCATGTCGCAGAGAACGAACATTTCTATGCAACGACGCGGCCGCTCAGATGCACAAGTGTGAACTATTGTCACATCATATGTCACTATTCATGAGCAAGCCTTAATAAGATACTGTATAATTGAGTAATTATTCAGTAAGTACACTAAAGTGTCATCAAGCATTCCCTGCCTTCTTGTGACTCTGCTGGTGTTTCATTATGATAATTGACATTTTATAATTAGTAATGGGATGTTGCGTCTTATCCAGGGTTCCATAAAAGCAGATACATGTGCAGTGTACTTGGATTGACATGTGACTTGGGAGTAAACTGTCGTGTCATGTGTTTTCACATGTGCTGCAGAGGAGGAGTACAAACGTCTGAGTGAGGCTCTGGCTGATGAAGGCTCCTACAATGCAGTGGCCTTCAAATACAGCGCTGACTACTATGACCCCTCGCAGCCCACAGAGGAGGAGGACGCAAACAAGGAAACCGGTGAGAAATCGCACACTTACTAACACAAGTTTGTTTGTCACACTCTCCTCACAAAACATCATGAATTTAGTATGGGTTGTCATTTAACTGATCAACTGGGCATGTAATAATCAGGTGTTAAATGTAACTAACAATGTTTGACCTAATCTTTTTTTTTTAATGTTCTCCTGTGTAGAGGAGGCAGAGCCTGAAGAGAATGAGGAACCATTTGTTGCTCCCCAAGGGCTGGCTATTCCCCCCGATGTGGAACTGGTGAGTAGTAACTAACCCATCAAATTACTGCTAATGACCCATTTTAGTCATAGATATGGTACAAATACACAACATAATCCAGGGAAAGGCACAAGTGATGTTTTGCAGCTTGATTAATCGCATTAATTACATGAGGGGGGAGCATTTTATAATGCAGCCAACTGAAATATAACTGATGCCTATTGTCAATCGAATATAATCACAGTTACATTTGATGTTAAGACTTTATCTGTTCTTGAAGGAATTTATTCTCCTCTTGGAATGAGGGATGAAAGAGTTTGTTTTTGCCAGTCATCATGTTTGCCTCAAGCATTTACAAGCAAGTTAAAGAAGAGGAATATATATCTATGTCTATATAGTCATGATAAAACCAGGAGGGTGGGTATAGTATTCCCTGAAACTGTTGGAGCTACATGTCGCATTAGATGGGATTTTTGTTGAGTGTCTGATCCAGGATCCAGCTTGACATGATGGGCAAAAAAAATTAATAAAAGATCAAGTTTTCTCACATTGGAGGAAGAGATTACTCACACCCATCCCTGTTGTAAACATGTTGTCGTCTCATACAAGCAGCCTTTATAAGTACTACCTTTGTGTGCATTTAAAAGTTGTGCAGTTGTAATACTTGGAAATCCATCGAATGGAAATCTGTATCTCAGCTTTCTTGTGTCGTGGCTAACATCACCAATCTCCTACTTATTGCTTCAATGGGTTATTTTTGTTTTGATTTTTGTCTTAGAAATGTATCATCAGTTAATCAATCAGTTTTCTAAATTGCACCCTAAAATGTTTCTGTCCAGATGACTCTCCTCAGAATTGGGAAGGTTTAGCTTGTAAAGGGTGGTCTAATCAATATCTGTTCGATGGCTCTATTCAGCACCAGTGGAGAGTGCAGGGCTTTGTTTAGCGGAATTTGTTGGTCTCGTCTGCTTGACTTATTGATGCTCTATCTGACTTGGGGTTTGTATAAGTTAAAATCTATGGCTCCGACTGTGGCTCTGAAATATCAGACGCCTTAAACGGTGCTGTGTGCTGATAAATCCATGGCGCTGTCTGTGGTGCTGAAGCAGCAGATGGATTTGTATTGTGCCTCTCAGTGCTGCTCTTCTGTCAGGTTTGTTTTGGATCTTTAACATTCTCTAAACTGTATACTATAAATACTCAATTCTCTATAGAGTAGCATGCCTTCTTGATCAAAGTAACAAATGGTGGCGGAGGGGTAGTTTTCAGCTCAAATAAACAGTCAAGTTGTGTCTATTAATGCTGTGCTGCATACAGAGGCTTCACCCATCACCTCTCAACATGTCTGCTGTCTCTGGTAACAAACAAGCCTGCTCTACACGTTTGTTTGCTATACGCAAACTAAACAATACCTTCTTAAAATCCCACACACAGTGCAGTCTTCCTCCATAATCTGCGGGAGAGATTTTGTAAAAGCTGACGGATAGGCGGAGCCGGACTTGGCAGCAATGGGCCTCATTCATGAAATGTTCTCATTCCCATATTTGTGCTTGCTCTTGACATCTATTGTGTAGTTCTTGTTACATTTAAGTTTTTGCAAGCATGAGTGATGGATGGTTACAAGAGGTAGACTATAAATGTCGGGAGCAAGGAGATGCATACAGATATCAGGCTTTGCTTTCTATCTGTAAGACTAAATTTAGGGCTAAAATAGCTGTAAGAAACAAGTTGGTGCATAAGAAGATTTCATAAAACAGACATATAATTGCACCTCACGTTGTCTGCGTCGACTGTCAGTAAATGAAGCCTCTGTTTTGTTCTCTTGGGCAAAGAGTGAGCCCAGTCTCTGCTGCGCACAACATCATGATTGTCTTGCAATGTGGAAGCATACTGTTTGCTTATTGGCTCACTGATGCAGATAAGATGGAACTCCTCAGATACTGAAATGAAGCACCTAAACTCTGAATAGTTTTGCACACTTGACAGGATCAAAGCGATTTGGTCTGCACCACAAAAGAGCTGAAGTCTGGTGCCCTGCTGAGGAATGCAAGTCTCCACAAAAACACAAGTCCTTTCCTAACAGGGGCTTCAGTGTCTGAGTCCAGTTTAGTTTTTTTTACAGCTGGTCTCAATCCACAATCTGAAAAATCAGGACATGCAGCCTTTTGTGTTCTGGTAATCTACTGCAATCATCAGTTTTACTGATATTGAGCTTCAAGTGATTGATGCATGACAAATCTGGAATTGGTTAAATAATAAAGATATACGACTGTGTATAAGCTTTAATGTCGCCATGAACTGTTTGCATAGGCAGTACATCCCTTCCTGGACGTAAAAAAGACACCAAAAAAAATCCAAAACATGGTAGGTGATCTGTTTATGTTATGACTATTCTTATAAACTTTCCTCTCTGATTTTGCTAATGGACAGACCTGACGGAGATGTCGGGTGGAATGAGCCGAGAGCAGGAAAATGTCTGGACCAGAATCTACCTGGGACATTGTGCTGTCTTGCTAAATTACAAGAATTCCGATATTTGCAGTATTAAGGCTGTTTCCAGCAAAGAAAAGAAAAGCCTTTGTGGATAATATATCTAGTTATCTAGTGTATTTTTAATGGCCTTCAAAGTTTTTAATCAGCAATTGAAATGCAAAGCATGTCCCAGGCAGGTCAGAGTAGATTCAGTGTTTTTACTGTTAAACAGCAGTTGACTGAGGCAAGGGGACTCTTTTCTCACATAAATAGCCATTACAACTTAATTGTGTTTTTGAGGTTTTTTTGTTGTTTTTTTTTTTAGCTTTTGGTGTTGCAGAGTTATAGTCACAGGGGTGGGGATGTGTTTTTCTGGTGTGTATCACATCAACATAAAATAATCATTACACACTCCTTCCTTTTCTACTAATAGCAGTGTTCCTCAATTAGAGTGTGAAGGGTCCTTGTATGTCAGGAAGTTCTTGGCAGCTCAGAACATAATAATAGTCTTTTAGCATTTGACACTGGCATCTCTTTTGCCAGTGTCTTGGAAGGTGGTATTTATTATGATTTTCATTTTGATGCAATATGTGAGTTTGGTCGGACATGTCTGCACTTGTACTCTCTAGGTAATGACAATAATTAATCTTTGAAAGCACACAAGGGGAACAATAATGAATTAATAATGGACTATTTCTTGTTCCACTGATTTCCACCCCATGTGTATTTCCAGAATTAATGTCATCACAATGAGTATAAGAGTGCTTTGTATGAAAGCACTTCACAGATAAAAATGGCTCGTGTCCTTGGTATGATGTTATTCATAAACCGTGCGTCGCATTTCAATCGTATATCTGAGAAGTCAGATTCACTTGTCCTTAACAGGCAGAACCGATGTCGCTGCGTCATCGGTCCTTTTACACAGCTTGGATCAGGCGGACATATTTGTCTCTGTATTTGTACCTGAAAATGCACACACGCTATAAAAAAGGGAGGGTTGACTTGAACAGGGGTTGCTGTAGATTAGTTTTGAATGTTGATTTTTCAAAGTTTTGGAAGGCATTGCTTTGGTCCGTGTACACTTCCAGCTGGCTCAGATTGGGCCACAACATTTCCTTTGCGTGTCATAAGTCAGAAGATTTAGGTATTCTGTGTGGTAATAGAGGGGGTAATGTTTGTAAAACCAGGAGAGAGGTGAGGAAGTCATGTATATGTATAGCACAGAGTCCCGGCCTGTATTTCGCAGTAATGCTGTTAAAGCTAGCTGTGGCAAAACCATAATAGTAATCAGCCATTGCTGCTTTTATTTTGAAGGCACAATCACTGCACTGGAAATGAATTTGTAGGAAACTGAACCAGGATCACGCCTAACAATGCAGACAAAATCAAGAACCACCTGGATATTAAAAGCTATCTGCTAGGTTTGTCCTGGTCCCTGTGATATATATAATGATAAAACACAGTATGCAAATAGAAGATTGTCGCGAACAAGCCCATTATGAAGACTTGTGTCTAGTAGTTGAGCCTAATTATCTTCAGATTGTTTCATCATTTAAAGTTTTGTAGAGTCTGAGGGAAATCACCTCCCCCTTTAACAAGTGGCACTGAGTCTCCTCACTTCAGCAGCAGAGGGAGAATGAATGATGCTTGCAGGCTGTTTGATGGTGTTTCGTGTCAGGCCTGCATCCTACCGTTACCATTAATCACTCCTACTCTCTCCTGATGTTAATTAGTTTATAATGATGGAAAATGTTGGTACGAATAGAAGCACAATTAATAAATGTATTCCTAATAAGTTAAAAATGTAGCTTTTGACAGTTATCTGTCCTACAATATCAACTTTTTGCTTGTGAAGATTTGCTTTCATATTTTTATCTCCCACAACAACAGGTATTTAACTCTTTCTCTGCAAAAATTGACTGTTTTTCAGAAAAAAGAAAGTAATTATCGAACTGGTCAGTAGACGATTCTCAACACCTGACTGTTTTTTTTTTTTTCAGCCGGCAACCGTCAAGACTCACAACATCATCGAACGGACAGCCAACTTTGTATGTCAACAGGGAGCGCAGTTTGAGATCGTGCTGAAAGCTAAGCAAGCTGGCAACTCCCAGTTCGACTTCCTTCGTTTTGACCATTACCTGAACCCTTATTACAAACACATCCTGCGGGCCATGAAGGAAGGTCGGTACAACACTGCCTCGGCCAGCCAGCAGGAGCAGCCACAAGGTGAATGAAATAGTATACTGTCTTTCCATAACGGTTTAGTGCTACATTAAAGGGACAGTTCAGTTTGTTTGTTTTTTAAGTTGAGTCCTATTTTCTACTTACCAACGACGATATTGATTGGCAGAATTCTTGCGCGTTGCAAGCCATGCTTGTGCTCATAATGCAGGGTCACTGGGGTCACACACACACACACACACACACACACACACAAGTTCAAGCCAACTGACATTGACTGAAACCTACTGAGTGTGTGAAAAAAATTTGAGTGAGCCTCAGTCAGCTGAACTATTGGTCTGAACTGTCCTTTTAAATTTCAAGAGTCATAAAGTGCCATGCGCTGTAATTAATGCAGATATATCAGGAAGTGAAACCAACCATCAACCAACCATCTTGAATCGTAGATAATAACCTTTATTAAGATCAATTATGTTTTTAATACTCTCTCTTTTTTATTTGTTACTATTCTTCTGTAGAATCCCATTCTGATGATTCAGATGACGACGGGGACGGCAATTACCTCCATCCCAGTCTGTTCGCCCCTAAAAAGAGCTCTCGTCTGGAAGAGCTAATGAAGGTAATGTAAACAGAGCGTAGGCCAGACATTGTGAAGCTTCAGTGGTTTGATACAGTCGTTACATTATATTGGCTGCTTATCTATAGCAGTGAAACTGAAGATCTCTTTATAGTGGAGATGTACCTTGCCAATCCAGTATCAGGGTGGACTTTACAGGATCAGCATCTGTTAAGATTAAGCGAATCGAAATCTGAACCTTCCATTACTGTGCACTTGGTCCAGCTATTCATGCCTCTCCTTTACTGAAGCCTGGCTCTACAGGAATTCCGCTCAGTGTGTTTTTTAGAGTCCAAAGCACAGATAAAAGCAGTTAAAACAAAGTTGAAACATAGGAGTGAAAATTAGTCGATTCATCTTTAGAAGTTTTATTGCTGCTCCAGTTCGAGGTGTTTTCTGGGTCCTAAGATCTGATGCTAATTATCATTTGCAAACATTCAGGTAGGAACTTCTCAGCTCGCACTGTCTGTTATTTTTACTGGTAAAAAAGGACAAATGATTCTGGCAGAAGCTTGTATCAGTTACCACTAATTAATGTAAATTCCACGAGTGTCTGCTGTCATGCCAAAGCTGAACTTGTCTGATGTTGTATATAAAGTGCTTCCCCACACTAGATGTCTGTGCTCGTCCAAAGATTTCCTTGTGAAGGATAAACCTCCGCTCCGTCACATCAGTAATTAAATCTTCTCGATTGAAAACAGAGCCTCCATATTAATGTCAAGTAGCTTGTTATAAATAAGTTTTCAGACTAAGTTGGCAGTAATTGTTCTTTCACTCTGACTTACATATTTTTCATCAACATTTTAATCAACATTCAGGGTTCAAAAGGGCTAATAGAAGTTGTTGAAAAAGAATGAATAAAGTCAGCAAATTTCAGAGAAGTATTGGAAATTTGCTTATAATTCAGAAAAAAATTACGATCACATGTCAAAAGACCTTTCAGAGAATGTATGGTGGTGCAATTTTTCTTTAAAGTCCTGGAAACATCATGGACACATATTTGTTTTTTTAAAAAATTGTATGAACCCCAAACAGTAAAGTAAATTGAAATAACTGAATCCAACTTTGAGCATTCCCCAAAACTGAAGCACTCGGGGCCAAAAATACCTAATCAAGACATCTCTACTTGATAATGCCTTCTCCATTTATAATGTTTTAAATGCACCTGAACTCATGTCTCACATTGACCAAGTGTACTGCATTATGTAACACCTATATTCTGTTTGTTCTCCATGCTGATACATTGGTTGTTGGTGCTTTCCTGTGCTGCACCACCCCTGTACTTGCATATGATTTGAAGCATCTAGATATCTTTTAAATAGTCAAACATTAGGCACAGTACAGTTCATACATCTTTCATATGATGTATTGCAACACTGCGTAAATCTTAGAAACAATGTAGAAAACATCGGAGCTTTGAATGTAGGGGACCAGTTGCAAATGCTACAAAAATATATAGTTTCTTGTATAACAGTGTGTAAAGGCTGTGGATTTATTCCTTTAGAGGAGTAGAGTATTTTGTCAACTTTCATTTATATTAATCGTATCAACTAAGGAGACTAACAAATGGGGTGTGAGCAGCTATTCAAGATTGTGGAGGCGGATTTTTTAAATTGTAGTTTTTATTTCTTTATATTCTTTTAACCATCATTGTGAAGTTGCCTTGTTCTTTTGCAGCCACTACAAGTGATGGACCCGGATCATCCTCTGGCAGCGCTTGTAAGAAAAGCCAAACAGGAAAGAAATGGCACAACCACCATTGCACCCAAACCAGAGGAAATAGTAGAGCCAGCTGTACCCAGCCCAACAGTGCATTACACTGCTGACCGTGAGTATTTTTTTTAAAAATATACAATATATAGACTTTACTCTTGTGTTTGCTCTAGTCAGGTTTATTTTACTCTGTTTACTTTTTAATTTCCCTCTGTTCCTCCTCTGTTCTTTTCTGCTCTACTTTACGTGTTAAAGCTCCATCTGTGAGAGCGATGTTGACATTGGGAAATGAGCCATTTTCTCTGCTTCTCGTCTTCTCTCACTGTTGTTGGTCAATAATACAGCTGCCTTCTGTAAAATGCTGACAATAGAAAAGACCCAGACAATTGAAAAGACCCAGACCCAGCCTCATGAAAACCAGAGGACCTGACCCAGGCTCCAGAGTCCACCTGGTTACAGGCCCTGTCAGAGTTAAGTTGCTATGTGCCAACTTTTCCATGAGCTCCAGGCAGTTAGCAAAATACCGCACACCTCTGATGAAGTTGTTTACTATCTGTATTCAGGATGAAATCACAAACTTATTTCATGACTGCAATGGTTTAGATTTAGATGAGGTTTTATATACCTTTTTTATATACCCAATTGATTTGAGTTACGACTCCCTGGTAGGGATTTTAATTAATGGACATAAACTCAAACGACTGAGCTTTTACAGCATGCTGTTGAAACATTGAACCATACAGTACCTACACTAAAGAATCGCACATGGGAATTCAAAAGATGCACCACATTAGCCCCTGTTCACTCAAAGAAACATTCCCCTGGAACGAGGAACCTTTTGGAGGAACTACATTAAATGAACATTTCTGAGTGGTTCAATACTGACTGGATTATATTTCAACCACCAAGTTAAAGAATATCCATCAGCCCACTGTTTACTGTTGCATTTCTAGGGATACATCCAGGTGCAGAAGAACAAGAAGGCTTTAGACTGACAACATGTCACAGCTGTTACTGTTGATGCTGAAGACGTCATCCAGTGATCCACACTCAGAAAGTGTCGAGCTTTTTAATACGTCAGCGTAGTAGTTTGATTTTTCATGGATCTTTAGACTGCAGTTCAAACACAGATAACATGGCACATTGTTGACATTTGCAATAACTTTTATGGCCAGTAGATGGTGACAAATTGACACGATACAGCTTTAATGAATAAAACTATAGTATTTCCATAAAATTCAAAAGAATGCCTACCTTGTGGAGTTATTATATTGGAAATAGACCTTATATGACTCCATTATTACGTTACTGCTGCTGTGACTTTCTGTGAATGTGTTCATCCTCCTCTGTAATGGTTGCTTCAATGGTTATTGGCCCAGCTGACCCGTGAGTGTTAACTTGTCCATTACTGTGATTTATTCATCCCTGAGACAGTTGTTGGGGGTGTCTTTGACCTGATCTTGGCTTCAGAAGTACAGCTGTTGATGTTAGTAAAATTTGTTACAGAGGGCCAAGCCACTTAATGTCCTTTTTGCTCAAAATGGGGGCTGGTGAGTTGCCCAGCTATGCTGCCGTGCTTTGGCTTCATCCTACAAGAGAGGTCTCCGGTGTTTTGGGCTGGCACAGACCTTGGGGGTTACCTTTCTCTGTTTTGTAATCACTCCCGTTAACCCTGACAATCACAAGTGTCCTCAGCAACTGCTCATAAAAACACAGCCAAAATCGATATAAAATGAATTCAGTCCAGTCTGTCAGTTGACCATCCGTATATCTGACCACCTGCTTGTCCGAGCAACCGTCCAACTGAATGTCCTTTCTGGCCCCCCGCTGACTCATCTTACAAGTCTTTATCTTGGCTATAACGCATGTTACGAACTTTTTAAATGAGAACTTGTACTTGAGTTTTCCATTTTCCTGATTAGAGAAAATTGGATTTGCCATTAAAGTTAACAAGCTCTGTGACTGTGTTAATATCACACTGTCCCCACATTGACACTGACCATTTACTTTGTCCACATCCCCCGGGTTACCCCCCCCCCCCTCACTTTTCTGTCTCCCTCACTTCAACAAAGGGTCTTTGTTATACGCACACACCAACAAGGCAGATGATTACTTACAGTTTTAAATTAATTACCATTGCTGACATATGATAACATCACATAATAATGACACAGCATGACAGTGAACAGGACAGCATGAACCAACTGCAGCACATAGGGAACAGATCATACTGAGCCTCTACGCCACGCTGCTCGTGTTCCCACCACAACGACCGCGATGATGTGTTGCTCTTCACAGACTAATAAGAACGCGGCTGCTTACATTATCCCTTTACTCTGCTGCTGCTTAAGTGTTGTCAAGCTGTTGTTTCTTTTTTTCTTTTTTTTTCAGTAACATGTTCAAATCTGCATCCTGTGGAACTGACACACACTCTGCCATCTGAGCATGTTAGCAACTCAACAACAGTAAATTTTAAGTTCATACGCTAGATTTTGTTTGTCCCACAGCTGTTATAGTTTTTGGAGTACTTCAAAACCTTCTCAGAAAAGTTCCAGCAGTCATACAGGCCGATATTTTTCATCCAGCTTTTCCATTTTCCTGCTTTGACAACATAATTACACAATGAATGAGCCCAATTGTGGCAAATGTGTTGTTTTTACACTCTCTTAACAAGCCTGATATGACCATTTCCATTTTTAGTGGCTGAAGACTTTTTTTTCCTGACCTGTTGATACAGAAACTGTTTCTCAGCTCTTAGTGTTCACCTACACTGTACCAAGCATTGGTAAAGTAGCGCCACATAGACTTAGCACTTGCATCATGAACGCTGTGTTCCTTCTATAGGGTAGATGGTATTTTGTGTCCATGTTTTAAAACCCCATCGATTCATATATGCACAAAGAAAGGCAGCATCGGCCTTATGTCTAAACTACTGATGTAAAACTGTGATGTCATCCTCATGGACCACTGACAGAACACTTTGTCCAACTTCAGGCACGAATGAAGCATTTATGAGAGAGATTTCCTGTAATTGTTTCCTTCTCTTCTCCAGCAATGTACTACGGGTACTACATGCTGCCAGATGGAACTTTCTGCTTAGCCCCGCCTCCCCCAGGAGTAGATGCCACCTCATACTACAATAATTTACCCTCAGCTGTGATGACCCCCCCTACTTCTGCTGGAGCTTTGCCTCATCTTGGAACTACACCCACCCCGACTGAAACCATTGCCATGGCACCTCCAGCTGCTGCACCTTCGCAGGTCACCCTCTCTGCTGCTCCTGTCACCATTACAGAAACCAGGTATTGGATTCAAGAAACTTTAGACACAGACGCATGCCCCTCTTGATTTATGTCTCCTGTTTTAGTCGTTCATTTGGTGGCAAGGACTATGAATAATTATCATCAGAATAAATTATTTAATTGAATCTTTAGACCCAAGTAAGAGCAGAGAACAGCATTTTAATGACTGAATCTTGTTAAATCTCTTTCAATCCTCCCAAAAGCACTTTGAAAGTTGAAGCTCCGGTTAGCACGCCGGCAGCACCGGCCATCATCCCCCCGCCCCCTGACATCCAGCCTGTCATAGACAAGCTGGCTGAGTATGTTGCAAGGAATGGTCTAAAGTTTGAAGCCAGTGTCCGTGCCAAGAATGATCCGCGGTAAGTGTGCTCATCAAAATAAATGTTTTAATCATGTCAGGTCTTGCTTTTAAGAACTCCTATCAGCAACTTCCCCTTTATATAATGTAGAAACCTCTTCATCACGAGTGCTCACCTCTTGTCTTAAACGCTGTGTGCTCTTTTCTCTGTCTATCACAGGTTTGATTTTCTGCAGTCTTGGCATCAGTACAACACCTATTACGAGTACAAGAAGAATTACTTCATGCAGAAAGAGGGCAAAGGCTCGCAAGAGGTATTACTGTCAAGCTTTCTTAACCATTTTATATTCTTTTCCTCACTATGACACTCGGCAGTATTTTGGTGGTGTTTAATGCAGTTTACCCAGTTCAACTACCACAAAGCCATGACTGTTGATATTGATAAATGGTGGGTCTCCTACTGAGACCAATTCAGTATGTATCACGGTACATGCACACAGATATAATGCGTTTTTAATAGCCAGTGATTCAGTACAGTATGTTTCAACCCTGTCACGATGCATTGCAACACAGCCGTGGGAGTCGTTTCAACAACAATCAATAAAGCAATAAAAAATATATTCATATAAATAACATTAATGCCTCTCTACTTTTAGTAGCAAGAAGAAATCCTAATAGATTTATCCAATCCAGTTACCAGAAATATGAGAGAAATTTACTCAGATGAGAATCAGTGCAACACCTTTTGTCAGGAAGAGGATATGACAGTGTTTTATGTCTGAAGCTGCAGGTGGTGTTGTTCATGCTTCCACTGTCACTGCTTGGTGTCCCAGACTTTGGGTTGGGAGATTAGTAGCCTTGTTTGACACAAAAACCTCTTCCATCTTTTTGATAAAATCTATTTTATTTATTTATTCACTTGTACAGGCAATGTAAAGCTAGATGACACACAGAGAACGCATCCCTCTGCCAGTCCAACAGGACATCATCAGATCCAGATCCGTTCCCTAACTTAAGTTCCATCATCTCACCACATTTCCTGAAATCATACCAACTTTTTGAGTTGTCATGGTTACAAAGAAACAACCACTGTTGGTCACATTACCTTCTCAGCAGAGGTAAACAAATGTTCTGAGCATTGAATTTTGCACAGCGATATTCATTAAGTCAAGTTTGCACAGCGAGGACAGAAGATGGTAAGTTTTGGTCATGAGTACAGAGGCAGCACTCTGTTAGTTTAAGTGAAGCATATGTTGTTGTGTATGTCCTCAGCTTCATTGGTCTGCTTAGGAACAAACACATTCAGACTCTGGTGTAGTTACCTCATTTCCACTTAAAATCTGGGAGGACTCTACCTGTCAGTGTGTATCTTTTTTGTTTTTGTTTTTTCCTTTATTTAACCCTGAAGGGAAGAAAGGACTGTGATTCAGACTAGGGCGGAATCTATTCCTGGAGTAACTGGAGTAATTCAATTACTAAAACTCCTTGAGGGAAAATTTTTGCCTCGAGGCCTCGTTTAAATCTGAACTGTACTTTGCTTTGCGTGTAGGGATGGGCACTGAAATTCGGTATTAAGCAGCTGAATTATTCAAGATCAGAGTATGGATAAGCTTAAGTTTAAGTTGGGATCTATTTTATTATCACAGGGCTGCAGCGTCTCTCCTCTCTGCATCAATGCAGTTCTTCCATACACGCGCATGCAGTACACACACACAGGGGAGGTCAGTGTGTTTCTCTCACCCTCTGAGCTGCTGACTTTCTTCATCAATCAGCAGGATGTTTTATGAAGTCTCCCCAAAACCCAACTCACATTTATTTCTGTTTTCCATGTATGAATTCACCCGCGGTTCAGTTTTCACAGCAGAAAGCTGCATGTGGAGGAGACTTGTTGTTAATGACAGCGTTTATGAAAACAGTGGAAACTTCCGTGATGGTGAATGACATCATCAACACCAACCAGGTGTACTTGTAAGATTAAACATCTCTGTGAGGAGGCCTTTACATTAAACTGGAGAGTCTGTGTCTCTGTCAGAAACTGTCAGACCTTCTCAAGGCAGAGTGAACTGGTGAGGGAGGAGAGGAGGGCAGACTGATCACTAATCAATCGTAGATGCCGTCGTCTTCTTGGACTGATTAAAAAAAATAAAAATGCCAAAACCTGAGTGTCCCCACAAATGAAGTCTGTGTGTGTGAAACACTGCAGAGTGTAACGTCTTGCTGTTCAAGAAGGGAACCCGAGATGCGCAAAAGTTCTTGTGATTTTGATTATTTTAGTAGAACAATGGACGCAAATCTCGGGAGAGTTGTGCAAATAAAGAGTTACCTTCTTGACGGACCGAGAAAGGTGCGCATCTCCAAAAATAGAGATCATGTCGTGGTGGCGTGTTTTAATGTGGGACGTTGCCATGAATAAAGCATTACTTACTGAGCCACAGAGGCACTGAAACACTGATTTCTGACCTGGTGTGATGGAAAAAGTGCTCACATCCTTTACTTAAGTAAAAGCATCAATACCACAATGTAAAAATACCTCATTACAATTACAAATCTTGCATGTAATTGTTCCCTTTTTTGAAAAATCAACATTTTTATTGCTTTTGTTGTACTTTAATGGCTCCCTTGGTGTCTGCAAAAATTGCAGATGATGCAATACTTCTTATTCGACTACTCGATTACTCACCAGAATAATCGATTGATGACTCGATAACTAATTGAATCGAATCGAAAGCTGCAGCCCTAATTCAGACCCGTCCTGATATAGTGAGCACACAAATACCGAAGCAGTGGGTTGTCACCCCGGCAGCACCCGCTGATGTTCTGTACCAAGCCTTCCTCCTTAACCTCAAGGCAGCTGCTGCTCCCTGTAAAGTCCAAATGCTACATACGCTTTTGTAGAAGGCTGTTGCTGTCAACTGCTTTCCTATTTCTCTCTGCAGCTGCGTGTACTTATGTGTGAAGGTCTTATCCGATTAGATCTTTGTCAAAGCCTTGCCTCCAACTGAGTGCTGCATGTACAGTGTTTACCACCCTCCCACCCACCTCTTGTCAGTGCTCCCTCACCTGAGCAGGCCGGTCTCTCATCCACATTAAAATTCTAGTATCCCACCTTCAATCAGCAGTAACTTCCCTCCCTGACCACACTCTGCATCTCCCTGGTGCAGTAGACGTTTATGTATGTAGCAAAGACAACAGCGTTGGATGGCGGGTGAATGTCATTCCTGCGAAGTATGAAAGTATTGAATTATAGGAAAACGGACCTGGATCTGCTGCGAAACAGACCAGGCAGATGATACTTCACCAAGTACTTCCCAAGCATGAAAATAAAGTCAATAAAAATACAAATCCTACTTTATTCAGCTGAGTTTGGCTTCAGTGTAATCTCATTCAGCATTCACTTGCATCTTTCAAATTGTTCATGATACATCAACAGTGTTTGGGGAAAAAATGCTGCTCAGACATGAAAAGAGCCTTGTTAATTGATAAGGCTCAAAATATAACAAGAATTTGTGGAATATTCTCCCTGGTCTGTTGTACCGTACAATCCATGATTATATTTGACCTCTAATTTGGGTTTATACTGGTCTGAATTACCTGCTTTCTTATATGGAGTTTGTTGTCTCAGACTTATAAACTAATAATGTCTGCAATCGATTCTCCAAACCTTGAAATGTACTTGCTCTTGGTTTCATTCATTTGCAGTTACTGCATACAACAAAGGAAAAACAGTGTGGCTTCATCAATAACTTCCTGGCATTTCCTTTCAGTCGATCCACTTGGAACAACTCCTATAGAATCACACCTCTATGTGGCCCGACTAAAGACAGCTCCACTCATGCCTGAAAGGCAGATGACCTATACAGCCATCCTTGTTATTATGCTTTTTCCTGGCCAAGAACACCTAACCTTGAAGAGTTTATAAGGTGGCCACAGACTGTCAAACCCCACTCACACACATTCTTATGTAAAGGTACCAGTTTCTAGTTCTACCAGTTTCTTGCTAGTGTCTGGGTACCTTTTTGAAAGACTACTGCATGCTGTTTAATTCACTTTGCACCCTTTTTGCTAGTCTAACGCTGCACTTTTGGCACTTGTAGGCCTCTATGACATTATTCATTTTGTACCAGTCAGTACAGAACTGCTCTCGTGTCTTTACTCCAATTGTGAATGTGCACGCGTAAGCGCATACACACATATGCATACTAATATTAAGCGGGATTTGTCGTGCTGGCTTTGTGTCACGGTGAGGAAAAAGGAAAATGATAAGTGGCTGAGAAAGTTTAGTAAGGAGAATTTGTCTTTGATTAATCAAATGCATTAGCTTGTCAGAGTGCAGACGAGTGTGACCCATTACATCTCAGGGTGCTCCAACAAACCGCTGGCCTGCTTTCTCTCTAGAACCCTTCCTAGTGTTTGTGATGCAGATAGCGCTTCTCGTTATCAGCTACATGATGACAAAAGGATAGGTTTTTTTTTTTGTGCGTGTTCGTTTAGTTTTTGAAGCAGGTTGTCATGAAAATTAAAGTCACTGATCCGTCTTATAGCCCAAGCCTAAGTTAGCCAGGGTAGAAGTTGTGGCTAACTTCACAGCTAATGTTACGCCCCAGTTCACTGTGGTCCAGTCGAACCGACGGGAAAATACTAAAATTGATATCAGCACACAATGTGGTATTTTGTGTGTACAAACTTTGCAGCAACATGTTTGTGTACAGATAGAAGATGAACAGGTTTAGGGTTTAATGTGACACAGTCATGTTTGTGATGATTAAAAAAAAACAAAAAAAAACAACCTTTTAACAAAATATGGAAAAATAGAAAAAAATATACCTAATTTGACTAAATAAACGTGCCAAACCCTATTGATCCAAAACAATTCTATTTATAGAAACAATAGTTGTTTTTTCTGCAGAAATAAGAAATCTTAATGTGTACTTTGGAGGACTTTTCTGTTTTACCAGTCTTAGCACTATCGACAGAATGAAACATTTTTCATACATTGTCATCCAGGACTAGTTGTGTTTTTATACCACAGACAAGAATACACCGTCATCAGCACACATGTACATGTACTGTAATAAGCAAATATTAGTTTGAAAATATTCCTCAATGCTTGACTGGTGAAAATCCCCTTGTGTAACACTTTGATCTCAAAACAAATTTTGGATAGAAGTCACTCTCTTGTAGCACTCGAGTACTGGCTTTAAATCTGTTCTGTCACTTGATTAAAAAATAAAGAAAAGAAGCTTGAGATTCTGCCCTGCTTCTGGGAACACACAGGTGTTTGAAAAATCTGACAAAAAAACACCAATTATTTTACATGACAACATGTGTGTGATTTGAGCGGAAAACCTTAAAAAAACCTTTTTTATATCCAATTAAAGATAAATGACAGCATTCTGACTCTCTCCAAGATGACTAAATTTGGACACATGGCACTGCAAGATTATCCTTGATTCAGTCAATTTAACTCATCAAGACGGCACTCTTCTTGGTCGGAAATATCACCATAATATGATTGGATTTGAATTCTGTGCACAAGCATCAACTGGGAGGTTATTTGGATGATGGGCTGCGTTTATGGTTCAATTAGGCCCGACCATTAAATGGTGATTCTGAGGAAAGTGACTTAAACAAAACCGTGATGTAGAAACAACATAATTTTGTCAGCACTGGTCAAACTGAGGCTGTGTGAGAGATGATCTAGACCTGCGCTTGAGTGGATGACTCATCACTCACATTTTTAGATCTTCCCGTTTCTTTTGGAATCTGATATTTTGCCAAGGTTGGCAGAGCTCATAATCTCTCAAGCGCACCGATTTTACAACCTCGCTATGAACTCCTGGTACATGTTCTCACACAAGAGTGGTGGAGTTTAACTTTCAGAACGTTCTAGTTTTGTTGTGTTACAGTGCTGCAACTAACTACTCATGTAAACATACACACCACTAGCATCTTTAGATGTGTTTGTGTGTGTGTGTGTGTGTGTGTGTGTGTGTGTGTGTGTGGGCAAAATTTATGCTTATCCCAGCCGTCTCCACAGATGTTTTTGGGTGAGTTTCCTCTCGCTTCCGCTTCTCTCAGCTTTGATTTTAGAGTTTAAGAATTCTATTCTCTTGGGCCTCAGTAAAGTGCTTTGCCGAATTACAGCTGAATAGTAGGAAGTTTCCTTTGAAGCATTCTTTAGACATGATAAAATGTACCAATGACGTTACTTTTTCTCTCTTGTGGCACTGTCTTCATCACCACCCTTTCAGCTGGTGGGTCTCTGGTTATCTAAGTACAAAAGCCCAGCTACAAGGTTTGTGTGAAGATACTTTGTTGAAGTGAAGTGTAACAGACCATACAGTGGAATATTAAACTCTACCCAATTGCAATATTAAAAGCTTCTGAGGCACCTAGCTTTACTTGCAGATAGGTCATTTACAAGGAGAAAAAGGCATACAGAAGAAGAAGAAACATAATACTGAAAGGTCGTGACCTTGAGCAGCATTTAGTGACATGGCAAAATTGAATCAGGACATGACTTTGTGCCTCTGGAAATCCCTCAAAATATTAATGCATCTATGAATAACAGAGTTGTATTCAGGAGTCATTTGTGTTTCTGTGAAAGATCAAAGACAAAGACTTTTCCAGAAAGATGCGCGTATATATCGGAAGTACTTTGACAGGTATTTTAACATGTGTGTGGAGGGTCTGCCGCCTGCGCATCTGTTTCACAGTTTAATTGAGGCGTATTCCACAGCCAGTGCGTCATATTTCCACACTGGTGATTTTAGAAAAGATGAGAGGAGGTCTAGTTGAGTCTCGTAGTTGTGGTTGCAGCTACTACCTGCCAATGCTAATGTTCTTACAGGGGTGTCTTTCTGTCGGTTTTTTGTTGTTTTTGTTGTTTTTTTTTTAAATTGAAAGCCCGTTGGATGATGCTGAGGGGGGCAGCGGTGAAGAGAAGAAAAAAATAATGGGAGGAACTAAGGGGAAAATGCCGTTTCGGCCAATTTTCGATTTGGAATAGAAATCGTGACACACACCTACTTCATAAAATTACAAATATCTGCGAATGAACCCGCATCACAACTATTTGGGCAAACAGGTTTCCATCTGTTACAGTCTTACTAGTTTTCCCATTGTAGGAAATCATTTTATGAAAATAAAATATGGTGTGTTGTTCCTCGATGAATTGGACATGCATGAATAGGAACTGGGGATTTGATTCAAATACATTTAGCGTTTGCGTGTCTTTTCTCTTTCTTTCCCCTTATCCAGATGGAGGCAGGTGATGATGGTAAGCTTCAGTCAGACGAGTCGGTCCAGGATTCCAAGCTGACAAAAGGTAGGTTTTCAACAGAAGGGGGGAAAAAAAAAAACCCAACACAATTAGACTGAATGCATTGCTTCTTTCACGTCCTCCCGCTCTCCAGTTCATTCAGTGAATGAGATGCAAAGCCTTTTGTGTGGGTTTGTACTTGCGTATTTACTATAGTGTGTATCCCTGTTTGTGTGTATGACATATGCTGCTGTTAAACAACGTGTCTGGGAGTCTGTTGGTATTTATGATAGCAATTTCCATCGGTGATGTGGGGCTGAAAGTCTATTCGGAGATGAAAGAGTTTGCTTACCACAACTCCGCTGAGAGCCATAAACATGCACATGTATGCAAATTCACACACTTTCACTCAGACGAGGCAACAGGTTATGGAGTGGGCCAGAGAAAACAAACAGTCTCAGTCTTCCACCAGAAGGATCGAGGTGCGATATTATGGTTATTTGTCCAGGAAACCAGCCACACTGTCCGCTCTCCTATATCTACAAGGGCAGACCCATTTGATAACAGTAGAAATCAATGTGACACAGCATTGCTGTTTAATATTTAAATGGTAGCTAATTATCTGACTCTTTGCTGTCTTGTTGCTCGTTTACGTCTCTCCCATTTCCTCTTATTCTCTCTACCGTCTTTGCCTCTCTTTATCCTCCCTCTCCTTTTGTGTCCCGTCTGTTTTTCGTCGTCGTCAAGAAGTAGCCTTGCGTTTTACTTCCTATTTGATATGAAAAGCAGGCCAGGATGGTATTCTGAATCCATCTCTCTCTGCTCCCACAGCTTCTTTTGCCCCTATCTGCTTTGCCATCAAGGCAAAAGAAAATGACCTGCTGCCACTGGAGAAGAACCGAGTTAGGCTGGACGACGACTCTGATGAGGACAAAGTTAGTTCACACACTGCAAGTATAGATCAACGGTTTGGTTTATGACTCAAAAACTGATTTTTGAGAGTATGTTGTTGGTACCTTGAAGCGGCTGGGCATAAACAAATAAAGTATAAATGATCATTCATGTCTGTTTGAAGTTGCTGGAAGGTGAGGGGCTGCAAGCTGTGGTTGACGGAGCTGAAATTGTTGACAAGGAGCCTCCTCCAGTCAGTGCACCAGAAGAGAAGAGGCCGAGCCTCAGTTTGGAGGAGTTGGAGGCAAAACAAGGTACACATGTAGGAGTGGAATTTTTAGTATATTTATGCAGTTTGTTGTGCTTATTTATCCTGCTCTGCTTTCCCTGAGATGCTGCACTTTTACATTCTGGGTTATTATGCAGAAATAAGGTGGGGTGGGGGGAGTCTTTGCTGAATATATTGTTCTTTGATTCTCAGTAAAGGTCAAACAAAAATATATCCCACAAATAAGTTCAAGTAGCATTTTAATTACCCTCAAGTTGGAAAGGTCATGTTTCAAACTCGATAAATACACAGTCTTGATCTGACGAGGCCTTATTTCTCTGTCAGCTCTCAGACCAGCCGCCTCATTCTGTCTGTACGAATGACAAAATGTTAATAAACACCAGTGTCTGATGGTGCTTATGACAGAACCTATTTCTGTCCAAACTGCAGCTGCATGCCTACTAAATCCTAGTGTGCTCAAATTCGATTGTTCCTCATGTCGTCAGCAAATAAGCGCTTATAGGACATCTCTGTCACAACGGCCTGCTGGTACTTTTTGAGAAGGAGTTGGGAGGAAAAACCAGAGGAGAGGAGATAAATAAATCGAGTGTGTGTGAATTATAAATTCTCTCAACAGGCTGTAGCCTCCAGTAAGAGACAAGCAGAGCAGTACAGTAAACAAGTCGTATTTCTTTCCCAAAAGACGAATGTAGATGTTTTCTCTCTGTTTCTGTCTCAGTTGTGGTTAGAGAATATAACACGGAGGCTTTCTTCAACAAAAATAATGTGCATATATGCATGCTGCCCATTTTAGCCTCAAAATTAGTTAGTTCTCTAATTTTTTTTATACATTCATAAGCATCATTTCAAAACTTGGAGTTTTTTTTTCTCGCCTGAAGCTGGAAGCTCTTGTGTATGAAGTTGATTCATTGCATCTTGTTATCCTGTTACACCCAACAAAATCTGCAATCACATCCCTCACATCTTGAAAAAAGAAAGGTTTGACAGCTTCACTCCTCCTCTGCATTCGTCTTTGAATGATCACAAGGCAGCTGAAATATTCAGTGACATTCCAAACAGACCTTTTGATATCAGTTCTATACAAAAACAAAAAAAACCTGCCAGCCAGCAGATGCTTCTGCGATTCTCACTCGGCCCATTTGACTCGATTTGACCTTATTTATCAGCACAGAAGCCGTCGATATCAACGATGCCAAAAATAATCTCCCAAAAAGACAATCACGGCTGTGTGGCTTCGAGAGGGTTGTTCATCACAGCTAATGACTCTGTAATTACTAGAGCAGATGCTCAGCCTCTCAGTGAAATCTAAAATACTTCATTCCTAATCCAAAAAAAGGGCAAACGATAAAGATAAGGCTGTGTAAGGTTGTGTTTCTAGTTTATGTTGTAGAATCTTTGCCTCTGGAGTTGAACAGAACATCAGCGAGATCATCATCGTATTAAAGATAATCTTTTATCAGCAGTTGGATGGATTGCGCCATCCTGTAGTATGTTAAACGTACCTCAGTATCCTCAGTGTTAGTCTTTTAGAACATTTAGCAAGCTTGATTAGGATGCAGAGATACTTAAATATAATAACCCCTTTTAGTTCCATAATGCCACCTTAACTGCAAGAAATAAAAGTGAGCCATGATTCATAGCAATGAAGTTATTTTATTCTGCGTGTTTGAAAGGGGCTGATTGAGATGTTTTAATCTGAAGTAAATTGCCGGTTTTACTTTTCTCAACTCTTCCTTCCATACAGTTATTTTCTGTTCTGTATTGTGATACAATAATATGAACCTGCTTACTAGTGACACATAATTGAAGTGTCAGTCTTTGTCAGCTGTGCAACCAGTCAATCTAAAGAGAGTTCGAAGCCTAAAAGATGCTGATTGTAGAGTTTTATAAGATTTAGACGGACAGAGCAAACATCTAATAATCTCCTTTAAACCAGAGAGACAGCTGCAAACGAGAGGCTGAAACGATGAAGCGACAAGACAAATGCGCTACTTTTCACCATCAAGGGGGCTGACAGGTCCAGTTAAGGTTCAACAGACAGTCTCAAAGCGTAATGGTCTCTTTTTGAGCTGACAGGCCGTCGGTGAAAGAGCCTAATAAATAGCTGACTGAATTGGCTTTCCTGTGTGGCAAAGTGGCTGTCGGTCAGCAGGCCGAACTTGATCTGATAGCAGGAGAATCGGTGGCAGACAGCAGAATGCTAATCCGTATTGATGGGCTGGAACAAAGCCACGCGCACCTGAAAAGGTTTCCAGTGATGAGTACACGAATCGTTTGGACTGCAAACTTTCCCCCAGTGGACGTTTCATGGATTTGGTAGAAGATCTTGTTGATGAGTGTGATCTATCTATCTATATATCTATCTATCTCTCTATCTATCTATATATCTATCTATCTATCAATAAAATCTTTCACTGTCTGGGTTACAGACAGATTCTGTTCCACTTGGCTATTTTCCATGCTGTACTCTCAAATTATTTAGCAGGCCTATTTTAAACCATGAAGGGATAACTGTAGACCCGGCGCTCGCATTACTTGAACAACGTGGTTTCAGCGTGCATTTTCTTTACACCTCAGTGTTCGTCTTGTTTTCTCTTTCTCACTCAACCCCATTGCTCTCTCTGCTCTCCCCCATGTATCTGTCCTCCACCCGCTTCTGTCACTACATCTCCTTCCCTCATCTCTCAAATCCGTGAATATTTTCCACCCCCATTGTCATGCAGATGTCTGTCTCCTTCTCCTCCCACATGCTCCCTCTTGCCTGGATTTTTTTTTTTTTTCTGTAGAAATCTTGAATTGCATGAAATTATCTGCCACCAGAAACTTAGTCAGCCCTTATCATTTCGAGCAGGGACTTTGTCAATCTGCAGCACAGATGAAATGCCAGACGTCACCTTCGTTTAATGCGGCTGCGAGAGTGGGAAATAACTCTAATCATCCTTTTCTCTTATGGTTTCTCTTCCACTCTTCTTCCTTTCCCTACTCTAGGTTTGTCTAGTTATTAGTTTCTCCTCGCTCTACCCATCATCCTGCTTCTCCTTTTTACTCTCTTATTTTCAAAGACTACATATTTCGACAGGGTTGAATAGAAAGAAGAGTGTTTACCGCCCCTTCCCTTTTTTCGCCATTATTTTCTCCCCACTCACCCCCATCCTGCAGAGATGTATCTAGCTGTGTTAAAAACAAAGGAGGCTGATTGACAATAATCTGTACTGGTTTTTTTACCCTTTCATCTCGCTGCCCTCAGCCAAGCAGAAACTGGAAGATCGTCTTGCAGCTGCAGCCAGGGAGAAGCTGGCTCAGGCATCTAAGGAGTCCAAGGAGAAACAGTTGCAGGCAGAGAGGAAGAGGAAGGCAGCACTCTTCCTTCAAACGCTCCGCAGCCCATTGGTGGGGGGGCCTGAGGCCAAGAGAGCTGAACTAGACTTATCTGCACAGCTTGAGGTAGGCCGATGTTTGTCATTGTGGTTATGTTTCCGCGTGTCTTTAGTTGGAACATACACCAAGTCAACAGTCATTGCTCAGGCAGTCACATGGCAATGTATGACGCTTTATAGAGAACTTTAAAAAAAAAAAAAAAAGGAGTAGGGCTCTATAATGACTTTGTGCATTGAATTATTGCATTAAAGTGATGCATCGCTCCCAAAAAGTGTATTTGCCTGTCATGTAAGGATGAGGGACACACACAAAGAGGAGAGAGAGAGGAAGAGGCACATTTGTGTTTGTGTAAACAGTTAGAGACCTCGGACAAAGAGGGAGAAATGCTTCTACATGTTTGTGTAGGACAGTTGTTTTCCTCCTGCATCACTTCCCTATGACTCCAGAATGCATAAAGAGCCATGGACTTTTAGCTTGAAGCTAATGGAGACTGATGTCTAGTAACAGTAACACTGTCCATAAATATCCATTCTTCAAACTCTCAAGCACACTGTCCAATTTGTGCCACAAAGAAAGAATAACCCCTCCAGGTTTGGCCCTCCCGTGACTGTTTGGTTCTGAATGTGCCAGCTGGTTGTGCTCTGTGCTATCGTGAACAGGTGACAAACCAGAATGATAAAGGGCAATGCACGTCAGAGTCCGTCAACAGACATTTTTAGCTCTGCTGTTGTTTCGTTGTTGTCGCTGTTAGCCATGATTTGCCGAGCTAAACATCCATCGCTGGCTCTTATTGCATTTTGAAGTCACAAATAAACCAATGCTGCAGTCCAAAAACACCTTTGTGAGCTCAAGACAGCTATTTGTGAGTACTTGAAAGGCAAAATACAGCTTTTGGATGAGGTATCACCTAAGTTTAAAAATGGAAAATAATATTTTTGAAAGAAAATATGGATACGCCAAGTTGCAAGAAAAGAATCAATAAGCTGATGATCAAATTCTTTATTTGAATAACAAGTTGAATACAACATTGTAACCTGACCCCTTACTGCTGGTTTTGATCAGTTTTCTACCTGCTTAATAATTGCCAACAACATTTACTTGCTCAGACATTTATCATGCCAAAGAAACCAGTTTTGAGGTTTGAGAGGTGCTGCCTGTCAGTGTGTCTGGAAACCTTCGCTTGGAGAGGACACGCTTTGAGACAAACTGAAAAAGTTTGACTTGATCTGGCAGCCACTTTGCTATCACATTGAAACTGATTAGTTGTCCGTGTGTGTGTGCGTGCATGCGTTTACTTCATCTCCTCTAAAAACAAGGTCAAATTATATTTCTCATCATATTTCATGACTGCTTCCTCAAGAGAAGAGATTCATTGATTCGATGCAACTGTGCCTTTTTTGTTTTTAGCTTAAGCGGAATTGCAAAGACGTTTTTTTCTGTTTATTAGGTGTTTGTCTCCGTGATAAAACTAACCAGAGTAGAAGTCATCTCGTCCAACCACGGCTGAAGGTGAAAGTGTTTCTTACTGATCCGAACATTCAAAAGCCGTCACTTGTAGAGGTCGTAGAGGCACATTAATCATTTCAATACGTGAAATAAGAAGGTGCTTTTCAGACAACTGCCCTTAGATGATATTCATAACATTGCACTCGTATGTACACTCAGGCAGTGCCTGAAAGAGTTGTGTACAGAGTGGAAATAGTTTATTGTCATCTGCGGTGAGGAAATTCTTCTTCGCAGCACTGTACAACGTAAATCCACATTTCACACAACGCACATCGTCACACAACAGCAACAGACATAAATACATGAAGTACAATAGAAAACACAACAGCCAAATCAACATAAAACAAGACTTCTCTCAGTAAGTACCTGCGCCCAGAATGCAGTGCAGTGTGAAGCCCTGTGTGTCTGCAAAGCATGTGGTGGCCCTGCAGTTGAGGCTGGAGACCTATTATCTTGGCAGCTGTGTGTGTGTGTGTGTGTGTGTGTGTGTGTGTGTGTGTGTGTGTGTGTGTGTGTGTGTGCAAGTGCGCGTGAATGAGACAGGTTGAAGAAATCCCTGAAGCAGCAGAGAAGGGCAAAACTTTGGCACATTATTAGGAGAAGACGTCAACATTAGTATGCTGGGAGAAGCTGAGTTTATTGTGCGGTGGGAGATATTTGACGCTGCCCCCCTATTTCAATTGTGTCATTACTGATGAAGATGAGGTGCCGAAGTGATGGAGCACCTACCACTATTGGTTCTGTTTTGCTGAGATGAACAATGGAGCATTGCTGTGATAGTCCAGAGCGAAAGAGTTTTCTGTGAGACGAGCTAGAATGGTGCTGCAGTCATTACAGTGGAGCATGGAGAAAAATGGGCTCAGCACAGATCCCTGCAGTGCTCCGGTTGTTGCTGCTGAATTCAGGTGATGTCTACTGCTTGCTGCCTTTTACTGAGAGCTTGAGGGTGGTGGCGGTGGTGATGGTGGAGGGGGGACATTAAAACCCTGTTTACATTCTCACCTCCACACTCCTGGGCTATTGCTGTGGAAAGCAAGAATGAATGCCAGATTAGCTGTTTCACCACGTTAGTTCTCTACTCAGCCGTCAGAAGGCTGTGGAAAGAAGGTGATGTAGTCACACTTCCCATGTCACCCTTCACGAGTGCATCCACAAACTTCAGTCATCGTGTAATTGAGCTGACAGGCATACCTGCAGCTCGACTGTTGAAATCAGAAACGTGCAGCTGTGGCAACAGCGTGAGGCTTTCTTTTAATGACTTGCTCATCGGTGAATCGCCATGTGGATTTGAGGGAAGTGGGCTGGGGAGTTGCTTAGGCCAACATATTGATTTATACAAAAAACAAAGGACGTCTTTGGAAAATACAGATGAACTTGTTCTTCAGGACCCAGCATTCGTCCTATCATGGTTATTTTATTTAATTTTTTCCTTTTTACATTTCATTTGAGGTTTGGCGGTGTTACAAATGTACAACCACATATACAGTAAGGGGCTACACAAATAGTTGGTACTGGCCGGCATACAGACCAGTAAAAATCACTGATCTATGGTTTGAATAAAGGAATTTGAACGTATTTGGAGAGTCTCTGGCCTTCTTAGCTGCCTCCTCGACATGCATGCTCAATGCTAATAAGCTGCCCACTCACTTTTTTTTTTTTTTATTTCCGGCACCTTGACTAAGCTGCTTTGCTAACTCACCCTCCCAAATTACTCCAAGTAATGAACCAGTGGCAGTGGCTAAATAAGCCCCAGGGAACCTACTGTTCCCGTTACATCAAACGATCTAATCCTACATGCCTGGCTAGACCTTTGTACCTTCAGGTCAGTGTCTAATTCTCTCGACTTTTACGGTTTTAACTTTATCTTCTTATCACACTAGCTGCGGTCAACTCTGAAGTAAATTCAAAATCCTAATTGCTACATTTGGCTCAATAACCCAGCGTTTAACCCGCCTCAGCATTCATGCCAAAGGAGGATGATATCATCACCTTCATGCACTGATGTCACACTCTGTTTTCTTGCTTTTTTTTTTTTTTTTTTTCCATTTTAACTTGGGTTGTCTCTTCTGTGCATATTACATTTCAACCATATGCCGTTCTATCAGTCGTTTCCAGTTTGTGGGCAAGGGATTTTCATCCTGTGTTACCATGCATTGATGCTCGAGATTAAGAGATTGCTGTCTCTTTGTTTGTTTTGTTTTTTAGTTGGAAGCTTGAAAAAGTAAATGTTGGAAAATCTAATCAAGGTCTGGATGTTTGCTCATTTGTTTAAGATTCAGGCCTTTATTGGAAGGACATTTGACATTTTGTGCTTTATCTCCCTGCATCGCGACAGGAATATTCACCCATAAATCAACCAAGATATTCAAGAGACTTTCCTTTCTACTGTCCACTACTTTCCCTCTTCTCTATTATTATACCCCAGTGGTAATGATGGGCTAAATGATTTTAAAAAATCCCCATTGCACAGTTTACAGGAGCAATGCTAAATTAAATAAAAATCCCTCTATCTGTCGTATTTAATTTGGATGGAAAAGGTAGGAATATTTTCAAGTGTAAGAAAGATCTAATGGCTCTTATTTCATGTGTTCCTTGATTGATGTTGGATGTCAGGTCCTGGTGTGAGCCCGCTGCATGTGTGGTGCACTGGCCTTTTGCCTGTCAGGCCAGGTGGCAGTGGGCCGGCCTCTGTCACTATCACGCCAACTCCGTCACTCCACTCCAGATGTTCTGTGACTTCTGCTGTGGCCATCAGAGCGTATAAATCCTCTAGGTGCTTCCAACTTTCAGGTCATTGGCACACTGATGACAGATACTGTTTTTTTGTTTGTTTGTTTTTTTAAAGGACTGTACAGAGAAAGAGAGTAGCGTTAGCTTGGTTGAAACAATGGACACTAACATTGACAGCAAAGAAGTAGAAGTAGACTCTGGCTTAATTAATCATTTGCATATAAAAGCCCTGTTCAGACTCCACAAGTTATTAGACACAGCAATGAAAACAGCAGCAAAAACATGAGCAGTTTGAAAAATGAAATTGAGACTCAGAAAAGTGGCGCTGGTGGTGATGTCATAATAAAAACTTCCGAATGAGTTAGTTTCATTGACTTAAATTCAAACATTTTAGTCTCACCCTCAAAAATGATATAGTTTTGGTTGAGGGAAACTGTTTCCACTTTAGCTTGGACTTCATTTCCTTTTGGTGAGCCTTAACATGTCTGTGGTTTTGCTGCTGATTTTGATTGGGTTGTTCTTCACTAGAATGTACATTATACTAGTTTTTTCGCAAAAATGAATATTAAAAAGTTTTTTTTTTTCCTCCCGTTTTAGTCCATTTCATTATTCTTAGTTTTAGGTGGCTTTCACATGTAAACGGGTTAAGGGGAGAAGTTACAGCAACTTTGCATCTTTAATTCAGTTAGTTTAGCTTTTACACTGAAGCAAACATCAGGTGGAGAACATCAGAATTCCACAGACATGTCAGGAATGCAGTTTAGTCTTCCACGCGATAGAACTCCAAGTGGCTTCAGACCACTGGGGAATGTTTCAGTTGGCGTTGCTGTACATTTTTAGTCTAGATTTATGAAGCAAAAATCAATAATGCAGCATAACGGCCATCGTCAGGTACGAGAGTTGAGCAACTGCAGTGATTTGTAGCACCACAGTTTACTAAAACTGATAAATATAACATTTATGTCACGCTATATTATCTACAATGTAGTCAGTGAATACTTGATATAGTACGTTAATAAGAAATGCAAGCTACGAAGTACTACTAAGTTGAGGGTTTTAGGGTCATATCAGTATGACTTTTCTCTCCCCCTTCACCATATGAGGCTTTGCTGTAAAATATACCGTGGTACATAATGTCACTGCACATTGCTCCTTACTAGATACCAGTTTATGTGCAAGAAAAAGTACACATTGTTTGAACATTCACACCCTGGTGCGTGAGTAGTGTTGCCAACAACACTGGTGAATTATTAATATACAAAGGTTTATGAGTGTTCTCCATTCCTCACAGGCTGCCATCAGTGATAGATTTGAAACTTATTTTTTGGGTAAAACTTCGATTTATGACCGTGACTGTGAGAGACTCACCTTTCACTGTCAATCTCATAAATACATTTACCCTTAAATATTCTCATTTATTCTGCACCAAATTCTGCCTCACCTCACCTCTGTCCTACAAGCACAGAATGACAAGATGTTTGCATTTTATTGCCGTTCCCGCAGAGCGTTTTCCATACAGCAGACTTATGTGAAAACAGTTATCGTGTGAACGAGCGCTTTTTGTTTTTGAGATTAATCTGAACAATTCTCGCTACATGTGCGAAATCTTGCGCACCCACATTTAGCTCGTATTGCTTTTATCAAGACTGATGTGTTGAAAATGCTCTCAGCTGGTCTGAGCTAGTAACACCGTACGCATTACTCCCACATAAAAGTAACAAGTGCATTCAGACAACAGACCGACCTTTTAAATTGACAGCATATTTAGTTGCGTATCTGACTGAGGTTTTCTGGGTACTAATCCAAAAAATGCAAGTTAAAAACAATTCGCAAATCCTTCTAGTCGTGTGTATTTTTCATTCCTTTGTCCTTGGTTTCTCTGTTCGGGCAGAGTCTTCAATGCTTATTAGTTGTAGTTGCATTCTGGTCATTAAAATGTTGTTAATTTTTGTTTTATTTCCCATTCATCCACCTTCTCCCTGTTAATCCCAGTTTGCAGCTAAATTAATCGTACACTAAAGCAGCCCTCATCATGCACAACTGCAGTGGATTATTGAACTCCAATTAAGAAAGTCCCATCCTCATTAAAGTGCAGCATCTTCGGGGAATTTCTTCAAATTTGGCTCCAAAGTCCACTGGGATTCAAGGATGAGGTGAAAAGATTTTGGTTGTCGAAGGTCAAGGTCACTGTGAGGGCCACATATCGCCGGGGGAATTTTAAGATTGCTTTCAAATGAACGACCTCTTTCACACTCTCGTAAATTCTGTAAAATATTACCACTTGCCCTCTGTATGTAGTGGTAAATGTTATACGCTATTACACACCTTGGTTTGTTGAGGAACATCATAACTGAACATGAGTAAATTCACATTTTACATAAATAATGTTGCCACAGTGGCTTCACTCGTGTGTTGTGCCCCCCCCCCCCACACACACACACACACACACACACACGCGCGCGCGCGCACACACAAACATCATCTGTTTTTATAATACATTTTAATCCCTGCGCATCCCCCAGTACTGCTACTTCTCCTTGTTACTCTCGTTACGGCCTGAACTTTAGTATCTTGCTGGAGCAGGTGTGAGACGTCGTACATTTTCTTCTCCTGGTATTGGGATAAGCTTTCCCATACGTCAGACCTAATTTTAATCCGAACCTTGCTTCCTGTCATTTCATTATCTCTGCCTTAGCCCAGACACCTGATAGTGCACAAACAGAGGTGTGATAAATATTCCTCCTCCTCCTCCTCCTCCTCTCTATGTTGCTGCCTGTTTTTAGATAAATATTGATTGTCTACTGCGGCGAACACTGCCTGGACCTCCTTTCCTTGCTTGTCTCTGTCTTTCATCTTCTTTCATCATCATCCCGTCTCTGTTTCTAACCCTCCTTTACCCTCTTCTTATGCTCCACCCATTTCTTAAAAAAATTAGGAGATTGGTAAAGGGAGGAAAGTGATTGAAATGGAGTGATTGAAGTAAAATATGCAGTTCTCACGTGTACAAACATTCATTTCTTTTCTGCCCTCAAGGTTCATTACTTATCACTGGAGCTCTCCTATCATTTATATTTATGTTGGCATATAAAGTATGTCAGATGTCTTCTTTTACCCAAACATCCTCATGGTAGCATACATTTGTGGAATAGGATGACCCCAGTAGAAATAGAAGATCTAACCCTGGAAGATAAAACATGACCTCTGACAATTTAGTGTCGTGTTTAATCCGCTGATGGACGGAAGCCATCTTTTTTCGAGGGAATCCAGCAGCAATCCAATCTAATATGAGCAGACAGAGACACATTCGGCTAATTAGAGGCACTCTGCCGCTTATTGTTATAAGTATAAGTGCAGAGCCAGACGACTGCATTGTGTTGTGCAGCAAACGCCATCTTTTAATGAGAGAGTTTTTTTTTTTTTTAGAGGAGAGACTTTGACTTTGTCTCAACCAGGCATTTACAAGTCCAGGCCAGGTCTAGTGCCCACATCCCAGATAGCTAATTTCCTTTGGCATGGATGTCGGCCAAGTGAGCAGCGAGTGAATGACGAGCCAAATCCGACCCAAGGGTACGACAACTAAATCATAACAAAGCCAGACTTCTTCCTGGAGGAAGCCAAATTCAAAGAATGCTATTATCTGGGCCAAGTGCTTTGCTTCAGTTTCGCAAGTGAGTCAGAGGAGGACTTTAAAGGTGTGGAAGTGTACGGCCCTCGTGTGTTTTGCCAGGACATATCTCAGCCACGTGTGCCAGTGAAAACGATATATCTTTCTTTGCCTCTCGTGTATTAAAAGGTCAAGACAAGTAAATGGAAGCTGGTGGACGGTTTTCCTCCTGCTTCACTTGCTTGGGACTCCAGAATGCAGGAAGTGCCAGCCGCATGTTTTGAGCTGGAAAGGCACCCTTGTAGGGCAACAGAAGAGCTAAAAACAAACTATAATCCTTCCAGCTTTCAGGCTCGTTCATGGTTGCATGGAATGAGACCAGCTTGTGCGTTCAGTTGAACCATTCAACCCTGAAGGGTAAGGGTTTGTTTGTTTTTAGCTCAAATCAAAGTGTTCGGTAATTACAGAGCATATGATTGGATTAAGACGATGTGGATTATTCTGAATGATGTGCTTGACACTTCATATATTGCTGCTGTTGTTTTGTGTTTTTGTTTTTTTACAATTTTGCTGCTGCAGCTGTTGTCAGCTGTCTGGTACCATTAGCCTTGAGCTAAATTTACGTGGCTGGCTTATTCTGCATTCTTGAGTCACGATGAAGTGATGCAGAAGGGATAACATTGTGAGCTCAGGACATCAATGTGTGAGTATTAGGAAGAAAAGAACACTGTTTTTGGGGGAGTAATCCTTCAAATGCCACATGTGGCCCAACAGTCAGTTACTATTGGTAGCGTCTTCTTTATCGTCTGATATACATGTCCGCCCCACAGTATTTAGCTGAATATGTCTGCTGTTCTTGCTGTTGAAAAGAAATCCAGTACTGATGATTACTATTTATGTTTTGTTAAAAGTTTTTGCCAGAGTATTGGAATGTATGAGTATTTCCAGCTTGCAAACAGCCGTGGAATGAGCACCTTGATGCAAGAATCCCCAAGTTGTTACTCATGCACATATTTAAAGTAGTGTTTAGTTTGGAAAAGTACTGGTGAGGGTGGACACAGTGCACATGTGGAACCAGCCAGCTCTGTGCATGACTAGGATCTCCTTCAATCGCTGGACCTCGTATTGATCCCGCAGAAATTGTACAGAGAAATTGGGCATCTGGGAGTTCTTTTAATGTCCTCAATGTCAAAGAGACAAACAGACTGTTTCACTCAGTCAATGCAAGGTTTGTTCTTGGTTTTATCTTTAGACCAGCAATTAACAACTCCCAGCATCTGTGTCTGATTTTGGTCTCGCGCTCTTCTGTCTTCCCGTCTGTCTCTAGATGCAAGAAGCCCTCTCAGTTCTGTCGGACCTACAGCCTCCTCACTCGTCCTCTGCACCGGCAGCTTATCTGCAGGATCAGCGGCCCCTCACAGAGAACCAAGGAACCTATCGCAGCAGAGAGGCCCCGTCCTCATCCTCCTACACTACCTCCAGAGGGACAGACAGAGCCAGAGATAAAGACAGAGACCGAGACAGAGATAGGAATAGGGATAGAGACAGAGACCGAGACAGAGATAGAAACAAAGGGAGGGACAAAGAAAAAAAGAAGAAAAAACACAAGAGGAGGTCAAGATCCAGATCAGCGTCCAGGTCGAAGAGCAGACACTCCCTTCCCAGTGCCTACAGGAGATCGCGCAGGTCCCGGTAAGATACTGCAGACATTCAAACTTCTGCACTTCAATGAAGCAAAGTTTTTGCTTTTAAACCCCCCCCCCCCCCCATGACAAAATTCATTACAGAATAATGCCTCCAAAGTAAGCTGTTGTCACTATTGCACATGACGTGAGAGAAAAGGGTCTTTTGTCTTCTGACAGTTTGCAGGTCAGCTTCTTGTCGCTGCAGGCACAAAACCCTGGAAAGTGCACTTTAAAAGAATTCTACTGTTTTTAAGCTGTCTTGCTACAGAACAAACCCATTTTAAGGGACCCTTAAGGTTTACGTTGAATTGTTAACCCTGGCTCAGTATTTAAAGAGACAAAGTCAAATGAGCTATAAATATTTTCTTGTTTTTTCTCAGTTTATGAAATACAAAGAGTTGGATGGATGACATCTTACAAGGATCAGTCAAGAACTTATCTTAGAGTGAGAGAAAACACGACTCACTCTGTCGTCAGCAAACACGCGTTTTTAAATGAAAAGGTCTGTTAATGGAACCATTTAAATGTCTCTCACAAACGCGGTGTACCTCGCAGCCCCACATTGCTGCATCTGAAGTCACAGCACTTCCTCGTGGTTACAGGAAGGAGGTCTGATGTAACAAACAAGAAAATTGCACTGCGTTGTCTTCACCTGATGTACAGCAACGCAGTGTACAGTGTCTTTTCTTCAGCGCCGCTTAATGGACACAGGAAGTCATGTTGACGGCACAGTGCAGCGTCGGTCTTCTCCTTCATACAAATGCAAATATCAGGCTGAATGTAACCGCCACACACTGTGATGTGCGTGTGAGTGCGCGAGGGCCCGCTCATCGCTGCTTTGCTGGAGGTGTACGCTCCCTGAGTGCTTTTGAGTTTAATATTTCCTTAATCCCCCCACAATCAATATATCCAATAAAACGTCAAGGAAACAGCAGTCTGTGAACGGTGCTACTGCTGTTAAAGATGGGAGATATAAAACATGTCAGTCTGTGAACATTAGGATTTATCACGCTCTGATTTTTATTCCACGTCATGCATAGCTGTAGTACACAGCACAGTCTACAAGAGAGTTACATACCCCCCCCCCCACCCCGCTTGTCTTTACATCACCCTTTACGCTTTCTATTCCTTCCTACACTCAAAAGATGATGAAAGTGGGATGAGCACATGAATGAAATGTAGAGGGGTAAAAGGAAGCAGAGGGGTATTAAAAGTTGAAGTGAGAATTTGAAGAGAGAATTCGACAAGGGAGATAAGGTGTGAGAGAGTGATTCAATGTAAAGATTTGTTTCTTGGTTTGTGACATTTATCTGTCTGGCTAAAGTGAGCAACGTTGTTTTCCTGCCCACCTCAAGCTGACACTCCTCTGGCCTCCCATTTCTGCCTTCATTGAGTGGAGAAGGACACACTTTCCTTCTGTAACCCTCACTATTTCTTTATTTGAAGTTGTTAAATGGCACGCTCTGCACATCAGCCAGCAGAAAACCTGAATGTTCTTCATGGAAACAAATGTGTGAAGTGAATTAATCTCTCTATACTCTCCATAAATATTTAATCCTGTTTCTCTTTCACGCTTGTGTAGGAAACTGTATTGAGAGCCCATGTAGAACAGTGTTTATTGATGTAATTCTCCTAATGATGATGTGTGCTTTTGTCCTGCGGTCCAGTAATTTGTAAATCTGGAGTTCTTTTGGGAGTCTTCTTGAAACAATGTTCCTTTCTTCTTTTTACCGATTTTTCACTTTATTTATTCTCTGTGGCCTCTGGCACTGTTGCCTCCTCCCATCTTACGCTTTTTCTCTCCTCCCTGTCTGGCAAGATCACATTCACGCTCCCCCGGGAGACGGGACAGGAGGGTTCCGTCATCAGAACGGAGACGTGATGAGAGAGAACGGGAGCGCTATCATCCCAGCAGCAGCTCCAGACTGTCCAGGGGGCATTCTAGATCCAGGTAAAACTAACAGCAGGCGTCCACAGTCGGTGATGAGAGGAGGCGATACAGAGCGGTGCGGGAATGAGCCCTGAAACCTCCAAGTTAGCATTGTTGAGGGTCCGGTTCCCGCCACTCAGAGTCGCAGGGTTCTCAGTTAATTGCCTGAAATAAGATAACACAGCTTTAAGAAATTTTAATGCTTTGGTCTTTGTCTTAAAAAAAAAAAAAAAAAAAAATTCATTGATCACCACGCTCATGATTTTAAAGCATTTACAGGATTAAAAAATGTTGGTCACTACCGAGGGTTAAAGAAGACAAAGGCATTAACAGTCATCAGAGCAAAAGCAAAAAAAAAATGTGAAAAACGAGTTGAGTTGACATTGAATTCATGCGTTCAGGATGTCGTTGGCTCACAGCATTACATTTGCCTTGTACTGCCACCAATTGCATTTACGCTGCAGCAAATCGTTAAAGTGAAGTTTGTCAGTAAAGATTATTTTGCACAACAAAAAACGTCTCATTTATGTTTTTGTTTTTGGGTTTTTTTGCCTCAGACTTTATTTTCTGCAATATTTGAAATCCAACGTAAACATCCTTTCAGATTTTGGTTTCCATGGCAATGCCCACTTCTTGGATTTGCCTACAAAAATACCCCCCACCACACACACACACACACACACACACACACACACAAATCAAACAAATACAGTGAAATACAAGTCATTTTAATTATTTTGTTAGTATATCAGTGCACATGTCCTGCCAAAGTAAGAAATGATCATCTTTCCATTCATATTAGCTCCCTCTCAACACTAAATGATTATTTATCTCTGAACTATGAGTACAATAATTGATTAGATTAGTTTAATGTAAGCAGTTCAAGTCTTCCGTACACAGGCTGCTTTTAGTTTGGTTTGTCCAGCCGGAGAGGAGCAGGAAGACTTCCCCTGGTGTGGTTTTCGTATGTAAGGTCATTAATAATACAACAGGAACACTGCTTCTTGTGTGCATCTACCACTCGCTGTGCAGTATTGTACAACGTGCCTGTAAGTGTATTAAAGTTCAACTTAAGCCAAGACTCTTAATCTCCACCAGTGGAAACTGCAGCTGACTCTTTCTATTTGCATGAATTCAAAGCAGGATCTGCTGAGTACACAAGCCCCGCCCTCACCACGTCTCCCACCCCCTTGATAAATTGGAACTTTGTGCAGTGTTGCACCTGAATCTGAAACATTGAAGCTCCTGCTGTTCACACTTTTGTCTCCCAGGTCCCCTCTTGATAAAAGGAGGAGTGCAGGCCAGATGCAAACTGCAGGTTCCTCTCTCTCCCCTTATTCCTCTCCAAGCAGAGCGCTTTCTCCGTCATCTAGTCCCGCCTCCAGCCAGGCTCACTCCAGGTACCGCTCTTCAAGCCAGTCCATCAACCAACTAACAATTTAGATCTCTCTTTTCTTTCTAGCAAAAATAAATGTCATTTACTCATGAAAGAAAATGTCAGAGGGCCTCCAGGCCTGTGAAGCTTCGCTGAATCAATAACACACACGTCCTCAAGTTTAGCACTTCAGCAGCCTGTCTAAACTGGGCTGCACGTCCATTGAAAGGCCAAACTGAAAATGATGGTCAATTAATTTACCCTCTGAAGGCTTTTGACAAACACTATCCCTTCCTTAAAATAGATATTTTTGGCTGCTGAGTCAAAAGAGTTTACCCTCCTGAACAATGATTTCCACTTTTTAGTAACCAGCCAGTCACAACCTTTTAAATAAGAATTTGTTCTTAATTGCTTGCCTGGGTAAATAAAGTTAAAGTAAAAAAAAAAAAAAAAAGCCTCCAGACCTTGGTTTCTCAGCATGTTGAAGTCTTGAAATCTTGCTCAAGGACACTTGGACATGGTCACCGGGGGAAGTGAGGATCAAACCAGCGACTCTTCAGTTGCTACACGGCCTCTCTACCTCTGAGCCATGTCGGCCCCATTTTAAAACATGATGGAAGCATTAAAAATTCAACGAGACGCAATTTTTAACCAGCTGGTATAGGCCTAGGCGATATATCTATTTTATCAGTTAATTCGAGTTTTTTTGTTGCAGACAATTTAAAAAATAAAAAATTTGAGTTTTTTACTCCTCTTGCTATGGCGCACCTTTTGTCCCCCAGGAGCTTCCACAGCTTTCCCCCTCACCCCTCCCCCTGTTTCCTGCCCACGCACAGCAGCAACATGGCGAATGAGAGTGAGAAGTTGGTTTCTAAGAAAGGTGTAGTATCGTCAGTTGTTTGGAACTGGTTTGGGTTTGCAGCGACAGACGTTGAACAAGTGACTGCGCGCTGCAAAGTTTGTCTGAAGCCGTTGTAACAAAAGGCAGCAGCAGAACAAACTTGTTTCAGCATCTAAAACAGAGGCATCCAGCTGAGAGGGAGAAATGCCGCTCTTTGCGAAGGGAACAAGACCGCTACAACCGACAAACTCCCACTAAAAAAACAGCTCACTGGGGTGGAATCATTTACCCACGGGGAAAAAAATTGTGAAAAAAATCAGGGTTTTTGTTTTGAGTCCATATCGCCAGGCCTAAGCTGGCGCCAACACATGATGAATAGTTACAAATCTACTGACACTGCACGTTGAGCTTCATCAGATCTCCTGAGCAGAACTGAGTGTGTGCAAACGTTGCAAGAAGCAATTTTGCCAAATTTTTAAAATCACTTTTTAGATGTCTTCAAATATGATCAGGCATCCACTGGGACAACAGGATGAACTGTAAGGATTTTCACGGTCACACTTGGAATAAAGACCCTGTTGGAAATGTTGTGATTGAAAGTGCAATTGCAGCATGACTTGGGATTTTTAAGAGGGAATGTTTATTTTACACCGTTTTTCAGTTTCCTTGACAAACTTTCAAAATCATGTTGTTGTTTTTTTATGTGATCTTTTTCATGCAAATGCAGAAAATGTTTTTCTCAGACTTCTGAGCTGATTTTTCTTTTTGTTTTGTTTGGGTTTTTTTTACACCTCCCTGAAGACCCCAGACATAGACTTGGTTTTCTCAAGTTGTCTGTTGTACGTCTTGACCTCCCTGCGTACAGCCACCATGACTCAAAGAGGAGCTGACAGGAAGTAGTCGGTCACAGTCACCTCACAAGTGCAACATCTCTGTAAAACGTTGAGAATCGTTTTCCAAATCTTCAGCAAACGTCCGCTGAGACTGAAGGAAGAATCAAAGTCACTGGCATGTCAGGAATGTCTTCAAATATGATCAGGCATCCACTGGGACAACAGGATGGACTGAAAGGATTTTCACGGTCAAATTTGGAATAAAGACCCTGTTGGAAATGTTGTGATTGCAGGTGCAATTGCAGCACGACTTGGGATTTTGAAGAGGGAATGTTTATTTCACATTTTATTCATTTTCCTTGACAAACTTTCAAAATCATGCCGTTGTTTTTTTTATGTGATCTTTGTCAAGCAAATGCAGAAAATGTTTTTCTTCAGACTGTAGAATATAACAAGTATGCAGGTAGCTTAAGTTGCACCACAATAATTGCTTTGAACTATATTTTGACATACGATTGGCCTTTGTTCAGTGTGGAAAATTGAGCGAGGCCATATTTCTCCTCCCACTTAATTTCGTTTCAAATTTCAGGAAAAAGGGTGTCTTGTTTTTGTTTGGTTTGTTTTTTTTTGCTGGTTGTGCGGTACATAACCAACCTGTTGCTTCAGACAGGTGTCATGAGACACTGAACTCAAACCTTTTTCCTCCCCCCCTTTAGCTCTGTGCTGAACCAAGGGGGCAGCTGCTTTCTGGCAGTTTGACTTTGGTGACATTTCTTCATCGTCAAAGGGTTTTTAAATACATGGAAGTCACATGCGTCAGCTTGCGAACTCTGTTTGTGTGCGTGTGTTATACTCGATTAGATTAACGTGTTCTAGAAAACTTGCAATAAAGTAAACAAGATTAAAACTGCCAGAAAGCCAGGCTGCCTTTGTCCTGGTTGATGTGGCGGCTTGATATTTTTGTTTTTACAGGTCATGTGCTACGTCTCTTGTCTTTTCCCTCTCTCCTCCAGATGCCTGTCGCACTTTGAACATTTCAGAAGATGTCATGCATATTGTATAGCCTCGCCTGTTAACATGATTGGTTTTGTCCTCCGCTCTCTCTGTTTTTCTTTTGTCTCTCACCGCTCTGCATCTCCTCTCTCGACAGGGATGGTTCTCAGGAGAAAGAAGAGGCTGTGTCCTCCTCCATAGTGTCCTCCGTTCAGTCCAAAATAACTCAGGTATTGCTCTTTGCTTTTATCCTAAATATGCCCTCTCTTGAGCTTTACAGTGCCGGCTGTTGTTCTCAACATGGATAGAGGAAAATGGAAAGTGCTTTTCATTTTTACACACACGCACAGCAGAGAACAGTTTCTGTACTTTCTTGGGATTTGAATTCTTTTGTCATCCATCTACACATTGTCGTTTATGTAACGCATGTTTACAGAATACGGCGGCTGTGCCTCATCACATCCTCCGTGGTAGCACATATATTGTCAATATCATGCTGTGATGCGTATATCTTCACTATTATGACTTTTGAACTGTGAATTCAATCGCAAAGGACACAAAGTCAAAGTCATGTTTTGTACAAACTCCTCCGCAAACACGCGGCCTCAACACGGCCACGGCAAACCTCACGCTTCTTCTCTGTAGCCTCTTGGTTGAAGCCGCAGTTTTAAAGACACATAAATGCTTCAAATTTCACGAGTGTGGTATTTTTCATTTACTGACCCAAGGGATTATTGCAGAAAGAATGTTGGTTGATATCGCAAATTTAGAAGATTGTACCCCCAAATATAGGTGCTAGCCTCAGCACCCAAAATCCAGTATCGTTTAAGTTCTGCTTATTTAAATACATGGAGTTTAGCTTCCATTACATATCCTGGTCTTCCCAGTCCCAGGTAGCAATAATGGAATTTTCTGACTTCCTGATATCAGCATCCACACCAAACACCCTACATCAGTGGGGCCCTTGGTGTGATACATCAGCTTGCTTCCAGTTCCCCTCAGTGACCTGGGACCCTTAGTTCGAGGGCGGTTTGATCAACGATGTACATTGAAACAATAGACAAAAAGAGGTAAGGTCCTAGCGTGGCTGCAGGAACAGAGCAGCCCTCCTCCAGGATGAAAATACGTGAGGTTTATTGACACTGATGTGTTTGAGTCGGGCAAATTTATCAAATCACAGCCTGATTTTAGTCCAACATCTCCTCTCTGTTCTAGCGATCTCTCCGCTGCCGCCCGGAGAGATTTGATTTGATTATGTCAAGTAACTGAAGCTCCCAAATGAAATTAAGTTCAACTTTGGAATGAATTTTGAGAAAGAGCGAAAAGTGTTGATTCTCTCCCCTCACTTACATCGGTGGGGATAAAAGGAACCATTACAGCCAGCAGAACACCTTCTCCAAACAGTTGCCACAAAGATGGTTGTCTAAAGGCTCTGTGTGTGTGTGTGTGTGTGTGTGGTGTGTGTGTGTGTGTGTGTGTGTGTGTGTGCGTGTGCGTGCGTGCGTGTGTGTGCGCGTGTGTGAGAGAGAGCACGCATTTTAACTCTGGTACATTGTGCCCCTCATTTAAGTGTAAGAGTTCACAGCTAAAGGGATGCTGTGTGTCTGAAAGCGGCACAAACGCATTACTCAGTGTAACCACACACACACACCTCAACAAATGAATTGTGACCTTGGTACACATTCTCTCAGCTCCACCCTGTTTAACATTACACTGTCCAATTTATGGCTGCCACCAGTCGCCTCTCAGAAATGCATCATAATCAAACGTGTGCCATTTGTGGAGGGAAAGTGCGTGATTGGCTGGAGGTTGTAAACTGGACGGCTGGAAGGAAGGAAAGCAGGTGCCAAGATCATTAGATGCTCTTTATTTCTGTCTCCCCCCTTCTAGAGCTTTCACACCGCAACTCCTGTCCCCCATTAAACGCTCCATAGAGCCATCAGTGCAACTGGGGGAGAGTGACGGAGTGTCTGGGATCGGGTTTCCAGTGTTTACTGGCCAGATGCAGCACACATCTCGGGTCTCTTGATGCATGTCAAACACATTCTATTTATTTCTCTCTCTCTCTCTCCCTCTCAGAGCAACACAATCTCTCCCCCAGCCTGTATCACAACATGCCAACATGAGCTCGATCACAAAAACACGCTGTTCTCCACAATATGCACAACCTCACACTAATACACCATCTGGGATGTTTTACTAACACTTCTTGAATAATTCAGCGCTTCCTAATAGCCTGGTTGCTATTCTCCTCGTCCTCTTTATCTTTGTTCCTCGGACTCGAGTCTCCTCTTCCTCTCTGCTGTTCGGTTTTGTTTTTTTTCATTCAGATTGATTAACGGCGTTTGAGGGTTGCTTTTAGACCTGCTGGGTGTTCCTTTATCATTAAGTCGCTGAACAGGTTTTCTGTCTCAGTGGAGGAGGCGTTATGTTTCAGGTTGTGTGTCCAGTCCTTATTTACCTCAAATCTATGCAACACTTTGAGAGAATTTCTTCAAATTTAGCTCATATGTCCTCTGGGACTCAGGGATGAACTGAAAGTGTTTAGGTGATCAAAGGTCAAGGTCACCGTGACAAGCACGACCACCATGCCCTATTAGTAGTCTGCGTATTTACTGGACAGGATGGAAGCTGGGGGGGGTTGGAAGAGACGAGCAGAGCCAAAGACGGAGAGCGACGAGACAGGAGGTCTGGAGACCAGAGGCTGAGGTTAACAGTGAGCAGAGGGAAGGATATTAATCAAAGACAACATAAGAAAAAAATAAGACCAAGAACCAAAGACGGCTGCAAGCGTAACGAGAGTCTCCCCGGTCTGGCGACGTTGTGGAGGCTGAACCTGGCATTTATGGCTGGGGTTAATCACGATGACTGGCAGCTGTTTTTTTTGCCTGAGTCTTGCACTTCTGTCTGCACTCCTGAAAGTAAACACACACACACACACACACCACAGAGTGGCTGCAAGCTCGGAAGAGGCAGAAGTGTGACAGTAAGAGCAAAGTCTGGCGTAAGTGTCGTCAGGACAAATGAGAGTGGAGAACTGGAGAATTTTGTGTGCGTGTGCGCGCGCGCTTGTTGCGTAATTTCCTAAGGATTTTCCCAACAGTACTTTTCGAGCTGCTATTATTCAACCTCACAATAGATGTGCAAGTAGAAGCTGCACAAAGTTGGAGCAGCAACCAGTGTGAGGGTGCCCTGCCTGTCATGCTCACATTGCTTGTGATGACCAAATCATGTGATACATCTGTATCGTGGGGACGACGGTCAGCTGACAAGAAGTGTGTTCATGGTCACCAGGGCTTCCAGGAAGAGCTTTGTGAGTGATGCGGTATGACAGCTCCTTCCTGAAGTGTTTACAGACGCTAATTTGTCTCGTCTGTCAGGAGAGCTCGGGAGGGTGGGGGGTGTCCATGTGTGAAAAACCACTCTGGGGATGCAAATGAACTCCTCCTATTCAGCAATGCAAGCAGCCGTGGCCTGGTCAAGAGAAATTAACATTTTTACCTGAGGCAGGAAGAAAGCAGCTCCCTGCAACCTTTAGAGCTGAAGCTTCTTCTGAATGGTGGTTTTATTCCCTCTGCACTGTTTGTCCGTCAGCAGGATTCCACAACAACCGGAGGCCGATTTTTACTAAACGAGGTGAAATGGTGTGGTACGAGCCGAGATAAGAATCCAGTTCACACAGCCAACAGCTGTGTTATTTTGCTTTGATTTTTCACGACTGAGTTTACTTAAGTATGAAAAGTAAAAGTACACATTCTACAAGTTTGAGTGTTCCAGAGCTCGTGAGTGTGAGGAACCACTGACCTGTGAACGTGACGTGTCCTTCAGTGCAGCTGCACCCATGACTTGTTGTTCTGTGCAGTATATTTTCCTTCACAGTAACTTGGAAGGAACAGGTTCCGAAAAGTGTAGCGTACATGTCCTCTGCAGTGCAAATACTCAAGTAAAGATACTTCAAGACTGTAGTACAAAGCACTTGAGTAGAGTCCTTAATAGTTTTACTGTAGCAGACCCGTTTTTAGATGACAGCTCCAAACCGTACAATGCTGAGCCGTCCCAACTGATGACGCTACGCGTTTGAACGGCCTCCCCTCCTTCCGTCCTCATCCTCCTGACGTGCTCCGTCTCCAATATCCTGACAGTGTATCAACCGTAAACACCTGAGGGGAAATCTGGGTCTCCCTGACGTACCAGACACGTCGCGCTCTCATAATTTCACTTCCATTTCCAACTGGGCAGGTAAAAAACCCCAATTAGCTTCCGCAGAGCAGAAAGTAGCTGCCCTCTTTCTTATTTGGGGAGTTGGGTGGGAGCCAGAGGGACACGAGGAAGCAAAACAACGACGCTACAATGAACCAGCAAGCTTTAAACATCTGGAGGCTGCAGAGACTCTGCTGACTGGGGAGATGATTCCCAGCATTCCCAGCAGCTCTTTCACATGTCTGGGAGCTTCAATTAAGGAGAGGTGGAACTTTTCTAATCGGAGGATCTGCAAGACACTTAAGTTTTCATGAATGCGCTCTCTGCTCAGTGGTATTCAAACGTGTAGCAGTACTCTCCTCGTCAGTTTCTGGCATCAACAACACAATCTGGATGAGGGGCGCGTTCTCATTTGGACAGTAACTGGAAATCATCTCTCGTATTTTACAATCCTGGAATGTTCACCCACAAAACTCAGTTTAGTGATCTTGCTTCCAAAATAAAAGCAGCAATACTTTCTTATTTTTAATTGTGTAACTGAAGTGTTCCAGACGAACGTAGCAGTCCCTTTTTTTTTTTTTCATTTTGGAAATGTGTAGTACGATAAACTTGTGTTCTCTGTCTCTGTGTTTAGGATCTGATGGCCAAAGTTCGAGCCATGCTTGCCACCTCGAAGACCTTCCAGCCTCCCACCTCATAGACAAAGCAGCCCCCCCTCCCACCCCCCCTTCAGTTCACAACAACCTTTGGCCAATCAGCATTATCCTACATGCGGGAGATTTGGTCGGCTCCAGTCTGTGTCAAACCCCGTTCAGCGTTTCATCTTGATTTCAGCATCAGCACATTCAGACTGGCTGAGTTATGTCCTGCACAGCGACGTGAGAGTGAAGTTCAGGTGCTGGAATCTCTTGTTCCACTGCTGACCTGAGAAAATAGCTCGTCACTTGGGACATCATATCAACAGTTGATATGTTTCTGGCACAGGGAATATCAAATAGTGAGAAAATCCACTTGTTATTCAACAACCTGTTTGAACAGCAGTGTTGTCATTCTCTGCAGCATTTCTGAACGCTACAAGAGATCTCTATTCTCTCCTTCTATGAAGGCTCGTGATGTTTTGATTTCATTTCCCTCTTCTACGATCTACTGTTGTTTTCCTCTTAATTTCAGCTGTCCTTCGTCTCAGCACCTCACCTGTCAGTGAAATGAGGTGCTACCATCTCGTACTCTGTCCCTCAGCTCCAGCGTGTGGCCTTCTAGTTTTGTTCCTGGTTTTTACTATGATGAGTTGAATCCGGAACGACTTTCTAATCAAAACTGTCAATAAAGTTTCATTCATGATTTAATTGTGGCTCCTCTATCTTTAATTTGTCACCGAGGTTCACGTAACCTGCGTGTAAAATAAACTAGACTCTTTTTTTTTCTTTATTTTCACCTTCATTCATTCCCATTGTGGAGAGGGACTCACCCGCTTTGTAACTTATTTTCCGCTCTGCCCTTCATTTGGGAAGGGGAGACTGATAAGATGGAAGAAATTATTTCTTTTGGCCCCAAAACTTAACCTCCGTAGAAGTTTAGTGCAGCAGCAGCTACGCCGATAAAGCCTCTGAACGAGAGCTGCTCAGCTAATGTCCTACGGGTGTGTGCTGCTGTTTATGACCTGGCGTGTAGTTAATCCAGGCTACAGACTTGTTCGCAGACGTCTCCCTGATGACCGCAGGCAGAGTACAAACTCATACAAGATTAAATGTTGAGAAAGATAACCTTTGTAAGGACACACAGAGCCTTAAGATGATCACCGTGATGTCAAATCGACTTATTGAGGAGGCCCTAAAAGAAGAGGGATGCGGTCCTTTCAGTTCACTCAAACTTTTTAGACGCTCTGAACACTCTCACGCACGACAGGTAAACAGATCAATAGACAATATTGGGGTGAAAAAGAATCCATCTGATCTGCACCTTCTCTCCCTCAAATTTATAAAGGTACATTAGTTCAGGGTGGGAGAATGCCACCTGTCAGAAGGTTCAGTGGATTTATGACATGATTTATGACACCAAAGTGCCAGGCGACAAGTACACCACTTTTCAAAAATAATGTCAAGACTTCATAGTTGTCCCACGTTGACGGGAGTGGAACCATCACAAGAATATTTATTTTCCACTCAAATTGAACCACCTGCAGGTGCAAGGAACAGCAGTGCATCGTCAGCACGCAGTCACGATCCACTGACAACAAAGCGACTGTTTGCTGATGATGCCTCTGGTGGCGGCCGCCGGCCTGACGTGTCATGTGTCCGTGTTGTCTCTCCATCCAGTCTTCGTTAATATTTCATGACCCCCTTCAGAGAATTTTTTTTTTTAAATTCCTGGATTCAAGGAAAAGATTTTGGTAACCAAAGGTCACAGAGGCATAAAACTGCAATACAAGTCTGGTATTTCTTGTTCTTTTGCCACCCCCCCCCACACACACACACACACACACACACAACATTGTTAATTTAATAGTATTCTTGCTCTCTAGACACAAGACAATAGCAGTTAAAAGACTTGTTCCTGAACTCATTTCCAGTGGGACAGGATCTTAGTTAGGACCCTTCAGTTCAAGTATTAGACAAAACCCAGAAGAGAAACGGTGTTTTTACTTGTTTATCCTGTAGCAATGTCTCGTACGATGTGGTCATGAATTAAATAGATACTCACTGATGGCCTCAATTTGTAGAAGGTGTTGGCTCTTTTTAAGGAAATCAAACCAAGGGAGTAGTTGGCACCTCCATCTATCCACCAATCCATTCAGCCACCTTCAACTGCTTATCTCTGGAGACTTTGTGCTTCCCCGCTTCCCAGATCCTGCAGGAGGAGGCTACAGACCTGAAGAGGCTCAAGCTGCCTCACCTGCTCACATCCCCCTTCTCTCCCTCTTTATCTCTGTCCCTCTCTTTCCTTCTGTATATCTGTCTTACTCCATCATCTGTCTTTGTCTCTGCCCCGCTCTTCTGCTCTCTTTCCCCCTGACCGGTCAAAGGAGACGTCTGTTCCCATTGAAAGGAAGGTTTTTGTCACCGCTGTTGCAGGATATTCTTGCTCATGGAGAATCGTTGGTTGTAAATTTACTGAAGGAGTGTGGGACTGGAGCTGCTCCACTTGTAAAGTGTCATGAGGTAACTTTTGTTGTGATTTCGTGCCATACTAATAAAACTGACTTAAATTGATTTGATTTATCAGGTGGCACGGCGGTGCAGTGGTCAGCACTGTGGTCTCACAGCAAGAAGGTTCCAGGTTCGAGCCCCGGCTCCATCACAGGATCTTTCTGTGTGGAGTCTGCATGTTCTCCCTGTTCCTGTGTGGGTTCTCTCTGGTACTCCAGCTTCCTCCCACAGTCCAAAGACATCAAGAGGGGACGAGGCTGATTGATACTCTAAATTGACCGTAGGTGTGACTGTGAGTGTGAATGGTTGTCTGTCTCTATGTGTTGGTCCTGTGATGGACTGGCGACCTGTCCAGGGTGAACCCCGCCTCTCACCTGAAGGCTGCTGGGATAGGCTCCACCCCCCACGACCCTCAACAGGAGGTTAGGGTAAGGCAAGTGGCCTGCATGCCTGGAACACTGTGCTCAGAGGTGGTGGTCTTGTTCTTTTGCTCATGACCACAGGGGACAGTAGGAACGGGACTGACCAGTCGCTCTGCCTTCTGCTCAGCTCTCTTTTTGTCACAACTGTGCAAACGCAAAACCGCTCCTGCTGCTCTGCTTCTCTGGCCCATCTCACACTCCCAAGTCCCCTGATTCAAGAACAGGACCCTGACACACTTGAACCCCTTTGCTTGGTGTAAACAAATAACAACAAACAACTGGCCTAAACACACTGAATTGTGACCTCAGGGTTTGTACAGCAGGAGAGAAAAACAACAATCACTAAAATAGAAAAGACACTCGTGACACTTCTAACTACAGAAGTTATTAATATCAGTCATGAAAGGCTGCAGCATGGCGACAACTACAACGTCCCCACCTTGTACAGGCTGCGTCAAAGACCCGTCTTGATTTAGGGCTCTGAGTGCTTCTGGCAGTTTAACAGCCATCACTTTACTTTCCTTCCTGCATTTGGAAGCGATGGAGCTGGAAATCTGGAGGTCACATGTAGGTACAGCAGAAGCTTTGGAAGCCAGCAACGTCTGCCAACACCTCCCCCTGTGTTCAAGGGTTCCTCCTGGCAAGCTGGAAGGTTCAATATTGATTTCACTGTTTGGTAACAATGGAGCAGCAGTGTTTAAGGATCAGTCTAAGTGAAGCCTCAAGTCACGGACACAGATCCAAGTCAGTGGCTGGCGCGTAGCAGGTGGAGACTCAAATCCTCCAGAGAAAGCAAGTTAAGAGAGAGATGCTTCATGCAGCGAAGGAATAGGCAGAATTTCAGCTTTTAAATCTGCAAAATTATTTTCGTGCAAAGTTACCGTAAGCCTCTGTAATACAGTATGTAGTTCCTTGTCATTAGTCACTTTGTCACTGACAAGAAACAGAAAGGTTTTACGTGCTTTACTTTCAAGATTGTTTGCTCTAACAACCTCTTCAGTTCAATGATAAATTGATCACTTTTGTGCATTTTATTGCCACCAATAACACCTTGTCCCCAATCATTGTTTTGGGAGTGAAATTCAGATGAGAAACATTGAATATTTTTGTAATTAAATTGTGTGGCAGGAGGGAAGGCTGGCTAGCTTGTGATAGCTAACAACAGTGTAGCGTGAGACCACGCCAGCCCAGAGGGATGGGTTAACCTCCTTTACAGAATCAAAAGGTCACACAGGTTTGAAAATCACCATTATAACAGGAAAAAATAAAACTCTTATCAATAATAATGATAATAATAGCAATTTATGGAGCCGAGCCAGAAAAAAATGAATTGTAACTGGACTCATAAGGTGCAATTAGTTCAGTATCTTGCTCAAGGACACTTGGGGTCGGCCTCTGGAGGAAGCGGGGGTCAAACCAGCGACCCTGTCATTACTAGACGGCTACCCTGTACTTCCGATTTTTTTTTTGAAAACTAGATCTTACCATTATTAATATGACAAATCTCTACCCCCCCCCCAAAAAAAACCACACACCACTTGTGTTCATTCAGAACATCCACACACTCGATCCACAATTGTAACATATAGTTTAAGCTGTTTTTGGAAGAACATTGTAGTCATTCTGAGGCGAGGTACTTTAATTTCAGCTGGACAAAGTAAACCAAAGCAGATTTGTGACATTTCTTCTTTCCTATCAGTGAATGTCTTATACTTGATACTGTGCAACACGTGTGACAAAATTCAGTTTGCAGTTAGTTTGACCACTTTAATGAAAAAGCTTTTTTTTTTAAATTTTATTCCCCCCCTGGATTTTTTCTGTCTGAACAGCTGCACTGGTTTTGATAAGGCAGGCAAGTGATGTCCTATGCAGCACTTTTCAACAGGTAATTGCATGCTACCTCGGGGGAAAAGATAAACATGACACAGACTTGTGGGGGACATTTACATGAAGGATGAGCTCGCACCCCTTTATTAACAAAGTACACAGTCCACTCCTCCTGAGCATGTATGAAGTATATATATGTGCTTTTTTTGGTCCACAAGCCAGATTTCTAAGAGACTAACACTGTCTCGGACTCAGCATGTATAAACTTACTGTAGATTTTAGCATCATCGTTGTTAAATAAAGCAGAGGTGATTCCATCTCACTATAAATGAGGGGCAATAACCTTCAAGGTTAAAAAAGTTAATTGCCATATGCTGCAGAAAATGAAGAGAGGCGATCAAAAATGAGCTGGATCTCTGGTCTCTTAGGGGTATTTAATTTTCATTTTTCATTCTAGGGGCGCTAACGGTATGCTTGCTAAAGTGAGGTGGCAAAGGTTAATTGTTTGGTTCGCTGCTTGGTGGGTCGAGTGGCATGAATACAGGTGATATTCAAAGAACTACTTCACCCAAAAAGTGTATTTTGCCTTTTAAAAAAACTCAGTCATACTCACAGAGATGTTTGCCGCCGCCTAATCACTTCTTTGAGACTCCAGCATGCACAGATTGTGCCATCCGTGTAAATTTAGCTTGAAGTTAACGACGACAGGAGGCGAATGACAATATCGTCCTAAAATGTCATTATAATCTCACAAGTGCATCAAATCGGAGTATTTGTGGATGACTGAGCATACGGCTGGATGAAGAAGGCAAGGATTATACATCGCAATGCACTTGTGAGCTTGTAAACAGGTGTTTTTGGAAAATTTTGCAGGTTTGTTTGCTGTCAGTGACCATTAGCTTCAACTTAAATAGATGTCTCTTTCCGCATTCTGGAGTCAGAAAGAAATAATGCACAAGGGTGTGATTTCTGTAAGAGCTCAATACACCTGTTTCTTAGTACTTGAGAAGCAAAATATACTCCGTTTGGGTGTAGTATTGCTTCGAGATCCTGACATGATGTCAAGCTAGCTTCAGCAGACTTGCTGTGATGAAAGCTAACTGTTGTGTCATCTCACATCTGGCCAAAAAGTGGTTTCTTGAACACGCTGCAAAGGTGACAGCCAGCAGTCCGTTAGCTGCGAGGTTTGACAGAATTTGGGAGATGTCAGACTACGAATATAAAAACTGTTGCTAAACAGCTTTTGCTTATAATTTATCACCGCGTACATTTGCCTGATGGTTCCACAACATAACTGCTTCTGATAAAAAGGTGGTGACAGCGTTCCGCAGGTGCCTTCTGGAATTTTTCTCACTTCCACACACACACACACACACACACACACACACACACACACACTCTACACCCCTAATTCAACATTCTAAATCAACCATTCACTAGAGCCAGTGGTGTGTGAGCCTGCAAAAAGACAGAGGCAGTAGCCAACCTTAAAACTAGCTGCAGTCAGCTAATAAAACGTGATCTTGACTTTAAACCCTCTCATCTCTCCATCCATCCAAGAATGGGACGGTTGACATGTCCTTTTGAGGTGACAGTTACCTTTGACCACCAAAATCCAAGTGGATTTTGTGCCAAATTTTTAAAAATTCCCTGAAGGAATTCCTGAGCTATCGTGTTTGTGACAATGTGATAGAACGTAGGAACTGAGAACCTAATGCCTGCGAGGAGGCAGAAAAACTGAGACCTCTCGGAGTACTTCAGTATCTGACAAATTTCAAGGACCATTCAAAAAGCCTTTACACTCCCAACAGTGTAAACAGAGTGTACTAATTACTCTCACATATAATAGCGCCACCCATAAAGACAATGAATGTGAAAAGCCACTTGGTCGCAGCTTCATCAATGGTGACTGTAACCACAAGCCCAAGGCCAAACATTAAATCACAATTTGATATGTAATCAAATCAAGCTCATCACATGTGCGCTGATTGATTCCAGACTAAATTGCTGCCTGACATTTGCAATTTCATTAACTCATACTGGCAGGGAGAGACAGAGAGAGATTGTGTGAGCGAGACATTGGAGGCAGAGCGGCAGAACGGGCAGGGCAGAGGAAAGTGACTCAGGGAAGTAGTCAGAGAGAAACATGAGTGCTGGGGGGGGGATTTGTTGGTTTTATAGCACTTGATCACATCGTAACTCAGGAGGAATGACAGAGGGGTAGCAGACAGTGCAGAGGGAGGGCTCTGTCCCAAATACAATTCATGTTTGCTAATTATTATAATACTCTATATTCATGATATTATAGCCCAACATTATGATGATTGAAACCTCAGCGTGATATTTTTTTCGGAGTATTGATCTTATGTTGCCGCTGATTTAATTTCAGCATCGTTGGTCTGCCGTATGATTTCTATTGGATGTTTCACTCGGAGGAAATACATCTGTACCGTGGCGTAATCATGGTTCACAGCTCCAATAAATATCAAGGGGAGCTGAATTGGCTCTGACAGATGCGATCCGACCGGGAACCAGAGGTGCAACGTCTCGTGGATTTACTCCGGGCACCTTGGCTACAGACGCAGACACAGTGGGCTAATTACGACACGTCGCATCTTGGGCAAAAGTCCCAGGATGAGAAGTAGATTTCCTCCACATCATCCGGTCATTTGTGCACGTTAAATGACCGTGCCAACTTTTGAGGCAACTTGTTAACTGGTCATCATTTTTAGATGAAGAAAAGCAGATACAGCTATTAGCTTAGCTGCAGTAAACGCTAGTGTCGCTGCACAGGTGCTAACAATCTTAAACGAAATCAAATACAGACATTAGTTGAACCAGGGTTGTGTTTCACGTTCACTGTGAAGAAAAGTGTTGAAAATAATGACAAAACTACTTTCCTGACTTAGTGCAGTGGTTTGATGCTGCATCTCAAAATCCCAAATCTCAAAACAAAACACAGGCTCCATCATAGCGTGCCTATTTATTTCCATCAACGTTTTCTACTTTGATCCATCAAAATGTGCTTGTAAGTATGTTGACCGAAACACAACAATGTTATTCTGTTTGGACCTGCTCTCCTTTTGGTTGAGATTTGTTCATTTTCCTCACCTACTGCCTCTTTTTAGCTCTGCATTTGGATCTTTATTCCAAGCCTGTCTCGTACAGCTTCAGTGCATCATGCAATATTGCAAATTCACCACATATAACTGCTGCCAGGAGCTATTGGAAGAGAGGTGCTCAGGAATAAATGGTGGGTTATTGTGATGGATAGGGATTACATTCTGCTTTCTGCAGGTCCACCGCTGCTGCCAGAGATGAACTTCGCTTTGGGACCTCAAAAGAAAAAGTGGGCCCATCATACGCCTTTTGAGAGTAGTCTGCTCAGGGGCTGTTTCTGTAAAGGGTGTTATTATATTAAAAGTCAAATTTCAGAAGACTAGAAAGCTTCATACATGCAGAATTTTACTGTGCGACTGTTTTGTTTTGTTTTTGAATGTGCAATGTTTTATTGTATTTTCCAGTAATACCTCACAATAAGGATGCGTCAGTAACAGTTAGCGAATGCTTGATTAACTGGTAGTTAACTAATGTGTAATTTGACCTTCTGTTGCTGTGGTGTTTACGTCCAACCCCCCCAGGTGTGTGCTTCCTCACGGTGATGACTCTCCCACGCATCTCAATAATCCGTACAGAGAATACAGACAGAGCCCTGGGCCGCCCGGTGGGTGTAGGATCTGGCTTGGGTGATGAGTTAGCAACGCAACATTTCCTCAGGTGGGATTGGGGGGCGTGGGGTTGGGGGGCGCTCATCCAGGATTGACACAAAGAGTTTAATACACCAACCAACAAACAAGCATCAAGCCCCACAAACACAAACAACCCCAGAACCTGCCTCCACCAGACCTCTCACTACTGTCTTCTGGGCTCCAGGCGACTTACAGGCTTCACATTAGCGGTCACAACCCTGAAATGCCTTCCCCCCCTTTGGAGAGCACGGTCTCTGCCCAGGATTGGCCCCCGAAACGGCAAAATATAACAAGTCCCCAAAGAAGACTAATTGATTCCAACTGGATTCTCTCCTACCTTGACTGAGGAAGCTGTTTCACATTAGTGAAGGCCACACAACTGGCAGGCCCTCAGACACCACAACCCACCTTAACACAGACACAAAATACTCAGATACGATAAGGAGAGCCTGCCAAACATCTTTCAGCTGGTTTCTTCCTGAACTAGCCCCTAAATTGGTTCATGTTAAGTCTACACTTACAGCAAAGATGGAAACTGGGGGGTTGTTACATATGTTCCCTCATTTAAAATAAGGGGTCCAAAGAGCATTAATAAATGGTTAATTATTAGGGAGGCACCGATACCACTTTTTTACAGACCGAGTACGAGTACTTACATTTGTGTACTTGCCGATACCGAGTGCCGATACGAGTACTTAGCTAGGAATGTCATATCTCGGCTCAAGTATACCGAGAAGATGGCGAAAACCCACATTGTCAACAACTGAAAATGGCTGGTCATCGAGAGCAATGTATTGGGTGAGAGCCTCCGTTATTTTCACCGCCCGTGGGTTGTCTCCAGACATTTTTTCTCTCTTTGCTAGCGTTTGCTGCAAAGTTGGTTGTTGTTGCTTGCCGGAATTCACGAACTCCTGGAACTCGTCGGCATGTTGGTTCTTCAGGTGTTTAATCAAGTTGCTCGTGTTGTAAGCGCTGCTGTTCGTCCCTCCTCTCGAGATTTCCGACGGGCACAATTGGCAGTTAGCTTTGCTTTTGTCGCTGTCGTTTACCTCGAAATAGTTCCATACTGCAGACATCTCTACTCCCTTTGCTGCCTTCCTGCTGTGCTGAGCTCATGTCGGTTGTGTGCTTCCACTTTAAGGGGGCGCATCCTTTGTGCGTCATAAGTGTGCGTAGTGTTTTGGCTTCTGTCTTTCAGACACGGACAGACGCGCCGCCGTCATATGTGCTTAGGCAAGAGTGGTATCGGTTGTTGTGGTATCAGTAGTACAAGTAGTACAAGTACGCACATGGAGTTTCAGTGCCAATACCCGATACCGGCATCGGGGCATCCCTATTAATTATGCTTAAGTAATGCTTACGTAACACGCTTACATGTAACTAAACATCAACTAACGTATCCTCTTGCTAAAGTGTTCCCTATTCGTAAGGAATACATGCAACAACCCATTCTCTCCAAAATGTTTTGCGCAGACTATTTCACACATGGGCAGTGTTACAAACAGCATGACACACACACACACGCACACACACACACACACACACACACACACACACCTGTCATTATTCAATTTATATTTAGTCACATCACATCCTGGTCTCCCTACGACAACAGGATAATAGCCCCTGGGATCTGAAAGTCAACAGATCTTTCAGATGGAAGCGTCTGAAAATAGAAACCCACAACACAGTTGAAAAGAGTGTGTGTGTGTGTGTGTGTGTGTGTGTGTGTGTGTGTGTGTGTGTGCGTGCGTGCGTGCGTGCGTGCGTGCACGCCAAGAATCTATTCTTATCATTGAATGGGGGATTTGGAGGAATGACAAACTTGATTGTGTGGGGTTATTACTATAACTTGAGTCGTGTCCTGAATCCTGTGATCTAATCTTGGCTCTGTCTGCGCGGCGCAGTTAGCAGCTATTGTCAGATGTGACAACGTTTATCATTATGACTCACTTGTCTGTCTCGTCAGTGAGCTGGAGCCGTCCTCCACGCCCTGCCATCAACAAGCTATTACCTCAAATTATCATCAACTGGGTTTATTGCAAGTTTAATTGCGTTGGGCAAAGCTTGCCAAGGTAGACACTTTGATGATGAAGATATGTACCCTCCACCATAAATGTAATTAAAGCCATTTTTTGTACATATATTTGCCTGATGTAATACACACGAAATGATTATTACCTTAATTTGACACACGTGAGAGATGTGTCTTTATCTCTAATATTGATATCAGAGTCAGAGAATGTGTCGACCTCTGCCAAGGCAATATGATGAGCAATATGGCAGTATGACCCAGTCTAGAGTCTGGTTTTGGACCAAAAGTTTGGGTTGGCTAGTCTACTTGGTGCGCTGCGTCGACATAAAAATGAATCAAAACAAGGAACCTACCGTGGGCACGATGCGTTTGGTTTATTACTCACGTGACAATACATGAGAGCAACCACAAATACCACTGCCATTGACCTCACATGTTTAATGTTCACGTCAGCCTCATAAAGGATGGACACAAAACAGTCGTTATCATTAGGGAAGCTGAGAGACACCGAAAACCACACATGGAAATCGACGACGGATGGAGCCGTGTTAGACGTCAGCGCTGCGTCTGTTGCGTTAAATGAAGCTGACCGCCAAATTATTATCTCTTCATCAACGAGACACAGTGGACAGTGAGGGAATTTCTTCCTCTGTCTCCAGAGAAATATTGCCTTCATGAACTCGAGGGGCTCAGACTGAATTACATTGAACCTTCTCTTCCATTTCATGTTCCATTTCGTGTTGTAACAGAAGTCGATTACCGGTCGTGTCGTCTGCAATCGTGATTCCAGGACTGTAATCGACAGAGACGAAGGTTGTCATCAGGACTACATATGGGACAATTTGACTTTATCAACAGACAATAAAAAGATACATTCCATACATTCTTGTCACATTATGCCATGTTGTCATGGACACTGTTCTGTTCATCTGACAGACACATAAAATTCAAGCTGAAATAAAACAACGGGCAGACGATGCAGCGGCACGACACGTATTTAATTGATGTCTTATTCAAATGACAGCCCCGAAGCGTGAATGTCTCATTCTGTTAAACGCCTGTTGACTCCTCTCAATCATGACTCCTCCAGGCGAGAGGGATGAAGATGCATTAGAAAGAAACTGAGAAATGAGACCAGAGGTACGACTCCGGGAGGGAAGACTGCCTGGCCTTTCTGATGTCCAGACCTCCCACCAGCGAACTCCAGCTCTCTGCAAGATAAGTCGTAAGTGGAGTGTAAGCGGCCGGCGTGAAGGAGGTGAGATTTTTCCCTGGTCTTTGGTTCATTTCTATTGACTGCACTCAAGCAGGGGATTAGGGTTTTCTTTTCTTTCTCAGCCAGTGTTTGACCTTTTTTGAGATTTAATTTAAGTCTACAAAGTTGGAGTATTTTAAGACACTCCATCCAGACCTCCGTATGTGAAACAATTTAAAGACACAAAGCCGTTTTTCTCTCTCTCTCTCTCTCTCTGCCACCAACACTCCATCGTCCTCCCACAAAATGGAACTGGTCGAGAGCCACTGAAGACTATTCCAGTTCCATTCACACAGAGAGAGAATAGCATTTACCGTGGAGATGATGTGATGCTTGTGGGGAGAAGATGAAGGGAATCCTTGTCTACCCTTCACTGTTGAAAGCTGCTGTTGTTGGGTGCTATCAATGAATATATAATAGTGCACGCTTTGAAGCTCAGGGTAGCACAGTCAAGGAAGTTTGGAAGTGGCCAGGTTTTCATTATTACTTACTAAAATTACTGGATGGTTTTTGTCAAGGAATGTCACATTTTTTCAGTTCTTTCTTTTAAAGTTGTGTTGTCATAAGAAAATCATCCAGTATCCTTGCACGCTTGTTGAAAGCTGTTATTTTTTTCCCCAAACATACTGGACCAGCGTGGGCGACTGTAACTCTTCCCTGTACGTGGCGCCGAGCTGCCCTGTCCTGCCTGGTACTTTTACAGAATTCTTCAGGCTATAAAATAATGATACCTCAAGCGTATCACACCTGTCCTCACACTTCTCCACTGGCCAAAGTTCATCATCTAGTCCCATTTCACCCAGAGCTCCTGCAGCACCCCTACACCACTCACTTCCAACCCTGCTCTCTTCCTTCACCACCCTTTACAAAATTAAGCGTAACAGAGCCTATCAACTTTTTGAGAAATACACGTATTTTCCATCGTAAAAAGAGCTGCACAAGAGAATACGATGCCTTTCTCCCTCAGTTAGGACCGGCTGAGCACAGTGGATGGTAGTGGATGGGGAGTGTTAGCATACCTCTGTCAAAAGTCATCAAATACACTTTTCTCCAAAGTTAAATGTAGAACTACTTTCCTGATTGGGTGCAGTGATTTGATGCAGTACTTTATACCTTCAGCTAACAAGAAATTGCTGATGACCAGAGGAGCGCTGCTGCTAGCCGACTCTCAAAGGGAGGATAAGGGCGACTACTTCTGGGCAAACCAAGAACCTGAACCTGATCTTGTGTAACCAGAATACAAAGAGGAGGATCTCCAAGTTTTCAAAGTTGTGCAGGGAAGACAGAGGTATGCTAACACTTCCCATTCACTACCCTTTTATTATGCTAAGCTAACTAGCGGTCAGCTGGTCTCTGACGGTCTCAGCTGCCTAATGCAGCATGGAGGAGAGAAGAGGATCTATCTTCTTGTCTGGCTCAGGATGGACAATACAGACTATTGCCTGAAAAGGGTTTGTTTTTTTTATGTTCCTTTAATGTTTTACAAACCATAAAACATTTTTTCACCACTTAGCCTTCCTGGCAACAGGAGGATACTTTAATTCATTTCAATTTAATTTACTTTCTTAAATCATTTCTTACTGCCTGCTCTCCTGATAACAGGACAATAAATATAGTGAGGTGGATCTGCAACCTGTGCAGCACTTTGTTACTTAACTTTTAAAAGGTTTTCTGGAAATAAAACCACACTTCAAACCTGGATTTTTAAGTGTGGTTTATCTCCATTCAAGTGTTGATATTCTTCACAACACTGTTTTGCCATATTCACACTAGCTATTGTGGAAAAATGTGAACGAAACCACGTGAAGCAACAACAACAAAAAAAATGTGTGTATATATATATATATATATATATATATATATATATATATATATATATATATATATGTATATATATATATGAATTAACATTCCCATTGAAACAGTGATGTACAACCAGAGGTTTTTGCACTCTAATGGTCAAGTGAAAAGAAGTTTGACGCTTTCTGCTTTAAACATGAACACGCTTCCTCACCTCAGCAGCATGAACCCTGCTGCAGAAACATCTGAGCCAACACTGTCATCATCTCTCTAACCTCTCATCTGCGCACATGCACGCTTTGTTTTACTACTTTACTTGCAGAAAACAAGCGTGTTTTAGATATATTGACGTTTAGCTTTGATTGAGGAAAGGACCATTGACCGCAATGCAGAGTAGCACCTACATTCACTTAGCTATGCACAACATTGTATTTTAGTTTTAATTACTTTTCAAGCATACACAGACAAATTGAACACGCATAGAGAGAGCGAGAGTGAGAGAAAATATTAATGTTAACTTTATTTGAACAGAGTTTCCACACTAAATTACAAAGTGCCTTACAAGACAGGATTAAAAAGGTAATGGTGGAAGAAAAAATGTCAGAACGTTTGGAGATAAATAAGACAGCAACATGTGAGGTGAAAAACGGTACAAATAAAAGATGACGGCGCATTCAAACCCGGTCAAACACAGTTATGTGTAAAGAGGGAATTAAAAGAGGATAAGAAGCTTGTTGGTTGATCCCACAGGGAGGTCGTTCCAGAGAGTCAAGGACGTAAAGAGAAAGGCTGCTCGTCCTCTGTTTTCAACTTGACCTGTGGCAGAGAGATGTAAGAGGACAGAGAGGCGGAGAGCAGGACGGTGGTTGGATTTGATGCGTGTAATTTACAGCAGTTTCTTGCTTGATGCCGTGACAATGTGTTTTCTTTGATTTGTTGAATTGCAACACTGCAGAAACTGAACGAGATGTATTATTTCCCAAGTGGATTGAGGGAATAAGCTCAGCTATTCAGAGCGAAGTTGCGTCACAAGTTGCCGGTAAAGGTGTTGGAAGCGAAGGTTTTCAAAAAGACGCACAAACAATTGTTTGTAATAGTAATTCAAATTTTTTGTACTTGTACAGCACTATTTTAGGCACTCAAGATGTTTTAACATGAATGGAATGGTAAAGCAGGAGGTTGGCATCTGTGTTTGCCATCTACAAAAGAAAAATAGAGTTTTATTTTTCATAAAAAGTTGCAATAATTTTCTCTTCTCAGCTGGAACAGATGGAACACACTGGTGCCACAGCCGATGCTGCAGAACTGGGAGGAGGGCAAATGCACCTCTGTGTATCAGTTTGTGTCCCGTATTCCGTTATGAGGGCAAAAAGTAAAACGGTGCTCTTTATGTATCAAACCCCCCCCCCCCCTTCACTAAACAGCTCAGCTTTTTCCTCACACCTCTGTGATTTTGCATATTGACGCTTCAACATATTGACGTTAAAATGTGCTGACTCAGCTTCCCGCACACACCCGACTCCTGCGCCTACCAGATTCGGAAAACTGCTGAAAATATTACACCTCAACCTGAAGCTGATAGGAACTGATTATCTGCCCAAAAGATCCTGCACTAGGAACCTGGAGCAGAATCAATATCAGCCATGTTTGAGTTTTACCACTTTTATGAGGGGAACAGAGGAGGAGCAGGAATCTGGGGTGGTTTCTGACTATGAGTGACCATCAGGAGTCGCTAACCTGATCTTGTAATTTCGCAAGCACTCATCCCATTTGAGTCCAGCAAGAAAACTTCCTGTTCCATTCACCTCCAACTTGTGCTGCCAAATATATAAACTACATTAACTACCTGCAAATTTATAGGCTACATGAACTACTACCAAATATAGACACGACATTAACTACTATCAAAGGGGGGGAGAAGCCCAATGCACCATGTGAGATCCCCTGGCAGTCTAAGCCTATAGCAGCATATCTAAGAGCCAGCCTAAGCAGCCCAACTATAAGCCTGATCAAAAAGGAAGGTCTTAAGTCTGCTCTTAAAGGTAGAGAGGGTGTCTGCATCCCGGACTGAAACTGGGAGACGGTTCCACAGGAGGGGAGCCTGATAGCTGAAGACTCTGGCTCCCATTCTGCTTTTAGAGACTCTAGGAAGCACCAGTAACCCTGCATCCTGGGAGCGAAGGGTTCTAGCTGGGTAATAGGGGACGATGAGCCCTGTCAAATACGGAGGAGCCCGATTGTTGAGGAGTTTGTATGTTAGAAGAAGAATTTTAAATTCTATTCTGAATTTGACAGGGAGCCAATGCAGAGAAGCCAGTACAGGAGAGACATGGTCTCTTCCACTAGTTCTAGTCAACACGCGGGCAGCAGCGTTTTGGAACAGCTGAAGATTCTTTAGGGACTTATTAGTCCAGTCGAATAGGAGGGAATTGCAGTAATCCAGCCTGGAAGTGACAAAAGCATGGACTAGTTTTTCTGCATCTTTTTGAGACAGGATGTGTCTGATCTTAGCGATGTTACGTAAATGAAAGAAAGCAGTCCTAGAAATTTGCTTAATGTGGGCATTAAAGGACAGATCCTGATCAAGGAGAACTCCTAGGTTCCTTCCGGTCGTGTTGGGAGGCAAGGTCATGCTTTCCAGGGCACCTATCTCATCAGATAGGGAGTTTCTAAGGTGTTTTGGGCCCAGCACTATAACTTCAGTTTTATCAGAGTTTAATGAAAGAAAGTTGTGAGTCATCCATGTTTTTATTTCCTTTAGACCTCCAGTTTACTCAGCTGATTTGTTTCATGTGGATGCATTGATAGGTACAGCTGCATATCGTCTGCATAGCAGTAAAAAATTAATTGTGCTTCCTAATAATGTGACCTAGGGGAAGCAGGTCTAGAGTGAAGAGGACTGGTCCAAGCACAGACCCTTGTGGAACACCATCACTGACTACAGTGGTTTCAGAGGGGTTCTCATTAGTGAGTATGAACTGAGATCAACCTAGTAAATATGACCTAAACCAATTTGGTGCAGTTCCTTTAATGCCAATGACATGTTCAAGTCTCTGTAGAAGGATATGGTGGTCAGTGGTATCAGAAGCTGCCCTGAGATGTAAGAAGACCAGCACAGAGACCAGTCCCTCATCTGATGCCAGTAGGAGGTCCTTGGTTACATTGACTAGTGCTGTTTCTGTGCTATGATGAACCCTGAAACCTGACTGGAAATCCTCTAATAGGCTGTTGCTGTGGAGAAGTCACAGAGCTGTTTAGCAACTGCCGTCTCCAGAATTTTGGAGAGAAAAGGATGATTTGATATCGGTCGATAATTGGCTAAAACTTCTGGATCGAGAGTTGTTTTTTTTTGAGAAGGGGTTTAATTACTGCTATTTTCAAGGACTGTGGGACGCAACCAGATAACAGTGACACATTGATCATATCTAAGAGAGAGGCACTGACTTGGAGTAAAGAGTATTTAAGCAGCTTAGCTGGGATGGGGTCCAAAATCCTGTTGAGGGTTCTTTTTTGCTCATGATAACTGCACCGATAGAGTTAACAAACTATTTCAGGATCTGGCTTGCAATACAGGAAAAAACTATTAAATATAAGCCTGTTAGAAATGAACAAAAACACTGGGCCAGAATGGTTCAGTAGCTCAAGTATACACATCCAATAAATACAAGGATAAATGGGTTGACTAAAATATAAGCAATCGTTTTAGTTTTGTTTTGTTAAGACTTCACAATACCCAGTCGAAGAGTTCCTGTCCAGGGTTGAGTGTCACCAGAAATATTTTTATTTCCTATTTGTTCATATCTTTCTTGAACAGAGATGGATATTGTTCTGCCTCTCCTTCTTCACCTGCCAGTGGCCCTAATCACATACTGGCTGCTGCGGGGCTCTTCCACGGGGGCAGGGGGCTTTGAGCGGACCACACCACCTGTTGACGCTGTCATTTCTGCTCTAACAACCATTGGCAGAGCACAAAATCCACTGATACAGCTTCGGACACTGAATTACTGTTACACTGATTGTTATTTCAAGGGCCACTTCCTGTGTGTGGTGTTTCATACAAGGCCGAGTAAACTAAAGCTCCGGAGTTAATCTCAGTAAGACTCCCAGTATATAAAACAATGTATAAACAGGAGGATTACCTTGTATTTGTCTTTTAATTGGTTCTACTTCTTTCTGGGCTGTTGGCAGCGACTGCCAGGCCAGAAGTGCTAACAAAGTCCCTGGCCAAAAGAAAAACAGAAACATAGAGCAACACACTGCCACTTCAATAAGATTCAATAATCATTATGGATGGAAACAGCCCAAATCTGGCTCCAACCTTTCCCCAGACATACAGGCAGCGATAGACGCACCCCAAATCAATACTCACTCCCATCCAGATTTTGAAGAATTTTTGCCTGCTGGTGAAAAGGCTTTTATTGGCAGCCCGCCACTCAGCGAGGGCCCAAGTTTCCTCAGTTGTCCCTTGATTATATTATAGCTTAAATGTTAGTTTCAGTGCACAATAATCCCCATTATAACAAGTTTAACAAGTTTGTACAAGAGGGAATAAAGACCCAATTCAGTCAAAAGCACAAAGGCAGCAAGTGCTCTTGTACGATATTAAAGTTTGATAGAAAATCTGAAGTTGTAAATCTTAACGTTGCCCTCAGGCAAACCAACTTGCCCAGGAGCAAATCCACTATGAGACCAAAGACTGACTGTCACATATACCCACAATAAATCACACTTCATGTTTAACGGGGATAATTTTATCCCTGCTGAGCTAGCAAAGGTCCAAACTCCTCTGGTAGTACTACTTTCTTCCTCCAGAGGCAACACTGAGGAGATAAGGATATCAGAGCTGGAGTGGAGTCCGAAAGGTGGAAGACCAGCAGGTTCACTGAGCAAACCTCCCCTCAGTGTCTCACCAACGCTTCAGACCATCAGCGAGTGTTGGAATTGGATTTGCAAGTTAGCGTGTCCATATTTGGACACTACAACTTTCTGCGAATGTGCTGACCCCCCCCCCCCCCCCCCACTGAATTTGAGTGAAATATTGAGATGCAATTGTACTTTTGACAGAGACGCAGAGTTGTTCTTAGCAGGATACCGAGCGCTGACCACCATCGTGGCGTCCTCACTGTCGCACAACTAAGATTTCTCATCTTCAGACTACAAAAGTTTTAATGACTAAATTCTGGCTTGAAACTGCTTTCCCGAACACAACCGTACTGTTTTTTTTAAATTAGTAACCTTGTAAAAGAGCTGGTTTTGAGAAATAAAACAACACACATCCTCATGACTCAAGTTACCTGTTTGTGTCCAAACCTCTAGCGATTTTGACCGATTAGCATCCTTTAAGGAAATACGGGCATAGCTTTGCTTTGATGACAGTGAAACTGTTGTTTCAAAACAAAGGATGTTCTTGCTCATGGAGAATTGTTGGGTGTAAATTCATTGAAGGAGTGTGGTACTCGACCTGCTCTACTTGTAAAGTGTCAAGAGATAACTTTTGTTGTGATTTGGTTCCATACAAATAAAACTGACTTGACTTGACTAGAACCTGAGGGAGCGGTACCGTCCCTCCTGTACCGTTAATCCTGGTACTGGCACCTCGCTGGACCTCCACAGTGAGTATATCCATCCATCCAGATCCCTGAGGTGGGGTTCACCCTGGATGGGTCGCCAGTCCATCGCAGGGCCATCAGGAGCAATTAGGGGTTCAGTATCTTGCTCAAGGGTACTTGGACATGGTCACCAGGGGAAACAAGGATTGAACCAACAACCCTTCGGTTGCCAGACGGCCACGTATTTGCTCTTTTGTCTATACAGAAGGTCAAAGAATGCCACTTAAGGGTTTTTCTCAAATCTTTTCACTCTTCGGCCAACTGGCTTCAGCTGCTGCTGCATTAGTCATTGATTTGATTGGTTGATAGACAAATGGCTCATCCAACAGTTCCTGTGGACAATTTCTCAGACAAACAATGCCTCCAGTAGTTCAAGTAAACAATCACACAGAAGCCTTTTATCGTGTCACTCCTAAATACAGAGGTGTTTTAATATGACTTCTGTGTGATCATATTTTCAAATGTCCTGGCCTCATCTGGGATAACGTTCCCTCTCGCTGTCTGCTGCGTATCAAACCCTCATGAATAAAATACTGCCATGCTGTCATACATTGTACTAAACATAGTCACACATGCTCACTCTGTTGCACATGCAGACCCCCTGATACATGTTACATGTTACATGAGCTTTGTCTTTTCTTTTCCCTGAGTCTCTTGACCTTTTTTTGTCTGTGTGTTTTCCAGCTAAAATCTCTGAGTGCCTTCAAGTGCATGCCTCAATTGTTTCACATCTCTTACAGGAGCAACACATCAGGGACGCGTCTTCCCCAGCGCCTGTACAACCTCTTTTACCACATGTGCACTCTGAATACCGGTGGGGAAGTTGAATAAGCATTAGTCCTCCCTATAGCTCTTGTTATGAAAGAACCTTTCGGCTCGCTACCTCGTCTGACTTCTGTCTCCTTTGTTTGGTTTCATTTAGTCTTTCTGACTATTTGTTTCTTTGTGGAACTTTGACTTTCTTGTATTGTCTCATCACTCACTCTGTTTGTCTGCACCTTCTTCTCTCTCTTTGTATTCCACAGGAAGAAGCGGCCCAATCCATCCAGCTGTGATTTATTGCTGCAGTGTTTTATTTATCTGAGAGCTTTTCATAAAAGTCTCGACAAGATGTGATCCTGCTAGGTTTCCCACTTTTGTTGTTGTTGTTGTTCTCCCTATCTCCTTTTCCCCTTTCCATGGTGGATGTGGGATGTCCATTGGAGAACACAGGGGGGAATGCTGAGGCTTTTGTGTGAAGATAGCAGCAGCAGCAGCGGAAACAACAACAGCGCTGTTCCTGTTTTTATTCCCTTCACATCCTTTCCTAGTGTCTGATGTAGTCTCTTTGGCCTGTTCTCTCAGACAGGCAGCCCTGCTTCCCTGGACCCCACTCAGTGTAGAAGAGCCATTGTTCCCCCTAAAACATAAACTCCTTCATATCCATCCTCTCTGGCTTAAAACTCTGGAACAGAGCTCTCTAAACAATAGCCCTCGGATAACCATGACACTGGAAAAACAAGCAGGCTCCACCGTAATTGGAAAACCTCTAATGAGTGAGGCTGAATGCCTGACCGTGGGCCACCAAGCCTAAAGCCTGGGAGTTGGTATTGTCTCTCTCCTCTTGAGGCTTTGGATGAGACCGTTCTGCATTGTCTGCGAGGATAAACTGTGAAAATATTCATTTGGGGGAGCAGGTCATTCCCACAACGACCATCCAATCATTTAGCCTAGACTGATTAGCATTCACTCGAAAGGCTATACTCCCATTCGGTAACCTGCTTTCTGTGAATCCCAACTATCTTTCTCAGAATGCCAATCCTTTTAGAAAAAAAAAATGTTTATCCAAGTCTTTTTATATTCCTTGTCTATTTCTCTTCCTCTTTCATGAATAGATGTAGTTAAGGACAGCTTGCTGAGGTTATGAATTTTATAATGTGCAGCCAGTCGGCGGAGAAGCCCAGTCACATCTAATATCTGCTAATAAAAGGAGAGTGGTTGCCTCTCTCTGCAGGGAGAGCTGTTCAGCTCCAACTTGTAGGAGCAGTGGGAGAGGAATACCTCTTAACTGGGGTCATTATTCCTCCAGAGGGAACACTAGGAAGCCTTTGGGTGCCATTTGTCCATGTTTCCTGTCGACATCTGACCCTTTTAATAATATTAAACCATCTCGTACTTTTTGCTGCATGCCTGCCAAAATATTTAAAGTGAGACACTAACCTTTTTTCACATAACAAAATGTCATCTTTATCCGACGTCTGAATCGCACCAGGTCCGTCCGTGGGGCATAATTTGATGCGCCAGTTGTTGCAGTCAATAATTATTGCAATCAAAGCACGCTACATTTCTGTTTTTTTCATGGCAGGATTTTTCTTTCCACATCATGCACCAATGCAGAGCTCCTGGCTGTTAAAATGACCGACTCTCTATAGAAACTGCTCAGCTTGTGTTGAGAGGCAACCAGAATAGATTGAATGACGGTGGCCGCACACATATCCACCGTGTTTCAGGTGTGAGAAAAGTCCAGTGGTATCTGGCCACAAGAGGACTCTATGGTTTTACCTGCCAGCAGTCTACGATAAGAATGTAATTCAAGTTGGATCATCCAAACAAGATGGCGTCTCCTTATATAAAAACTAACGGCCAAATATTCTGACTGAAAGAGAACAACATAAACCGGGCGATAATCCCCTCGCGATCCCCCAGTCAGAGCTGGTCGATGTGGCCAGCGAAAGAGAAGTTTGGGTTCTCTGCTGGAGCTGCTCCCTCCTCAACCCTACCTTAGGCGGATGAAGAGAAAGAGAATGAATGAATAAACATGCTAGTCTACACAATCGAATGCCAATAAACATGATAGATCGATTCTGCACTTCACATTTGCACAATTTGAGTGATTCACCTGCATGTGCCGCTTACAATAACTATTTAAGGAAAATAATAGATGTCTTAGCATTGAAGGAAAGATCTGGAGAGTGGCAGATGCAAGCGCAGGTACTACTTTTCTTCCACAGCATGATATCAGTCATTTAGCGAGACCGCCTGTTGGAATCCATCAAAGGAGGACAAAAGTCATTAGCTTCTTCATTTCACAGCGGTCTCCTTCTTGCACAGATGTTGCGCACCAGCCTCTCCACATTTAACAAAGGCAGAGGTTGCAACCTGTTTGAGCTTCCCTCTGACTGGCGAACATGATGGACCAGCGTGGTTTCGTTGGAATGGTCGTAGCATCCAGCCTTAAGCCAAGCAGCCATGTGTGTGTATAACAGCACCTTTACAAAACAGCGAAACTTTAATACCCCGATGAACTCCTTCTGAATTATTGTCATATAAATACACCATGTTGCCCACAGTTATAACACTGTGGTTGTAATGGCTCCTCCTGACAAATCCTCAGAACAGGCAGTGTCAGTGATGGAATGAGGCGAGCAATAATCAGCATCCCACAGCAGGAGAAGTTATTCTGCAACCAGCTGGGGTCTCCAGCAGAAAGGACCACTGAGAATTAAACAGCCACGGCAGCGCTTAATTAGCAAGCCAGACCAAAGGAAACAGCTCATGTTGCTTGTTAAACATGCCGAAGGCCATAAGCAGACTGTGCAGACTGTCTGGGGGTCAGAGGGTCCCAAGCTGAGATGGTAACGTTTCCTGAGTTCGGCTGAGGTAAATGTCTGTAGAATGTGTTGTTGTTATTCATGGAGGGAGATTTTTGTATTTATCTGAGTGCAGGAGCAGAAGATGGTTCATAATGAGTTGTACCCCTGAAAGGGTCGATTGCAGACATCCATGATGGCCAAAGGACATGCTGTCCATTTTAACAGAGCCAAACACTGACCACCCACCTTCACAACAGCTACGGAGGTAAATAGCCCATCCATTCCTTTAGCGATGTCAACCAGGAACCAAGGAAACCAGTGAGCAGATGAAACTTGACCACCAAATATTTGACTCGGTGCAAACAGATAATTTGTAAAAAGAGAAAAAGGCCCATCATTATCTCACCCAATAAGGTATTGCAAACAATATTTGTGACACAAAGTCATAAAAAAATATAACCACAATCAAAACTGACCATTTGTTCTTGCTGGGTGACATAAACGGTGAGGTTTCTCATTAGTGAGGGAAATCATGGCTCTGCGGCCATGTTCCTCTCAAACAACAACAGGAACTTGTGACGCTCAAAATGTCTGACAGTGATGAGTCCATTAAACTTTTATACGTGTTCTTCCCAGTCTTTTGCCTTCATTAGCATTAACCACAAAACTTAGCAACAGATGGCAACCGAACATCACACGTCTTCTTACAACAAAATATACTTTGTGACTCATTCTAGTTTCCCAAGCATCAACGTGACAACTGTCGCTACGAACAGCTAATCTAGCTTCACCGTTTAGCTCCAAGCCCTGCAGTCTCTCAGACTGTTTACTTGAGGTTAATCATTTCTGCCTGCAATGTTTTTAACACTGGACTGGACCTACTTTTCTATGTATTATGTAAACACCAAATTCCTTTTTGTGATACCACCAAACAAGATCAAAGTGCCTGCAATGTGTGTTTACAGTGGATATTTATGCTTAAAAATATGAATATTTCACTTTCAACTATATTTATTCCGCTGCACCACTTGAACCAAGATGCGAGTTCACGGAGAGTTCACACCGGAACATGAATACAAAATATTGACCCGTGGGTTTAGATCTTTGGTCAAAGTTGGACCTCTTGTACACGTGATCCATTCCAACTCTGCGTAAAGTAGAATATCAGCCTCCCCGGCTGGTACATTTCAAGCTGTAACTTCAGAACTGAAGGTACTAGAAGGCTCATATTCGGACTCTATAATCCTTAGAGGGAGTGTAACGTGTGCAGATTTGGGGGAAATGGCCAGGGGACCGATTTTGGCCCAAAATCTGATCCCAGGATTTTCCAAAAACCTGGATGGTACATTTAAAACTGACACTTAGGAGTGGAAGGTGTTAGGAGGCTGATATTTGAACTGTATCACACATGGACGGAGTGGAGTGTGTGTGCAAAATCTGAAGCAAATGGCCTCAAAGACCAAAAGTCGAACCCTGTGGGTCAATATTTTTTTCTGTATTATTCTTAAACCCCCGCTGCCTTATCAATTACCTTCCGATATCACTCCTCCACTCCAGCTTCACGCCCAGCAAGGCAGTTGCTGTAATGACCTCCTGTCGTATAGTCTTGGCTGATCCTTTTCTGCCAGCCTTTGGGAGGGAGGCTGGTTGCAACCTTGATGGAGCTGGTGCAGTCAGATTAATTCACCAGACAAAGAATCATAAAACTTTAATCTGGGATGAATTGTCATCTTGGTTCTCTGCCAAAATTTCAGTTTTACAGCATCTGCTCTATCCCATGTCTTTTAGCATAGATCGCGTGCCATGGACATTTTGAATATTTCCGCCTTGAAACCTGATTTAATTTGTTCTGAACTCACAGGAGACATTCAGTCTGCCAGAAACCTTAATTACTTTATTCCCAGCTGACCACCCCATAGGGTTTAGCATGTGTTCCTTCCAAAAAAGAAAAAAAAAAAGATTTGTAAGTCTTTAGCTATCAATCAAAGTCTTGAATAAAATTGTCAGAACTGTACCATGGAAAAAAAAGAAGAAGGCAGGAGCTCATCACCCAAAATTAAGCTGTACTGGTCAATCAATCAATCAATCACATTTGATTTCTGAGGCCCAAATCACACATTCACGTTTTCCTCAAGGAGATTTTCTTTCTGATCTGGATACAATGTCCTTAGTCCTTCAATCCAGTTGAGGAAAAACTTCCTTGAAAGCAGAAAAGAAAAAAAACAGAACAGAACTCTCAGGTAGAGCCACAGAAGAGGAAAGTCTCTCCAAGGACACACAGACATGAAATAGATCCCGCGAGTACAGAGCAGATCAGCATGACATAGAACAACTGAGGACGAAATAATTCGAGACAAGTAGAATACAAAAGTAAGCAAGTGAAGGCACCGGTCCAAATGTTTAGATGTTTTTCACTGGGACAGCCAACACTGTAAATAGTCCTTGGACAAGGCGCTTTTGTTCACTTGTAGTTATTAGTAAATTATTTAGAGTATTGCAGTATTTATTATAAATATATGAATATATGGCCAAATAGTGTCATACATATCATGCTGCCCTACCAATATGCAGCTGTAGTAGCAATGTGTAACATACAAAATCTGCAGTAAACTGATCCTTCACATGATCTCCTAGCAACACAACAGTGAACAATATCATTGCACAAGCATCTCCTGCAACTGTCATCCTGAAAAAAAAAAAAAAAAAAGTCATTCAAAACTCAGCCAAAACCAATGAGGAAAAACTCATTTTGGATCTTTGATGGACAGGCAGGCATTTCACAATCTAATTCCTCTGCAGCAGGTAGCAGCACTGTACAGACTTATAAGCTGTATATTTGATATATTCATATCTTTACCATCCACATGATTCTCCTGGCTAAAGCAATCTGAAATGAGAGAAACAATCAAATAAGCTACCATGGATAGAATGTCAACATTTCAATCTTGATGCCCACAATCACAGAATGATTATCCAAAAGCTATGAGATAACACAAGGGGTTACGATCGGATTTTGGAAATAGTTTATTTGCTTAAGCAGGGAAAAAGTGGGAAGTGGAAAATTGGAGAAAAAAAAAATCAACTTTCAAAGGAAGATAAGGAGTGACTGTGCTGCTGCGATTCCGGTGAAAAGGTCACATCTCAATTGGGGAGTCAGGGGGGAAGAAGAGCAAGGCAGACTGATCAGTTCATCACAGAGAAAGGAGACACAAGTGGCCGATAGCAGCAGAATGTCAAGACACCAACATGGCCTGGAGGTCTGGACATGCATGCTGGCACCAGAGGTCGGGGTGGGGGGGTATTGGGGTGGAGGAAGTCGTGCTGCTGGAGCGCTGGAGAGGAACTGGAGTCTGGCTGGTGTTGACAATATCAGGTGTAGGAGAGGAGTTTTAAAAGATAATTTAATAAATCAGCATCCCTACTTAGAAAGAATATTGAAGTTCATCTGTGTAAAGTCCAACAGCAGATCAGATTGAGACAGAAACCTTCAAAGTCAAGAATCCTCCTGAGGTACAATCAAGGTGAAGAGACGGCCACACAATCAGTGTTCTAGATGTGGATCTTACTGTTTAGTACACTGTGGTCTAAACCAGCTCACCAAGTACACCCACTAAATAGTTCAGGTCACAGTGCCTGTTCACCTACTAGATTAATGTGCTGGGAGCTGGACCAGTGATGGCAGAGTCGGGACCAAGCAACCTGATTTCATTTTTTGAAAATAGGATTGCAAAATAGTGTCTTTTGTAAGCTTGAATGTTTTTCAAGTGAGAATATAACCGTGGAGATGCTAAATATGTGGTTGGTTTTTGTCCCAATTATGGGGTTTTGCAACCTTAATCAATTCCTGATGAAAGACATCTTGTCAAACTAGAGAGAAGAATTCTAGAGATTGGAACCCACACGGACACGGGAACAACTTGCAACCTTCACATCGAGAGGACCTGGGATGGCCGGGACCCTCCTCCAGAACCGCTGAGCTTCTGCGCTGCTCCAAATGTGCCATATTTCCAGAGCACTTTCTGATTTCAAGAATGCTTCATCATCAAAATCATACTGAGGTCACCGTGAGTTCCAGAATATGATTTCTATTATTTATGGTGTGATGTAAGGTACTAGAATCAAACTGTTTCCTTCCATACCGCCTCTGTGGAAAGGATAAGTAGCTTTCATCATGTCAGGGAGCTGCATCCCCTCTACATGGTGTAACTGCACAACTGGTGGTTAAGTTGATATTTTAGAAATAAACTGAGATAAAAAAAAACATTTAAAATGGTCAAAAGGAGTCAGTGGGTTTTGATCATGACAAGGTGATGACATTACTTTACAACCAATGGCTAAAACATAATCACCGATGTCATCTGAAACATTTTTCACAATGTGATGAAAAAGTGTATGAAACAATTTCACATCTTAAACATTTTTCTATTGCATTTTCAATGCTATTTTAAACCAACATTCTTCTCTCCTCATCTCCTCTTCTCATCCTTTCTCTATGTTTACAGGGGCACAGAAAAAAGTTTTCCTCTTTCTGCTCCCTTTCATTTGGAAACTTGGTATTTCTATGATATTGTTCTTTTTTTCTTTTGTCAATGAATGAAATAAACTATTAAATTAATAAATACATTTTTTGCCCACCTCTCTCTCTCTCTTCCTCTCCACAGGGACCTGAAAGACAGTGCCCCCCATTGAATCGCTGATCCGTTCCACAGTGTCGTCAGTGAATGATAGAGCTCGAGTGTCCTATCTGACGAGCAGAACCCTGGAAGCTGGGGCTCTGGGAGGCTGTAGGGGGTTGCTGTGCCTCCAGCGCCATTGGACTGACTTTGAGCCGGCATCCTCACAACCGTAGTTTAGCAAAGTATGCTAGCAGCATCAAACACAGGTGGGGATGTTACTGGTTTTGCAGGTGTCCAAATTATGATGATGGTGCTAAATCTACCATTAAAGGTATAACGGTTGCTCAGAAGAGAACATGTGAACAAACTGGAGCAGATTACAAAACAAAACAAAAAAAACCTGCAAAATGAACCCAGTTGTAGCTGTCGCTACTGTCATGACCTGCCATGGTCGCGATGACGACGACAAGCGTAAGACGCTGCAGCTGAACAACAGTCATTATGATAGCTGGTCGTGCCGGAGCACCAACTGTCTGATTGTTGGATGGTGTTTTTTTATTTCCTTTTCTTTGCTATAAAATGAATATAACACAACATACAATACATACACATTATATTCAATGATTTTTGACTGCCAAAGTTGAAATGTCTGCAGTTTTGACATGAAAAAGCCAGACTTTCACCAGCGTGACAACATGCTAATGACCTTGAAAAATGTGATTTATTTTAGACTTGGTTTCCACATACGAATGTTGGCTGTCCATGATTTTGTATAATTCAGAGCATTGCCCAGTTAATAAGCCTGTGCTGAGGGGTTATATTTTGGATGTGTGGAATATTTGCATGGAGCACCTCAGCAACAGTAGCAAAAGTTTCTTATTTAGCTCACCTGTTAGCTTGATTTAGCTGGCAGGCTCTGTGCAGTCTATTCGTCTGTGCCGCAGGTGTGCGGCCTCTTTTCCTCTAACATCAAGTCTTTCACTTTTTTTTTTCTTTTCGTTAATTATTAAAAGTCATGAATGGATGCCGAATCAATTTTTTTTCTCACGTCACTCTGGAAATCTCAATCGAAATATGGCTGTTGTCTGACTTGAGGGAACCAATTCCAGCTTTTGTTGGGGTTGCTGGCAGGCGAGAGGCAGGTATGATGGACATGTAATCAATATAATAAAGGCAGCAGAGGTTCTCTTTGAAATGATCTGCATTTCAATCCTGCGCTCACGGTCACTGGTGTTCGATTTGAATTTAAAAAATGCCATTTTTGTAATTCCACTTGACGTATAAGTGAGTTGTTAGAGGAAGCGGTTTACTCTTAGTACCAAGCCTCAATTAAAGCATTGAAACAGTTGTCTGTGAATGTTAAGTGCCAAGCCTAAGGCAGGGAGGAACACCTTGGTTTTAATGCATCTTTATATGGATGGTCCTTGGAATGTCCTTGCAAATGCATGAATAGCCTTTAGTACAATAGCTCTTATCTGCAGTGTGAAACAAGGCTGCATGCTGAACATGGCTGCTGCCTCAAGAATCTCCCGGAAAAGAAAAAAAAATTGGAGGGAATGAGACGATACATCAAATCCTTCACTCTGATCCCATTGACGTCCAGGCTTAACTCTTAATTGAGGAGGGGCTCAATTGACAGAGCGTGAGTCCTTCCCTCCTATATTACTCACTTAAGCACCTCTCCTTGAGCTGGAAAAGATGTCCTTTAGTCCCTGGTGTCTTGGAGTCAACTTTTAAAAGATCAATTCTAATTTGGGCTGAATAACCTCGATGCCTTCTGACGGATTGCTCATACGGACTCGTGGGAATCGATGGATCGATACATTTTAAGAAAAAGAGACTGAGAGTGAATGAGTGTTGTGTGTTTACTACAATCAGAGACGCCTTCGGAGTCCGAGTTACAGATGAACGAGTTCTCTAATAACTCACTGTTTCTCTGGACAAACGAGGCATCAGCAAAAATGCGTGGAGACTGGAAACTCCTAACATAGCATCTACACTGTGGTGGCAGGCGCCACAGAAACAACGCTAATATAACGTTAATTACACTTCAACATTTACACTGACCGTCTTGGGAGAAGTTCCTCCTTGAACCCCTCAGGTTCCTGCCTTATTTTCCCTGTAGAAAGTTTTTTTTAGATGGTTTTGACCCTGATGGAGGGTCTGAGGACAGAGGGTGTTACGCTGACTACAGATTGTAAAGCCACTGATGATACTCATCAGTTTATGATGCCTTCAAGGTACCCAAGGAGTGTCTTTGCCACTGGTCCAATTGGACCCAGCTCAAGACAGAGGGATTATGCATCTCACAGGGTCTGGGGTGGGGGTTCTGGTTTACTTTTCGCAGCCAAGTCAAACAGGTCTTCAAAAGGCTTAAGAGAACGAAATAAAGTCAGTGTGATAATGTTAGGTGTTAGAAATTTTGACAGATCTTTTATACATGCTTTGAAAGTGATACATTTACATAACAAGAGCATACTCCTCTGTTCCCTCTATTGAACAGGATTACACACAGCACAGGAACATTCAATTCCCTCCCACGTGAGTCAATCATTACAAACTCTACTTGTTACCAGTAAGGGGTTGTCATTGTTGCCTGCAGCTGGAGAAGAAATTCGTGTACACAGTGTATGAAAACACTTAATCACAGCGACTACATGAGTTGAATGTGCAGTGACTGTGTGTGCTTCCAGCAGAGTTAACACCAGGGAACGCAGTAACAGATGATGTATTCCTCTTGGAGCTTGTGAGCCAACAGATCCTTCCAAGAACTAGATGCAATCATGAGCTTGCTTATTTCCTAACAGAGTCACAGTAATAATGTTCACGTGCACTCAAACACCACACGACACATGCTACAAATCACAGAGCTTGTCCGCTGAACCAAACTGCAGCTCATCTCAGGATTAAAGGCTTAGGGACTCAAAGGTTGCATGTGTTCGTGCAAGATAACATGAACCAGTCCTGATGTTATGTGGCGACATCACACTCCTCAGACTTGACACGCTGCCACCAAATTTTAACAGATAAAGCCGGACTGTCCAAGAAGCGCTGGAGCACCCTCCTCCTCTGTTGTATCTCTCCATCCATGCGCCAGATGAGCGGTTGAGCCATGCGCCCATCGCATCTATTATTCAAAGAACCATGTGTTGACAGCTGTTTCCAGGCTCATTAGACTGAGATCATACTGAGACTGATGATACGATTTTAGTTGTGCTTTTTTGTCGGGCAGTGTGGATACCAGAGAGCTCATCAACACCAGCGTATAACACAGACTGAGATATTGTCTCATTTAACCACACGACAGAGTAATCGTCTGGTGCGCGGCGCTTTCTGCAGAGGCGCATTTTAATACGCTGGGTGAATGATGAATAATCAAGCCGGATCATTTGTGTATTGTACGTTTCATGTGTTACAATCTGGCTGAGGATTTTAACTGAGAATGTTACGTTAGGAAGAGTTGTACTTGTAGGAGTAGTTTGAATGTATCCACTAACTCCTGCTTAGTCAGCACAAATCAATACAAAGTATTATTAATCACACGTTATTCAGGGGATGCATCCCATTTCCTTTTTAAGTAGCAGAGAAAACTAATGTCCAGTACGTGTGATGTACGAAGCCCTGAGGTTGCCAAGGATGAAGAAAAATGCGTATTTTGTCTGCCAAGGATATGTCTTTCCCTCACTTTTGATTAATTGGTGGCCACAAGATACAACTTGTTCCCAAACTTTGATGTATTCTTAGCTTCAGGATACAAGTTGACGTTCATAACAAAATAGAACTAGTTTGATGTTTGTGTTTTGTGTGCTTACTTGTTTGCAGTTTAGTTTTGATTAAGAGGCTGGTTTTATTTTGATATCGCTTCATGTCTTTCTGTCCTGTTTCCTGCCTTTAAAAAAAAAGTAGAATCACCCGTGTGTCTTCTGTTGTTCAGTCCTGTCAGTCGCGGCTCCGTTCTGTCTGTTCCCAAGCTTTTTTACCTCCCGGTATTTCACGAAATTCCCGTATTGAGTTAATCTGTTTAGTGTGCCGGTTAAACTTTGATGTCTTTCTATATCCAATAAAAGCATGTCAAGTCCTGCCTGCTTCCAAGTTTTCCATGCTTTTATTTATTTGTGTTCACGAGAAGTAACAAGTTCCCATTCAGTGATTAAATAGTAATCAAAGTGTTGAAATATAAAATATCTTGTGGCCAAAAATTATATCAAGCACTCAGCAGTAATCTGATAATACCACCCATGCTCCAAAGTGTTTGTGGATTACCGAGCGTGCGGCTGGATGAAGAATATGTGGATTATTCCGGATAACCTGGTTTGACCGTTTTTAAATGGACATTTGAGGACAGTTTTGCTGTTGTTTTGTTGGTTTGGTTCTTGTTAACGTCAAGTGTCTTTATTCTGGAGACAAAAACAAGTGACACAGCAGTAAATAAAATATCTTTATGAAATCAAGGCACTTAATTATGAGTACCTGAGAAGTAAAATACACGGAGCAAAGTATCACTTTAGAACGTTGCATGTTTTAATTTCCAATGATGTATGGACTGTGTGTGTGTTACTACAAGAGAGGTATTTCAAACTCAGTGAAAGTTTCTTATACATACATCAAAATATTCCTTTTGGTTTGTGTGTGTGTGTGTGTGTGTGTGTGTGTGTGTGTGTGTGTGTGTGTGTGTGTGTGTGTTTAAGCCACAGAGGACTTTTTACCTTATTGACCAGCTGTAACCCATCTGTCCATACACCTGCAAGTCATCAGCTTGATGTTTACACAGAAGGGTCTCATTAAAAGTTTTAATTGATATTTCAAGCAGGTTTGAACACCTTGGTATTAAAAAATATCCACTTTCTTATTCAGTCCTGCATCCTGGGAGATAATGGTGATCTCACCTTGTGGAGGCCCTGCTGACAGAAGATGGCTGGACCGTGGGAACGACTCCTAACAGGTGTTGGTGCACAGAGCCGAACCCCTGTGACGCTCTCAACACTCAGGAGATTGAGCAGCTGCTGATAGCTGGTTGTGTAATGTTCATCATTTTACTATGCCAACACACACACACACACACACACATACATATAAAAAGAGGTGTGTGTGTGTGTGTGTGTGTTATGTGTGAACACACATAACGTAACCCGTATTTCTCTCGTTCCCCCCTCAGAAATGAATCGGATTAGTTTCTATTTACCTGTATGTTGCAGTCATGAAAGGTGAGGTGCAGCACAGAAAATGTAACTGACAGTGAACAGGTAGCAGATATCCCGGTGTGCAGCTGCTGGCACAGAGTAACTACAGATTATATTTGTGCTAACTATATAGGGATATATCCTTAATGCATTTAATATAATCTGCTCTGTTCCTCCTGCTGCTCTGCTGCATGTGAAAAACATTACACACAGTAAATGTATAAAGGCAAATCAACCAATTAGCCTTCCTAGTAAAGGTGTTTAAACAGTCTTTATTTCATATCAGAGGGATTAGAATTACATGTTAGGGTGTAGAAAAGCCCACAATGTCACTAACTATTGAAACCACTGAGATATAAATAAGTAGCGCGGCTATTTTCCATGTGTGAACAGGATGGGCAGTGTTGAAGGGTCTGGCTTGGGGGAAACAACTCAACACAATCCACCGAAAGCACGGACGGTGCTCCACATCTGCCCCACATGTGTGTCTGTCTTTTCTTATGTCTTTTTTGTCTCTTAAATATTTATTTCCTGTTTTGTACTCATGTGGCTCCCTTACTGCTTCCCTTTACTGCAGCTCTGGACTGGTGAAAGGGAGACTTCATCCAAGACAGGTTTAGATTTTTTTTTTTAACCTTTCAGGAAAGACATTCGTAGTGAAAGATGATGTTTATTACATATGGAAACAGTAGTATGAGTCCCCCTCCCCCATGGAGTCCAGTGCAAGATCACAATGGATGAGACTGGTGGCAAATGAGGGAGCCAATGATCTTGCGAAGACCCGGCGGCCATGGGGGGGGGGGGGGGGGGGGGCAGCGATATGATTGGCCAGTGTCAACAGTGTGTCCCCGTGCCATTGGACAGCAGTGATCAGCTGGATGCAGTAGATCTCGACCACACACCCCCAAGTAACTGACAGCAATGATGAGAGTGAACATGCATGCATGAGAGTGAGAGAACAGGGGTGAGACATAAGCCATACACGTGAGTGCAATATATCGTCTTCCTGACTGAAACGCCGCTCAGCTTCATGCGTCTGGAGCTCAGGAGACATTTTTTCCGGCTGCATCACTTCTTTGTGACTCCAGAATGCAGAAATAGCCAGTCACCAAAATTCAGCTTGAAGCTGAAGGAGCTTCATGGCCACAAACTTCAAACAACAAAATTGTCAAATGGTCCAAAAACTACAACCATTCCAGTTTGGAGGAGTGAGGACATGGTTCAACTGAGAGCACCAGCTAGTCACATACAATGCTAATATGAATGAGCACTGATCAGGATCCAGATTTATCAGAAATAAAAGTGTTTGTTTATTACTGAACATTTGGCTGGATAGATAAGACATCAATTATACTGAATGATGAGCTTGAGAATTTATAAATGGATATTTTTGGGAAAGTTTTGCTGTTGTTTTGTTGTCATAACTGTTGTTAACAAACAGTTGCTATTAGCTTCAAACCGACAGCGAATCTTTGAATTCTGGAGACACAAAGGACGCAGGGGTTAAAAAAATGTCTTTGGCGTGAAGTATCACTTGAAAATGTTGCATGTTTTAATTGCCAGCAGTGAATCAGATGGATGATGTGTTTGTGTGTGTGTTCACTACCGAGATGGTATTCTACACTCAGGGGGTGGGCTGGGGTGGGGTCATGACATTGAGTGACTTTCCTCATTTGCTGTAGGAGAGGGGAATCCTTCACTTACATCATTTTTCCCTCCTCCTTTCTCTTCTTCAGTCCTTCAGAGCCTCACTTTTAACCTCAATTACCTCTAAATATCTGCTGCAGGCCAGTTCACTGCAAGCGACCAGCACAAGAAGCCAAAGAGGAGGAAGCTAAACGCGAGGTTAAGACTTATTCAAACAGCTAACAGAATGTGTCAATACACAAGTAAACTGGGTTAAGGCACAGGAGTATCTGTGACACGAATGATGAATTTTCTGCTTCCCCATGCTCTTTGATGCCCCTCCTGTCTCATCAGATTCCACAGTTAGCAGGGCAATTAAGGAGAAAGCCCCAAGCCCCAGCTAGTCTTTTCTGGTACGCTCCGCCCTGCCACTTACTTGCATCCAGTTTCTAATTCATGAAGTGCTATGAAAGGGTTAGCCAATCAAATCAGTGGACAAATAAATCAAAGACTTGTTCTATTCCTTTGGGATTCTGGCTGTATCATCAGAGTCTGTGCTCCAGTACGAGAACAATCGCAAAGCTGCTTACAGTGTGAATGCCTATGTTTGTGAGTGTGTGTGTGTGTGTGTTTTGTGAGGTAAAAGTTGTTGCATGTTTTTGTTTGTTGCTTTGTGGCACTTCCTCTGCATGCTTGCACAAAGGCCGGGGCCCATTAACCAGATTAATTTGAGAGATTGGATGAATGTGAAAGGATGGATGAAGAGAGAGCGGACGGACACCATGACAACAAAGAGAAAGAGAGGGGGGGTGAAGAGGCAGTCAAAGAGAATGATGTACAGCTGTGTGGGACAAGTGAAAGATAAAAAATATAAAGAGACGTACCAAGAGAGGAGGGAAAGCTCTTGGGAGGAAGGAAACAGGTAGGTGGCAGAGAAAGATTAAAAAGTGAGACAGTGAAGGGGGGATATGGATGTGGATCTTGAGGAGGATAATGACTCCTCTCTCCTCTATTGCTCATTGAAGGGCACATAAGTGTCTGTGGGCAAATGTGTATCAGAGTCTGGGCAGCTTAGGCAATTTCATGGAGCTAAAGAAGATGATGATAATCCAGTTAAATTGAAAAATGGGAATGTCTATGGATCCTCGTTCATCCTGTAATTAATCCTTTCTTACATTCGGGCACCCAGATGGTTTATATGATTAGAATCGACTGGAGATAATACTTCCCGCAAAGCTCAAATACTCCTGGATGGCCTGTGATGTACAAATGAACGTTTATTCCAGGCTGTACGTTTAAACAGAAGAGGCCCGTATTTGTACAGCTGGGGTTTAAGTGTGCTTCACCGATGCTCAGCCATAAATAAATCACTACATTTTGTTGGCCCTCTGATGTTTAATGGAACAGTTAAACAGAGTGTCACTGCAGAAGCGGGAGCTGCTCACCTGGTGTGTGTGTGTGTGTGTGTGTGTGTGAGAGAGAGAGAGAGACTGTTTTGAGTGAGCTAATCCACTTTCAGGGACACAAACAAGTCAAGTTAATTGGAAACAGCGTGTGTAAGAGGGGATTCCACTTGGTAAATTATTGATTTTGGGGTCTGTGTTCATGAGAAAATTCTGGTCTCTTTTAAGATGGCTTCTATTTTCCGTATCGTTTCGGTCAAAATGATTGATAGGAACTAAAATTGTTGCGCAACTGTGAAATAGCTGAAGCTTCATGTTAAAGGGCAGTAAAAAAGTTTATTTTCAGCACTGATGGGCTCAGATTGTTATTATCAGTGTTGTATGGATTCACACAATGGACATGGATCTTTGTTTAAATTTCCCTTATTTTGTGTGTGCGTGCGTGCGTGTGTGCGTGCATGTGTCCGTGCATTCCAAAAATGTTGATGCGTGTTGGCTAAATTCCATGTTCATGTAATAATATGTTTTTGTGGCACATACATTATCACTAAAGAGGCACTATTAGTATAAATTTGTATTACTTTTACTTTAGTATAGCATTTGTACTCACATCTGTGTATGAATATGCGCAGACAAGAGGATAACGGAAGTAATCGGTGTAAGTTATGGTTACTATGGTGACAGCCACAGTGACACTAGTTGTTTGTGGTGTATGAGCAGAAAGCACTTAGCACTCAGTTGTATTTACTGTCTGTAGGAATTCAAGTGATACACCTGGTATTGATTGATGTAAAGTGATTTATCGGCAGAAAAGCTTGTGGATTTATTAGAACCAAGCTGGTCACGCTTAACGAACTAGAAATGTTGTTTTCATCTCAAATTAAAGAATTTATGGATTATTAAACATAAAGCTGGATTAGAAAAAGATGCTGATTAAACCGGATGATACGCTTGAGAGTTTGTCTTATTGATGTATTTGGACAGTTTTGTTGTTGTTGTTGTTCGTCAGTCACAATTAGCTTCAAGCTAAACATACGTGGCTGGCTCTTTCTGCATTCTTGAGTCAAAGAAGTACATTTTTCATCAGCTCGAAAACATATTTTGTTATTACGTGAAAAGCAAAAGACACTTTTGGAGTGATGTATCACTTTAATCTTTCTCTTTTTACACTATAAAGACATCGAGACCTGGACGGTGATTTGACACAAAAATGCCGTGCTCTTGCCTACTGAATCATCTTCTCCTGATAACACGAACGGCACTACAGCAGCTCCCTTTCAGAGGTACTGCTAAAGAGAGGGTGAAGGTGATGAGCTGCATTTCAACAGAAACATTTGCCTTTGTAAATTTAGTTTCTCTGCACTCATTTGTGCCTCAAAGAAAGCACAGAGGACATTTTCGAGATTTATGAGGGACAACAACTTCTTTCAGAAGCTGCTTGAAGATTGCTAGCGGGTTATGCTATACTAAATCTAAGCACTGGCATTTGGAAGGTCTGGCCTCTCTGAAGGGTACATTTATCTTTCCAAAAGCATCGCACACCATTTCATTGTGCTCTTTATCTCAAGTCAGGTAATACTCGAAGCCTCTTGACATGGCAGCTGCTCTAAATGCCGTCTTAAGTGCTTCAAACGAATGACTGAGTGATTTAGTGACTTCGCCTACCGCTCAGAATTTGTTTTAGACTTATAACAGCAGCAGTATTTGCTTGTAATCGAAATATAATACAAGTACGCACACACAAAAAAAAATCCAGACAAAAGATATTACATTCCATGGAATATAAATCCTGTAAATGAAGAGCTTAGTGATGTGGAGTGACACTGTGGGAATAAAAAGTCACAGCTGATAGAGCCAAAACCCGCACAGACAAAGGGGATAAACATATTTATAAAAACATGACTTGCAATAATTTCAACACTAAACTGCACATGACAGCAGTATTGTGAGTTTTCAGGACTTGAGGCTGAGGGAAGTAATTTATAGCATGAAATGGAAAGCGCTTCTTTTTGGAAGTGTCACGCATCTCTTAAAAAAGTACAATCCCCATGTTGGAGGCAGTCTAGCATCAAACAGAACCCCCATCGGGTGATTATGTGGAAATACAAGATTTGTAATACCACTTAGCGCTACAATAATAACGCTAAAGTAGCTTTGGAACACAGTCAGGTAAATAATAGCCTCTCTAGCTAACGTGAAGATGGCTATAAAAAAGAAGAGTAGCTCCGTAAAACAAAGTTGCTTGAGAATGATTGTTCTTTTGTTGCCGCAAAATCGTTCCTAATGATGCTTATCGAACAACCACGCACAAAACACATGTAGGAGGAGACACTTATTTATTAAACCCTTTTCAAATTTAGCATTACGATAAAAATGGCCATTTTCTTTCTTGTAATGAATTTGTTGACAGCACAATAATGTTTACAAAGGTAAAAGGATGTTGAGTGAATGAATCAATTTCTGAAGCTTAAGGTTGAATTCTCTCTCGTTACAATGGACTAAAGCAGCCAAAAATATGTCCGCTTTCCTCCTCATTTATTCCTATGAGAAGCCAGAAACAAACATCCACTGAACACACACACACACACACACACACCACACACACACACACAAACAAATGAGCAAGCACTTTTTTTTTTTTTAAAGCAGGACCAAGGAGAGATGAGGCGTATTTATTTATTTATCAAGCCAAATGGAATATCAAAATGAAAAGCTGAGTGGATGGCCGGTCGCAGCTTCCCGCTCCCTAAGAAATAATGATTTTTCATCAAATAAAGTTAACACAGTTTAGCTTAAAAACAAGCCGGACAACTAAGATAGATAAAGAGCAGCAGGACTGGGAACAGTGCGGCGTTCACTCAAGCAGCACAAGGCAAGGCTGTTTACTTGCACTCTGATGATTCCATTAATGTTAATTTAAGGCAGGAATCAAAAGGGGAAATTGAATATTTTAGAAAGCTGAGAGCAAGGCACGTTCATACGAACTGTGTTCATATGAATAAATAATCAGGGGAAAGGTTACAAGGTTATGTATGAGTACACGGAATGAATCTATAAACAAAGAAATGACGGTGATACGACACGCGCTCAGTTATAAAAATACATACAGAATGTGGCTTTTTGCAATCATGTTTTCTTATAAGTGAAGAACAAGGTTAAAACATAACTTTAATTTATTCATGGGATGAAAACTCCAGATTTACAGAATGTAAAATAATCACTGTCAGTTCTGACAACGTGTTTCAAACCCACTGCTGACAGAAACTAAAGCATCATTATTTTTGAGACATCCTCATCATGATTTTGAAAAGAACCGAGCTGTAATTTTGCTCTCAAAGTGGGAATGTCATGTTGGAAGCTGCATTAAGACAAAGCGCTGCAGTCTTGTCTGACCCAAATATCAGCACGGTGTAACTACATACAAGATTAATGACCATTTCCAAATAAGATTAAGCAAAGCTTCCTTTCTGTGTGATGTCTCGCAGCAACATGTTTCCAGCTGCTGCATCGGGGTGATCTTACATAAATCATGTGATCTGACCGCTATCGCCTAAGACAGCGCTTCGCGATGGCGCTTCATTTATTTAAATCATATGGTGCCAAAAATCAAACCATTTGGACCCACTAATATCCTGGTACACCCACATCGTGCCATGGTGGTGGTAATGCTGATAAAACACAAGACCGCCTGCATGTTGGAGCAGGTTGCAGTGGTGGTCGGTGCCAACAAACACCAGAAGCCGGTGTACAGGTCCTGTTTGACTCCCGTGTCCAGCATTACAAGATTAAAAGAATGTCGGCAACCCAGAGAGGCCAGCTAGTGAATGTGGGGAATGGTCGTGGATGGTAGATGTAAGCGTACCGCTGTCATGACATAACAATTCCATTTCATTTGAAGCAATTATCATTTACTAAGGACAAGAAAAGTGATTGTCACTACTGGCCCTGGCCGCTGTAAGAGAGGATGAGGACTACTTCCAGACAAACCAAGATCCTGAACCTGATCTATTTGATTACTTTTGACCGGAGTATGCTAACACTTCCCCTTCACTTGCATTCATTGTGCTAAGCTAACTAGCTGGTCCCTGAGGTTCTCAGCTCCCTGATGGAGCCCAGAGGAGAGAAGAGGATCAATGAAGAAAAGTGTTTCTCCAACCTACATGAAGACGTTACCACTGCCATGTAACGCCATGTTAAGAGGCTGCAGTCCCTTATTTGATCTTTTGCTTTACTTCTGAACATCAGTGGTGTCCATACAAGTATATCGCAACAGTTACAATGAAATATGGAGTCCATACGCTGCAGTAGAAGAGGAACGTGTGCTCTTCTCTTGGCAGCCAGGAGCTTTGTCACATTTACCAGGTTTACAATATGGTGTTAACAATGTGAGTTTGTGATGGCGCGGGTGTGTTGTCTGGCATAGGAGGCCCCTTAACACCCGGCGAGGATCATTTAAATATCGCAGCTTACCACGACGCGGCACAAGCTCACAATTTTCCCTCCGAATGCTTCTAGCTCAACGACACAGTGTTACTGAGCGTTTGTTAATTGAAGACACTGCAGAGGCTCCAAGTATTGACTAACTTACCGCCTTGATATTTAGCTGTTACAGTCAAACTTGAGTCCTTCTCTTCCCTGTGTTTTAGTAGTGAGTGAAGTGATCTGTTTCTAGGTGGATCCTGGCCAGACATGTGACCCCGGCCTGAGGAGGCTCCCCCGTGACATCTCAGCCTTTTGGTTCTGTTCTCGTCCCACAAAAAGCAATAGGGCTCTGATAGTAGTGGATTATTTCTAGAGCTGTGCTTGTTGCGATTGGTACATGTATTGTCGAAATAGATTGATTCACCAGCGCTGTGGAGAATCACTAAAGCAGTCGGGGTGTTTTTTCATCTCCCATCTTATTTTAGGGAGTTGTGTTTGTCTCACCTATGGATTAGTCTGCACACTTTTTAGTAAGATAGTTATTTGTTGTTTGAGCTTCGGTTCATCCTGATGTGTTTTCCAAAACAGTAAATAGTAATTTACTTCACAACACTAATGAAATCCAAATTTGGGTTGAGGACCAGGAGAGGAATATCCTCTTTCTTTTGTGTTGTGTTCCTTGCCTTATAACTGCTGCACTTCCAAGAATCCACACATTAAAAACACAAAAATCTCAACAAGAAACCAGGGGACACAGTCCCCATAACATATTAAGTGTCATCCATCAATGCTGGTTCAACCCCATTAAACCGTGCTGTGTTACCTTCCTGGGTTCAATTACTCTTGGTTGGGAGGAGGAAGCATTGATTGTTCTGAGTATCGTCCCCCCGTACTGTAGTGTTTGTGTGTATTCTGTATTTACTCACCTAAGTAGGGACAATAGTGGCAGACAGAACAACAGCAGTTGCATAACAACATTGTTGGCTGTATTTTTTTTTATTGAAACGTATTGTTGTAGAGATTGGAGAATGTGGCTTGCAGCCAATCTCAGTATGGCCCGAGGTTTCTGTCCTGCTTCAGTTAAACTGCTGGTTGAAACCAGCGTCATGAAGCTGGCGATCCCCGTTTCTGTCAGCACTGGAGGTTCCGTTGCTCTTTAGAGTTCTGAAGGACTGAGTTCTAAGTCCTGGAGGAGCATTGCTGTTGATCGTCTGGTTTCCACATCTAAAAGTCAGCCAGTTTTTTTTCAGTGCCTCAAATAAGGTCAGCGGTTGACACTTTGTTGTGTAATTAAATGTGTTGTTTGCATGTGTGTTTTGTTTTCAACATCTGTACACAAATCCTGCACATATGAATTTGTCACATTTATTTGTTAGCAAGTTGCTAAATGAGAAACATAAATTTGCATAAAAGCAGAAGAAGTGCAACACTGACTGAGTTGATGATGAAGTCATTGTGTCTGTGGCGTAAATCCTGCACAGCATAACGTCACTTTTCGACTTCTACCGACCGCGTTTACACTTCAAAAATCCTGAAAGTGTGTTCATTTGTTCGGATTATTGTAAACAATAGAACCTCTAAGTCTTGTAAACTTTTGTTGGTCACAGAGATTATTTTCAGCAAAGATTGAAAATCCAAAGTGAAAATCCTGTTGGCTTTGAGGCGAGGGAGATCATGGCGATACTAACTTCCATACTGGACTATAAAAACAGTTCCTGCAGCTCTATGTCACCTTATGAGCATTTTGAAGTATCACATTCAGGCTTGATGGAAACTGCAACATTCAATAAACTCCTTCAATTTCATGAGTGCATTCTCCCTCCCTCTCTTTTTCACACAAACACACACACACACAAGAAAGGTTTTTGTGCAAAATGGAAGATTGAAATAATGTAGAAAATCTCAAATGAAGCTCACATGACTTTGATGTTTCAGACTTTGTATCATCATAAGACAGAGGCACCATGATTGATACTAACTGGCATCAAACACTGATTACACCTGACATGCTTTTCCTTTCTTTTTTGCAACAGTTCTCCATTTTTGTTAAAATTTCATCCAACGATGAACAGGAAATACATCATGTCTGAAAGATTTCATTGCCCCTTTGGATCTTTTACAAATATCACATTGTGAGAAAATATCTGCCTTCTTATTAGGCAGTAATTAGCAGACATTTAGGCGGTGGCAGGTTCTAGTATTTAATATACAAAGGCTCCTTCTCTGAGCTTGATCTTAAATTTCCTTCACCCCTAAATGTAGAAGAGCTAAATCAATTCGCACACTCTTTAATCTGGAGCATTACAGTATATCATGACTGTAAAGTAAACAGAGCAGTGTACGCTGGCTAATTGTTACCCTCTTCAATGAGTACTGTAATTAATGATTTGATCGATTAGATCGAGTTGTCATGAGTTGATTTCTCTTGTTTATGTTCCTAAAATAAGCTGCCTGCGGTAAAAGGTCTGCCATGACTGTAAATCAAGGCCTAATGGCTGCACAAAAGAGCTGTTGCTACACCCCCTCTTCAGACAGTTCATTATGTTTAAGTACTGTACTATTACCCCTCAAAGATGCGAAAAGCCAGCCAATGTGGTGAAGTCAGAACTTTTTTGCTGTCTTTTCCCTTATCAGCATTTATTAAATCAAGTCGGTGTAGCTTACAAAAGTGTCAAAGTCGAAACATTTGGCTTTGTAAACGCTTCTTCCAGTAAGTTATGCGTAATGCCTTAAGGGAACTCTTAAAAAATGTACTCTAAGGTATTATGTCTCATTCTCTTTCCTTGTCTCTCTCCATTTAGTATTTCCCTCTCCTTAACGTGTCACATTGTCTCCCTCCCTCTCATTCTCCAAAAATAGTTGTCAGGAAGCTATTTGGGGGAATTGCAATATCAAACCATATCTGGACTCCTGGGTGTATCAGAGCCAATGAACTTGATAGAATCGCGTGGCATTTCCACACCTTACTGTGCAAACCTGGGGCTCTGTACGAGGCTCCGGGCCGGTAATCAAGCTGGATAACTACATACTTATTAACCTCACTCTTTTACTGCTACTTGCTAATATTAGAACCATTAATGGGACTCCTTAGGGTGTTTCCATGGCCTAATTCTGTATGTTGTATGGAAATGTGGAAGCACTTTGGCAGAGAGAACCAAGCCACCATAAAATAAGCCTTTTAGAGAACAATGTGACCTGTAAAGCCCTGAAGTGGCCACAGAGAGGGAGAGAGGAGAAAAATAACAGGCGCAAGATAGAAGTTGCTCCCACGCTTTGACTATTTTGTGGCCACTAGATAGTACTTGCTCCCACAGTTGTATTAATAAGTGGCCACGTGAATTTAAATGAAGTAACAAGGTTTTTTGGGGGGGGGTTTTGTGGCCATAAATTCATCTTCTGGCAAAATTTGTCAAATTGTGCAAACAGTCAGATTAATTTGTGGAATCTCATAGCCATAAATTAATCAAATTGTGGAAACAAATCTTATTTTGAAGACTGAAATTCATTAGATTAGGGCTATCCCAGCAGCCTTCAGGTGAGAGGCGGGGTTCACCCTGGACAGGTCACCAGTCCATCACAGGACCAACACATAGAGACAGACAACCATTCACACTCACAGTCACACCTACGGTCAATTTAGAGTATCAATCAGCCTCGTCCCCTCTTGATGTCTTTGGACTGTGGGAGGAAGCTGGAGTACCAGAGAGAACCCACACAGGAACAGGAGAACATGGAGACTCACACAGAAAGACCCTGTGATGGAGCCGGGACTTGAACCCAGAACCTTCTTGATGTGAGGAGACACTGCACCACTGTTCCACCATGTGAGTAAGTTTATAATAATAAATCAAAATAATACAAGTGATTTGTGGGTGCACAAATGAATGAATTTGTTTAAACAACTTATATCTTGCAGTTTTAGAAATATGTCTTTCTGTCTCTATGGCCTCTCCAGGGCCCCGTACCATGCATTTAATTCTCTATTGGAATAATACACAGGTTATGTCTCCTTTTCTGTAGAATATTTTTAAGGGGTTTATTCAATGTCACCTGGAAAATTCCATACAATTATTTTTGGTCCTAACTACTTTTACTTTTTAGGGAGTCAAAACACCTTTTGTTTGTTGAGTTTCACGTAACCTTGCAGCATTTAAGAACTGTCTCAAAAACAAAAACTATGCAAATCTGCCTCATCTTTACACTTTTCCAAGTTGCTCAACTCTAGTTTAGATGCTTTTGTTGCCATGCCAGTAGGACACAGCAGGCCTTCAAAGGTGAGGAGCTAACACTGACAAATACAAATTATCGGCGTGACAATGGAATAGCAAGATGTGTGATGAGCAGATGAAAAGGGAATATAGAGAGGAGGGTGACTACACAATCACTTCCATAGATGCATTGCCTTGCTGTTTCCCCTGCGGTGCAGCTGTTTATTATCTGTCACAGCACCATCAAATTGAGGGCGTGCAGGCAACGCTAACTAGCCCGCGCTGTGTTGAATCATATTCCAATGAAGCTCTCAACATGTAAATATATACACTGGGAACCCAGCAATATTAACTGCCACAGTTTATCATGAGACCCTGGCCTTTACCACTACGTGTAATGTATCCATTGTCACAGTTGGTGTCCTTGGTCATAATTTGGAGGGAGGTCCTGGATGTGGCAGCATATGTGGGAGTTCTACCAGGGAGACTCAGGACTTCTTGTATCTGACAGTGTACCTCCACACCAGGTAAGAACGCCATATGACATAAAAATACAACTTCAAAATAAAATACAGTTACACTGACTTTTTCCCATATTTTACCATTCAGCATATTTACTAAATGTTAAATACTCTTGACTCCATAAGTCAAAAATAGAATAACCAACTTTTATGCTTTTTAATTGCTTCAGGTAACCTTACAAATATAATACAGCTTCTGCTGTTATTGACATATGGCTCAGTCAGCTTACACTTTGAATTTCTAACTGTTAAGGTGTGCTCACACCAAACGCGACGCGAATTTGTGCGTTGCTATATTCACGTGAATTTGACCACAGGATCATTTGTTTTATTTGTCATTTGCGTGAATTTGTCCGCTGGTTCTATTTGCATCATTCGCCCAAACTTTTTTCCCCACGAGGAGAATTTATTTCCATTATTTCTTTCCCACATCAACCATGGCTAACATTACAATCATTGCTGGCTTGTAGCTGTTGTGGAATTCCCAGATAATGCGGAAAACCAAACCCCGCCTTATCTGGATCCATGGCATAATCTGGAGGAGCACAGCTGGGTGAATTTCACCGCATTCTCCAGGAACTGCGCCTGGATGACGGCCGTTTCCAGCCGTACTTCAGGCTGACAAGGCTTCAGGCTGCTCTTTTTCACATCATTTCATAACCAATTTTTCAGGCCAGCCTCAGTGAGATTGATGCTCTCCTTAACAGGAATAAAGCTTATTCCTCCTGTGTGTGTTTGGCAGAACAAAATTTCTATCTTATACAAAATCTGTTCTCAGCAGGGGTCCCAGCAGAACTGTCAGTCATGTTTGCTAAAGCACATGAGTTGTGATATAAAAGTATGCAGGGATTAAGGATTTATTTTGTAGTCCAACCAGGAAGTTAGCATGGGTTAGCTATAGGTTGTCTCAACCAAATACCAGTGGGCTTTTACACAGGATTATTGATGAAAATAAACCCTGCAATTTACAAATAATGTTCTATAAGATAATCTTCACAAATGCATGCGTTAGAATTGCAAAGCTAACTTTATTATATGAACTATCTATGACATGCACACATGACTTTAGCGTCAACACAACTAGCTTTGCACTTCTACTTTCTGCAAGATTTGGTCTCATTTAGCTACCTTAGCAGTGGCATCAATTCGTGATTGGTATATTTACTGTTTTATGTCATGGGGCAAAATAAGATCTCCTAAACTTGCACGAACCACCGACCTTTATGAATTTCACACAAAAAACATTCAAAAAACCAAAATACTTACTCAGTCACTCACTATCTTATCCCTCAACCTTGCTTTCTACTTGCCACAGGGTGGTCCTCTGCTAGTTTCAGCCTGGCCTTCCACCTGCCACAGGGTGGTCCTCTGCTAGCTTCAGCCTGGCCTTCCACCTGCCACAGGGTGATCCTCTGCTAGCTTCAGCCTGGCCTTCCACCTGCTACAGCCTGGTCCTCTGCTAGCTTCTGCCTGGCCTTCCACCTGCTACAGCCTGGTCCTCTGCTGGCTTCAGCCAGGCCTTCCACCTGCTACAGCCTGGTCCTCTGCTGGCTTCAGCCTGGCCTTCCACCTGCTACAGCCTGGTCCTCTGCTAGCTTCAGCCTGGCCTTCCACCTGCTACAGCCTGGTCCTCTGCAAGCTTCAGCCTGGCCTTCCACCTGCTACAGCCTGGTCCTCTGCTAGCTTCAGCCTGGTCCTGTCTGGTACTGCCTGAACCTTGGTGGTTAGGGAGGGAGGTAAGGGGCTGGAGAGTGAGGTAGAGGTGGATTGCTTGGCGCCTGGGACTTGCTGGCCTGGGGCCCTGCCGCTCCCCCGGGGGATCGCACCCACATTTGGGAGGGGTTTGCTAACCTCGGCCCATCCTTGGGCGGGCTGGGCCCTGGCGCGGTGTCCTGGACTGCCGCCACTCCGGACAAAGGGAGGATGCTGGGGGACGTCTGAGGGATGGGGGCTGACCTCCTTGATGCTGATCGAACTGGGGGCCCTGACCACGGGCTGCTGGCTGGGGGTTCCGCTGTGCACTGGGGGCCTGGGCCCTCCCTGCCCTCGCACTGTGCGGTGATGGGCCCTCTGCCCGGATCTCCGCACAGTGCCCCTTGGTGCTCCAATCTGACCCCTGGACCAGGGAGGCTAGACTCCCTGTCGGCTGGTTGAAGTGGTGATGGGGTGGTCAGTGGGGCCAGTCTGGAAGTTGGCCCCCTGCAGGTCTGGCCCATTCCTCAGCCCCTCTCATTGCCTCTCTGTCCCATCACATCACATCTTATGTGTCACTAGGCCTTGAGGGGCTGGACCCCCCAATTTTAATCACATCGTAGACATTTAGGGCTTGGGGGAGTGCATGAGGATGTACTGGGAAACTCTGCAACCGGCGGGGTTCCCATGCCCTGGGTGCCTCCGCCAATTTTAACTACATTCTAGTCATCCGCATCATCACATCCACATTCCCATGCACAACACGCACCCTGCACCCATGTTGAGATGGGGGGGCAGTGCTGCCTCCTTTGCTAACTGCACCATTGCAGGCCTGGGGGGGGGGGGTGGTCCTCTTCCCGGCGTGGTGGTTGGGCTGGGGTTGGTTGCGGGCCCTGCTGTTGTACGGTGGATCGCTCGCTGGCGGTTTCACTAAGTCTGAGGTGCCCTGGACCGTAACAGCATCTATGGAGTACTCAGCCCCTGTATGGAAGAAGATGAGGGTATGATTGTTTTGTCCAGGGGTGGCGGTCCTGGGCGTGCGTGCCTTCGACTCACCCCGGCGGGTGGGCTGGGCCTCTCGGGGGAGTGGGGGGTCCCGGCTGGCTGGCTGGTGGTGCCCTATAGCCTGAAGCCCTCCTGCTCTGGGGGGAGGGGGAGAACAAGGGATGAGTAGAGGGGATGGGGATCGTGGGTTGGGGGGGATAGCTCTGTTCGGGGGCGGTGGGCCTGGTCGTTGTGGTGGGCTGTGGCTGCCCCGCCTGGGTGTGGGGTGTGGGTGGGTGTCGGCCTCGCCGCTGGCGGACCTCTTGGGGGGCTCTGGTCGGGTCTCAGGCCAGAGGGGCCCTGTGCCCCTGGGCTCTGCTCATGCTGTGGGGGGGGGGGGGGGGGGGTGCCCGGCTGGACCGGGGTCATCTCTGCCCTGTCTCTCTGTGGGCTGCTTCTGGGTAGGGGTTGCTGCTCCTATGCTTTCCTTGCGTCCAGGCATGGGTTGGGCCTGTGGCTGTTTCCTGGGGCAAGGGTGGCCTGGGGCAAGGGTGGCCTGGGGCTCCCCGTGTCCAGGGGGTTTCTGGGTGCTCTGGTGGCCTGGTCCTGACCTACCTGTTATCCTGGACTTGGGGTGCGATGTCCTGGCCCCCCCACATCAGCGACAGCCAGCTACACACAGCATCCAAGACAAACCGAAGCACACACACATACACTTACACACGCGTATACACACATACACGCATGGAGCGCACAACTGACCCATAAACACACACTCAGACATTTATCTTAAAATTATATTAAACCAAATGGTAAGCCTGCACCGGAAATTCTGCAACCAATGTTTTTTCTTTCTTTTTCTTTTGTTGTTGTTATTTTTTCTTTGTTTGTTTATTTGGTTTTTGTTTGTTTTTTTGTGTTTTTTATTGTTGTTGTTTTTTTCTGCTATTGCTGTTGTTGTTTTTGTCTCCCCCCTCCCCCTTGTCTTCGCTATCTTGTCCCTGTTCTCTCTTCCTATCCACTCCTGAGCCTCAGTCCGGTCGCTTTATCAATGAACCAATACCATTCCTAATAAAATTAAACATAAATGGCAATAGGAGGAGTTTATCAGATTCCTCCTATGCAGAATAAAACTGCTTCAGTACAACAAGGCACCAGGAACATTTATGCTTCTTGCCCCAGCTACTGAACAGGACAGGTACAGATGAAACAGTGGATCCATGTCATGTTTATGTTGGTGTGGAGAGTGTCCACCAATAGCCATTGTCCTACAACACTTAGAGAGAGAGAGAGAGAGAGAGAGAGAGAGAGAGAGAGATCGATCATCTGATGGGCAACTGATTACAGCAGCTCAGCGATATTTTCCCATGTTTAAGGTCTCTAGTAAAACTACCTATGGAGTTCTACAAAAATAAATAGTTTTGATCGCATGGACCTGCGTGGTGCTCTGCTTCGGGGAATTTGTGGTTATGGTTTGGAAAAGCCATCTCTTATACAGAAGAAAGCCATCATACCCTGTATCGAGGGTTATGATGTGATTGCCCAGTCCCAGTCTGGCACTGGCAAAACCGCTGCATTTGCAATTTCTATTCTTCAGAAGATCAACCTGAGGCACAGGGCCACTCAAGCTCTGATTGTGGCCCCCACCAGGGAGCTCGTTCAGCAGATCCAGCAAGTGGTGCTGGCTCTGGCTGACTACATGGGAGTCACCTGCTATGCCTGCACTGGAGGCACCAGCATCCATCAAGAGGCCCAGAGGCTGAGGAACGAAGCCCCTCAGATTGTTGTGGGGACCCCCGGTTGAGTCCTTGATATGTTCAACCGCGGACATCTTTGTTCAAGGAGCATCAACATGTTCATTATGGATGAGGCTGACAAAATGCTCAGCCGAGGCTTTAAGGAACAAATTTATGACATCTTTCAAGTCCTGCCAAGCAGAGCACAGGTGGTGCTCTTCTCTGCCACAATGCCGTCAGACGTACTGGCGGTTACAAAGAAGTTCATGCGGGATCCTGTGAGGATCCTGGTGAAGACGGAAGAGCTGACCCTGGAGGGCGTCCGCCAGTTTTATATTGATGTCACAAGGGAAGAATGGAAGCTGGACACCCTGATGGACCTTTACACATCCCTTACCATAACACAGGCGATCATCTTTACAAACACTCGCAGGAAAGTCGAGTGGCTGACTCAGCAGATGGAGTCAAGAGGATTCACCGTCTCTGCACTGCATGCAGAGATGGACCAGAGCCAGAGGGACGTGATTATGAGGGAGTTCCGCTCAGGATCCAGCAGGGTCCTGATCACAACAGACATTCTGGCCAGAGGCATTGATGTTCAACAAGTGTCTTTGGTCATAAACTATGACCTCCCAACAAAGAGGGAGATCTACCTCCACAGGATTGGTCGAGGAGGTCGGTTTGGACGAACAGGAACTGCCATCACCCTGGTGACCAAGGAATGCAGACGAGCCCTGAAGGACATTGAGACCTTCTACAGCACCACCGTTGAGGAGCTGCCCACAGACGTGAATGACCTGATGTAGAAGGGTCCAACCATCTATCATCACCCCATCATTTTAGGGGACAGACTGTGATTTAATGTTTATGTGTGAATAAATGAAAAAAAAAGTACTTCTGTCTTTGATGAAGTTGTCTCAAGAAGCTTTGTTCCGATAGACAGGAAACTACAGATCCTTGCATGATAACACTGTCTTTTCAATATGGATTTCAGTTAAAATGTGAGTAAATAAAACAAAAATGTTGATTCCATGTAATATTGTGAATAATATCACACTGCATTATCAGTCAAAATAAACATAATTAGATATTTAAAAAAAAAATCTAGATTCTGTCAACCAATGCGGATATCCTTATTTTGTTTATATATATATATATATATATATATATATATATGTATATATATATATATATATATATATATATATGTATATATATATATATATATATATATATATATATATATATATATATATATATATATATGTTACCCTCTTATCCTCACTCTTCATCATCCAACAATGTCAGTTCCTTGCCCTGAAGCTTAAATTCTCCCATGGCCAAGTTGGCTGCTGATTTTATTGCTGATCCTGTCTCACATATTTTTTAACATCAGTCTTAACAGCAATACATTTTCTAAAATCTGCCTTTGTTCTCCCCCTGTTAAAAGGGGGGTTAACCCACAAATATAAACATCTACAGACCAATATCTATACTGTGTATTTTAGCTAAATTGTTTGAGAGGATCATCAGTGACCATTTACAGGAATTTTTAGAATCAAATAATATTTCACCTCCACACCAATCTGGTTTTAGAAAACAGCACGGTTCTGTTAGAGCTGTGCTGACAGTCTTAAATTATTTAATTGAGGCTCTGGACAGCAAAAAATATTGTGTTGCTCTATTTATTGATCCGTTTAAAGCACTTGACACAGTAGACCATGGCCTGCTGATACAAGCCTTACATCACATTGGCTTAACTACAGTAAGCATGCAGCTGCCTGGTTTGTCAGCTATATGTCCAACAGAACATATTGTGTTCAGGTAGCTGGAACTACCTTTTTTTTCTGGACATGGAGTGCCCCAAGGTTCAGTCCTGGGACCCATTTCATTTTCAATCTACATAAACAATCTCTGTAATAACTTGTCAAATGCATTGTATCATTTTTATGCAGACGACACCATTATTTTTGTTGTTCAATCTCATTCACTCAGGCTTTTAAGTTTTTACAAGCTGTTTTTAATGTTATCCAATCTCATTTATTTGATCTTGAATTGGTTTTAAACACAGATAAAACCAAGCTCATGGTTTTCCCTCATACAAATGTGCTACCATAGAGCATTATAAATATCTATATCTATCTATATTTATCCTATATCAAGAGCTTTCATTTAAGTCCATATTAATATTCTGGTCACTAAACTTTGGGTGAAACTTGGGTTCTTTTTCAGGAATAGAACCTACTTCTCTCTCAGGGTCAGAAAGAAATTAGTGACAGTGACACATTCTTGACTATGCTTTATTGAGTGCATCATCCAAATGTCTCAAGTCCTTGGATGCTGTTTTTCATTCAGCGCTTGCCTAAATCAACTTCAACTTGCCCTCTTTGAATGCACACAGATACTCACATTGGCTGACCCTAATTTATAAGGCTCTTATTAAAAAAAACAACAACAAAAAAACAAGACCAATGTCCAATTCTATGTTTCATTGTGTTTGATCTCTTACTGTGTCAGCTTGGCAATCACAGCCAGCCACAGGGCCTGGAGGCATCATTGGGTCAACCCTTGAGACTGATTAACACAGAGATAGGAAGGATGCAGATCTACAGCTTATAGGTCTATAAATTTTTCACCTCTCTCTTTTAAATATCCTATTCTTGGGCTCATTCAGACTCAGGGGATATAAGTGAAAGTAGATGCTAGATGGTAGACTGCAGGCATTCATTCTCGCTCTCTTTTTTCCATTCTTCCTTACAACTCCAGCGTCTATATGCAGTCCTCCATCAGCCAAGATGTCTGATTTCATTATGCCGTGCAGCAACCAGGCTATAGCCACAGATTTAATCAAGCATGTAATCATACTTTTGCCACTAACAAGAATGGAAATGTATTCTGGGTATATCATGAAACTGAAATATTAAGGTGCACATTTTCAAGTTATTCTATGATCACCTTTTTATAGGTATCTTAGATGCTCATGTCTTCATCTCTGCCTTGAAAATGTAGCTTAATTGCACAGATCTTTGAACTTTGACCATTTCATCATCCCAATCTGAACCTTTTTGAACACCTGCAGAAGTGTGAGCAATCACTCTCCATCACCATCAGGGAATATTTACAGTTAATCTCTCCGGTAGAATCCCGAACACTTGTTGAATCCATCTCTGCACACTGATGCTGTTTTGACAGCAACCTCACGAAGACTTTTAATTTAGTTTTTTTTCCTATAATGCATCACTCATCTGCAAGTCTACCTAAGTTGATGAAGCTCAATACGGAAGTTCTGAGCGGTCCAGGTTTTAGGAGAAACTATTTTCAGTTTCCTCTAATGGAGCTCTGTAGACTTAGAGGGCAAAAAATGATGACTGCCTCCTCTGCTGCAGCTAAGCTAAATCCCATCATTTCACTGGTCACACTGTCGTCACTCAGTACCTTGCAGCTTCCCAGCGAAAGATCTTAAATCCCAGAAGCAAACCTGATTGACTGTCACCACATATGAGGCGTATCCTTGCTGTAACTTGACTCAAAGCTGTTGGTCTGTGTACTGCTAGGTTTTACATGATATCATGGTGTGTAATTGAGAATCCGTAAGCAGACTGGTGAGGGTTTCTTTTTCCTACCATGTGCATCATGGTCTCCTTCTGCTGTGTCTATCTCAGTTGCAGGTTGGGATGCAAGTTTCCAAATGTCAAAAGAGACAATGGCACGACCATAAGGGTATGAAGAGAAATAGCATCAGAGGTTGAACCATGGCAGGTGAACCCTGGAGTTTGTTTAGAAAAAAAATACATGGTTTATTGTGTGTTGCAAGTGTCAAACTGAAATTATTTCATAGGGGTCTTGTCACAAAGTCTTTTTGGGCCACAGTACATCACGCGGTGGACATAGTTGTAAATCCATGTTTTGGCCACTGTAAAACAGACTTCAGTGCTGGTGCACTTCCTCTGTCCAGGTCTTGCATCTATGATAGACTGCAGCTGCTCACATGAAACTGCCTTTTCCAGGACAGACTATCTTGACGTTTCCACTAGTTGAGCCTCATTGTCTTCTTTACGAGCTCCTTTCATTTTCCTTTTTTCTTTGATGGGGAATTTTCTCAGTTATCCAGGTCATTGTAACTCTTAAGTGTTGTGTCAGAGGCAACTGGACTTGTTTCTTTAAAGCTTTTTGGCCTCATTCAAAAGGCTCTTTCATTTCTGCCAAACTGGTGAGAAGCTGAAGTCTTTAAACCCTGTGAGGGTGTGACCCCTCACCAAGTCGTCCTTTGTCTCCTCTCTCACTGACTTTTCGAGTCATCATCCACTGGGGAGACAGAGGAGGATCATGCGACTCCCATCTGTTTCCCTTGAACTGATCAGCTCCAACCAGGATACAGACCCTAACCACAGTGCCACCCACAGACAAGGGCTTTGTGTCTGCCCAACAGGGAACCGAACCAGATGCCCTTACTTTTATATGCAACACAAGGAAACTGCTGCACCCCTTGTCCACCCTTGTTACAGCCCAGTTGACAACAACGTGGGTGGTGTCTTTCAAACTGTATTCAACTTTTATCCAATGAGTTGCAAAGCTTAGCTGTTGAAGCAGAGAATCAAAGTTGGTTGGTTGGTATAACCCTGACTGGACCCTGGTTTGAAAAGAACAAGCATAAACAGAGTATAAAGATCTTAGAATCTCGGCACAAAATTAAATTTGACATTTCAATGCAGCTGGTTTACTCTCCAATAAACTCTCGATTTAAAATATATTACAGAACATTTTGAAAAAAAATCGAATCTACTCCGTAAATCTAAGATGCATTGCGTTGCGACCTTGACGTCTACAGTTGAAGTCAACCTTCATCAGATGTAATTCCACTTTTTTCTCCCTGTGTTTCCTGACTCTTCAGTCAGCTATTAAGTTGTGGCAAAACAGAAGCAAATTGCCCTCAGATGCCCTGCGTTCTGTGCGGTCAGGACAAGAATCTAGCCGATCCTCATTATCAAAAGAAAAATCCTTCTAATCACAGCTCATTAATTACACTTCTTCCGGCACAATAGCGGCGCAGTCAGGGAGTATGATTGATAAAAAAGATGTTACATTGTTAGGGAAGAGGGAGAGAGTGGGAGACTGCTGCCTGTAGTGCCATGGCAGGAAACTGGAGGAGAATTGATAATGTTTCAGTGATGAATGATTGTGCCGGCACACCTGCGGATCCTGTTAGGGAGAGGGGAGACTGCTGTTGATCTAAATCATTGATGGCTCTCAGTGATGGCCTATGTTAAGGTCTCCTGATGAGACGAACAGGTTCTTAACACAGAGCACGTTTTCCATCAGAGCAGTCACTGTAACAAGGTGGGAGCAGGTGTGGGGCTCTTATCCCCGCTGACAGACATTGTCTTTGGAGAACAAGGAGGGAGACATGTTCTCAGGATGAAAGTGTGGTTTCTCCCCTGGCTTTGTGGCTATACATTATACCAACATGTTGAAATTTTTTTTTTGTTATTTCCTGGAGAATCTAATATTTGTTGAGTGTCTTGTAGATTTACTTTGCAGTGATGATCTTTGTATGGTTTTATGGAAGCATCATGACCTTTTATTTTTGCCTCCGAGAGAAACGGAAACAAGAAGCACGCTTGAATCTCCTCTTCACTGGTTAAAACGATGCGTCATTCAAAAATTACTCACAACTGGATGTTTTGAATGATGAAAATTTTTGCCCCTACATGACTTCTTTATGATTGGAGTATTCAGCGAACGCTTTCCACTGCTAGAAGTTAACGGAGACCAAAGATTACAACTTTCTCCCGCCTTACAAGAATGAGCAGTCATGAATGCAAGTGGTGAAAGCAACCTGTAATCATGTTGAAGTGGGTGATGATATCAAGGGATTATGACCCCAGGAAAGAAGGAAGTCACATGATGTTAGTCAAAGGAAAAGAGGAACGTCTGTATACAGAGGTGGAGGGAGCAGTGGATAGCAGTGCAGGAGACATGTTTTTTTCAGTGGCGCGAGCATCTCTAGCTCACTATATTTGTTAGCTGAGCTGATTTCGACTGAATATTTGAAAGTTTGTAAAGTGTGTGGTTTTGCTGCTGTTAATCATTTCTCTCCATTAACTTCTAGCAACAAATATGTTGCTTTTTACATTTCTTAAACCTGAATTCACCAAGAAGTCATGCAGGGGTTATCGGTTTCTCCAGGAATTCAAGATGGCGAGTAACTGTTATGCAAATTATCGTGTTTTTGCGTGAAGTATCACTTCAAGTTGTACAGTAGCAGATGTGTGTCTGGCTCCATTTAAGTACGTGGCATGTATAGTGTGGGCTACATGTGCCCAATATGTTGTGAGAAGGGCTTGATTTGGGTCATCTGTGGGCCACATAAGGTGGAGCAGTGGTTCAGTCAAGGAAGCCACATCAACATTTTCATTCAAGGCCAAATACAGACCATAGGACAACTGAAAATTGAATATTTCAATCTTATAGTTTGATTCAGTCTTCTTCCCCCACAGGAGGTTGTAACTCTACTGTGAGAGGTAAGACAGAATTTTGCTGGTTTATTTTTCTGTTGCTCTGGCTCAGACAGATACGTTAGGGCTATTTGTATAAAGCCGGGTGGCCCCGTCCCCAGAGCAGAGGAGAGACAGACAGAATACATCATTTCAAGTAAGCCTTGCTCGCTTTTGTGGTAAAATAAAACTTTTTTTTTGGCCCCGATTCTCTTCATTCCTTCGTAACACTCCACAGAAATGAGACAGAAGTGAATTTTTATTCGGCACAGCTTTGCAGGGAAACTCAAACTTTTTCTTTTTTTCCCCCTTTTGTTTTTGCATACCCACTGACGTGAGTGTGCACACCATGACCCTAGAGGTTGAGGATGTAGGCTTCATGGGGTCAAAAATAAGATTCAGATATTGCATTTTAATCAATATATGCTTTCGACCTACCAGCCTGGACCAACCCTGGTGAACAGGAGGGTTGCATAAATGAATATTTTTATTCCCCATACTATTTTTCCTTAAATATAGCTGATTTAAAAATAACTGATTAACTAAAGGATACTGTGGCATCTGCATGTCAATAGTGCCTCCATTGGGTCAACGGACTGCTCGAGTTTAGCGTACATACCCAACAAATGTATATGTGCTGTTGTTAATTTCTGAAGTGTACCATTATTACTTTCAATCTGTAATAATTGTGACGGCTTGTGATAGTTGTATCAGGCTTAGAGTTGTGATCTTTAATTGCCCCTCGGGGATAAATAAAGTTATCTGAATCTGAATCTGAATCTGAATAGATGAACACACAAACATATATTTTGGGGTAGAATAAGGATGATACTTCATGTCCTGGCTGACGTACAGCTGTAAATGCACCTTGACACTTATCCAATCTTCTGAATCACAGACTCACACTCTAGCTGTCCTCTCCATATGTAAAACAGTCCTGCGGTGGAACGCAACACGAGCAGCTATTAAAACTGAGGCCCTGATGCCCAGGGAAGTACAGTCCTCCACATACACTGAAGTGGCACTTGTGTATCGCTGCATAATTTCAGTATTCCGTGTGAAAAGAGCAGTTTTTCCTTGCCTGTCTGACTATGTAACAGGTTACATTTATTAATTACACATTGATATAAAATGTTAAATTCAACAGTGTTCCATAAATTCATTTACAGAATGGAGGAGGAAGTAAAGTTTGTCACATTCAAACTTCCCCAGGGTGACAGAAGTTGCATTTGCATTTATCAAAGCTGAATTTTTCTTGACCCATGATAAACTTCTGACCCCTCCAGGGCATTCTGCAAAATTCATGCAGGGATAAATACTGTAGGTAGGTTTTTTTTGTTCTCTCCCTAATGCCCTGTGCTCCCTCTGTGGAAGACCGGAGAAAAACTGCATTTTAAACAACCCAAGGAGACTCTTTGGTATAAGAGCAACGTGTATTCTTTTGTCGCTTCAGTGCACCGGAGTGACTGTGAATGAAGCGAGAGGATATGCACGAAAATGTGACAAAAATGCACAATCTTTGCAAAGACAGGAAAGAGGGAGTTTAGAAAATAAGACGAGTCTCTGGGGCCTCAGAACCTTTTAATACATCTGTTTCCCCATGCGTGAATTAGAAAATAAACAAACAAAACAATTGTCAATGTTTGCCTTCACATTCTTACATTGCAGACATCTTATTTTATTCCAGCAGTCTCTATGTATGCATGTGAATTACTGTTCTGCATTCTACCGTCATCCAAGGTGTCTGATGTAATTTTGAGCCTTAAAAAAATAGAAAATGTATTAAATATAAATAAAGCCAAGGTGGGAGGCCAACCCCTCATGTATCTGTGTAAACTGCTGCTCAATCACCCATAAAGATGTACCTAATAATCTGTATGTTTAATGTTATTCAGAGAAATTACTACACTAACATTATGCAAGAAATGCTTTTATTGTGCTATTAATCTTTGGAACAGGCCTCATCTCGAGGAGCCAAATCTAAAGTTTTATTCTTACTATTTCACAACCTTTTGGTGCTCATGTATGGTTATTGATCACCACCATGGATGAAAAGGTCTACTTCTTATTTCACAGTACGAACATTGATGCATCCAAAAATGTCACCAACACATGATCTCACACCTCTTTTGGCCCGTATCGTGAGTATGCAGTGTTCAGTCAAAATCTATAATGAAGTATTTGTTCCATATTTTTTGAAATTTCTCTTAACCTGTAATATCACAAGTTGTCAGTACAGTGATACGTACAGCACGCTAATATTTTGAATTTTGAATATTTTTTGAAGCAGATAGAAATGAAATGTATCTGAAAAAAAAAATTGACAACTAGCCCAAGCTCTGAGTGACAGAATAGCCTGAGAGATAAAATACTTATGTGATAAAGGGATACTGTGATACTGAAGTTTTTGAGTGAACTATCCTCTCCATGAAATTAGAGTTGTTCCAGTACGAATCTCTTGCGCAGTGCCGTGAATCAGGGAGGTTCTGAGAGGCCCAAGGTTCGAATCCTGGACGTTCTCCCATTTTGTTATAACTTGACCTGTAAATCATGATAGAAACCAGGAAACGATGCAAACTGCAAATAATACGCATCATTTATTGTTCCGTTTTGTGTGATACGAGGCGTAGCTGTCGGGGAGTGGTACAATGGTTTGAGTGTGTGTGTGTGTGTGTGTGTGTGTGTGTGTGTGTGTGTGTGTGTGTAGTGGATGTAAATGGTGTGTGGTGTTGTGTAACAAGAGCAGGCAAGGAAGAGACCAGGCTATCCTTGGTGTGGGGATTTATAGACTCAGGAGACCACCAGTCCCGGTGCTCCCGGTCACAGCGAGCGTGAGCAAGACCAAGCAGGAGTTGTCATGCAGTATGCAAAAATATACACGATACCATATGATGGAATAAATCAGCTGCAGGACAGGACGCTCAGGGCTGGACTTAGCACGTTTGGTACCTTAGGCGAGCTTCCCCGGCACCCCCAACTCCCCATCTCACTCACAAAATAGAATCACAAGGTTCATCGACCCATACACACATGTGACATGCAAATGAGTGATCAAATACCGATCGCACAAGTGTCATCTGTCAGAGAAAAATATTAGGGGTGCAATTTTGGTGACCCTCTCAAGATAGCAAGTGTGTGTGTGTGTGTGTGTGTGTGTGTGTAGGTTTAAGAATCAGAGAAAATGTATCAGAATCTGTGTCGTGGAAATGCAACCCACAAACTGTCCACACCCGCAGACAGCTGTATAACTTTAATTTCAACCACATTGTGTTATTGAATTATTGCTGAATAAACATCTGATATTATTTTATTGGGTTATTAAATATTTTTCATGAACATGATTATAATTATTAGTAACCAGATCCCCCACATACACTGATGAAACAGTATAATTGAATAGGTTTAATAGGTTTTTGCAACCAAGAAAACAACTGAAGTTATGAATGAATTGAAACTCTCATAATTAGATTTTTGCAAAATAGTTTTCCCATTTTCATCTCATTATGCAACATTGTAACATAATTACAAAAATGTCATTTTTTAAATTAAAATGATATCGCCACTAGAAATGAAACACACATACATTTGGACAAGAAGATGAATAAATCTGTGTGTTTGTGTGTGTGCGTGCGCGTTGGTGTTTTTTTTTTTTTTTTTGTCCGTCATCTTGACAAATGGGAAAGACAATTAAACAGAACTGAATGCAGAATCCATTAGGTATGCATTATGTTATGAACATTTATAATCAAACACAGTCTCTAACTGTCTAGAACAACGTCCCAGGAAGCTGCGCAGGAACATTCTCTTCTCTCTGAAATGCTCCAAAAAGATACTCGACAATATTGATTCATCCGCAGCAACTTACCCTCAACAATGCGAGAGGCCCGCAGCCAACCTTGGCACGATATACTGCATCAAACATTAAAATCGATGTATCACAACAGCAACCCACACACTGAAGTCAGTCCACGTCCACTCTGGGCAACGGGCTGTCCTGTAATTATGCATTTTGACTAAAAGAAAATGAGCTAAAAATCCTTTGCCAAGTGGCATGAAAATGCCGAAAAGACTTCAGGTAAAATGTGCAGAGCAAACAGAGATGAGAAGATGGATGGTTTCAACTTCTGTTAATACTAAAAATCACTGCCTCCTTTTCCCTGTCCGACGCAAGAAACAATATTCAGATAAAATTAGCATAATGTGGCTATAACAAGTTCGACTGGGCCTGGAAGTAGCAAAGTTGAGACGTTTAAAGCACTCAGCACGGACTCTTGAAACCTCAGGGATTATTTTTCTTTTCTTACTCCACACAAAGTTGGAATAAGACACTCGCACAGTTTGACCAGTTGATTGTTTCTAAAAGTTCACAGATTAGCTGCTGAATGTCAGCAAGTAATTATTTTTAATTATTACATTTATCTTGTCAGAAGCCAGTTGGAGTTCAGTAACGACTAGAAAAATGGCTGACACGGAAAACTGAGACGGAGAATAAACGTGTTCATGAGACTAATCGTGATAAATCCCACGGGTGGGAGGGCACAGGAAGTGACACTACACAAGTAGGAAAGAGAGGGCTTGAATGAAGAAGAAGAAGAAGAAGAAGCCTATGCTAGCTCTTATTGATGGTTCTGCTGCAGCAGTGCAGACCTTTTCGCACAGCGCGTACAGCATAATCGTGCTCAAACGAGGCCAGACAATCATGCAAGGCAGCCAGGCGTGAACGTAAAGCTAACTTTTGATGTTCAGGCCCCTCAGCTTTGGAGTGACCTGCCTGAGATAAGGCTCCCAGACTCAGTAAACTCTTGTAAATCACTTTTTAGCCTCCTTTATTTGCTCTTATTTATCTTCATTTTTTAAATGTCCCTTTTAATCAGTCTTATTCTTGAACTATATGTATGATTCTGGCAGCACGGTGGTGCAGTGGTCAGCACTGTCGCCTCACACCAAGAAGGTTCCAGGTTTGAGCCCCGGCTCCATCACAGGATCTTTCTGAGTGGAGTCTCCATGTTCTCCCTGTTCCTGTGTGGGTTCTCTCTGGTACTCCAGCTTCCTCCCACAGTCCAAAGACATCAAGAGGGGGCGAGGCTGATTGATACTCTAAACTGACCGCAGGTGTAGGAATAAACGGAAGACAATGGATGGATGGATGGATGATTCTATTGCAGAGTTGTCTCAGTCTTTTATCTCTTTTCATTCTCTTTTTTTATTTTGATGTGATGACCTTGTGTTGTTCTTTTATGGTACCAATTTTTTTTTATTTCAGACTTCTGGGTCTTCTGTCTTTTTGTGTAAATTAAATCTCAACATCATCTCATCTTTGGACCGTTTATCTCTTGTCTTTTGCTTTATCTGTCAAAGCGCTCTCTCTCTCTCTCTCTCTTTCTCTCTCTCTCTCTCTCTCTCTCTCTCTAACCTCTGTTTTTTTTAAAGTGCATGACCAAACAAAAGCTGTCATTATTGTGTTTTTAAGCAGATTATCGCTGCAGTTCAGCTAATTTTGTCCTGCCTTGTGTTGTGTTCTCAGATAGGCCTGCATCTCAGATATGCATCTTTTTTTTTTTTCTTTTTTTTTAAAACCCACTACAAGAGGACTCTTTGCTTGAGTGTACATTTAATTGCGGGTCAATGAATTCCTAAGTGTAGTACTTTGTGGGCTCTTGGACCCGTTGTCAAAAATCTGCTGGTGGAAAATAATGGTCCGTCCATTGCACTGAAAACTATTTGAAATGTAAATGTAAAGTTCCATCTGTAAGTCGCCTAGATAAGCTTAATGTGTGAGCGCTTGTACCCGTGCCCTCATTATGCATTTCTTTGCAGTCTAGTCATGGAGCTGTGGCACAATAAAGTGGACTTGTGAATCATTAGTGACAGTGCATTAAGGTGAGACGGACTGTCTATCAAAGGCGACACAGTAAAAGCTGAGACGTTAACACGTGTGTGTGTGTGTGTGTGTGTGGCCACCAAGCTGCTTGCGTGCATCTGCATTATGATTGAAGATTTTAGCAGATGATTCATGTGGGTGTTTCAAAGCCAGTTAATTGTGATTCTCAGCCGTGCTAACAGTTATCTGTTGCTGTTTAAAATTCCTACTGGAAAACGTTGGTTCTACGTGCACCCTCCACCGGGAGGGCTGAGCGCAGGGTCGTCTTCAGGTCAGCATGAAAACTAATAAGGATTCATTGTCTGGCTCGAGGACATTTCAGGAGGGAGGGTAATTGCCATTTTGGAGACTTGAACTTGTTGCCTTTACTTGAATGATCAAGCTAACACAGTGTCCGCAGTTTCAAATTAAAAGAAAATAAAATGTGATTACTTGTTGTTGAAGTACTGCACATCCAGTCCAAGGAAAGACAGTTCATTTACATCAGTGGTACTTTCCCTTTGTCTTGCTCAGTGAGGATTTTGAATGTTTATGCAACCTTGATCATGACAACCATCCTTGACAGTGCGTGAAGTAATTATAAGTACAATTACTACAACACAATGTCCGTAGCACAGAAGTTAGACTGACAGGGATGTCAGCTGAATGTTTGGTGGAGACCACCTGTTTGAAGCGCTTCCTGTAGTGCAGCTGACCATTGTCTCATTCTTCTTGCAGATTGTTTTCTCTTCCTTTTCATCTTTAGCTTGTCTCTGCGGTGCAGTGTGTCCGCTGCACGTGTGCAAGTTGCCATGGCAACTCACTTGATGGTTTTATTGCGATATTGATAAAACTTGCCGTATCGTCACTTCCCAAAAATCCGAAATAGGGCTATATATAGAGTAATTTCTCTCTCTCTCTCTCTCTCTCTCTCTCTCTCTCTCTATCTATCTATCTCTCTATCTATCTCTTTATCTATCTATCGTTGGACTCAATAAGACTTACTGCAAGTTAAAAGCTTTCCATCTAAGTTTCCCTCTTAAAACTCCTGGTGTCAGAGACGAGGGTCTGAGTCAGCTGAAGGTGACTCCTGTCACTTGGAGGGTCACCGAGCAAAATGTGTCTTCCTGCTTAGAGAGTCATTGTGTGAAAGTAATTTGCCTTCATGCTGGCAAAGATTATGTCTACAAGGGTTAAATTTGTAGCCGGGAGGACAAGTTCGAGAGAAACTTTTGAGAGCTGTCGCCCACTCTAGCCTCTGAACACTCAATTAAATGCCTAATCTCACAATGTTAATGAAATTGGGACATTAAAAAAAAACAAAAAAAACAACTCTTCCTGGATCTGCCACTCCAGTATTTAAGTGGTCCCTCTTGATCTCTCCCACACCTTTCTTCTAAAATTCACATAGTAGTTTAAGCATCGAAGAGACAGGCAAACAAACAAGATCCAAAACGTACCCCCCCCCCCCCCCCCCGCCCCTAGGCGGAGGTAATTACTGTGATACCATCATATTACATCACATTATCAGTGCAGCAGCAACATGGCTGCGCTTTAGCTATCTGCTTTAGGAAATTAACTGTGTTATCGTCTTGATGGATCACGAATAAAGGCCATCAAGATTCATTAGAAGGGGTCTTCAAGTCGAATTTAAACTCTGTCACAGCTGTTTGAATAAAGTCCTAAAAAACCCTCAACAATAGCAAAGGGAAATTGGAAAGTGAGACTTCAAAATAAAAGCCTGCGCTTTGATATAGAAGTGGTACGTATCTTTTGACACACAAAATAGGAGAGCCAATTAATAAGCACATAAATAAAATAATCCCTTTCAAATGTGTTATTTGGGATGATTGTGTTTGAAGACAGCATCAAGAAAATCCGTGAGGGGCAGTCACACCAAACTCATCATGCGTATCACTTAAATTAGTCAAGTGATTTGAAAAAGAAGAGGAACAATTAAATTACTTATAATTTAAATGTAAAACATAGGCCAGTGCCCTTTAAACCCATAACAACTTTATTGATTTAAAAAAAAAATTGCTTATACTGAGACCCATCAAATCTCAATATATTTAATCAGCATCTACTTTATAATTTTCAGAGGCAGCAAATGATCATTTAAGACAAATATAGCAGGTATAAATATAATTTACATAAATCTAACTACTACCGGATTGTCAAGACATAATTTCTTATCTTTTTCTTATTTTTTCAGCACAATATTTAATAAGTGACGGTTGTTTTTATTTGTTTCTTTTTAAAGCAGATTTTGGGTTCCATCTTCAAAATGTTCAGCTGATTAATTATATTTCTGATGTTTTTTATTCATTTACATTTTTTCACATTTTAATGATGCAGATGTTATTTTATTCGTGTTTTTTTAATCAGTGTATTACATAAAATATAGATAAATCTGTGTATTTAGTGTGGCTTGTAGTTAATTTTTCCATTACTCATTACATATGACCAGCCAATACACAAACCTTAATTGTGCTATATTTTGCTTTATCCAGTTATTTTTAGATGAGGGGCTTAACCATCAACATTTATTTCTCATTATTTATTGATTTTTTGAACGATTTTTCTTCATATCTTCAACAATGATAATCAAAGGAACCGTTTTATTGAACTTTTATATTATATTTTGATGAGGACCGACCGGAAGTGCAGCGGTTGATTACGTGCAGCTTCCCGCTCAGCTGGTGCCCCCTCAGCCGCGCGCAGCTGCTTTCATTTTCTAGAGCTCGAGACTCCACGGTTGAGAAGGGGGGTCTCGCGCCTCTTGCTCTGGGGACATTGGCGTCTGTCGGACGTGTAAGAAGACAGCAACATGCCTCTCCTGTCCCACCAGGACCCCCGCCACTCAAGTCTGGACTACAAGTACAGTTGCGGGCGGTAGAAACTGCTCCCATGGTTTGCGGCACCTGTTTTCATGCGCTCAACAGTGAGGTAGTGGACTTCTTTTCGGACACGTTTTTTCCCTCTACCGGAGAGCCGGCGTGTGTTTACCCCGTGGATGCGGCTGCCGGGGTCGGTGTCTGAGCCCAGCGGGAGCAGCCTGTCATAGGGCAGGATGTTTGTTCCGGTTCTTCACAAGTGGACGAGGATTATATCTCCGGAGATGCTTCTCTTCATGCCGATATTGGGGCTTTTACCTCTGACAGGAGCGGCTCCGTCTGCCACCACCGAGCAGCTGGACATGGGGGTGGTAAGTTTGTACTCACGGACCAGAGAAGTTGTCCTACCTGCGCTCTCTCCTCTCCTCATTTCACTA